>NW_026595981.1:20567412-20691069 GCF_907164565.1 Psammomys obesus
CACACACACACACACACACACACACACACACACACACACACACACACTCACTCTTCTGGGACAGCCAGGTCTACACAAAGAAACCCTGTCTCAAAAAAACCCCAAAACAACAACAACAAACCAACCAGCCAACCAACCAACTAAATGAACAAATAACCTCCACCCCCTTTCCCACACATCAACTTGTGAGATATGGTAGTTTATGCCTTTAATCCCAGCACTAGGGAGCAGAGGCAGGTGGACCTCTGTGAGTTTGAGGCCAGCCTGGTCTAACAGAGTGAGTTTCACACCAGAGCTATATAGTGAGGCCCTGTTTAAAAAACAACAGAACAGAACAAACTCAAGTGTTGGGGATATAGCTCAGTGGTAGAATGCAAGCAAGCTAGAGTTACCTGAAGGGAGGGAACTGAGAAAATGTCTCCATAAGATCCAGCTGCAGGACATTTCTTGTATTAGTGATTGATGGGGAGGATCCAGCCCATTTATGGATGGTACCATCCTTGGGCTGGAGGTCCTATGTCCTGTAAGAAAGCAGGCTGAGGAATGAAGCCATGATGAGCAAACCAATAAGCGGTACCAATAACCACAGCCTCTTCATCATCAGCTCCTGCCTATAGGTTCCTGCCCTGTTTGAGTTCCGTCCTGATTTCCTTTGATGAGGAACAGTACTATGGAAGTGTAAGTCAAATAAACTTTTTCCTCCCCAAGTTGCCTTGGTTATGGAGTTTCATCAGAGCAGAGAAACCCTAAGACACCTTACGGATACAAGGCCTTGGGTTTGATCCCAAGGAACACACACACACACACACACACACACACACCTCTCCATACAGACACAAGATCCAGACAGACAATGTGGAAAAGGGAAATGGGAGTAAAATTTAGAGTTAGGGAGACACAGGTTCAAATCCCATCTTTGTCTCTTACTGTGTATATGAACTTGGATAAATCTCTTCAGCCCTTTGAGCCTCTGTTTTCACCTTAATGCTATCTGAAGTTAAGATAATGATGCACTCCCAAAGAGATCCAGCGAAGATTAAATGATGTCATTGGTGTTATGTAGCTGGCGTACGGTTCCTAGAACATAGTCTTTGCTTACAGCATGACACCTTCCTGCTTTTCCGGTCTTGTTCGTGGCTGCCTATAATAGTTCTATTATGGGCCTCTCAACTTCTAGCATTTAGCTCAGCCTGCTAAAGGCTCTGCCTGAGTGTCTGAGTTGGCTAACTGATAGGCAGAGAGGATGTTTTATTTTTTAAAATAACTTATTTAATTTTATTCTGTGTGCATTGGTGTGAGGGTGTTGGCTCCCTTGCGATTGGAGTTACAAACAGTTGTGAGCTGCCATGGGGGTGCTGGAAATTGAACCCGGGTCCTTTAAGAGAGCAGGCAGTGCTCTTAACCACTGAGCCATCTCTCCGGCCCTGAGGATGGGTTTCTAGAAGAGGAGGAGGAAGAGGAGGAGGAGGAGGAGGAGGAGGAGGAGGAGAAAGAGGAGGAGGACTAGAACTAGAGTACACCTACTCTGGAGAAGAAGGAAGACACACAACATTGTGAGGTAGTGCCACCAGCTTCAGATCTAGCCTCAGCCACGTACTGACTCTGGGAAATTCCTTGGGCCTTGTTATCCTTCAGCATAAAATAGTTATAATTCTTGCCACAGGGTGGCTCTGAGATTCCCCTTAGCAAATCCCTGTATAGACATGAAGAAGTGGTAACTATTTTATGGGCAGAGCTCTTCTCAGGAAGGGAATTCCGCTTAGAAAAATGGGTGGGTATGTAGCTATCACATGGACAATGTCACTGACACTTTAGAGATGGGGAAATTCTGCTTGGCATAGAGAGGAAGAGGAAAAGGAAGGGAAAGGAGGAGAGGGAAGGAAGGTAGGGGAGGAAAGGAATGGGAGGAGAAAGGAAGGGGAAGGTAGAGAAGAGACAGCAAAAAGGAAGAGTGAGGTGTCAACAGAAGGGAGGGGCCAGGAAGTGGTGAAGAGACCACTGAATCCCTCTGCTGTTGGACTAACCTGTGGGTATTTTAAAAACTGTGCCCATTAAAGCTGTGTTCTCCTTTACAATGCAAATTTCTTCCTCCCCCACCCCTACAACATCCCTGAGTTCATCTCCTCTTTGGATCTACCTTCTCCTTGGGTCTATCCCCTCCTTGGGTCTATCCACTCCTTGGGTACGTCTGTTCAGCTCATTTTTGGAGGGCACGAGCCCTGTCATTTGGTGATTGGCATAAATTCTTTGGTTTATGCTCCGTATGACTTCCCATCGCTGAAGAAGCGGTGGATTAGAAAGCTTGGCTAATAGGCTCAAGATCGCACAAGTGTCTGGGATCGGAGGGAATTCAGTCAGGTCTAGCTCTGGACCCCATCTTGTGGGACCTCACGTGTCCCTTGATTTTCGAGACTTGGAAGGTCTCAGACCTTCCTGGCTTTGGCTTTCTTCTCTCTTTAAGAAGCGTCCTATTGCTTCTCTCTGCAATTTTGATAGATGAGGTGGAAATAGTCATAAAGTGCCTTGAGAGCCATTAAACAGACAACCCCACTGCAAAAGCGAGCTATCATGACCACCACATGCTACTTGTAAAAGCCCTGCTCAACCCACCTTGCTCTGAGAAGCCGGAGGACCCTCCCTGCTTCATTTTTTCCCCCTCTAGCCAGGTGCCAGCTCTCTTCCGCCTTGTTTTTTCTCAGCAGACACTGAGCCCGTGGGGCTCCAGTCAGGTGGCCTAGTGGAGGCATTTGCTGCAAAGCCTGATAACTGGAGTTCAGTCCTGGCAGCCCACATGGTACATAGCGAGAATTAGCTCTTGTAGAAGCTGAGCATGTGACACTTGCTACCTAAGTATGAGGACCTAAGCGTGATCTCCAGCAGCCACATAAAAACGTGAGGTGGGGTGGCTCAGTGGGTAAATCTCTGTGTTGCCGAGCCTGGCAGTGGCGACAAGTTCCAGGACGGAAGGAAAGAAGCAGGAAGGGCAGGGTGTGCTGGACGGTGGGTTTTGAAGCTGTAAGTCGCTCTCGGTATTTACATAAAGATAGTTTGGCTCTATTTCTCAGAAATACGCACAGGAAGAACTGGAGATTCGATCACTTGCTCTATGAATCTGCCACTGTACGATATCGACACTGTCAGAAATGGGGGCGCTCCATTCAGATTCAAATTTCAGGACAGGAAATAAATACCAGGACATCATCACTGGCCCTTAATACAAGACCTCTACCCCACCTAAAACTCCCTTCCCGCCCCACTCACCAATCCACCCCCACCACCCCTGGGAGGTCATTTCACTGCTACCTGTGTGTACCAGTGTCGCAACACCTCCTGTAAAGGCTGGCTCTGCAGGCCTAGCCAACCGAAGAGCGAGACACACCAAGAATCCTGCCTGTCTGTCCCCGCTTTCCTTTTCTACCACAAACCTCTTCGAGAATCCCGTCTTTCAACAGCAGCGACAGCTTTTCCAACAATCCTCACAAAGGAGAGGGGCCGGGTTCTGATTCCTCCAATCGGGTCATCGTGTCAAAGCACAGCAGTTCAGAGATTCACAAAGTCCACCAAACCCAGGGGACGGGGCACTGGGAGAAGAGCCCGGCAGGGCAGGCATCCTCCAGACGTGCTCTGAGGGCTGATGGAGCTGGTGGGGTGAGCAGGACACCACATACTCGGAGGTCTGGTTGGCCATCTGTCCTTCACAGAAAGAGCTGCCGAGTTAGGGTGTTTTGGTTTAAAATTTCTGGTGGGGACAGGAACCCCTGAAGGGAATACATTTAAAAAATAGTGGACACAGGGAAGGGGACGGGAGTAGCTCAAGATAACAATTAGTAAAAAGAAAAGGAAAATAGAGCCTTGTGGATGGGTTTCGAGGGTTCTGACGATGAACTGAAGGGAGGCTGAGAGGAAGGATGGAGAGGGCGGCTCCTTGGATGCCAGCCCCGCATGGCTGAGCTGGCCCTCCATCCGGGAGTTTCTTCCTGCTCTGGGGTTCTTCAGGCTCTGAGCTGGAGTCTGAACCCCCATCGAAGGCAGGGATGGTGCTGCCTTTGGCTTCGGTGTAGAGGCTGTCGTCTGAGGAGGGGTGCAGCTGGCCACTTGACCTTGCCTTCTCCAGAAGAGCATTCCCCTGCTGGTCCTCAATGGCTTGCTGGTGCGTGTGGCTTTTTTCCTTCGCCTATACTGGATATGCTCTGTTGTTTTGTCTAGGATTTGGGGCCCGGGGGTGCCTTCTCTCCTTGGAGTGATGGGACTGAGTCCCGCAGACTGTGAAAGCTGCCTTCCAGGTGGTCCCGTTTTCGCTCCAGTGTGTTATGATGAGCCCGTTTGTCTGCTTCACTCTCCTACCGCCCAGGGAGAGAACACTGCAGCCTCGGCCTGGGAGAGGCGGGGTAAGTCAAGCCAAGTGCCCCCTCGCACAAACTCACTCACTCACTTACTCGCTCCTCCCTTCACACACACACACACACACACACACACACACACACACACACACCACGGGTGACAACCACCACACTCGTACCTACTTATTTTTGAACGTGCGCAGGTGTGTGCATATGAGTGTTGGGACCTGAAAAGGCCTGAGGAGTTGGATCTCCTGGAGCTAGAGTTCCGGGCAATTGTAAGTAAGTCACCTGATCTGAGTGCTGGGAATCAGGCTTGGGTCCTTCGGAACATGCACTTTTAACTGTCTTTTGAGTCAACTCCAGTCCTAGAGCACTTTTCTTTCTTCCTTTCCTTTTAAGATGTATTTCATTATTTTAAGTGCATGAGTGTTTTGCCCGCATGTATGTCCGTATGGCATGCACACGCCTGCCTGTGGCCTGAGGTCAGAAGAAGACCTCAGATCATTGACAGTTTCCCTTGGGACTAGAGTTACAGACAGTTATGTGGGTGCTGGGAATCGAACTCGTGTCCTCTACAAGAGAACCAAGTGTTCTTAATCTCTGAGCCACTCTCTAGCCCGCAGTCTTTATTTTAAAACACGAGTTGCTTAGTTTTAACTTTAACAATTTCAGGTCTTTTATAAAACAACTGTTTTCCAGTAACTCTTGAGCATTTAACACTTGGTATCCACGAGTCAAGATGTGGCAGCCGCAGGCCACCCCTGGTGACCCGTAGTTGCACATGCAGATGGACAGGGTGTAGCCTGGAAGCTGAGGCATGCTGCAGAAGGTGCCAAAATTCTCTTTGATATATATATAGATAGATAGATAGATAGATATATAGATATATAGATATATATAGATATATAGATATATATAGATATATAGATATATATAGATATATTGCTAATCTAGAGACAAGAATTGCACAAAATACAGTACACCGAACTGAAAATGGTTATTTACTTCAGTCTCAAAGATTCCTAACTGGAAATGCTCATCCAGGTCTAGTCCCTAACCAGAAACAAGAATCTGTCTGGGGCTGCTTTCTAGGACGTGGCGTTAGTCAGAAGCATGTCGGGAAATGGATGGCAGACTTGAACAGAATTTGTGAAGAGTTTTTTTGTTGTTTAAAAAAAAAATGTTTTTTTGAGACAGGGTTTTACCGTGTGGCCCCTGACTGGCCTGCAACTGGCTTTGTAAATGTGGCTGGTCTTGATCTCCCAGAGTTCCATCTGCCCCTGCCTCTTGAGTGCTGGGACTAAGAGCGTGTGACACCACGCTCTGGCTGAGAAGAGTTTAATAAAGTCATGTTTACAAAACTACAGGCAGGGATTCAGAGAAGTCCCTAGAGAAGACGCCAGCCAGAGCCGGAACCATTGGGCCATGCTGGGCCTGACAGAAGCAGAAGCCCCCAGAAGGAAGAGGGCTGCTCCCCTAGGAGCTGTGGTCTTTAGTTAAGGAACACAGACTGTCATCCTGAGGCCCAGCAGAGCAGGAACCTGTCACACAAAGAGCCAAGGCTGCGGTCCCTGTGTCCCGGTATCTGCTAGGGACCTTCTTCCTGACGTGAACATATTTCCAGCTCCTCTCTAGAAACTGTGGGTAAAGCCACCCTCTATCTTGTTTTGTTTGAGACAGGGTCTTGCTCCCTCTGGCTGGCTTGGAGCTCGCTCTGCAGACCAGGCTGGCCCTGAGTTTGCAGAGATCTGCCTGCCTCTGCCTCCCAGTGCTGGGGTTTAAGATGTGTACATCATGGTTGCCTTCTCCCTTTCCATTTTGGAGACAGCATCTTGGTGTACATCTCAGGATGGGCTGGCCTGGAACCTGCTCTGTAGTGAGTATGCTGAAGAAACACACAAGACAGTGAGTTCATAGACTTATTTACGACCAAGAGTGGAATGGTTGGGGTAGAAGAGACCCAAAGTGGCTCCGGAAGGGCAGAGATATCATCTAGCTCCTCGTAGGTAGTAATTTCCCACACAGCGTCAAGACTAACGCTTCGTGAAGGGCAACTTTTGCACTGGTGAGAGGGCACAGAGATTGCTACCACGCCTGACATATGACGGTGGGAGACTCCATGTTTGTCTTGGCATGTGTGTGAGCTAAATTTTAATATAGGTGATTTTCCTCCTTTCCTATTTCCTGTCCCTCTGTCCTTCCCCGCCCAAACCTCTCCTTCCCTGCCTTTCTTCCACCTTCCCTCTTGTTCCTTTTCTTTTCTTTTTTCCTCTCTCACTCTCTCTCTTTGTGTTTCATCATTTGTTGCAGGATGGCTTAAGCAAAGCTTATGTCTCGGCTACACTCCAGAGCTGACTATCCCAAGCTCTAAGGGAGCCAGGGTTATAAGGAAGAGCAAAAGCCCTGGTCTTTCCTTTTCACTTCCTGCCTCTTCTTTTCCAAAATGCATTTCCTGCGCAACGCAACCCTCCAGCAGCTAGCCAGAATTTAGTCCTCCGAGCCCCCTCTTCTCTCCCAAAGCCAAGGTGGGCTTGTGGAACACCTGAGCATAAAGCCAGGTCCGTCCTCCAGAGGAGATCCTTACGGAATATTCTTAATTCCCCACAACCTGGTCTGCATGTGTCTTGCCCTTGTTTCCTTATCCTTATTCCTACATCCAGGATGCTGGAGAAAACCAATTATCTCCCCAAAGTAAAGTGATGTCAGCTAAGCCATAGACTGCCTCGGGGCTCTGGCCACAACTGAGCTCCCTCCCCATTCCTAACACCTCCTGCCGATTGTTTGGAAGGCACGGCTTTGGGAACTGCTCACAGCCTAAGACATCAGGTAACAGATGTGTAGAAGTGATGGTCACAAGGACAAAGGTCATGGTAAAGGCCTACTTCTAGACAGACAGAAGCTAGACAGGCCCTATTTCTGGAGAGGAGGAGCCCTCACTCACCGAGTGCCGGGGAAGCAGGTTAAGTTAAGCCTTACCTCTTTACGGAATTAACTCACAGATGCGAGAGGCTTGGGAAGGAAACCTGAGGCAGGAGGGAAGCAGCTGTGGCCTTTCTCCCTGGCTCTTTGGTCCATTGCCTGTTGTAATAAGAAAGCCTGACCCTAGGAACGTCCCCACTAATTCTGCACGTGACACTGGTGCGACCTAGTGAGTAACTGTGCGTGATGTATGTGCACGGTGTGTGTGTGTGTGTGTGTGTGTGTGTGTGTGTGTGTGAATGCACGCAGGAAGGTGAATTAGACACAATTCCTTCTTGGGGACCAAAAGAGGCCGAGAGATGAGCTCTGAAACAATAGTCAGTAGGCCTTCAGAGGCCTCCTTCAGAGCCTGCCTTTGCCAACTCGACAGTGTGGACTTCCACAACTAGGGGACATGCACAACTAGGAAGCAGAGACAGAGTGACTTGGGGCTTCCCTGGGGGTGGTTTTACAAAACAGGGCCTCCAAAGTTCAAGCCCCCCCCCCCCAACACTTGGAGGCTGTGGAACAATTCACAGCTTACAGAGGACTCTTCAAATACGTAACTGCATTTAATTTTTACAGCAAACCCATGAGATAAAATGAGGCAGGAGTATTACCGCTTTCCAGTTGAGGATCGGGAGAGATGGCTGTTCTTCCATTGGACCCGGATTCAATTCCCAGCACCCACCTAGCAGCTCACAACCGTCTATAACTCCAGTTCCAGGGGATCTGACACCCTCACACAGATATGCATGCAATCAAAACATCAAGGCACCTAAAAAATTAAACGGAATCATAAAAAAAAAAAGAAAAGAAAGAAATGAAGTTGAAAGCAGATAAATAACTAGCCTTAGCTCATAAGATTCTTAGACAGAGCAGACAGAATTAGAGTCCAGGTCTCCTGATCCCTAACACAGTACCCGTTCCTGTGTCTGCTGTCCTCTTCAGATACATGTAGTGGCGACTCTGTCTAGCTGTCTGTCTGTCTGTCTGTCTTTATGTCTTTTTTTTTTCTTTCAGATTTTTGTCTCCATACGAGATGGAGAGATGGCTCAGTAGCTAAGAACACTGGCTGCCTTTACAGAGGGCCATGGTTCAATTCTCAGCACCCACACGGTGGCTCACAACCATCTCTTACTCTAGTTTCAAAGGGATCAGACGCCTTCTTGCCTCCCAGGGAAACAGGCATGCACAAGGCACACAGATATACATGCAGGCAAAATACACACACACATTAAATAAATACACAAACTTAAAAACAATTAGAATTTTTTTTTTTTTTTTTTTGTTTCCTGACAGACATGCGTCCACAGAACACAGGCTTTGTCTCTTTTATTTGCTGATATTACCCCAACTACTATGACGAGGCCTGACGCATAGTTTGTGCTTAATAAAATTATGTTGAATGAGTGAGTAAATGAAGCTGTGCCCATGCTACCAGAAGGCAGGGCTCTAGTTTGGATTTCTTGGCATCTGTCAAAACAGTTACTCGACAGGATAGTAAACATAATTGGTGAGAAAAAAAAATGACCTAATATATCCATTGGATATGATGACTCAGAAAGCCGCCACCTGCAAAGTCATATGTTCCAAGGACAGGGGTCTCCAACACTGCTGCCAGAGCCCTCAGGACTGGCTCTATTCTTTAGCCCTTCTTGTTCCCTTCAGCTGCCCCTCAGCCTCAGGGTGAAGACATTTGCCCAGAAGTCCAGGCTTCGTCACTTTGATTTAGAAAGAAGGTCCTCGAGAGCCTCGGAACAATGCCTTGTATCTCCTCACGTCCCCACCGCCACCAGAAATCATTAAATGGTTTGTTTCTCTTGGCAGCCTCCAGCCAGCGGTTCCCCATGTGTGTGTTGCTTTCTTCAATTTTCCCCTCTACAAAATCTGGTCATGTTTAATAACAATAAATCAGAGGAAGAGATCGCAGCCCGGAAGAAAAGTCTGGGGCGGCCAGTGTTTCCACATCTGGGGCCCATTCGGGTCGAAGTGATGACAATGTCTAATAAATGTTAATGGAGAGCCTCCTCAGATTCATACGCTCCAGCCATAATTTACCCTGTCTTCGTGCCAGATGACCTTTTGAACATCCAGAATACACCCATCATAGCACCGGCTATGGCCCAGGATTACTTCCTGCATACGAAGTGGGAGAAAACGGGGCTTGTTGCTAGCGTTTGTAGAGCTCCCTTCTCCCTGCCCTGGGTATTTTTTCCTTCAAAGCCTCTCACAAAGCCTTCAGGATCCCTTCTCCACCCAAGTGGCCAGAGGCGTGGAGTCTTGGTGAGGGATGTTACCCCGTACTTCTGAAGGGGGTCTCCTTGGCATTGGTCCCCAAAACGGCGATAGAGCTGGACATCCAAACTGCCCCTTTTCTCGTCTCCTTTGCTCACCACCAGCCAGGCTTACCCATTTCCTCCCTTTTAAGTCAGCAGTCTGCGAGGCTGGCTTTGGTCTTCGGCTTTTCTTTTCCTACAGCTGTCACCTCTATCAGCCTAAAGACCCTCTTGCAGTTCCTCAGCTCCAGCTTCCCCGTCAAGGTGCTGGGCGCTTTGGTTAGATGCCAGCCAGCACCGAACATTCTCCTCGTCTAAATCAACACATTACTTCTCTTGAACAATGACTGGCCTCTGCTCTAATTTCAGGATCTTGTAAGATATTCTTCTTCTTCCTCCTCCTCCTCCTCCTCCCCTTCCACGTTTCTCCCTTTCTGCACTGAGAAGCAAATCTTGGTCCTTGTACAGGCTAGGCAAATGCTCTGTTGCTGAGCTACACCCTCAGCCTACAGTATATCTGTATTGAGACAGGGCCTCATTGTGTAGGTTGGTTAGATTGGAGCTCCCTATGTAGAGCAGGTTGGCCTTGGGGTCAGGAAGCTCCATCTGCCCCTGCTTCCTGGATGCTACAATTAAAAGCCCCCACTTCCCCTAACTCTCTTACAGAATCAAAAATCATAGAAATGCCACAACACCCCTCTCCCATCACCTACCTCCCTTCCCATCAAATGTATGATTATTGAATTTTCTGTCATAATATTTTTTTTTGGTGGGGGAGACAGGGTTTCTTTGTATAGCAGAGACCTGGCTTGTCCTGGAACCTGATTTGTAGACCAGGCTGGCCTCGAACTCACAGAGATCTGCCTGCCTCTGCCTCCGAATGCTGGGATGAAAGGCATGGGCTACTGTGCCCGACTTCGTACTTTTGACTCCCACTGGCACCCTGCACTTCAGGCCTTTCCCGCTTCGTTATGAAATTGCCTTCCAGCCAGTTCCTCTCTGTTAAACCAACCCTTGAACTCAACAACCATATACACCCTCCTGAGACACGGTCTCTACTGACCTCCACCCCTGCCTGCTGTACAGCCCAGGCTGGCCTGTGAGATGGTATACACCTTGCCTTAGTTGCTGTGAAGAGACACCAGGACCAAGCTAACTTACAAAAGAAAGCATTTGATTGGTTTATAGTCCCAGAGGGTGAGTCCATCCATGACCATCATGGCAGAGAGCAGGGCAGCAGGCAGGTAGGTATGGCATGAGAACAATAGCTGAGATCTTACATCTGATTGAAAAGTTCAGGGCAGAAGAGTAAGGGCCAGGGCCCTGGTGTGGATTTTTGAAACCTCAAAGCCCGCCCTCAATGACACACCTTCAACAAGGCTACACCTCCTAATCCTTCCCAAAACAGTTTCACCAGCTGGGGACCATGTATTCAAATATGCAAGCTTATGGGGGCTGTTCTCATTCAAAGGAAAAAAAATCTATATCTATATCTATTAAATATAGATATATGTTTGTGTACTTTTATTTTATGTGTGTAAGTATTTTGCCCACATGTACATCTGTGTACCGTGTGTGTGTGTGGTGCTCTCAGAGGCCAGAAAAAAGGAATCAGGTACTTCTGGGCTTTCATGTCCTGCTTGAGGTTTAAATAAGACACAGGACTTCAATATAGTTTAAAGCAGTTGGCCTTTAGCTGGGGCAGTCTCTCAGCTAGCTCATGCAAATTTATCCTAACTTCTCCACCATCTCCTCTGCCTGTGTGGTCCTCACTACCTGCTTACAGCTCCAGTCTATCTCTTCTGCTCTCCTCTGTGTCTTTTCCCATTGGCTTGTCTCTTTGAGTCCTTCATGCCTCCTCATGTCCTGTCCCTGTACTTCCTGCCTTAGTCCCGGGCTACTAGCTCTTCATTATACAAAAACCATATTTCAGTCTGAGCCAATCAGCAGCAAGACGATGCTTCCATTTCTCAGTATTGCCTTTAGGCAATGAGGGCTGCTTGACCTTCATCTTTTGGGCAGGCGAGAAAGAACAAACATTTACAGATAGAAAAATTGTGATGGGCCATAGAAATGACAATACTAAAATCCTGCCAGCACTTAGCCCTCTGCCAGTTCAGGATTAACAATAGAAAATACAGAGACACACACCTCTCAAAGTCAGGGAAGTCACCCCAACCATCAGGAAACTTAGAAACTGGAGTTGTGGATGGTTGTGAATGGCTGTGCTGATGCTGGGAATAGAACTTGGGTCCTCTAGAAGAGAAGCAAGTACTTTTAATTAGGGATCATTCTAGCCAGCCCCTGTTGTTGTTTTGATAACAGGATCTAACATAGGCTAAGCTGCCCTAGAACTTGCTATTAAATGAGGAGGACCTGGCCCTAAATGTTAGTGTTTATTTAAAAACGATGCCACACATACAACAGATATTATGTGAAAGAGATTTATTGGATGGAGGTGGAGAGCTAGGGGGGAAAAGGAAAGAGAGAGACATGGTGGGGTGTCAGGAGCCGTGATTCCAGTGGCCTGCTTTGATATTTAAATCTCGGTGGAGAGATGGCTTTTGGGAGGCCTTTACTAATGGCAGGAGAACTTGCAAGTCCATCTCCTTTTGTTTGTGACAGCAGGTAGGATAGCTTGTGAGGATCACACCTCTTCCTCAGGCTCCTTGTGCAAATTAAACCATTGTTCTGAGATATTTCTACTCTGGCTTAGAAACTCTACAATAAAAAGACAGGTCGACAGTTACTGCAGAAGAAGGCCGACTCTTGTGTAAACAGGAGTCAAATAAGCAACTAGATACAATGTTGTGCAATGGGAGGAGCCAGAGGACAGGAAAGAGGGGAGGAGCTAGAGAACAGGAAGGGGCGAGAAGGAGGAGGAGCTCCAGGAGAAAGCACGAGGAGGGTGGAGCTGGAGGAGAGAGCTTAGAGGACGTGGAGCATGAACCAGACCTAAGATTTCACAAAAAGCAAGTATAATGTGGGAAATCTAAATGATAGGAAACAGAGGGCTGGAGGCTGAGACTTGAGACTTGCTGCTTGCACTGCTTGCTGCAGCAGCCTGCCTTTTGCTGTGGCTGTGGAGGCTGGACCTTTAAAAAAGTTTCCTGTGTGCTGTGTGTTTATTTAAATAATATTAATCCTCACTCCCGACTGAAGAACCTTTCGACTCTGCTGGCTGGCCCCGACAGTGGGGACCCCAGGACCCCAGGAAAGAAAGTGAGGCGCAGAGAACAAGAGAGCAGAGGGAGAGAGAGGCAAAGTGGCTGGTTGGTCCTTTCATAGCTTGTGCATGCACAGCCTGGACTGCCTCTGCCACACATCTGGTGAGTGACACATGATGACATCATAGGTTACTAAGCAACCCAGAAGCAGGCTGCCTATCCACTAACAGTAAGACACTGTTTGTTTGGGTTTGTTTTTTTGTTTGTTTGTTTTTTGTTATTGTGTTGTTTCGTTTTTGTTTTGCCTTAGTTAGGGTTTCTATTGTTGCAATGAAACACCACGACCAAAAAGCAAGTTGTGGAGAAAAGGGTTTATTTGGCTTATGCTTTCATATTGCTGTACATTATTGAAGGAAATCAGAACCGGAACTTGAACAGGGCAGGAAGCTGGAAGCAGGAGCTGATGCAGAGGCCATGGAGGGGTGCTGCTCACTGGCTTGCTCCCCCTGCCTCCTTATACAACCCAGGATCACCAGCTCAGGGATGGCACCACCCACCCTGGGCTGCTTCCCCCCACTCTCCGCATTGATCATTAATTGAGAAAATGCCTTACAGCTGGGTCTCATGGAGGCATTTCCTCAGCTGAGGCTCCTTCCTCTCTGATGACTCTAGCTTGTGTCAAATTGACACAAAACCAGCCGCTACATTTTTGTTTGATTTTTGATACAAGGTCTCCCTATATATTCCTGGCTGGCCTGGAACTTGCTAAGTGCACCAGGCTCTGACCTTGAACTCACAGAGATCTGCTAAGATGCTGGCTTCCTGCTGTCCCTCCCTAGCACAAAAGTCTTGAGTGGCCCCTTCCTGACTTTATTCTTCAATGTTTTACATAATTAGGTTCCGCTTTTGCAAATTACAACAAGTGTCCACTCAAATGCAGACACTGACACCCTGGCCCTTAGGGGAACAGTATTAGGAGGCCGGACCTTTGGGAGGTGATTTGGTCTTGAGGACAGAGTCTTTCTGAATGGTTTTTAGTGTCCTTATGAAAGAGGCTTCAGAGAGCTAACTCATCCTTTCTACCTTTTGAACGTGTGAGCACGCAACCTAGAAGAGGGGCACCATTTAGGGGGAAGCAAGCCCTCCTCAGACACCGGCTTTTCAGGCTCTTGGTCTTGAACCTTTCTGTTCATCAGCCATCTAGTCAGTAGTGTGTAGGTGCAGGTGAGCTGACATTCACACAGGCTTGAGGCTGGATGTGTAGAGAGACCTGCTCACCCCTCACCTGGCTTACTGACATACCGTTACCACCTATTTATTATTTGCTTTGAGCAATGACACAATGACACGGAGATAAGTGACCCATGTCCTGCCCCACCGGAAACATTTTTTCTATTGGGGCAGGACAGACAAACAAACACACAAACAAATAAACAAAATTATTTTCCTGTGAGTTTGAGGCCTGCCTGGTCTACAGAGTGAGTCTAAGGACAGCCAGGGCTCCATGGAGAAAACCTATCTCAGAGAGAGAGAGAGAGAGAGAGAGAGAGAGAGCGCTAAGAATTGCAAACTGCCAAAGTGCAGAAAACTAGAGAACTCTAGAGTGCTGGAGTCAGGTTCTCAACTCTCATCTCACCTCTTACTATTTTTCTTTAAATTGAAAAAAAGTGTGTGTGTGTGTGTGTGCAGGTGCTCTACCAGGCCAGAAGATGTCAGATTCCCTGGAGTTACAGGTGATTGCGAGATACCCAGTGTGGGTGCTGGGAACCCAAAGGGTCATCTCCATGGCCCCAAGTGCTTTCTACTTCTCTGATCCTGCTAGAACCCACAGTCTATTAGGGTAAAGGGGTCTATCAGGGCTAATGATGCTTTGTAGACAAACAATTCTCTGAGAGCATCTTTATTGGCTCAGATAGACATCAAGTAACCCTGGTCTATTTCTTGGATATTTCCTTTTCCTTTTGGAAAAAGGGTCTTTAATATAGGGTGATCTCTAACTCCCTATTGTGCAGCAGATGACCCCGAATTTTATATCATCCTGTTTCTATCTCCCACGTGCTGAGATCACAGGTGTGCACCACCACCCCAGGTTTTCTGTGGTGCTGGGTTTTTGTGTGTGCTGGGCAAACACTGTACCAAGTGAGCTAGATCCTAGACCACTCTCGCACGTTTGGAATCAAGTGTTCATTCTAGCGATCCCCTCCCGTTTGAACCGCAGATTAAAGAATGTATGATTTAGGTTAGGTGCAGTGAAGAAAACTCCCTTACAGAAGAGCGGTAGAGTATGTGCTCGAAGAAGCGTGTGTTGGTCAACTTCAGTGCGACAAGGCTGCTTAACGTATATGCCAAACTCTCAGAGGCTCGCGACATTATCTCTTGCTCACACACACGTGGACAGGTTGCAGCGAATTCTTGCCACGTTGTGAATCTTGTCTGTGTCTGTTCTACGCAGTTTCTCATTCTGGGACTCAGGATGAAAAGGCAGGAGAAGGCTGCTCTCGTGGCGAAGGGTAGAAAGGCAAGATGCCAAAGGCAGCCAAACCTTTAGCGGTATAAACGCCTGCTCACAACCATTGGTCAGAGGAAGTCACGTGGCCAGCCCCCCCCCCCCCCCCACCAGCAGGCCGAGGCTGCTTACTTCCCCCACGGAGGGGCATGGTAGCGATTGAATGCTTGCTGAACAACACATTCCACCGCAGGGAGCTTCTGGAGTTTCCTTCACAAGTGGCCTTTACAAATAGAAGATGCTGTTATCTATCTGGGCTCCTCTGGGTACCATATCACCTGAAGGAAGAGCGGAAGACATGACTTCTTAAAGATGCCTGTTTTGGTACAAGGGCCATGTAATTTGTGTTTGATATCTGGTTACCACTGAAGTCCCTTTTTCCTTTTCCACCAGAGCTGTGCCAGGGGGGTGATTTCCTAGCTGGGGCTTAATATCAGAGTCTCTGTGCGATTGTATACAAGTGACAGTCACACCGCAAACATAAATACGGAAGAGGCTCTGATACCATCGGGGAACGGTATTCCTGCCATCAGGCCGGCTCTGTCTGCCACCGCAGTGCAGTTAACTCCGGAATGAAATTGGAAAGCTAACTGACGGTCAGAGGGGACCAGGAAGATTTTCATTTGTAACGGAGACAGGCGGGGCACGGTGAAACCTAAGACAACACACAGGTCTTGGCTGCAGTCTGGGTAAAGGTGAATGCCTTTGATTTGAATGTACCCAAAAGGAGAGGCACCAGGCAGGCACGTGGGTAAATTCGTACTGATTCCCAGATTTCATGGGCAGCAGCACCCTTTTCATGCCCCCCCCCCCATACCTTCTCCCATCTGTCTACTCGAAGGAACTTCCCCTTGCTCTCCCCAAATATTGCCATCAAGAACTCTTTAGGGAGATGTCATCTAAAGTGAAGTTCCCAGACTGGAGTGGCTGGTCTCAGGTGACACAGACTCTTGAGAACTACATAGCTTTTTCTCCATACTTGCTGGGCCCGAGTCACTAGTGCTGAGAGGGGGGATAACGGTCCCCAGTAGCTGTTTGTGTAAGCTCTTCAGGGGATAATTTACGCACACACATTGCTATTGGAGGACATTACGGTCCTGACTAGGTGGGCCATGGCGGGGGAGGATTAAAATGGGCGAGTGGGTTGGAAGGAAGAGGGGGACTGGGTGGGAATTTGTAGACCTGGGTTCTAAGGCTCTTTCCTGCTCTGTCAGGGACAGTGTGTCAAGCCCCAGCCCCTCATTTCCTTGCCTTCTATAAACTGAAGATGACAGCTCTGCCGGCCCCTTTTAAAATTAAATAAGAGCATATTTACTTCAGCAGTGATTTTTCTCTCCAAGTGAGTGAAGGGAGGCTTGGACACAGGGGGACCCCCCCCCCCAAGCTGCAGAATGGAGGGCCTGTGAGCTGAGTAGTTGGCTCAAAGGTCCCTCGTGAACTGCTGGTGGAATTAGGTCTGACTCTTTCCATCCCTCACACACTTCTCAAGGTGTAGCTTTGAGGGTAACCAGCTCTGAACCAGGAGCTGAAATCCCTGCCTCCGGCTTCGTGTGACTTGGGGCAAGCCATTCTCCTGGAGCTGTAACTTTTTACTTACTAAAAAGAAAATGACGATGAAAACCCTACTTGGTAAGGTTCCTGGCGATTTATTCAGTATGTGTCCAGCGGCGTCTGGCACCTGAAGGAGGCGCGACCCCAGATAGCGCCGCAGAGCGCAGACGGCAAGTCCCCGTCTCTCCTGTAGGTGGCGCCTCTCCTCGTTGCGCTGACTCCCTGCTCCCGGCAAGCCTGGGAAAATCCAGAAGTTTCTTTGCATCTCCCGAAGCTTGTGCCCAGGACGCCAGGCTTTGGGGGTACCGACTTCCTAAAATGACGTGGCATCCCTTCCCTGTTGCCAGGCGCGTGCCACCCAGGAGGACTGGCCTGGGAGGGTCCCCCCAACCAGCCCTCGAGGTAGGGAGTTTTCCTTGCTGCTTGCTGCTAGGTTAAAGTGACAAATTGGTACACGAGCGGTTAATGAAAGATGCTGGAGACGTCCGCGGAGATCAGAAAAAATCGCCTTTCTGAGCTGACAGCCGGGCCATCTGCATTCCCGCATTTCTATTAATTCCTTAACAATAAACGACAGGAGCGCCTAGAGGGTTAACGGCTTAATTTAATCTCCGAGATTCCTTCCTGGAGCACTGAGAATTAGAAAGGCATTTTACTAAACTCCCCGCACACCTGGTTTTTCCCCACTTGACGCGCTGGGTGTGTCTTCCTGACCACTCACACCCATCTGAACACAGAGGCTCCGAACTCGCCCACAAGTCACCCGCGGCCTCACTGGACCCCCAGACGAGGCACCTAGTTTCTCAACACTCTAAATGTTGGCTTGCGTCATTTCCCTTGGGGTTTTCCCTATTGGGAGCGAATATCCTTTCCCAAACCAGAAAAAAATAAGAGGTTTTAATTTTTGTTTATCTGTTAACATGTTTGTGTGCGCGCGCATGTGCAAGCCATAGCCTGCTCGTGGGGGCTACAACTTCATGGGATCATTCCTCGACTTCCATCTTTTACATGGGTTCTGGGCATGAAACTCAGGTCACTAGTTTTTTTGTGGCAAATACCTTCATCAGATGAGGTATTTGGCCATCAAATCAGGCTTTGGGTCCCTAGCCAAGCATGAGATATTATTTGGAGACGTTATTTCTAATGTCAATCCTTTCAGTTGAGGAAGAGCAGGGCCTGCAAATGTTTAGCAGCTTGTAAGAATGTCTATCCAGCTAATGGCAAGGCCCTTAAATAGGACTCAGGTCTTCTCCTGCCTGGACAAATACTTGTTCCATAATAGGCAAATAAGTTCATCTTCTGTCTTGCATCTTTCATGACTCAACTCCCATCAATCAGTGGCTGGTAGGGGTGGCCTAGGGCCCTGTTGGCTTCTTAGGTAGTGTGGCCCTGGCTTAGTAGGAAAGGCCTCAGAGACCATTAGAAGACGCTTTCCAGGCATAGGGAGAGAGCAAAGGTATTTGCTAGCCTTGCATTTTCAGTGGGTTTCCTTTGGGTTAGGCGTTTAGAGACTCTATTAAAATGGAAATGTTATCTTTGAGGAGTAACGCATTAAGCCATTATCTGTCATTAACACCTTGGCAAGAACATATTTAAGATTAGTCTGCTGGTTGCCCGGCTGGCCCCTTAGGGAATGAGAACTCTAGCCTGGAGAGAGGGCTAGGAAAGGGTCCAGGGTCTGGCCCTGAAGAAGTGCAACGTTTGCAGAGAAGGAGCAAAGGTGCCAGGCATTTCTACCGTTGCACGCCGTAGAACATTCTAGAATCGGTCATTATACGATCTGGTCCTAACAGGTCATGTGCAGTCACAATCCCAGTTTCTTGTATAAATAATAGTTTTCCTTAAAAATGTATCAAAGTTCAGGGGTAGGAAAGAGAATAAGTGAAGTCTCAACAAACATTACACATAAAGGAGGGTGTGTAGAAGTTCTATTCTGATTCATCAGTTCAAAAATAGTGTAATAGGCCAGGCTAATTTTTTTCTGTTTTTTGTTTGTTTGTTTCTTTTTTTTTTTTTTTTTTTTTTTTTTGGTGCTGGTTTTGAGCTTTCAGGTTTGTTGCCGAACGGTTGCCACAGTTAATGTTTTGTTTGTTTTTCCAAGTTTTTTCCTAATTGTTTTAAAGACATGCTTCCTGTGTGGCCTGGGCTGTCCAGAAACTCATGATCTTTCTGCCTCAGCCCCCCCCCCCCAAAAAAAAGATGGAATTACAGGTGTGCACAACCACATCAAATTAAAGTCACTTTTTTTTTTTTTTTTTTTTTCCAAAACAGGGTATCTTTGTGCAGCGTTGGCTGTCTTGGACCTCAATCTGTAGACCAGGCTGGCCTCTACATCTCAGAAATCCTCCTGCTTCTGCCCCCTCAGTGCTGGGATTAAAGGCATCTGTCACCCCCTAACCCTTCCCCAACTCCCGCTTGAAAACACTTCTTAAGCAATTGCTTCCAAAGACATAGAAGAAGAAATAGGAACATGATGCCTATTTATTCCTTTGACCAGAAGGACCAGCCGGTACCCCTTCTAACTCCTCAGAGGCCAGAAACTGAGTCACGTGACCGCCTCTATTTGCAAGGGGGCTTAGTAAAGCAAGAGCCTGGTGTTTTCAGTCTCTGCAAGAGCTGTGTTTGACAAGCAGTAAGTACACCTGATAAGACATGGAACACAGATACTCACAAAATGTATCTGTCCCTTTATATTCTGCTTCTTTTACCAGCCAGAACCATTTCCTCCATATCTGTGGTTCTAGCTCCTGAGACCACATCCTCCCACCTAGGCAGGAAATATAAATGATCAGGGCCATTGAGATGTGTTTTGTTACCTAGTGCTGTGACTACAAAGGTCTTTCCAAACAGCAGACCGTTTGCCTGGGCTCTCGTTTCTCCACGCTCATGTGTTAACTAACCTCTTGGCATATCAACCGCCATCATACCCCTGGCCAAGAGAGACCACCCATTCTACAGCATCTGTCTTCACCTCACAGATCCTCAGACTGCAGGTGTCTGTTTGTGCTTGTCATCTGCAGAGTGCTCCGATGACCCTGTGTCCCTGACAGACAAACTGGGCTCTGCAGCCGGAGGGTGGGGGTTGGAAAGCCGGAGTACAGCCAGAGAGATGAACACATAAGGAAAAACCCAACGACATAGGTATGGAGGGTCTTGCCAAGTAAAAGAACCATTGGTTAAATTAGTTGTATCAGGATTGGATCCTGGCAATATTTGGCATAAAAAAAAATAGCCTCTAGTTGATGGGTTAATGCTCTTAATACAGAAAGAGTTCTTATAGATCTAGAAGAGATGTAAGAAGGACATCAATCCTCCCCAAAAGGAAATGGGGAAGAAATAGAACGAGGGAAGAGATAAAAACGTATGAAGACATATGAAAGGCCAGTAGATGAATCTTTTAAAAAGCTCATTCTTATCAAAAATCCAGAAAGTATTAATTAAGACAATATACCAAATCTGTCAGGTTGTCGAGATTTTAAAAGGTTCTAAAAAGCAACAATGAACCCTAGAAGATTCTTTAGTAATTGGTAACCTTCTCACTGTTCTATTTTATATGCTTCTTTTCCATGTGTGAATGTTTGTCTGTGCACAGCCTGTGTACAGCCTGTGTACCTAGTACCCACAGAGACCAAAAGAAGGTATCAGATTCCCTTGAACTAGATTTACTGATGGTTGTGAGCTACCATGTGGGTCCTGGGAAATGAACTTCAACTCCTTGTCCCCCTCCTCCTCTTTTTCTTTCTCCTTTTCCTCCTTCTTCTGTTTTTCTTCTTCTTTTTGGTTTTTAGAGACAGGATTTCTCTGTGTAGCCCTGGCTATCCTGGAACTCGCTCTGTAGACCAGGCTGGCTTCAAACTTAGAGATCCAGCTGTCTCTGCCTCTGCCTCCCGAGTGCTGGGATTAAAGGCGTGCAAGCAGCCTGCACTTCTAACCCCTGAGTCATCTCCCCAGCCCCCACCATCTCGTTATTCCTTATATGATTTTCTGTACTGCATGGGGTTGAACCGTTAAATTCTATAATCCCAGGCTTCCATGTAGACAGGATCCTGAATATAAATTGGGATCTAATAATAAAGTTCACTTTCTCAGAATTTAGCGGTGCTGTCTGCAGCTAGCCAGACGCCATTGCCATGGCCTTTACATTCTGAACTCTTCGGCAAACAATGGGGTCCACTTCTAGGGTGATTTGGAGAAGTTCAAAGCAAGGGTCCCCACCATCAGCTTGAGGAGATGAAGCATTTTAGTTTCATCTCTGGTTCTGGCTTCCTGGCCTTGAACAACAGTCAGCCCAGTCCTGGAATCCTCAGCTTCCTCACCTGCTCAGTGAATAAAATGATTTATCCAGTGAATATTTCCATCTCCAACAGATTAGATCCATGCTAAACAAATACAGTGCTACTCTCTAGGAAAGCCTGTCATCTCGGCAGCCCAAATGCCTGTGAGAGACAAAGGTCATCTCTTTGGCTAACTCACTGAACCATGGAGGAGACCACACACCCAGTTGCTGCTGCTGTTTTTCTTCAGTGTTAGGGATGGAGCCCCAGGCCCCATCCCAGGATGAGCAAGTGCTCTTCCACGGAGTGGCATCATCCTCAGCCCTCAGTATTAGTACTGAAATGCTTTGCAATTTAGGCTCCATGATTCTTAGATATGGCAGTGGGTGACGTTGCTTTAGAAGTCTTCAGATACAGGCCCTCAGAGTTCCCTTGACCACCATTTCCCAACTCCTAACTACTCTGAATGCCCGAATAATGTATTCACTATTTTTAAAAAATGACTCTATTAGGCCAGGGAATTGTTTCTTATTCAAGAGAAAAGGCACTTTTAAGAGAATCACATCACTGTATTAACCCTGGGTGACCTCATCATTACACACAACGTTAGCTATCCAGAGATGATCAGTTTGGGGAAAGAGCAGATCTGGAGAAGAGAGGGAGCCTAGGACTGACCAAATTTGACTGGAAAAAAAGAGTTCCCAAGAAGGTTAAGACCAAGGTAGAGCCCACCGGGAAACTGGAAGCAGCGTTCATTCATTCACCCATTCAAACGACAAACAGCCGTCACGCCTACGTAATACGCTTGCCGCTAGGTTATGTGTTATGGTCACAGAGAAGAATAACAGTTAGTTTCGGCTCTTACAGCTGATCTGATGTTGTTGGGGAGGGAGAGGACCATAGGAAGTGTTGCTAAGAAAGTAGTGTTCATGCATGCAATATTATAGATCCACAGAGGCACTTCAGTGATCAAACTGGCAGCTTCTCCGTGGTGGTTTTCCAGGAATCTCGACAATCTTTTTTATGATCTCCTTGCCAGCCCCATGCCCCTGTTCAGGTCTTTTGTGGTCATGGCCATGGCCCATGCTCAGAACATCCAGAGCAGGAAAATCCGGGTGTGTCACACAGCTGCTCCCAAGGTTTCTTATCTACATCGCAAAATAAATGTGCATTTTAAAGGAGAATCAGCTTTTATGGTGTTCCTTTCTTATGTACCTCCAGAATAGAATGCAGGGTATAAAAAGCTATGACACATACATCTCAGACTCATGAAATTATGTAGATGGAAATGACCTGAGGAGTCATTTAAACCAGACTGTTGTAGCAGCCTTATTGCTTTAAAAGTCTTAGATTTCTTTCTTTCTTTCTTTCTTTTTTTTTTTTTTTTTTTTTTTTTTTTTTTTTTTTTTTTTTTTTTTTGTTTGTTTTGTTTTGTTTTGTTTGAGACAAGGTTTCTCTGTGTAACAGAGTCCTGAGCCCTGGCTGTCCTGGACTTGCTCTGTAGACCAGGCTGGCCTCCAACTCACAGCGATCTGCCTGCCTCTGCCTCTGAGTGCTAAGTCTTAGATTTCTAAAGTGCCTGATACAAATCAAAACAGAGCCACTGCGATGAGGCCAGGATTGGAGAAGTGGACCGCGCACCCATATGTCCCCTCGTCCTGTCCCTGAAGTGGCTCTGAGCCTCTCTATGAATGCTGCCTCTTCTAGGAACATAAATTTTCGTACTACAGATCACTCCAACAATCTCACCTTGTACATTTCTTTGTATAAATCCTGGCACTTCATATTTCTATTGATTTAGCTGTCTTATTTTCTTTTTTTAAATTATAGGTTTCTGGAGGGCAGGAACTTTTTTGTTTAAATAGAAATTTTTAAAGTGAACTTTCCCTGCCTATGAGTAGTTAAGGCCTTGTTAAAAATGCTCCTGTTATTGCCAGAAATGATCAGGGACTTTAATTATATATAAACATCCTTTATTGAATCTCTGAAAACTGACTTCGTAGAACCATGGGATTCTCCGCTTGAAGGGACCTTGGAGAACGTGTGCTTTAACTCTCTAATTTTCTGGATGTGGAAACCAGGGCCCAGATAAGTGATTAGGTTGATGTCATGTACTGAGTTAATGGTGGCACTGGGACAAGAGTGCTGGATCCTGTTTCCCGGCTTAGGGCTGTCTCTTATAACCTCAAACAGGAGGCTACACTTCCATAGCTGGAATATCACGGATTTGTATTTCTGAGAAAAACGCTTCAACTACCCATAAATCTTTTTCTCTCTCATCATCATCAGATGAGAATTGTTATTAGAATCTAGGCGCTCTGTTTTATTAGCTGTAACTTTTTAAATTATTAAATTAAAAGGTACTGACGTGAAGAGGTGTCCGTAACACATAAAATGAAATACAGCTGTTGTCACTTAAAGCTTTGGGCAATTTCCTGAGGGTTAGTGGGACGTATTTTTCTCTGATCACTCTTAACTTTATTATTTCATGAACCACCAAGTCTGTTCATGGTGTGATAACTGCATGTAATTCATACAAGATGATACAAACCGTTTATATCACAGCTTGAAGATTTTTGTTTATTGTTTGTTATTTTGAGACAGGCTTTTTCTCTGTAGCCCTGGCTGTCCTAGAGTCACTTTGTAGATCAGGCTGGCCTCAAACTCACAGAGATCCACTTGCCTCTGCCTCCCAAGTGCTGGGATTAAAGGCATGTGCCACCAAGCTGGGTGAAGAGATTTTTATTTTATTTTTTCCATTTATTTGTTTGATCCCAGCCCTCTCTCTCCTCCCAGACCCAGAAAGATACCCATGGTATGTACTCACTTATAAGTGGATATTAGCAAAAAAAGTACAGAATAACCATGCTACAATCCGCAGACCCAAAGAATCCAAGGAGGGCACAAGGGAGGATGCTTGAATCTCACTCAGAAGAGGAAACAAAATAGACATCTGAAGTAAAAGGAGGGAACTGGGTGGGAGAGGGTGTGGGGAGGGTAATGGGGGAACACCAGAGGGGAGGGGGGCAGGGAGTAGTGGGGAGGACTGGGAGAGACTGGAAATCGGTGGGGAGGGGCATCTCTGGGACAGGGGAGGCTCCCAGGAGTCTATAGAGGTGACCCTTGTTGAGACTCCTAACAGCAAGGTTTAAGGAGTCTGAAATCACACCCCCTGGAGCCAGGCAGGACTCCCAATAAAGAGGGGGATACTAACCCACTCACCAAACCTTCGACCCAAAATGTGTATTGTCTACAAGAAGTCTAGGGATAAAGATGGAGTAGAGGCTGAGGGAATGGCAAAGCGATGACTAGCTTAACTTGAGACCCTCCCCATAGGAGAGAGACAACCCCTGTCACTGTTAATGACACTCTGCTCTGCTTGCAGACAGGAGCCTCGCATAACTGTCTTCTGAGAGGCTTCATCCAGCGGCTGATGGAAACAGACGCAGTGACCCATAGCCAAACAATCAGCTGGCAAATAGTTTTAAATGTACATTTCCCTGTTGTTGTTGTTGTTTTTAAACTACTGCGCACTATCATATGGTATATGTAAATAATTTATTCACTCAGTCCTTAATCGACTGAAGATTAAAGTTACCTTAAATTTCTAAAAAACAACAACAACAAAAAACCAACAACAAAGCTGCAGTGAGATTCCTCACACACTCTTCCTTTCACATCCATGTGATGGTTTTTGTGAGATGGATATTTCTAAAAGTGCAATTTCTCGATCAAGTTGTGAGATAATCTATGATATTCTGCTTCAATTTTTTTTCCCCAATGTACCCAACACCTGTACGTAACTCTATGGTTTTTTTTTTTTTTATTAAAGTTTTCATATAAATTAGGTTATTTTAACCTACAGAATTATTTATTTTCCTTATATGTGCATAAATGCTTTGCTTTAGTAGACTTCACATCTTATTTGGCTTTATAAATAAATTGTTGGGCACCTACTGTGTGCAAGGAAGGCCTTCAGGACAGGAAGCTAATCAATACACACGTCTCTGCAGAAAGTCTTGGGGGCCGTGGGAAGCGCCTTCATCGTTTAGCTGCCGGTGTGTGGAGTTAGCAAGTGCCATGGGCTGGGGGGCTCCACAGGGCCCTCAGAAAGCTTTGGGGCCTGGGTTATGTTTGGCTTCGGCCTTGTGAGACCTCATTTTCTAGACTGTGTATTATGTGAGTGGGGCCCGGAGAGATTTATTTTCGTGACCTTTCCGGATGTGGAATCTGAGCCGGGGGGTGGGGTGGGGGGGGGGGGCGAAAATCAGCTCCGAAGCGGTTAATTTCACCAGCTCCTAAATTGATAAGCGGCGGGACGTCAGGCCGGAATGAACTCGCCTTGTTGGACGGGGTTCTAAGACAGCGGAACTCAATCAGCAGCGGGCCGCGCGGTTCAAGGCTGCAATTCATCCCGCCGCGCCTCTGAAAAATGGGAGGTGACAGTTCATTTTGCCAGTGACAGTCTGTCGGTCTCGCTCGCTGCTTCTCCTGTCGATTGCCTGGCTGAGGTGAAGCTCGGCTCCGAGACACCCTCGTTTGGTATTCCACTCAGCTGAGCAGGACGGTCCCGGGACCCAAGGTGTGCAAACCTTTCCGCCCCACGGCTCATCTCCCTGCCTCCCCCGGAGCTCTGCACCGCCCTTGCCTGACCCTGGCGTCCTGGGAGCCATCTTCCCACTTCCTGTACCTCGGTTCGCCCCTCTAGCTTCCACTTCCGGTGAGCTAGGCCGCCTCCCGACAGAGATCCGTGGCCGAGGAGGGATAAAGGCGCAAGGGCAGAGATGACCGTCTAAGGGGCAGCCCTGGGATGGAGCCCAGAGCCCTGCGCATGCTCAGTTAGCCTTCAACGGACAAGCTCTGCAGCTTGAGGGTTTGAGAAAAGCGGTCAAGATGGGAGAGCCCTGGGAGCCAGGAGGGAGGGGATGGCACTAGGCCTGTATTTAATCCCCGATTGCCAGCCCCCTCCCCACCCCCCGCTACTTTCTACTTCTCTGAAAACAACACACTTGGAATTATGCGTGTGTTTTTATTACAATTCTTTGCTTTAATGAGTTTGAACAGAATGTCCTCATTGTTAGGAAATACTTCTAAAGTCTTTTTCTTTTTAAAAGATTATATATATAATCTGTATGTACACCTGCACGCCAGAAGAGGGCATCGGATCCCAGTATAGATGGTTGTGAGCCACCATGTGGTTGCCGGGAATTGAACTCAGGACCTCTGGAAGAGAAGACCGTGCTCTTAATTGCCGAGCCACCTCTCCAGCCCCTATCCCTATTTCTAAAGTTTTTAGGGAAAAAGATCTGCCTGTAATTTATTCTTGAAAGGTCCAGGAAAAAAAAAAAAAAAAAAAAAAAAATATATATATATATATATATGTATAACAGAAATTGATAAATATAGCAGAAGTTAATGATTGATGGATCTAAGTTAGTGATATACAAGAGGCCTATTGTATTATAGAAGTTTTTCTGTAAGTTTGAAATTAATTAAAAATAGAATTAAAAACTAAACAGATTTGATCTCACCTCATTCATGAGGCAGTGTCTCAATAAACATTTTAAAAAATTGCTTACTTTGATGGCTGACGAGGTGGCTCAGCAGTGAAGAGCACTGGGTGCTCTTCCAGAGGGCCTGAGTTTGATTCCCAGCACCCATTTGGCAGCTCACAACCATCTGCAATTCCATTTCCGGAGGATCTCTGCTGTCATCTTCTGGCATTTGCAAGCACAAGGCAAGTGAGTGGTGAACGGACCCACAAGCAGATAAAACGCCCGTACACGTAAGATAAAATTATTTTTCTTTTTTAACTGTGCGTGTTCACATGTACAGCCACACATGCGTGGACACCTAAGGTTGATTGTCCAGCATCATCCTCAGTTGCTCGTCCACCTCGCTTACGAAGCAGCGTCTCTCAGCCAACCCAACAGCTTCAGGTCTGTCCGGTCCCTCTAGCCAGCTGGCTCTGGGATCCTCTGTCTCTGTCTTCCAGGCTGGAATTACAGTCATGCCCCCACAGCCACCTGGTACTTCTGTGGGCTCTGGGTAGCTGAGCTCCTGCTTTCGTAGCAAGGGTTTCAGCTGCTGAGCTATGTCCTCAGTTCAACAAGCGCGTGCTGCAGATAAGGGGACAGATAATATAGGCAAGATCTTGAGAAGACAAGCGGTAGGTATAGGTGAGTACAGATGCTACGCACTCTGACTGGCCGGCACTAAATGCAGCAGGAACAGATGAGAGGGATGAGACTCAGTGCTGGCAGCCAAGGCTTATCAGGGGAAACGCTGTCTTAGGTTGTGATTTGAAGCATGAGTGGGGGGTTAAGCTGAGCGAAGGGCAGGGGGAAAGTGTGAAAAATGAGGGAGGGGCACAGAGACCTGGGCACGGCAGTGCACGCCTTTAATCCCAGCACGGAGGAGGCAGAGGCAGGCGGATCCCTGTCCGTTTGAGGACTGTGCGTATCGTATCAAGTTCCAGGCCAAGCAGGGATAAACAGTGAGACTCTGTCAAAAAGAAAAGGAAAGACACAGAGTGAGGGAGCGTGGAGAGAGAGGGACTAGGGAGGTAAGCAGCTCAGATGGAGTGATGATTGTGGTAGCAGTGAGGATGGTGGCGGCGGTGGTGGTGGCGGCAGTGGTAGTCACGGTGGAAGTTTGTTGGCCGCACTGAGGAGTTGGGGAAGGAGCTAAAGCTCTCGGTAGATGAGAGACATTAAATAGGTTTTTCAGTTACTGTTTTTAATGTGTGTATGTACGTGGGGGTGAGCGTGCATGTGAAGGGGTCTGCAGGGGCCAGCGGTGTTGTGCCTTCTGGGGAAGAGTTACAGAGCTTTGTGAGCAGCCTGGTGTGGGAGCTGGGAATTGAACTCAGCTCCTCTGAAAGGACAGTAAGTGCTGTTACCATCCCTTTTTAAGGAGCTATCCTTGGGTCCAGGGTAGGAAAGGGGTCTGTAGGCATATCAGCTACTTTTCATGCTGCTGTGACCGAACACCTGACCAAAACCAAGACCAAACAAACAAACAAAACCTCCAACACAAATTCAGAGTTTATTTGGCTCACAGTTTGGTGGGTACAGATCACCATGGTGGGAAAAGTATGGAGGCATGGTTTGTGGTGCCAACCAGGGGACAGAGAAAGGGAGATGAATGCCAGTGCCCAGCTGGGTCTTTTCCCCCTTTCCCACTTTTTATTCAGTCTGGGACCCTAGCCCATGGGATGCTGTTATCTACACTCATGGGGTGTCCCCCTGCTCAGTTAAATATCCAGAAACACCTTTAAAGCTATACCCAAAGATGTGTCTCTTTAATATCCCAGCACGACTGTTTCTCAGTTGAATCAAGTTGACAATCAACATTAACTCTTCCAGTGGGGCCCAAGATGAGAAGGGGGTAAGGCAAGAGACGGTGGTGGCTTGGACCAGGGTAGTGGCGCTGGGGCTAGATCGCAGCAGATAGTCTGGAAGACACTCAGCAAGTAGCAGGGAGGGAGGGAGAAAGGAATGAAGGACAGCCCAGGTTTTCCAGATTGGGCTGTTGTTTACCCACGGGGCTGGCTTTGGGAGGATGTAAGATGGGGTGGGGTGGGGAAGGCACCGATCAAGAACAAGGTGAAATTTTCTATCTGTGGAAGCTGGGTCCACCTTCAATACATCGCCAGCAATGTTGTAGACAGCATAACACCGTGGGAAACAGAATTCCCCGAAGGTCAATGCCGAGCCTCTGGTGCAAGGTTCTCACCTCATGGGTCTTGACCTCCTTAGGGGTCACATATCAGATATTTAAGTTACGATTCATAGCGGCAGCAAAATTACAGTTATGAAGCGGCGACGGAATAATTTTATGGTTGAGGCTCACTGCAACACGAGGAACTGTATTTGAAAGGTCGCAGCGTTAGGAAGGTTGAGAACCACTGCTCCGTCGAATGGAGACAGGATCTACTTGCCTCTCATCTGATTACATCTCTCATTTTCAAGGCCAAAAAGTCCTGTGTAAGAAGAAAGATTTTAAATATGAAAAAAAAAAAAAATCACGTGCCTCGGCGTGAGTGCATGCGCACCGTGTGCTTTTAGGCATGTGTGGAGGCCAGAAGGTGGTTTCAGAGCCCCTGGGACTCCAGTTGCAGCTGCCCAAAGTGGATGCTAGGAAGAAGCCTGGGTCCTTGCAAGAACAACAGCTCCTATGAGTGAGAAAATGTTGATGTTCTCTGTAGCTATTCTGACGTATTTCAGTGGATACGAAGAGTAAGGGAATGTCCTGGGTAAACAGCATTTTCTTTGTAAAAAGGCTTACTTAGTGATGTATGTGCGTCCGAATATACACGTGTGTAGAAGTACATGCGTTCTGTAGGGGTGGAGTCTGGACGGGGGCACTGGATCACTCAGACCTGGTGTTGCAGTTGTTTGCATGATATCTGGCTTGTTCTGTACATGCTGGGGTTCAGACTCCAGTCCTCATGATTGAGCAAGTGCTCTTAACCCCTGAGCCATCTCTCAAGCCCCAGACTGCATGCCCTTGTATCAACCGCCCCCCCTACTTTAAAAAAGACAATTAACAATCTGTGTGGTCTAGCATTTTTTTTTTTCTTTTTCATCTCTAATTGACCTTGGTGGGAGCTGTATGTTCCTTCGTGACACCACTCTTATGACTGACTGCAACTGAGAAGATTGGATCAGTGAGGGTGTGAGCTATTGGCTAGGGAAATATTCAATCCAAGGACATGAAAACTAGCTGTGTTTAAGGCCTCCTTCTATGCCTGTCCTTAAAGGTTCAAGGATTTAATTCTTCCTTGGCATTTTTTTTCCCTTTCTCCCCAGGGCTATTTGGTTTGGGCTTTATCTCTTAAAATCAAGAGTCTTGACAAGGGAGCCCTTTCAAGAAGGGCGGGTTGTTGGAGAGATAATGAGATGTTGGCAGTGAAAATCACAGACGTTAAGGATGGAATCTGCAAATGGGAATGGAAGGCAGCATGAGGCTGTTTCCTAGGTCCTCCAAACCCAGCCCCTTTGTAATGGAATCTCTGGATCAGGTGAAGTGAGCGGGGCCATGCCTCAAGGGCAGTATGGCAAGAACTGGCTCTTTGACGATGAGCTGAGAACAAACAGGCTCCAAATGGATCAGCGAAGAAGTGATTCAAACCGGTGCAATAACCCTGGAAACCTCAGAAAGACATGAGAAAGGACTGGGATAATTGCACTTGACAGATGAGGGCTTCTGACCCAGTGGACTTAAAAGTAAATTGTTAAAGTGATCTCGCCTGGTAGCACCTGAGAGACAACAGAGACCACATTAAAACTTTTATTAGCACAAAGAAAAGCTGCCGGAGAAGCCCAGGGCTGAGCCGGGAGTTTGTGTATGGTTGGCCAAACCTGGGAAGCTTCCAGAAGGCAGCGAGCACAACTCCTAGGTGAAAGCAGAGCGGAGGCTGTGGAGGTGGCTCAGCCAGTGAAGCACCCGCTTTGCTAGCGGGAGTTCCTGAGTTTGAGATCCAGGACCTTCTCAAAGAAGCCAGGCATGGTGATGTGTCCGTGAGTCCATCTTTGGGGAGAAAGAGAAAAATTCCTGGGCCTTCCTGGTAACTAATTTTGTCAGATGGATGGAGGGCCATATGTTCCAGGCAGGACCCTGTCTCAAAAAATAAGAGAGTAAATGAGAAAGATGCTCATTGTGAACACACACACTGAAAAACAAACTTTGCTCCCTTATCAATCTCTCCACCCCCCTTCCTTGGTACCCAGTTCTTCGATGGATTTTAGCATTTACCTGGGCCTGAATTCTCCTGTGTAACACTCAGTGTCCCAGACATTTCCTGCTTTCATGTCTTATCAAAATTTATCTGCACGTGTTCTATATCAGTTCCTGGGGACAATGAGTAATCTGATAAACTGACACGGACTAATGGGATAAGGAGTGTGAATACCCCGACACGGTTAGACCTCCAGGTGATTCACGTCTTATTTATTTATGAATTCTTACCTCCTGACACCGTTACTGGCATATGCCAAGGATTCAGTTCATGTCTGCTGAGCTGAAATAGACAGTCCACTCTCCTTTTCACTCAGGCGTTGGCAGACACAAGACCTTACTCAAAGTTAAGGCCCTGGTGATTCACACCCTTGCTTGTAGGCTGGATGGTCCATGATCTGAGGCTCACAGTCTACATGAACCATGAACCGAACATTTCTTTTGAGAAACTCTGTTTAGTTGTGACCATCTCTGAGCACTCAGTTAATGCTGAAGCTATTAATTAGGCAAATATTCCTCTCTCTCTCTCTCTCTCTGTTTTTTTTGGAAGAGAATTGTGTTGTCATGTGACATAATGAAGTTTATGTATGATTTTTTGACATGATCATGGTCAAAGCCATGGGAGGGGCAAGGCCGTCCCCAGGTTAGGCTTAGAGGAATGAGAGGTTTTTCTCCAATCTGGCGTTACCACTGCCAGGTTTCCAGGACCAAGCAGTGCCAGATGCAGTGATCACCAAGACCTTACAAGCTGCATCTTTGGGTTCAATATAGGAATGAGAACTGGCAGCAACTACCAGGTTAAACTTAAAACAACAACAACAACAAAAGGTTTATTGGCTGGGCGGTAGTGCACGCCCTTAATCCCAGCACTTGGGAGGTAGAGGCAGGCGGATCTCTGAGTTCAAGGCCAGCCTGGCCTATAGAGTAAGTTCCAGGAAAGCCAAGGCTACACAGAGAAACCCTGTCTTGAAAATTAAAGTTTATCTTGGTGTTGGTGAGATGGTCAGTGGTTAAGGGCACTGGCTACTCTTGCAGAGGACCTGCGTTCAGTTCCCAGCCCTCACTTGGTGGCTCATAGCCACCTGTAACTCTCGTTCTGGCCTCCTCTTCTGACTTCCTCACATACCAGGCATGAACATGGTACAAATACGAACATGCACACAGAATACTCATACATATAAAAATAAATCTAAAAGTATATACTTAATTTTGTTTTATGTGAGTGGGTGTTTTGCCTGCATGTATGTCTGTATCACTTGCAGGCAGTGCCTGGACACACCAGAGGAAGACGGCATATCCTCTGGAGCTGGAGGTGCACGAAATAGTGGGCCACCTGAGATGGGTGCTGGGAACCGAATCCCAGTGCTCTGAACCACAGAGCCATCTCTCCAGGCTCCAGATTGTTGTATACTGTGTGAGAGTATTGTATTGTCTGTGCATGTTTGTGTCCTAGTGTTCTGAACATACCATTGGCTCAATAGATGCTGGAAGAATGAGGGAGGAAGGCAAGAAAGGGGTAGAAAGAAGGGAAGGAGAGAGGAAGTGAGGGAGGGAGGGAGGAAGGAAGGAAGGAAGGTAGGAAGGAAAGAAGGAGGAAAAGAAGGAAGGAAGGAAGGAGCGCAAGTATTTCTGGTTCTCTTTATGACTACAGGAACACTCTGGGCCCTTTTGGAATTTAGCTAACAAAAACCCCAAGGAGCAGAAATGTTTTGCTTTGTTTCCCTTTTCTTGCAAGAAGCCAATGAGTCTGCTGAGGACTGAACCTATATGTGCCCTTGACCGCAATTGGCAGAATTGGCCTTCCCCGAGCTATTCTATTAGCAAGAGTGTTAACATCTTGGGTTGACATGAATAAAACATAGCTGGCTGCCTCTTCCTCCTTTTAAAAACACTAGAACGAGCCTTGCTGCTTCTAATCTGGAGTCTTCGCCAGCCCCTGGGAGTCGGGCACATTCTTAGTGCTTGCCAGGGCGATGTTGTTAAGCTGGAGCAAAGGAGAGCACGCACTGCTTACAAGACACACACCACTCCTTCTATAATTAAAAAAAAAAAAAAAAACTGTAAAGGGCTGGGACCTTGCTACTCTTAGAGATTATAGAACCCTGGCGCATTAAAGCTGGAAGGAAGCTCATCTCTTCGGTTACAGTTTAGGAACTGGGTCCTTTGGTACTATAAAGAAGGTCGACCAAATAGCCTGCCTTCCAATGGTTGGATTACTCAGCAACCAAGAGATATGATGTCAGAGCAGGTATTCTTACAAACTCTATTGTTCTTTGACCTCGAGATTCTGTGCTGGGGATCAAGCACTAAAAATTACAAACACTCTGAACAACTGGGCTCACCCTCTCCTCTGTGGACCGAAGGAAAGAGTATGTGTGGATGGCACAGGACAGCTGTGTGGAAACTCACTGTCTTGTCGTTGTTTTCTAGAACTCTCTTTCCTTTGGCAACAGCGGCCACAGGAAACGGTAGAGCCATTATCTACAGATTCAGCCAAATCATCGTTTCCTGATTCTAATGTTTGGTAACCACTTTTTGACTCTCCCCCCACTTCCCTTCTATTTCAGTTTGAGATTCACAGGCACACTGGAGGTACATTAGCCCTTAGCTGAGCAGAGTCGCTCCCTGATGCAATGTCAGTTCCACCACCGGTTTGCTAAATCCTAGGCACGCTGATTCTCTAGTCTGGACCTTGGATTTTTCTCAAATTTCTTCCCAATCTGAAACTATGAGTTTCTGAAAGGGAATCTGAAAGCTCCTCTTGGGAAGGAAAACATGTCATCTAGTCCTATGGATCTCTTCCTAGTCCACGCTGCACTCTCTCTCTCTCTCTCTCTCTCTCTCTCTGTGTGTGTGTGTATGTGTATATGTTTGTTTCTCAAAGTGTTACAGTGAAAGACTCAGAGAAGCTGGTACCCAAAGTCTTCCACATCTCAGGTGATGCATAAATGGAACCAGAGGATGCCAGCCTTCATCTGGAGGGGAAACTTTGCTGAGCCACAATGGGATATAAGGGAAGATATTGCGGAGTTCTCCTTGAATGCTGCCTAGACCTTGCTATCTCATCAGTTTAGTGAAGAACTCTTGTTTTCTATTTTGCACAGCACAGAGTTATATCTTGGCCTTGTTTGCAAACCAAGAGAGGGGCAAGGAAGGCCCACTGAGGCCCCCTACCTCCACCCCTGCACTCTCTTACTGACAGCACTGACCACCAGTAATATTGAAAATTCACTTCCTGGGTCAGGGCTTCTTCACTTTCCCAGGGCATCTTCTCTCTTATGGTGAAGAAGTTGCAAAGCTGAAGATTTAAGCCACACTGTGGTGTTAGAGGACGGATAAAAATCCTGATTGTCTTTTGAGTTCTTGGTCTGGCTATTGTAATTGTTTCTCATCAAAGACACAGCCCCACCTCCCGAGGAAGCATAGGGAATGCCAGGTGTTGCTGCTCCAATCGTGAGCAAGGTTTTAACATCTTGTAGTCAGCCTGCTCAGACAGTGTAGAAATCAGCTTTGGGGCAGGGGGATTGCCATATGCAGAACTGCCCTGGTGAGGACAGCAGGTTGTCTGTCAATGTATAAAACCTACGTATGGCCTGGACCACAGAGATTCCACTGGAGGAGAAATTAAACCTGTCTCACACACCAATCCCAGTGCTCTGATTACATTTACAGAGGTCGTGGCCTGCATTCTGTCACCATGGAAACCTCTCAGGCTGCCACGGTGTTGTCTGTGTGTGTGTGGTTGATATTTAAAGGCGAAGTGGGGCATTTGCTCTGTGTGTGTGAGAGAGGAGGTGAAGAAATGCAACTCTTATGAGGCAGGTCTTTGTAGGAGAGCCAGGTCTGCAGGAAGGAAGGCCGGCCAGTGGGTGGAGGCTAGGCTAGGCGGGCTAAGGGGTGCAAGCCAAAAGAGCTCCAACTTTGCAGGAGTAGAAGCATCTTTTCACAGACCACATGGGCCCTCATGTAGAGCAGAGCCCCATTTCCTCTGATTCCTCTTCTAATTTGTGAGCACACGTCAGAGGAGCCAGATGGAGCTGGGGAAGCCCCGTTCGCCTGAGTGCCCTTGGTGGTTTAGCTTCTCACATCTGGTGGCAGTGTGAATCGCGCTGATAACAATACCATATTATGAAGGATCCCTGGTTCCTCTAAAGACCCCACAGCACTGTCCTGGAAAAAGCTACCAGGGGAGTGACTTATCAGGGGTCCCAGGTGCTGGAAGAGGTAAATATCACCTGATTCAACAGAGGGAGAGAGAAAGAACGCAAGTTGCTGACTCGGCTTGTGACCATCAATTTCTTTTTTTGCCTTTCGTCTGAAGACAATTATTTCCACACCATTGAATGGAATGTAGATAACACAGACACCTTAATAGGTTGGGAGCAGAGGCTGTTTAGAGGAGATTTTAAGCACCGTGAGCATAAAATGAACGCGAATATTCTGCAATATGCATCTTGCAACTTGTCATTAAGTGGATGGCCTCAGTGATGGTACGCAACGGTCTCTGATTGGAATATTGAGTTTGGGAAAAGGAAATTCTGCATCAATAGCCTCTCGATGCGGAATATCGCATGCCGCTCAATAAGACATGTCATTGTGGTGGTAGTCTGTGGGCTAAAAAGTATACAGCAGCAGGTCAGAGCATCTCGAAGACCTTTTCTTCAGGGGTTTCCAGTTGCTTCTGAAGCTCTTCAGAGTCCTTGGGGCAGGGAGTAGAAGCTGTTATATCTTGAAATCAACTTAGGAAATGAAGCGGATCTACTTCTAAGGCCCCAAACTATGGGGACACCTTCCTTTTTTCCCTTTTAAAGATTGTTTTTTTTTCCTCTCTGCATTATTATTTTGCTCCTCATTCTCCTCTTTTCATAAGCCTTGTACATAAGCCGCTGTCGTTCCCCGTCCTGCCCCTCCCCCCTCGTCCTTTCCCTACCCTTTGTAGATCTTAGTCCTGCCAACAGTCCTCCACCCAGCGGATAGAAGCTACCTTCTGACTGGCTCCCTACAGAGTCTGTATCTGCAGTGGAACCACAGTTCCTGCCCCAGCGAGTGAAGGGGGAAGCCAATGTCACATGTTTTCCAAATCGGGGTTCTTCCCCTGGAAGGGTGCTAGCTCTAGAATAGGGGGCAGAGAAGAAGTCTCTGGAGGTGGGCAGGGGAATGCCATCACTCCTATCTGTTGGGGCCTGAGGCTAAAGAAGCCACATTCAAGTCCATCTCCTTGAGAGCAAGCTCATCTCATAAAGAGAAAAAAACTCTCTTCCTTGGAGGCTGATGTCGGCCATATCTCGTGGAATTACTCCTGAGATAGATCTGAAGTGAGGACGTAGGGTCAAAAGAGACTGTGGATGGTTTGGCCAACACTGTTGAAACAACTGCCACGACGTAGGCTGTTGTAAACTATATATGTCTGTGTACATATGTGTAAATGTATGTATATGTGTGTGTATATGCCCACTGGACCTTTTATTATTGTCATCACGTATAATGAGGAATCCTAAGCTCTGGGAAAAAATAGCACTTTGTCCAAGTGGCAGATTTGAGAACAGGTTGTTAGAAATATAAATAGACAGGGTTTACTTTTTATTTTATTTTATTTTATTTTTTTATTTTTTAAAGTCAGGGTCTCACTAGGTAGTCCTGGCTGGCCTAGAACCTGCGATGTAACCCAGGCTGGCTTTGAGCTCCTAGAGAGCCACCTGCTCCTGCTTCCTGAGTGCTGAGACAGATTGCTAAGGAAGGAAGAACACTCATGAGAAGGGGAATGGCCCAGTGAGCTGAGAGAAAACCCCCAAAGCTGAAAGTTGAAGATTTGACTGAAGCTGATGGGACAGGAAAAGACAAGAAGGGCTGAGCTGGGAAGGCTGCAGGCCAGAAGGAAGCCTTTCCACTTTGCTTTTACAAATAGACGGAAAGACGGAAGAAAAGAGAAAATGGTGGGAATGGTGGGGGAGGGTGGGATCATGAGTTTTAGTGGAGGGATGACAGGAGGAAGTACAGTCCTTTCTGGAGAAGGACAGAGGGGACAGGAAAGTACAACATCGCGCACTCTTATGTGTGGCGTCGTTCTAGACAATGTTCATCTGAGCAAAGGGCTTCTCCCATGTGTTCTTGTGCTTCTGATCATATTTGTAAGTATGGTGACCCTGGGCAGATAACCCCAGTTCCTCCAGAGCACTGCACAACACTGGCCAGAGTTTCTTACCAGATTCTAAACAGTTACCTTCTCACACTTCGAATTTCACTGCCCAGATCCTGAATGTAGTAAACTGAAGAAGAAGAAGAAGAAGAAGAAGAAGAAGAAGAAGAAGAAGAAGAAGAAGAAGAAGAAGAAGAAGAAGAAGAAGAAGAAAGGGTAGAAGGAATGGAAGGAATTTAGGAAATTATATATTTATGGTTGTTTGTTTGTTTGTTTTGGTTTGTTTTTTTGGACAGGGTTCTCCTTGGCTGTCCTAGAACTCACTCTGTAGACCAGGCTGGCCTTGAACTCAGAGATCCACCTGCCTCTGCCTCCCAAGTGCTGGTATTAAAGGCGCGTGCCACTGCCACCCGGCTAACATTCCTTTAAAGTAACAGATGAAAGGAAACCCAAGAACGTGGACTTCAGAAATACCACTGTCTGACTGTTGTTCCTTTCAAGTGCCTTACTCATCCAACTCGCAAAGAAACTATTACTTCTTCATGTTAGTTTTCAAAGTCATTATGCCTTGCAAATACCTGGCCCATAAAACTGGCCTTGGCCCCATCTGCCTGTCGTGAGGATCAAGCCCATAGACCGCCTGCCTGCACATCTGCTCAGGAGCACAGCCTCATCTGGCTGAGCCTGTCATGTCCCGAGTCCTTCTAAAGCCCGTTTCAGATTCCCAAGAAAACCAATCAACAACAGAAAGCGTCAGAGTCAGCAACAGTGCCCGGTGGGGATGTCTGATGCGGTCTCTGGGATAGGTGGAGTCCAAGAGCGGGGGGTCCTGTGAGGGAACTTCAGTAATAAAGAGATAAGACAACGAATAGAAGGCCACTATGTAAAGTGGCCTTTACAACAGTAACTGCGTCCCAGAACTAGCCCTAGGTTGTAATTATTTATCTTAGGCGTTGCTCTGATCCATCAGAACTTTAGTTCAGTTCCAGGATCCGAAGACCAGTACAGCTTCTGGATGAGGGTCGCTAGTTGGAGCACTGAGTCTGACTCTCACATTGATCAGACATTGATCCCCAGAAAGATTCTTTTAACTGTTTGCTTATGTGTGTGTGTTTGTATGTGTGTATGTATATGTCTGTGTTCGTGTGTGTGTGTGTGTGTGTGTGTGTGTGTGTGTACGTACGTATATATACATATATGTGGAGGCTAGAGGTCAACCTTGGGTCCTCTTTAGTGGTAGTCCACAGGATGGATCTCTCAGACCTGGAGGTCAGTGATAGGATAGGCTTGATGTCCGTCAGGTCTCAGGATCTGCTTGTTTCCACTGCCCCAGCTCTGGGATTGCAAGTGGGTGCCACTGTGCCCGCCTAGCTTCTTGTGTGGGTGCTGGGGATCAAACTCAAGTCCTTACACGTATGCTGCAAGCCCTTGCTTGGCTCCCACAATCCCCTCTTTCTTCCTTTCTTTTGAGATAGTACCTAACGGTACATGCCCAATTGTCTGGCCTTGAGCTTTTGGCAATCCTCTTGCCTTAGCCTTCTGAGCATTGGGATTACTGTGTGCACCTCGTTTGTTCAGCTCACTTGAATTTTAATTGCCCCTCACGTATTCCCAGCCTGGACCCCAATGAGAACCTGCTATTGTAATATTTTCTGAGGTGTTTTAACCTACCTGCATTCCTTGCTGTTTCACTTAGCAGAGAGTTTAGGAATGTGAGCTGGAAAGGGGGATCCTTGAACGTGTATGCTTTTCGGTGCTCTCCCAAGCCAAAGCTTAGCTAATTAGTAGTAGCAAGGCTCCTGGAAGGTGATGGAAACCCTGTGCTCTAAGCCAGGGACATGATGGAAGTGATGGGCCCCGCCTTCAAGCTGGCACAATGCGTGTTGGTGTCCGGGGCCTTGAGAAGCATGTTGTGAGCCCAGTTTTTGGCAGCGACCTCCACGCGTCATCTTTCCTTCCACATCCCTTAATGAAGTGTGCAGCTCTTGTCCTCATTAGGCCCTAGCATTGTCAATAAAGGAGTCAATAAACCCGGTTGATGGGGCCGGCTTGGAAAGGTTGAGACGCGGCCGAGGCACATCCACAGGGCAGCCGTCAGCCCTGCCACATGTCCTGACCCAGTGTTCGGAGATCAATAATGGGCTGAGGATAAGGCCTCAGAGCCTGGCTGCTACAGTGTCCTCCCCAGACCCGCTGAGCCCAGGGTGGGGCAGTACCAGCCAGCTCCTGCTTTGCTTGCAGTTGTTCCCTGACCCCGCGGCATTTTAGGTGCCAGGTGCTTTTGCTTCTTTCTGGCTGAGCCCTTTGGGTAGCCTGTGATTCCCACTTAGTGCCCACCTAGCAAGAGAACACGCAGATGGCATCTCCAAGTAGCCCAGAGGCCAGCAAGGGTTCCGTTCTCTGCATCTCCTGTCCGCTGATGGCGTGTGAGGAATCCCAGTGGACAAGGCATGCGCATTCTGCATGCCGTGCAGCCGGACTCCATTTCTGACTGCTCTGCCTCTCTCTAGATACCCTTATCTTATCTAATTACAAGGAATTTTAGATTAATTTCGTGGCCTCTGCTCCCCGGGACCTCTTATCTGTGAGGGCCTTGTATTTTAACCTTGTCATTCTTTTGTTGTTTGCCTTTAAGGGGTGATGGCTAGAAGGGGGATGATGTTGGAATTGGGGCGGGGGAGGGGAAGAAGGAGGAAGGCAGACAGATCTGGACCGCTGCCTGTGCGTGGAGACAGCTGGCCGCTTTCTTCCATGACAGCCACATGGTACCCAGCCACACAGAACAGGACCTGGGAAGGGACTCGCCTGCCAAGCTCTCCAGATCTCTTTGATATTTCCGACATAGCAGTAAAGGACTCTTGACTAGCTTTTTTTTCTTTCTTTTTTTTTTTTTGCTTTGCCTCTCTCCACCTCCTGTAAGACTCCTCCACGTCGTTTCCATGGCTACCCCCAATCAGATTTGGCTTCCTTCGAAATTGGATTTCAAAGAAGGACAAGGCTTCAAAGGAATTTGTCCATTTAACAGAATGTCATTAGGAGTGAGGCTGACTGCCGAACCAGGGCCCTCAGATGATTAAGGAGGGGCGGCACTCATGTGTGGAGGCAGGCTCCTGTCTGCAGCCAGGAGCTTTGATGCAACATGACAAGAGCGTATTGGAAACTGCCAGTCACCGCCACACATTACCTGACTCACACCTCCCTCTACCTCCGTCTCTCCAAAACCCAGACATCCATCGGGGGACAAACGCACGGAGAACATCCCCCCTGTGGATTTCTGCTTCTCCTTGGCTGGGAGTGAGCTCCGACCAGGCGGCGAGGCCTGGGGTCAAACAGCTAGTGCCTGTCTACCCTATGTGACCATCCTGCCCGGTGTCCCTAAATAAGGGGGACGGACACTCTGGCTTCCCTTCGGATCCTAGGAGGGGGGGGGTGGTCCTTTATTTATTTATTATTTATTTTCATCCCTGAAAGAGAAACTGAGGAAGTTTGTACGCTATAGAGGGAATCCTACACCCTCCCTGTTTGAAGAACAGTTCTGTGTTTCCCAAAGCAGGACTGTGACCCACCTAGCCTCAATGTTGAATCGTGTGTGCACCTCAAATGACTCTAGAGTAGCCTCATTCTGATCAGGGGGACAGCAAGGTGGGGGGAAACGTCCCCAGCGGCAGCCAGTACTCGAGCTGGGGCCAGAGGAAGCAGCACCAAGGAGACAGTTTCCATGGCAGCCTTGACCAGACCCTATGCCTTCAATGCAACTTGTTGCAACTTATAGGTGGGTCACGAGGCCCTGACACCAAGGTACCATTCCTTCTTAGGTGTCAGGATGTGATGAAAACCACCAAAACCCCTCAAAAGGGAGGTCTCTAACCTTGAGACTGGGCCTTCATGGGGTGTGTGCCCACGCCTGTTCTAGTAGACATGCATTTTTCGGCCTTGCGCCCTTTTGAATATCATCCCCATCCCAGGCCGATCTACACAGCATCTTACCTCCCTCTTATTAAGTGTTCAGTCACCACTCCCAATCCTTCCTATATATTGAGCGCTCCCTCTCTCTCTCTCTCTCATACACACACACACACATTCTGGAGATGGTTTAGGTGAAGAGAGGTGTAGATGCCACGTATTTTAGATAATTTTCCACCTGTAAAGTCTTCCCACCCTTTTGAAGTCTGGTCATGGCAGCAGACAGGTGCCCCTTCAAGCTCACACCCACCCACAGGCACTCCCGTCTTTCTCTTCCATTTATGTTCTTTCTTGCGTCATCCGTGTCGCTCTACTTTCTTCACGGCCCCTTGTATTTAAAAAGTAACAGGGTCTAACATACCTTTGTCCAAGCTCACGCTGTAGGAACATCTTTGGTGCCTACGTCCAACCTACACTTGGGCACTGACCGACTGTACTTTGAGAGGGAGAGGGCACGGGCCTATGATCTCCTGGATCACTTTCTCAGTTCCTCAGCTCTGAGAGAGAAAGAGCTGTTTCCCACCTTCTCACAGTTTTTATCTCGGGGAGGGAGGGGCACTCTGTCTCTTGGTGTGTAATGCCTCTGCTGCCGAGTCTCCCAAATGTTGAGAAGACTGTATTATCACCGGGAAGTCTGATCTTAATCTTTGACCAGGTTCCCCCCCCCCCCCCCCCCCCCCGACAGTGAGCTGGATCAGCCACTGAGGCACTCCATCCTCGGCAGGGACCAAGCTCTTTCTCGGATTCCGCCTCTGCAGCCCAGTTCGGGGAACTACGGTGGCCTTTTAAAGCTGCCTCCCCGAGGTCAGATTGCTCGGGGCTTAGATGTTTCCGCCGAGACCGCTGGCTCTTTGGCGTCTAGGCAGTCTTTCGGTGTGGGGCTCCAAGGGCCACCACGCCTTTGACCTTGCGGCGTGTCACCTCACTTAAGGGCTCCGGCGTGCACCTGCGCCCAGGGTCCCGGCTCCCCGCAGCCCGCTGCGCGCGCCGCTTCCTGGGCGCGCGGCCGGCGGCCCCGCCCTGCGCCTGGGCCCCTTGGCGACAACCGAGGGACAGGTGCCCCGGGGGTGCAGCTCGCCTCCCTCTACCCGCCGCCTTCGGAGCAGGCCTCGCGTCCCTTGTCCCCGCCTTCTGCCGCGGCCGCCCTCCCGCCGTGCCAAATGCAGGCTGTCGCCCTCCCCGAGGAGATCGGCTGGCTCCTGGAAGGTAACTCCTGGCCTAGTGCCAGACCTCTGCCCTGACCCCTCCCCTCCGGGAGGTCCCTTCAGCGCTGGACTGCAGGCCAGCCAGGAGACACCAGGGCACCAGCCTTTCAGCCTAATATAAGCTCCACCTAGTATAAGCTCCAGGCTTCCAGAGTCCTCAATCCCCAAAGCCATCCTCTCTCCCATTCTCCCACCTCAGGGTCCTCACCATTCTCTTGAGTTAGTTACACACTCTCTCTTCCAGGCATCTACATCGCCGGGCGTCACTTCTAGGTTTCTAAGGTCTTGCAGGCTAGGTTCATGGCCTCCCCTGGGACCTTGCTTGGTCTTGAACCTGTCTCCCAGGAAATGCCTAAGGGGGTGTAGCGATTAGCTCTCATTCGAGCGGGAGTCCTCTCACCTCGAAAGAAAATGGGTAGATGTTCCCATGTGAACATCATCCGAATTCGTGGACATTTTCGGATCTTTGGGCCAAGCCTGGCGATTAGGAGGCTTCTTGTAAGTGTGGAAATGTAAGGCTTCCTTTATCAGCCTGTAATCTTCTAGGGGTGTCACCAACCCCAGGGAAGGCCCAGAGTACGAGTCTAACCGGCCGTTGAGAGTTAAGGTCACGCTTTCCCACAAAGGGACTTCCCTGATGGGGAGTATCATGCTCTTGGCTCACAGGATGAGAATCAGTGTTCCTTGCTCTCCTGTGACTTGGCCTTCCTGGGAGGACAGGGAATCTGCAGTTGCACACGGGTCTCAAGAGGAAACCGCTCAGAATTAAGGCTTTTGGCATCCAGGCGGCATCTCTGACGCATGGTTAACAGATGGCCTGCTTTGGGCAGGTCATGATTTTGGCAAGCTGCATTCTTCTCAGCTTCTCTCCCATTTAATTGGTTTCATATCTCCATTACCTTGTTATCTTGGTATAAATGCCTCCTAATCGAGGATTTTGGCGAGTGCTTTTGGTTTCTGTTTGTGGCACTGTTTCTCTTCAGGATTGCTTCCCCTTAAGAGCTGTCAGCGAGGTGTTTCTGTTGAGGCGATGGTTCCAACGTCCATTTTATAAAAGCATCTTATTTGTTTAGTTTTGGAGAGTATGCGTTGGGGGTTTTATGTGCCAGGGCACATTTGTGGAGTTCAGATGGCAGCTGGTGGGCTGCCTCCTTCCTTCCATCCTCTGGGTGATGGGGATCGAACTTACGTCTTCAGGCTTGGCGTCGAACACCTTTAACTACCGAATCATCCCCCCACCCCCGTAATTAGGGGGTTGAATCTAGGACCTTACTCATGCTAGGTAGATAGTCCACCGCTAAACTACACTCTCTAAGCCACCCAAGATCCGCTTACTCCGTGAACCAAGCGAAATCTAAACCGTAGTAACAAAAAAAGAGTTATCTGGAGGACAGAAGGATTCAACCGGCACAGTACTGGATACATAAAGGAAGGCTCTAACTGGCCTTTGGTTTTTGGAGAAGGGGCTGCAGTCGCAAGTGTATTTCTACCCTGGCATTTAAAGACAGGGTTTCCTGTCATTGGTGTCAGTCATCTTCTGAGAAGAAACCCATATCACAAGCTTGCTAGAGGATCCTTCAGTTTTGTGCCACGGCCTTGATAGAAAATTCCCTCCTATTTTCAGAGGCTGCCGACGCAGCGCCATCCGCTCCTCCGACTTTTTTTTTTTTTTTTTTTTTTTTTTTTTGATGTGCAGGGCTTTATTGTTCAAAACTGACACTTCGGCAAACAACTCATTTTTGCACCTGCCACCTTCCTTTAGCTCAGATTATTTTCTTGTTAGCTGACTGTTTTTAATTGAAGTCTTCAGATCTCCTTCTAACGCAGAACCTTTGCTTGCTGACAGGCAGAGCAGGGTATGAATGGAGATTAATTGCATGTCACATACTTCTGTATCAAACTTGCTGTGTCTTAACAATCTCTGATAGTGCCGGAGTCTTTCGAATACATGGAGGAGTCTGAGGTTACATTTTGAGGAGCTTCACTGGTTGACTATTTCCTTAAAGCCATCTTACCTTTTTCATTTTTTAAGCTTGGAGTTGCGATCTTGAATCTGAAGTGGGGGAAAATGTAAAAACGGGATAGAACCAAAGATTCTACGGAGAAGTGGTTAAAGAGTATGCTTTGGGAAGATTTGTGTGATAATAGCAGTGTACTGGTGATAGGTTTTTATTTTTATTTCTATTTTTAATGGAATGCAGTCTCTGGTGTGGACCAGCAAAATGATTCATTGAGCTACAAACAATTTGTGGATATTAGAAATCCAAAATGGCCATCAATTTGTTGTCTGTGGCTGGATACACGCCCCCCCCCCCCCCCCCCCCCCCCCCCCCCGCACGCTTTTTAAGGTTAACTGTTAACAATTAGAAAATATGTAGGTCCTTGATCTCTACACAGTCGCTCAGTGGGAGGGAGCCACAGGATATGAGATCTGAAGCTGCCACTGCCACACAGCATGGGGGCGGAGTCTCCACCATGAATTACCGCTTTCATAAACCAAGTCATAAGCATTTGCACAGTGATTTAATGCCGGCCGTCACAGCCATAACTTAAACATTTACTTATTTATAACAACAGGAACATGAAATGACAGGGACGTTTTTTGATATAATGTGCGCGCTCAAGAAAAGTAAAATATGCAAAACACTGTGAAAGGTTTATGCCAAAATTTTGCATAATGAGGCCCTGAAATTAATTTCAAGTATAAAACTTTAAACATCTGAAGATGTCTCATTTGACATGGAAATCCCACTTCTGGGAACCTGTTAGAGAAATTAAAGACCTGAAAAAAGATATGTTCAACGGTTTATCCCAGATGTCAGTGAGGTGGGGAAAGCAGGTGATGGCTGAATGAAGAGTCATGGGGCAGCCATCTTAGCTTGTGTCCATTGCAAAGAATGCAGGAGATCTGTCTATGTGTCTGTCTGTCTGTCATCTGTCTGTCTTGGCTGCCAAAGTGTCCAGGGCATGTTTTTAAGACTAAAAAGGCAAAATACATAATAGAACATACAATGGCCCATTTTTTATTTGAAAGAAAAAAAAAAAAAAAAAGTTCCACAGGTCATGCAGGTTTGTGTAAGCTTCAGAAAAGTGCAAACTCGGTGTCCTGTGCTCTCCATGGTTTCCTTTTAAGGACAGTGAGAACTGCAGATTTTTATTACACACGTCTTCAGTCGGTTGATTTGTGAGAAAGGTCATGAATTACTTCTTTAATCAAGAAAGAATAGGCAGGTTCTAAAAAAAAAATGACGAAGATAAACAGAAGCTCAGAAGTTAGAGGATCATTAACTTCAGGGGTGATTGTTTCTTCTTTTTTTTTTTTTGCTTAGGGTGAATGGGAAGTGGAAATTAAAACAAAACAAAATAAACAAACGAACAACACCTTCTTTGTTGGGTTCTTGGCAAACTACAAAGTACGAGAATCTTCTAGTAACCCAGGAAACATCCTCTTCCAATAGGCTCTCTCGAGCTATCGGGCCAGAAACTGGTCCCCTATCAGTGAATAAAGCTCGGACTAGATAAGGAGCGGAGGGCATCTTCTGCCTTATTGAGAGAACAGGAAATATTCAGGTCTGTTTTCAAGCACTCGGGCTTCAGAGGTAGAAGTTATCTTCTTGCTTTTGTTTTGTGATAACGGTGCCGAAAACAAAAACAATGGGGGTGATGTCAGTTTGCTAATCTTTGTTGCACAGATGCAAACAAGTCTCTTCTTCCTGGTCTTTCTAGGTACCCCCCCCCCACCCCCAAACACACACACTTCTCTGTCGATGATTCTTTTTAAGTAAGAACCAAAGAGGAAAGTGTGAAGGAGGTGCGACAGATAGCTAGCTTCACCCTGGGAGCTGATAGACCCGCCATATGGGCCTGGAACACAGAAGGAAGCCTAGACGTCACCGCCTGCTGCAGTGAGCTCCCTAGCTCCAGCCTCGCACCCCAGTGGCTTCGAGGCTAAACTCCAGCAGTCATTAGCCATTTCCGTCCAGACGGTTCTCCCGTTCTGGAGTGGTGGATGCGGATGAAAGAGTAAAACCTCTTTCGGCATAGCAAAGCTCCGACTGGACTGGAAGGACCTCCAAGCGCTGGGTTCCTCTAGAGAGCGGAGGTTCTTTCAAAACAGTCTGACTCATAAGCGTCTTTGACCAATTCTAAATCAATTTTAAAACACGAATTGACTGACAGAGAGACACAGACAGAGGCAGACAGACAGACAGTCACAGAGTAGACAGACAGAGGCACAGACAGACAGACACAGAGACAGAGAGACACAGACAGAGGCAGACAGAGAGAGACAGGGATAGTGTCTGGCTGGGGTGAGAGTTTTCTTTCCATTCACCATGTGGCGGGGTTCCTGAACCACCTTGGTAGCAAGCACCCTTACTCTCTGGGCCGTCTCAACAGCCCAAAGCAGCTGTCTTGGTAAACAGCCCTTAGGCTTTCAGGAGTGGCTCTGTCTGGGCTGTGTGTTTGGCTGCTTTACCATTCTTTTTTTTCTTTCTAACTTTTGCTACTGGGGGTCTTGCAGATGGGTGAGTTACCGATCACCTGAATCCTGCCAGCGTGGTAGTATGTGAGTATTAGTGATTATAAAAGTGATAATTTTCATTATTGCATCCAGAAAACATAAAGCAAACAGTCACCTGTTGCCATCGATTTTTAAATTTCCATGTATTCTTTGGATTTATTTTTCTGGAGAGGTAACATTGTTTCTATAAGAAAATATGTAAGTGAACATTAGGAAATAGTCTATTTTATTTTACTGAGACAGGGTCTCACCGTGTATCCCTGGCTGGCCTTGGGCTCACTATGTAGTCCAATCTGGCCTCCAGCTCACAGAGATCTACCTGCCTTTGTCTCTGTCTCCCAGGTGCTGCCATTAAAGGCGTGTAAAGCACACCTGGCCCAATCAACTATTTACTGACTTAAAAATAATTCTAGGAACAAGACTCTTGTTCGGTCTCATTTCCTTTTAAGTTTTCAGTGAGATCAACTTCTTTCTCTCCTCCCTCCCTTTCTTCCTCCCTCCCTCCCCCTCCCACAGGGTTTCTCTTGTAGATATGGCTGTCCTAGAACTAGCTCTGTGAGACCAGGCTGGCTCAAACTCACCTGCCTCTGCCTCTCTCTTTCTCAAGTACTGGGAATAAAGGCATGCATCACCACGCCCAGCACTAACTTTTTTTTTTTCCTAACTAAAGTGAACACGTTTAGTTTATGCTCTTGATTTATCACTCGGAACACTGTGAAGCAAATAGAGCCTTAGAGGTCGATAAAATCCCTCTAGGATGGGAGCCTGTGGGTAAAAAGTGGTTAGGGAAGGTGGAGGAGAGGAAAGAAAACTGAAAGGGAGAAGAGGTTTCCAGGGGCCCGTCCCGGCCATCTGGGTTGACCTTTAAGTCACACATTACTGGTGCAAGGAAGAAACTAGGAGGTTAGAGGTCTGGCCTCTGCCAAGTCATATGATGGCCTTTGGTAGAAGAAACAAAAGCATCGATTCCTGATTCCTTATTACAGGTGCGTGGGAGTTATGGGACCAGTGGGAGTTCTGCAGTCACTTTTAAATACCCCAGTAAGCCGGTCGTGGTGGCCACGCCTTTAACCCAGCACTCAGGGAGGCAGAGGCAGGTGGATCGATGTGAGTTTGAGGCCAGCCTGGTCTAAAAATTGAGTCCAGGATAGCCAAGGCGACACAAAGAGACCCTGTCTGGAAAAACAAAAACAAACAAACAAACAAGCAAAATACCCCGGTAAAATCAAACCCTTAAATTTTAGTGTTTCGTTTCCCCATCCCTTTACTGGCAGTCTTCATGGAAACCTTGTCTATTTACCGACCAGTTCAATGAAAGTACCAAAGTTGGGAAAGACGATGTGACAGGGTTTCTCTATGTAGCCCTGGCTGTCCTGGAACTCACTCTGTAGCCCAGGCTGGCCTTGAACTCAGAGATCTGCCCATCTCTGTTTCCCAAGAGCTGGGATTAAAAGGCATGAGCCACCACCACCCGGCAACTTTCACTCTGTCATGAATGCATTTTAAAGCTTAATGTCAAAATTTTGATTTGACAACTAATTGTCTTTTTCTTTTTTGAGGCAGGGTCTCACTAGATAGCCTTGGCTGGGTGGGAATTTGCTATGTAGACCAGGCTGGCCCAGTTACAGAGATCTACCTGCCTCTGCCTCCCTTAAAGCATACATTTTGGCCTTTTGTTAAGAAGTGAAACTTGACAATAAGGCTAAGATCTCGACTACCAGCTTTGTTTGTTTGTTTGTTTGTTTTTCAAGACTGAGTTTCTCTGTGTAACCTTGTCTGTCCTGGCACTCACTTTGTAGACCAGGCTGGCCTTGAACTTAGAGACCCACCTGTCTCTACCTCCCAAGCGCTGGGATTAAATGTGAGCTCCACCACCCGAAACCAGCCTCATGTTTTTTACTTTCAGGAAATTGCCAGTACACATCGGAGAACCTGCCGGCTGAGGTTGTGGGTCGTTTGAGCTGATGACGGTTTCTGCCTCACGACCCTGAAGCCGCGTAGTGTTTGTGTTTTTAATTCTTCTTCTGTTTACTGTAGATGAAACAATGAAAGCGCCCACATACTTACAACACAGAGAAAACATAACAGGGGGTGGGGTGGGGGCCAAGTCACAGCGAGGACTTCAGGCGAAGCTTCGGTTGACTGGTGGCCGACCTCAGCCTCCAGTGTCAATGCTTTTCCTTTGGGAATCTAACAATCTTGCCTGTGGAAATATTTGCCTGCGTACAGGACCATGTACAGATGGGGATCACCTCCGCAGCGCTGTGGAAATAGAGAGATAAAATGGCAGTAACACAAGCAGCCACCAACAGGAGTGCCAAATGCGAAATATCGTCCAGGCGCTTAAATACATACAGAGTGTATGTGTGTACGCACTGATGGGGTCGGGAGGGAGACTAGGCTGATTCACATTAAAAAGTCTAAGAACTGGGCTGGCAGATTGGCTCTGCAGGTAAAAGTGCTTGCTGCCCAGGACTGACACCTGAGTTCCAACTGACTCCTGAAAGCTATCCTCTGACTTTCACATGCATGCCATGGCTTGTGTTCCCCGCCACACTAAATACAATAATAAACAAACAGACAAGCAAATAAACAGTCAAGCGTTTCCTCTGTGTCATGTGTAAACACCCTACGATGTAGTATTTCCCTGAGTCATTTCCACAGTTTACAATAGCGACATTAGTGAAGACATGAAGCAGGTGATGTTCTCATGAACTGCCTACACACAGTCACTTTGGAACACTGTTTGAAATTAAATTCATTCCCACCCAATACCTAATAACTTAACCGCTGGAAATTTGCCTAAGGGGAAAAAAATGAGTATTTCGCCTCATAGCATAAGCATTCCATCTTAGTCACTGTTCTGTTGCTGTGAAGAGACACCAGGACCAGGGCAACTCTTACAAGAGAAAGCATTTAACCTGGGGGCTGGCTTTCAGTTTCAGAGGTTTAGTCTGTTATCATCAGGGCAGGAAGCATGGTGGCATGCAGGCAGGTGCTGGAGCAGGAGCTGAGAGCTACCTCCTGACCTGTAGGCAGTGAGAGGGAGAGAAAGAGGAGAGAAGGAGAGAGGGAGAGAGAAAGAGAGAGAGCTTGGGCCTGACATGTGCTATGGGCTTTTGAAACCTCAGTGACACACACTCAGTGACACACCTCCTCCAACAAGGCCATGCCTCCTAATCCTTCTAATCCTTTCACACAGTGACCAATCGTTTAAATATATGACCTTGTGGGGTCCACAGCTGAAAACACCCCATTATCTGGTAGTGACGGGACAGCTGTTGAGCAATTTGTTCAAATGACAGAACGCTACGTGACAAAAAGTGACAAAGTGTGTTAGACTTTTTATTACACACAAGTGTAAATAAATCTCAGAAACACTCTGTTGAGCACAGACACTCGAGTGTTCGAAGTTTCAGAATCTTTTAGGACAGAAGTAAGAATGATGGTCGGCTTTGAGAAGGGGTACCTATATATATATATATATATATATATATATATATATATTTTTTTTTTTTTTTTTTTTAAAGAATGTCAACATGTTAGGAAAAAACATGCTAGATGAGGAATGGGTGTGTGCATGTGCAGGTGTGCCTGCAGAGGCAAAAGAAAGATGGTGAGTGCCTTCCTGTCACTTCCTGCTTTATTCTTTTGAGAAGGAGTCTCTCACTGAACTTGGAGCTAGGGTTGAGCCCAGGAGGCCCCAATAATCCATTTGTTCTCCCCTCCCTGACTGGTGCTGATGTTACAAATATGCACGGATGGCCGTGTCAGGCTTTTTTTAAAATTATTATTATTATTATTATTTTAAATCAGTGCTGGGATTTGAACTCCTAACCCACCGAGCCATCTCCTCGGTTCTCTGAGATGAGAATTTACATATTTCATAAATTATCCTGTCAGTCATTAGTCTTCAGAAAGACTTGCTCTTCGGAGGCTAAGGCTGTCATGTGTCTAAGCTCAGTCGGTCCCACCTCCCACATACAAGCCAAAAGGAAGAGTAAACTGTGGCGCTTGAAGACTTCGGCTCCCAACAGCCGTCTGTTATAATCACCTGGCCTATCACACAGCACTGGCCGGCCAGAAAAGCAAGCAGTGAACTTGGATACACAGGGGGAATAAATATGATGAACAAGTGTTGCCGAAATTATAAGATTTCTACAGGGTGTAATGGCTTGTAACATGACAAAAATTAGATCTATGACAGTTACGTCAATATGTTAAGATCCTCAGACGATGGTAAGATTAAAACGTATCTTATCTCTTTCTATATTTAAAAAGATTAAAAACTGCTTATGCACTATACTTAATGAAATTAGTTAAAAATATCATCGTAATAGCTACCTCTAGAATCTCTCTTCGGAAATGAGCTGTCATTGTTGGGGAATAACATCGTCATTATTACTGTTATTATCATTGCCCTCATCATCATCATTATTATTATTAGAGACAGGGTCTCACTGTGTAGACCAGGCTAGCCTCGAACTTTTCCACGTGAAAATTTGCAAGCATGTCTTTGCTTATCTTGTCGGCCCCTTCTTGCGTTCTTCCAGGAGGGGAGACTTACGAGGAACTCCTTTCTGATCCTTTGAGGTCCTCTATCCTTTCGAGTCTATTGGTGATTTCCGTGAGAAACTATGTGGAGGGAGAGAAGTTGGCCACCTTGTTTTTGTCGTTATCTAGTTATGAATGTTTTACACCTCCGTAGGTTCCTAAACAAACAGCTTCCTACTCTAATTTTTCAGTTGAAATTTTGCTTTGCAGAATCTTTGAGATGGCATTAAATGTTTTTTTTTTTTTTCCTAATTTGTTCTTGTGTGATTTATGAGGAGGTAGGCTCTACTCACCTTGCTATAAATAGATCGTTTCGTGTGTTCGTGTTTGTGTCTAAAAATTCCATTTTCTAATTAATTCTAAGTTTTAAGAATGAAGTTATTTACCCCTCTCTTGTTTGTTATTATTATTATTATTATTTTCTTAGTTTTAATTATCAGGCTCTTAGGTTTAATACATTTCTACGTACTGTTTTAACTCGTTTTCAGATATCAGGTATCTTCATATAAATTCTATGAGACCGGCATTATTAATATCCTCCAAAATGGCCGAGGAAACAGGAAGTAGGAAAATGGTTGCCAAGACTGGCCTGTGGACAAAGTGGGCACAGGATACAGCAACTTACACGCAGGCCCCACGAGAAAATACTTAAATTAACAAAAGAAGTTCTCTGTAGTGTGAGAGGCTGTGCCTCCTCCTGAGCTGGAACAGATGCTGAGCAGTGTTTCTCACCCAAATTCCCAAAGATATCCCCAAAGTCGTGGATTACGGACACGAGGCAGAGTGTTATGGAACAGTGAGTGATGGGGGAACGAATTCATACATGGAAACTGGATGTAAAACCGTCATGAGCACCTCAGGGGCCGGTACGTATCAAACGCACACAAAGACAGACAAAAGCCAGGTAGAGCTGCTAGCCAGGGCAGCATTCCTGAAGAAAAAGGACCCTCCCTTTCTTAGCAGCCATCAGCTACCAAGAGCTCCTCAGCCCGGGGGGCAGGGGAGGGGGAGGGGCGCCCTGTGAGCACCTCCCCCGCCCAGGCTGGAGTTTTGGTTGCCTTCATCTTGTGTTCCCGTGAGCCTGTGGTCCGTCTTCTGTGTCCTCGCCAGGAGACGCTGGCTCGTAGCATTTCTCCCCAACCTTGGCCCCTATTAAAAGTCGTTCTGCCAAACCTTGAAATTCTCATCTTCCTGCCTCCTCCTCTGGAGTGTTAGGATTACGGATGAGTGCCGCCACACCCAGTTTATACAGTGCTGGGGGCCAAACCCATCGCTGCAGGCTTGCTAGCAGGCACTCTGCCACCTGAGCTACATTCCTAGGACCAGACTGGCCCCAGTAGGGAGCTGAGGCTGGCCTTGGGCTCCTCAGCCTCCTGCCTCCACCCCCTGACTTCTGGGATTAAAGGAATGCACCGCCACTGCCAGCTAGTTTTATTTTATTTTAATTTAAATCTAAATAGCACATGTAGTTAGTGGCTACTTCGTTAGATAGCACAGTTTAAATATCTGTTTACATATTTAAATATTAAATATACAAAATAAATAGAGTGTTCAAGATAGAAAAAAAAAAACCCTCATGATACAAAAGTAAGCAATCAACAAGGGAGGCAGGAAAAATATTATAGCTTATGATTTTGAAACCATATAAATGTACAAATGTCAACTTCTTAAATTTCATTATGTGCATTATGTAAAATGCACATAATGAAACCCCGATAACTTTCTTGGTCTGAAATATTCACGTTGAGAGAAAGAACCAGCAGATACCAGCTCATTAATAATGTTAACAGGTGGGACAGGATTCCATCCCTCTTTAAGTCATAAGGGTGAAGCTGTACAGACAAAATGTGTAACTTCTAGGCCCCTCGAAGGCAGATAGAGCAACATTTAATAATTGGCTCAGGCTGTTTGGGCTGCTCCAACAAAATGCTATAAGCAGGGTAGCTTATAAGCCACAAATATTTATTTTGGATAATTTTACAGATTAGGAATTTGAAGACCGAGATGCTGGCAGATTTGACGTCTGGTGAGGGGCTATTTCATTAGCCCCTACTTCTTAGAGATGACACTTCCTGTGTCCTGACTTGGTAGAAGGAACAAGTCAGCCCCCTGGGGCCTCTTTTTATAAAGGCTCCGACCTCCGTCAGGACAGTTAGTCACCTTCCAAAGGTCCCGCCTTTTCATACTACCACACAGGTGACTGTGTTTCAGCACGTGGATCTTGGGGGGGGACACAAGCTCTCAGGCTACAGGGGTGACCTAAGCAAATGCCCCACAGACACCAGCAAGTGAGAATCAGAAAGCAGAAATACAGTATACGAAGTTGTCCACACAGGGCACTCTGGCTAATAAAGTAGGCACAGGCTTAAAGAAAGACTTACAGATGTGGAGGTTTGGTGATTGGAGGAAGGGCCTGGGGAAGGGAGGGGAGTGATGGCAGAAATCAGGTGAGGGTTGTTAAGGTAAACCAGGGATTAACTCAGTGCGACCTGAGAAGTATTCGGCTCCGGCATGCTGGCCAGGACAGTCGGTTATGCTTAAATGGTATTTGTAGATGCTTTGGGGAACCTCTTAACACAGAAGAAGCCCGAACTACCAGCCAGTATTCAAGTCCATGGAATTACCTAAATTAACTAATTAAAATTAACATCTTAACTTATGTTGATCCTTTAATTCACAGACCCAAACAAACAACTAAAAACACCTCAAATATTTTCTTGGGTGTAATGCCAGTCACAGGCAGAAATTTATCCATTATTCTTCTCAGAAATTCGAGTTCTGCTTTAGTAGTTCAAATACTTTTCCCACAATATCCCCTCTAGGAACACTTTTATTGGTATTTGGTTGGTGGAATTGTTTTCAACAGTGCTGGGTCATTCATCTCGCCTCCAAATAAAAGGTTGATTGAAGCAAACTTTTGAGTTTCAGAAACATATATCAACAAAAATAATTTGCAACTGTTAGCGGTGTGGGCTTAAGTATTTTCCCCCCCAGTGTGTCGGGAGCATTATGGAGAAAACTGAAAGAAGCCACATTTATCTTTCAGTCATTAGGAAAAAAACAATGTGACCATTAAGATGTCATTCTCCTAGGGAAGGAAGTAGGAACCTTGAGAAGGGACAAGGTCAGAGAATTTGGGGGAAAAAAAAAAAACGTCAGAAGCTCTCAGCAGCCATGAACCAGGGTGGTGCTGGCCCCTCCTGGCAGGTGGCCTTACGACTGCTGTGGGTATTTGCAGGACACCATGACCTCATTTTGCTTCTGGTGTTGTATGTGCCTTTGTCCCTTGTCCCTTGTCCCTCGGTCTTTTTTTTTTTCTTGCTCTGACTTCCTTGCACAGATGTCTGGAACCTACAGGCATTTCTGTTTTAGGGCAGGTGTGAATTTTAATGAGAATGCGCGCCTTTGCCAAAGCTGTGTTTACCTTTTAAATACAAGATTTAAAGTCGTTGTGTGTTACCGCCTGGCCTGTTACTTTTAGTATAAAATACTATGCATTTACGGTTGTGCCTTCTAGATGGACCCTGCCACCTCTCTCTTCCCTCCTGACCTTGTTTGGCTCTCCAAGTTTAAATCTCATCCTCTGTAACTCACCCGTGATCCCCTGCCTCCGGAGACATTCTCGAATGTTACTTCCAGCACTTGCATTTTTAGGTAGCTTGTACCTTAATTCTAACTGTGCATCGGAACATCTATCTATTCTTTGCTAGATCTGTCTTCCCGTGCGCCCTGTTCGCTTCTTCCGTGCTCACTGGAGACGTGATGAAGAACAGGTGCCTTTGGGGGTGGTCTCTTTCTGGCACGTGTCTGGCATCATTTTCACATGAGGACGTCAACTTTGCACCGTATCGCTCACTCCCTAGCTGAGCGCGCTGTGAGCAGACGACCTCATCCTCCATGTTGGCACCGAATATTGCTGTCACAGGGACCCCAAGGCATCCCGATCTGACAGAACATGACGTCTGCAGAGGAAGAGGATTTGCTTTTTTGAGTGCCAGGTATCAAATCCAGGCCCTTGCGTACAGACCAGGCAGGCGTTCTGCTCCGGAGCTACCTTCCCGACAGAGAGCTCTTGCTACCAAGTGGCTTGTCTGCTCCATGGTAAATAAAAAACTACTAGCAGAACGGTGATCAGAGAGAAGCAGGATGGCTTGAAGTCTCTTTCCTGTCTGGTGTGTTCAAGGAGCCTTGCTCGGGTCCCTTCGGGTCCTCACGGTGAGAAGTCCCACCTTCTCAACTGAAGATGGAATGTAGCTTCTCTGATTTCTTTCCTCGATGTTTTCATCGAGTTTTGGTATCAAGATTTTGCTTGGAGAGCGAAGACGATATCAAACCCACAAACCTTCATGTAGGTAGCCCTTCCTTCCGGCTTGATGTTTTCTTTCTAGATGGAAAAGGTCATCTTTTTGGCTTCTTTTTATTCCTCTGAGTAGATGCGGACTGCATGTAAAGAAACTTAAGTACTTAACTCCTGAAGTATTGGAAAGAGAGCTTTTCTAATAATTAATCTGAAGGAAAACTAAACCAGGACAGGTTTTAAGAAAAGGCTCAACTCGACCTTAGCAGCCTCACTGGGCCTTAATTATAACCTGTTGGTACGTTTCAGCATATGGAGTATGCAGGGATTTTACTTACAAGATTTTAGTAAGGCTATTTGTTGATTTTATCTGAGTAAAGCTGTGTAGGGGAAGAATTTAGCAGGGAAATTGTGTGTGTGTGCATGAGTGCATATACGGGTGTGTTCTAGAAGAAACACTTTAATTTATCACATCCCATAAGGTTTCTCTAGTTTCATCATCACTATCACCATCATCATCCCACTTCTAGGGTTTGAACCTAGGCCTATGCATGTCAGGTAAGGGTCCTGACCACTGAGTACCATCCGCCGCCCCTATTGTGTTTTCATTTTGAGACAGGGCATCCCTGAATTACGAAGGCTGGCCTTCCACCTCCCATCATCCTCCTGCCTCAGCTTTCTGAGTAGCTGGGTAGACTGGATCTCTTCCTGTTCAAAGGGGATTTATTGGAATGGTTTACTCGCTGTGGTCCTGTTGGTCCAACAACGGACTTTGCTTACAGAAAGGCCAAGGGTCCAGTAGCGGTTGGTTGGTTAGTTCACGAAGCTGGACCTCTCATCTGGTCTTCGGTCCGTATTGAAATGCTGAAGAAGTAGGTTCTAATACCGATGAAGGAATCCCTTGGCTGCTGGATAGATGGACTTGCCTGTGAGAGTGAGGGCAAACAGGCAAAACCCCAAAGCCTCCTTCTTCCATGTCCTCTTCCATGTCCTCTTATGTGGGTGTCCATCAGAAGGCATGGCCCAGGCTTACGGTGGGTCTTCTGACTTGGAATGATCCTGATTTAGGGTGGGTCTGCCCACTTGGAATGATGAGATAAGACAGTCCCTCTCAGGCAGGCCCAACTGCCTGGGTTTTAGTTGACTCCAGACACAGTCAAGTTGATGACCAAGATTAGCATCACTGGTACTTCTGTCAAGACAGATAAACTGCACCATCACTGCCTTCTAAAATCCACATTCCATTAAGTGGCCTTTCTGGTTTTAGCTGGTGCCTCTTTCCTGCCTCAGGATTCTGTCCAGGATACAGGCAAGCCTTCTTGGGGCTCCTCTCAGCTGTGACTGCCTCCCACACTCCCCTTGTTTTTGATAAACGTAACGCTTTTGAGGAGCGCTGGCCAGGTGGATGGCAGCACGACCCTCTATTAGAACGAGCCTCTCCTCGTGTTTAGTTTCATGGTTAGACTGGGGTTACAGGTCTGAGGGAGGAAGATCACAAAAGTATCATTTTCGTCACACTGCAACCAGGGTCCACGCTGTCAGTGTGATTTATGACGCCTGATGTTGAACCGTGACCACCTGGCTGGTGTCAGGAACCCCCCCCCCCCCCACTGTGGAGTCTCTCTAGTTCCCCTCTCCGTTCCTTGGCCTTTTCGAAGAAAGTGGCTGTGTGCAGCCCACACCCTAAGGCATGTGTCCTTTATTCTGGGGTAGGGTATCATAGAATAACAGAAATGAGTTTTGAATTCTACGCTAGAGATCTGCCTCTTATCTCCCTTTTGTTAATTTGTTCAATTATTTATATTACTTACAGACTTAACCACAAGTCTTATATTTTGGTTTATAATTCAAGATTATTTTGTTGTTCAGAAAAATTTTTTTTTTTTTTGCGGGGAGAGACAGGGTCTTACCTTGTAGCCCTGGCTGGGCTGAGTTCTATCTCTGTCTAGTATACATGTAAGCATGCACTTCTGTGCATATCACAGAGGGTTAGGGGGAGGGAGAGAAGGAGGGAGAGAGGGAGAGAGAGAGAGAGAGAGAGATTGAGAGCGAGCTATAATGATGAAACCAAGCTGCCGGTAGTAAGCTGTGGATGGTCATTGACTCCTCATTTCCGGAGCTACTCACGTCAACACCTTTCCTCCCCTCCCTCCAGTGAGGCTACTCCAACCGTCTGTAGAACAGTTGGGTTATGTTGACAGTCTACATTTGAGATCTCCCAGCCTAAGTGATGTTTGATGTTTGTCGACTGCGCTGAGTCCTCTAATAGGAAGGAACCTCAATTGAGAAAATGCCTCCGTGAGAGTCAGCTGTCGGGTGGGCGTTCTCTTACTTAGCGATTGATGGGGGAGGGCCCAGCCCGTCGTGGGTGGGGCCGTCCCTGGCCTGGCAGTCCTGTAAGAAAGCAAGAGGGCTGAGCAAGCCATGGGGGGGCAAGCCAGGAAGCTGTACCCCTCCACGGCCTCTGCATCAGCTCCTGCCTCCAGGTTCCTGCCCTGTTTGAGTTCCTGACCTGACTTCCTTCGATGAGGAGCAGCGATATGGAAGTATACGCTGAAGAAACCCTTTCCTCCCTAATTGCTTTTGGTCATGGCAGCAGTAGTAACCCTAACTAAGACATAGACATTAAGGATGCAGTCTCTGCTGTAGGGCCCTGCTGCTTGTGACAAATGCATATATCATGTGTCCTGCCTTATGGGGTCAGGCTCTATGGAGTCAGTGCTGCCAAGCCCGGTGCTTCACCTTGGCCTCCTCCACCCACTCTTTCGAACCTTTTGCCAACCGTGTAATTTTTTAAAAAATTATTTTACTGTGTGTGTGTGTGTGTGTGTGTGTGTGTGTGTGTGTGTGTGTGTATCTGTGTGTATCTGTGTCTGTGTCCATGTGCAGGTGTGTGGGAGGCGGCACCTGTATGGAGATCAGAGAGTGATTTGTAGGAGTCAGGTCTCTCCTTCCACCATGTGTGCATCCTGGGGATTGGACATAGATTGTCAGACTCAGGGGCCAGGTGCCTTTGCGCTCTGGGCTCTCTGGCTGGACTCCATTTCTTTTTAACGCCGAATAAGATGCCAGTGTATGGCTGTGGCATAATTTGTTGATCCAAATTAAGGGGCGTCCTGGTTGCTTCCACTCTTTGGCAGTTATGAATAGTTTCTAAAGGCATTTCAGTCTATGTTGTGTGTGTACTCACCCACATATATTAATGTATGTGATTGTGTGCCCACCCACATATATTACAGAGAGAGAGAGAGAGAGAGAGTAAAGTCATGCTCCATATCTTTTTCTATTATTCACCACCTTATCTTTTGAGACAGGATCTTTCACTGACCTTGGAGTTCATGAATTGGCTAGGCTGGCTGGCCAGCAAGCCTCTAGGATTCACGGACTCTGCCCCTCACACTCAGCTCTGGGTTTTTAGGCTGCATTGCTGTGCCCAGATTTTACTTGGGTGCTGGACTTTGACGTCAGGTCCTCATGTTTGAACAGTAAGCCCTTCTCTCACTGAGCCATCTCTCCAGCCTCTATTTAAAAACAATTTTTTTTAAAAGAATTTATTTATTTATTATACAATGTTCTGCCTGCATGTGTGCCTGCATGCCAGAAGAGGGCACCGGATCGCACTATAAATAGTTGTGAGCCACCATGTGGTTGCTGGGAATTGAACTCAGAACCTTTGGAAGAACAACCAGATGCTCTTAACCTCTGAGCCATCTCTCCAGCCCTGTTTTAAGATTTTGAGCAGGACTTAATAGGGCTGGGATATGGCTCTGCAGCAGAGCCTTTGCCAGAACACACAGTGCTAGGTTTACCCCCAGCGTGAAGGGGAGAGAGAGAGAGAGAGAGAGAGAGAGAGAGAGAGAGAGAGATGAGAAGTGTCCTGTAAAGGTCAGTTGTCCTCAGGCACTTGGAAGCCCAGTTCCTAGACTCACACTCTTTTGTAGTTGTTATGCCTCCCAGTGACATGGCCCCTTTGTTGTTTTGAGAGAGCCCTCTTTATCTCTGGCATTTTCCCCTTTCTTGAAGCAGGCTTTGCCTGACATTGATAAAGCAATTCTGTCTTCCTTAAGCTTTCGGTCTGTGTCTTCCATTGTTTCCCATTCTTTCACTTTCAGCCTACCTGTGTTTTTAACCTTAAAGTGTGTTTCTTGTAGACAGCATATAATTGAGTCTGGGGGTTTTTATTATGATATTTTTATTCATTTGAGAATCTCCTACTTCATGCTCATATTTTCTTCCCCTTTCCCTCTCCAGCCTCTCTCAGGTCCCCTGCTGTATCCCATTCAACTTCTCCTGCCCTCTTAACCCACGGAGTCCAATTTGTGCTACCCAAACACTGATGGGTGTGGGGCCATCCACTGGATCACAGCTAGTCCACCAGGGACCACACGCCTAAAGGAAAAGGACTCTTCTTCCCTCAGAAGCCACCAATAGCGGTGGGTGTTGGTCTGCCCCTCCTCACCCACGCTGGAATATTGACTGGCTTGGTCTTATGCAGCTGTTGTGAGCTCTGAGGGCAAGTTCAGAAGACACTGTTTCACCCTGTGGCTCTTGCAGTCTTTTTGTCCTCTTTTCCACAATGTTTTCCTAGTGTTGGGGGGAGGGCAGTGTGATACAAATGGTTATTTTATTTCTGAGAATTCCAGAGACACCTGTTTCTACACTTTGACTGGTTGTGAGTCTCCTCATTAACTGATGTTGTCTGTACAAAAAAAAAAAAAAAAAAGCTTCTCTGAGAGCTGTGTTCATCTATGGACATAGAGATATATACAGAAGGCATATATCCATTTAGTAAAATTATGGTAGATTCACCCCGAGGACTTCTGATGCTGTCTAGCCATAGGTTTTTGGTCAGATTTTTGTACCAGGCGTGAGTTTCCTCCTGTGGAACAGGACTTACAGCCAATTAAAAAGTGGTTGGTTACCCGGATAACATTCATGACGCTGTTGCAGCACAGACACATCCTGGCTTTCAGGCTTCACGGTTGGTAAAAATGCTGATATTGTGAAGGTTAGCCAGCAAACGAGGAAGCTTCCAGGATGGCACCAGCTTGATTCCTCCAAACCCCGTGGTCAAAGTGTATGATGTCTTCAACAGTACAGTCTTACCGTCAAGTTCCCATGGGCAACCCTGAGCAAACGGCAACAGGTGGCCCCGTCTTGAAGGTCTTTGGGACAAACCCTTCCCCACATCCAACAGCTCGATGGGAGATAATCCATACCTGCCACTGAGCTTTTTACTTGGCAACCTATGACTTCTGGGAAGCCTAGCATCCCCTCTGTGTGGGATGACTCCATATTCTCTCTCTCTCCTCTCTGCCGCCTCCGGACCTCCCTCCCTCATCCTATCCCCCCATCCCCGTATGTGCATCTATTTTAAAGGAAGCCTAAAATGTCATTTCCATACAGCTTTCTTAAGCATCCTGAGTGTTAGTTGCTCAAGCGTATGCTATTTGTTTTCCACTTTTTGGTTACCCTGGCCTGTAAAACCTTAAGCAAAGGCTTTTTAGCGCTCACTTCACTTCCTTTTAAATGAATTTAGTTTAAAAACTAGAATTCCTACTTTGTGGTTTAACTCTTCGAGATCCGTGTAGAGTAAATATTGGACCGCTGTCAGGTTTTCGTTGACTGCTTTCCTCACCCTCTGTGCTATTGTGATACTATTTTTTGAGACAAATCTCTGCTTGTCTGCATGCAATAAACTGCGCAGAGGATCATTGTCACCTGTGCATGAGACTGCCCGTTGTCTTTTGAGAAAATTAAGCATGAGGCCTGTGTTTTCAGCACCGTAGCACTTCTGTGGGGCTGTTTCTAGAGTTGCTTGTCTCCACCGAGCGGACTGCCTTCAGTTCCCTTTTACACAGCTTTCCTAGCAACCAGTTTTCAGTTTTCATTGGTCTCAAAATTGTCTTTCTTCTGCCTTCATCTTTCGATGGTCGCTGTCACTGGATATAGAATTTGGAGTTGACCAGGGCTTTTTTTTTTTTTTTTTTTTTTTTTCCTTTCAGCACTTTAACATGTCATTCCCGGTGTCTTTTTTCCGCCACTATTTCTTGATGAAAATTCAAGTCTCATTCTCATCATTGTTCTCCTGTATGTGATGGGTCATTTTCTCTGGCTGCTTTGAGAATTTCCTCTTTATCTTTGCTTTTCAGCAGTTTGACTGTAATGTGCCTAGATTTGCTCTTCTTTGTCTTGTCCTGTTCTGAGGATTGAACTCAGGGTCTTGTGTATGCTAAGCACGCATTACTCCACGGAGCCATACGTTGGCCTGGGAATTTACTTTTTTTTTTTTTTTTTTTGTCAGCAACTGTCTCATTGAGATTTTAAATGGCATTTTCTTTTATGGTGCCCAGTTTTGAAAATAGCCTTTTAAAGGGGTAAACACACAAATATAATAATTTTAAAAAAAGTCAGACCTACTTGAAACCAGCTTTATAAAGTATCTCGTTACAGAGCTGGAGAGAGGGCTCGGTGTAGGACTGAGTTACTCCCCACAGTTGTATCGGGTGGCGCACAACCTCCCATGTCTCCAGCTCCAGAGAGGCCAGGACACCTCTGGCCTCCACAGGTACTTGCACACATGCCCATCGCCAAAATTAATTTAAAAAAAAAAACATTTAAAACTATCTTTGTCTCTTAAAATTCTCCCTCCTTCCCCAATTCTTCTCTGTCTTTTCAACAAGTCTCTCAGTGTGCTGAAGCTCACTAGTTAGGCTAGCCTGGCTGACCAGCAAGTCCCAGGGATCTTTTTGTGTTTACACGCCCAGCCTTGGGCTTACAAGAACAGGCCATCACACCCAGCTTTCTACATTGGTTCTGGGGATCAAGAGCAGGTATTTGTGCTTCTGTGACAAGATGGTGCCTACGGAACCATCTTCCCCCAGCCCTTGCAAATTCTTGATTTTTTCAGAAATTAAATTATATTTTAAATGGAAGTTTCTTAACTTCATTTTTGAATCATTCACTGCTGATACAGTTCGTTGACCCTGGTGCTGCGGCTCGGGGATAGGATTCTCGCCCAGCACCTGCAAGACCTTGGGTTTGATTCCAAGCACAGAAAAAAAAACAAACGTCCGTATCCAAAAGTCAGCGTCCAAATACAGCTGATTCTTGTATACTGGCATTATACCATAATAAGCAATGTTGGCCTCCTGTTGATCCTAGCGGATTCTCAGCAAACCTTAGGGTTTTCAAGAACACGCCAGATGCAACTAGACATAGTTTTACTTTACTCTTTCCAATACGGGTGTTTAAACTTCGCTGTCTTGTCTAATTTCCCTGGCTGGTATCACTAAGACAATTGTTGGCGATCTTTAGAACAGGGAGGGATGCATTCAGTCCTTCACCATTAAATACGAGGGTAACTGTAGAATTAAAAAAAAAAGAAAGAAAGAAAAAAAACCATTTTGTTTGCTGTGTTGGGTCTCACACTTCCCTAGCAGGCTATGCTGGTGAGGCACACTTCCTGCCCCGAGTGTTTGGGTGTAAGCGGCAGCTGTTTCTCAGGCCAAGGGCGTTTCCTTCTTTTCCTAGCTATGTTGAGAGGTTTTTTTTGTTTTTGTTTTTTTATCACAAGGCACCACTGCATTTCGCCAAATGCTTTTTCCGCAGCTCGTGAGAAAGTTGTATGTTCTTGTCCCTCCTATTAACATGACACGCCGCACTGATGGCAATTCAGATACCACTTGATTTTTTTTTTTTTTTTTTTTTTTGCCTGTTAATTCAACTTCACCCCTCCCCCCCAGGAACCCATCAGGTGACACCTATCATCTGTGTGATTCCGGGTCAGCTGCTGATGGTGGGTCTTTTCGAACACATTTCAGTCTCCCAGGCATTGTGTCTCACCAGAGTCCCTGGTGATGGTTACCTAGCACTGTTTTGTTTGCTATTACTGAATAATCTGAGGGCAAAACAAATGTTTAGATGTACTTACATGACCCAGCTGTGTAAGTACATTGCATTATTTCGGTGACGCGGTTTCATATTGTGGGTACAATTTCTTTTTCTATTTTTTTTTTTTTTGGAGGCAGAGACTTTTAACTATATTATTTATCTTTTTTTTAGGGATGATAAACATATTATGGAGAATAAGACATGTAACTCATATGTCTGGCAATTGTAATGGCTATCGATGTATTTTGTCTTCGAAAATTTGCGTACCTTCAAACTTCTTCCTTCTCCATAACAAGATTTGCTTCGTTGTGTGTGTTTCCATCATGTTCCTGTTTTATAATGTACATTCACATTAATTGCAATTTCCCTCTCTCGGACGCATTTTTCTCTGCCGTGTGGGCTCCTTCACTTGGTTGCCTTGTCATCTTCATTGATGATGTATCTCCTAATTAATGTTTCTCCTCTGAATGCCTGCCCTTTTTTGTTCTTGATTTTTGCGGTTGAGCTCTATTTTTTATTTCAGCTGCAATTACCGGGACTTCTCGTCTACTCTTATTGGCCTGTGACCTTCTGTGACTTATTTATAATAAGTTTGTGAAATTGGCAACCCGTCCCCTGCCATCAGTGACCATCAAGCATGTAAGCATTGCTTTAAAAAATGGTTTCAAAAACAGTTATCTCTTGTGGTTAAGATATGCACCAGATTTCTGAATTCACAGCGAGGCTTCGGATTTTTTAGAACTTGTCATTTATAGGGATGCATGAAACCTTAGTTATTCTGTATGATGGCGAGCTGTAACTAATAAAAATTTAGCATCTCGGTTATTAAGTGTATGATTCTTTTAGTCTGTTAATGTAACGTTTGCAAGAGAAACAACATCCATTTCCCAAGCTTTCATAATTGTCCTTTCCCCTCTCTCACCGATCTTCTGCTGACCACCTCTTTCTTTTCCTTTAGATACTGAAGACTTCCTGGCAGAAGGCTTGCGGAATGAGAACCTCACTGCCGGGGCGCAGGACCAGAGAGACCACATTCTCCGGGGCTTCCAGCAAATCAAATCCAGGTTCGTATCAGCCAGCCTCATCCCTCCCTTACCGGAGTATGAGCTGAGGACAGTGGCATCTGCCACAGGTTTTCACACTTGGCAGAAATTTATGAATTGATTTGGAGGTAGGTGCGGATACCAACATAAACAGGCTTTGGTAACTACCTTAAAATAATCAGGCTGATTTCGGTTTCGGGGGCTTTATCTCAGTGACCACCTTTGTGGCTAACAAATGGCAGACGAATAATGGTGACATTGAGACATTTATGCTTGTTTAGGTAACTAACGAGGAGGGTTAGGGAGCAGAAGAGGATTTTCATGTTTTTGGCGCTGACTTTGCTTTCACGTTCCCTTCTGCAGTAGTAAAGTTAGAATCATCAGGCCTGGCTAGTCGATTCTTTGACCGTGCTGGTATACATTAGCCCCAGACTGGGGAGGAACATTGTGCTCATTAAGTTTTTAAGATGAGGAGCTCTAATCTCATTTGCACGTTTTTCGAATGTGAGCAGCGGATAGATGCTGGGAGCACACGCTTCCTTAGGGGAAGGAGAAATCAAAATTTCCTTTACGATCCATTTCCTGACCGGCTTTACATAAAGGTAACGGCTGAGTGAGCATCGACCTTAGAACGTTTCCTCTGCCCTTTGTGGTGTCCCGATTCAGAACGCCTGAACCGAGAATTCTGAGAGAGCATCCGCAGGGTTAGGGCCGGGATCTGACCTGCATGGCGGATCATTCTGAGCTTCTACTTCCAAAACCGGTGGAAAACCCTTAGACACGGGGAATTCTATCCCTTGGAAGGGCACAGTCGGAGTCTGCTCCCTGCAGGAGTGGGAAAGACCTTCATGAGGTGCCCTGCTGGATCTTAATCGACCTTTCCTGCTGGCTAATTAAGCATCACTTTTACTCAGCAACTGGGGACTGTGTAATTATCAGCCTGGGTTGCCCTGAATAATTGAAACAAGCAGAATGCTGAAGAGGGTTACTTTTTTTTTTTTTTTTTTTTTTTTTTGGTAAAAGTGGGAATGTCTAAATTTTGGTAGGCTGTGAAGTGTTGAAATCAAACTCTTGCATATCGTTACTTCATTAGTAGATACGTTTAGTCTTAGCGATGTACTTGGAGGCTTAGTTAATGACCCATAGATTTTCTTTATTTTCGTGAGTTTGCCTCTGCATTACCATAAGGATCGTAGAAAGAATAAAAGTGGAATTTTAAATTCTATTAGAGAGAGAGGGAAGCCCTGAATATAATAGGGAACAGAGTTGTTCTGTTGATATAAAATATGTGATATGGAATGCAAATACAGTTTTGTCAATTTGCGTAGATAAATACACACATTTATACATACACTTATAGCATTAGGAAAGACCTAAGCTTCGACATTAAATGGGCAGCGAAAAGATAATTTGTGACCACCCCACTGTTGATTTCATATTTCATATTCCTTTAAAAAAATATTTTCTGTGTCTGTGTATTTTGTCTGCATGTCTGTCTGTGGGCCACATGTGTGCCTGGTGCTCGCAGCAGTTAGAAGGAGGCATTGGGTCTCCTGGAATTGGAGTCACACACAGTTGTAGGCTGTTATGTGGATGCTGGGAATCAAACCTGGGTCTTCTGGAAGGACAGCCAGTGCTCTCAACCAAGGAGCCATCTCTGCAGACCCCCTCCTATCACTTCTCCATCTTCTTTTGAAACACATGGACACACACACACACACAGCCTCTCTCCTCCTGGAATAAAGAAAGCTTCCAAAGAACATTCCACATGGTTTGTGGGTTAGACACTTGAAAATAATCAGCAGGCACTTTTGGAAGCGTCTGTAGGTTGATGAGAACTCTCTGTTCATTGATTTGTTGCTAGAAAGATGACACTTTATTTAGAATTTTATAGTTATCAGATGGCTGAGGAAATGAGGACTCAGAGATTAGATACCACACAAGAAAATGGGGAAAGGAAAAACTTTCCTCTAAGGAGAACTGGGAGGCCGTCTTCCATCCACCTCTTCAATCACAGTGTTGCTAATGGACTCCTTGTCTTTCTGAATCTTCTTCAGCCATGTCACCTCGGTAGTCCCATCTGTGGCTTGCCAATATTAGATGCTTCTAGGGATTAATGCCAATTGGTTTCAGAATACTGAGAGTTTGTAAAGATGCCTGCATTTACTTATATGGCATGGCAATTGTCTCTAAGCCCCCCCAAAAGTAAGATGTGGAAGAAAAAAATGTCAAAAATCGTCTAATCTGAGAGTTAATTATACCTGCAAAATTCTGTAGCAACACAAGAGTTATTGGAGGTCATTTTCAAATGTTCCATTTTTAGCCACAGTAAAGCGTATGAATTTGCACATATTCCTACTCTGCTGTTTCGTGACTTGGGTTCCTTGACTCTTTCTTCAGTGTTGCACTGCTAGGGAACAACAAGGGTGAAAGGAAGTAAACTTCCTGCCTGAGAGTCTTGGTAAACTCTAGGGCCTTGGTCCTGGGTATTAACGGCTAGCTCAGAATTCAGTGGTATTTGCCATGGTCGTGGGATTGCTTGGAGCATCTGCCTCCATCACTACCGATGGGATGTGCTATTTGCCACCTTCCTGATGTCCAGGATGACTGGCCAGAGAAAAATGATAGTTGTGTTGAGTCAGCAGTATCCTTGACATCAGTATCAGTATCACAGCTCTTGGCTCACTTCTCAGACTCACAAGCAACAATGGAATAGAATCTCTGTGTCTACAGCTGCCTTATTGTGCTTGAAAGTGTGCCAGGGAAGGATAATGTTGTTCTTCAGGTACCACTGAACAGATATAGACGGCAGTTTCTACAGTTGCAGGGAAAATGAGCTCTGTTGCAGTATTTGATGTCCCGAGCTATGCCTTTCGTTCTGTCCTTCAAACCTCCTCCTCTTCACCTCAAGACTAACAGCTGCCACAGGCTCTGATGGAGCTCCTGCAGCATGCTTGGAGGAAGGCGGGCAAAGGCCCCTCCCTGCTTTGTGGTGGTGCTCACTGCAGGATTAGCTCCAGATGTGAGGCACCTGGGATGAAGCAGACACGATCCCCGTACAGAAACTCGATGACGTACCTCCTCGTTAGGAGAAACAGTAGGGCATTTCTTCCTCGTTTGATCCGGAGGAGGCCATCTGCCAGCAATGATACACAGAGAGTGAAGGAAGGGATGAAAACCCGAAGATTTTTATCATGGAGATGGGGATAAATCCTTTCCTGATGGCCCTTTTGGGGACCCCTCACGTACATGCTTACCTCTGGAAGTGAGCGCCAGAGCCAACGGAAACAAACTCGGTGTATTGTTTCCTTCTGTGAAACTTAATAATACCGAAGGAGTTCCAACAGCAGACAACTGGATTTATAAGATGTTTAAATGGAAAAAAATATATATAAAGAAATAACTTTGTGTAACAGGTTTATGGCCCAAACTCCATAAAACTCAATACATTTAAAATATTGCCAGGAAACATATCTAAAACAGGTTTCATTGTGGGTGGCTAGCGCTTCACTCTGTATGAAACAGGATACACTATTCTCAGAACTCTCGTAACATTTTTCAAAATTTATTTCAGGGGAATTTAGGTTTTGTTTTCTGCTTAACATGAATTTAGCTTGATCATCAGATTGAATCTGACAATATCTATGATTCTGACATCTTTGTATCATAGAAAGAAACAGTCTGGTAAAACTCTTGAGAGCCAGCAAGGGCTTTAAAGTGGTATACTGCAAATATTGTTAATTACGAAGTTTTAATTTCCTTGGTTGTTGAGTTTACAGACTCCCCAAACAAAACACATTCAAATGAAGGGTTTTTGTTTTTGTCAAAAAAGCTGGGTGTGGTGGCACATACCTGTAATTCCAGCACTCAGGGAGGCAGAGGCAGGCGGGTCTCTGTGACTTCAAGGGCAGCCCGGTCTACAAAGAGAGTCCAGGTCAGCCAAGAATACACAAGAGAAACCCTGGAAAAACCAAAACAAAAGTAAGCAAGCAAACAGAGAAACAAAAAACAAACCAAACAAAACCAGAAAACTAATGTTTAATGTCCTGTTTGGACATTTGTGTATTCACAAGTTTAAACATTTGCTGGTATCTCTCTTTTCTTTAATTCTACCCTCTCTCTCTCACACACACACACACACACTCTCTCTCTCTCTCACACACACACACACACATACACACACATTTTTCTCTTTCTCTTTCTCAAAAAAAAAAAAAAAAGGACAAACCAAAACAAACATACCCACCTCTAGAAACAAAAGAAAAAAATTTTTTTTCCATTCTGACTTCTTCTCTTCTATTTAGAAGGGAAGGCAGGAGGGCACAATGACCTGGTGATATGGCTGAGTGGGTAAAGGCTCTTTGCCCCAAGCCTGACAGCCTGAGCTTAATTTCTAGAAACCCAGATAGTGGAAGGAGAGGACAGACTCTCAAATGTTGTCCCGTGGCCTCTACACGGCATATGACCAACACTCACACAAAGTAAAAATATAAATTAATGACTGTAATTCTAAAAAAAAAAAAAAGAAAAGAAAAGAAAAGAAAAGAAAGGAAGGAAGGAAGGAAGGTGGGAGGCCAGCTGGGAGTGGAGCTTAGTGACAGAGCCTAGCTTTCACGAGGCCCTGGGTTCTGTCTCCCGCATCACAGATAAACACATACAAAAAAAAGGCCTGACCAAAACTTCAGGCTCTTTCTCAACTGATTGGCGAATTATGTGTCAAGTGTCTGTGTTTGCTTTTTGTCATCCAGTGAGTGTGCACAGAGATTTCACAGTGGTGTGAAGATTTTTGGGGAATCCGCTTCTGTGGGACTGAGGGGTTTTTTTGCTCTCACAATCTGAACCTCACCGCAGTTGAGACTGATTCGCCATCCCCTCCCGCTGGCTTTGTGGCTCAAGTTGAGGGAAGCTTATCTGATGATGGGGTGCTCCTGTTAGAGAAAGCTCCTGTCCTTTCAAAGCAACCTTGATGAGCATAGTTCTCATTTTAATTTGATAATAGCGTTTATTTTATTTATGCCTTCGTTTGTGGGAGGTGTTTGAGACCGGCTCCAAGGTTAAATTACCCCGTTGCTTTCCTTTTACATAGGGCTACAGTGATGGTTATCAGTGAGTAGAAGCTTTTCCCTTTAGGCATCTCATAAAATAAATATTTTATACGAATAATTCAGAGATGTGATAAGAGTTTCATATTTTTCATGCTAAGTAATAAGATTAAAACAGTTTAGATGAAGAAATTTCTTTTTATCACCTTATTTATTTGTGTGTGTGTGTGTGTGTATGTGTGTGTGTGTGTGTGTGTACATAATGTCATGTTGTGCCATGGTGTGAGTGTGGGGGTCAGAGGACAATCTGTGGAGTAGATTCTCTCCTACCATGTGGCTCCCAGGGATCAATCTCAAATAATCAGACTTCTGTTCTGTTTTGTTTTGTTTTTCAAGACAGGGTTTCTCTGTGTAGCTTGGGCTATCCTGGAACTCTATAGATCAGGCTGGCCTTGAACTCAGAGATCCACCTGCCTCTGCCTTCTAAGTGCTGGGATTAAAGGTGTGCGCCACCACTGCCCAGCCAGACTTTCTTTTTTTAAAGAAAATGTTATCCTCTCTCTCTCTCTCTCTTTCTCTCTCTCTCTGTTGGGATCTTTTACAAACTTGCATGTCATCTGTGGTCATAGGGACCATGCTGATCTTATTCCGATTTTAGTACACATGCCGTTGAGCTGGCCCAATTATTATTATTAAGAGACAGGGTCACACGTAGCCCAGGCTGGCCTTAAAGCTGCTATGTATTTGAGGATGGCCTTGAACTTCTGATTCTTCTGCATCTACCTCCCAAGTTCGAGGCTTACAGGCATAAGCCACAATACCTGGTTTCATGTGGTGCTGGGAACTGAGCCCAGGGTTTCCTGCCAAAGCGCTGTACACACCCACCCAGACCCAAGGCGTTCCTTTAAGACTTTCAATTGGGAAGACAGAAAATGTCTTCTGAGACAATGCTTTTACAGGTAATAAGGAACAGAGCCCTTAGTAGCTCAGAATAATTAACCTGTAATAAAACTGTGCTCATGATCTTTTAATTTTGTGTCTTTAGGATTTTAGGTTGAAGTTCAGGGAAAAGGCGCTTTTAGTTTTCCCGGGCGCTGAGCTCCTTCCACAGAAAAATGTGTTCCATTGAGAATAAAGAGGGAAAAAAGGTCCTGAACGTAAGAAGGGGACCTGTGAGGAGGCAGAGGTGAAAGGTACACAGGAGAAGAACGGTGGCATGGTGGTGGTGGGGTCAGGATCAGAGTAAATACACACATAAAATTATGAAACAAACAAACAAAAAAGAATAAAAAAAGGAGCTGGCTGGGTGAGGCACCTCTACAATTCCAGGCCTAGGGAGGCAGAGGCAGACAGACAGACTTAGCATCATAGTGATTCCCAGATCATCTAGGGTCAGCATGCAGCCATGTATGCCCCATAGTCCCAGCTCCTCTCAAGAAGTTGAAGCAGGAGGAGAGCCTGAGCCCAGGCTTTTGAGGCCCGCCTGGTCAACATCATGAAACCCCATCTTAAAAAGAGAAGGGTGGAAGGGAGAGGGAGAGAGAGAGAGGAAGGAACAGCGGGAGAAAGGCTTCTGCAGTGTGACACAGCCATCAGGCAGGTGATGCCCTGTACCCATCAGGTGGGCTCAGCCATTAGAATCTCCTCCATAGGCTGAACGATGCCTCTCAGCTAATGAGTCAGGTCTGTGAGGTTTGCTTTCCTCTTCATAGAATGTGAGTCTTCATTATCACCCAGGGACCTTCCTATTATCTACTTGGTGTGGATTTGTCTTTGTCTCAGAAAATCCTCAGTGTCAAATTTTTAATGCATGAGGCTTTCCGATTGTCTGTTCGTGGAGATCCTTAATCCGTACATTGTGTGAGAAGAGCATTTGTATGGAAGCGCCGTCTTCATTTCATGACCGTTTGCTTTGCCCTTGATTTAAGTCTCATTAGGTCCCCAGCTAGACTTTTGTCCCAGAGCTATGCTGTGTTTTTCTGCTTATCAAAGGCCAGTGGGGGGGGGGGGGGGGGGAATGCCTTTCTACCGTTCATCTGATTGTGGGTTTCCAGGAACCTTGTGGCTTGGAGCCTTCCTGGTTGTGGTTTTCTGTAATTTGCATGCTTCCCTTATTTCTGGTATGGACCCACCCGGGAACCACTTTGTGTGTGGCAGTGAAACTGAGCAGAGGGGAGGGAGGCACAAGAAAGCTCACGCCAACTGACAGGAGCCAGGCCCTTTGTTCTGATGTTCTTTCTATAACCTTGACCAACTCACTTGAAGGTTCTAGTGACAACCTTAGCTCCCTTTCCAGATGGCCTTTCGGAGTCTTCTTCTTATTACTATTGTTATAATAAAAACAAATGTTATGAAAATGCAAGCATTATTACGAGAAAAAAAAAATGTTTATTGTGTGTTTAAAAAGCAAGCAAGCATTGCTAACCAGACCTTGAAAGCTCTGTTTGATTCCTTTTAGGATGTCACTATGTTAGTCTGTCTTTCTTTTTTATTTTTATTTTTTCCAGTCTGAAAAAAATGACTGAGGAAACTTCACTTCTTGGGATTTCATTGGGTTTCATGATTCTGTTTAAAATGAGTTGAGCCTAACGTGGAGTTATCATCGCACCGAGCGCTGGAGTCAGTTCTTCTTTGTGGATCTGTCCTCCCACCGTGGAGCCTCATCTTGTCTCCTGAAGTGCAGTGCTAGCAGGGCTGATAATGAACCTGGTCCTTATCACGCTCGGCAAAGGGCTCAGAGAAGACGGGAAAAATCAATCCCACAGGAGCCTGTGCCTGCTCATATCCATATTTAACCCCCGTGCATTTAAAATGGAAATGAGCTATCTCAGGGCTTCAAGTTTCTTTTCTTTTTTTCTTTTTTTTGATTTACGCAAGTTGTCACCAGCTCCTTGGCAATGGGGATGTTTTACAGACCAACTGCTGACCCGGTTGGGAAGATCTCAGCCTGTCGCCCCAGGGCTGAGGTCCTTTCTTCATATTTCTTTCAAAATGCTCAGTGCTGTCTGGCAATGGCTTTGATTTTCCAGGTTTCAAAGAGTGCCCCTTCCAGAGCCAAACTTCTGAAGGGGGGTAAAATCGGTTTAAGGGAACAGCCTGGGGGGGGAACAGCTACCCCTGTCTGCAACTGGTGTGGTCAGGCGATGAGTGGGGAGTTTACAAGACAGTGGAACTATTATGGTCTCGAAAAGCAAGGAGACTCCAATACGATGCCAGTGCCGTGAGCTATGGGATCTGTACCTAGAGTGACCCAGTCAACGCAGCTTCCAACAGTTTTGCTGGGAACACGCTGTGGCCGGTATAAGAGGAAGGAAGAATGAAACTTTTAGACTCAAGCTCCCTCTTGACTTTGTGCGTCTTGTAAAGGTTTTTACTATAATTTACAAAAAAAACAAAAAAACAAAAAAACCATTTGTGCTCACATGCCCTCCAATTAGCTATTTCTCTAATTAACGAGTGACTCATTTGCGAATCCTACCCTAACCACAAGGCCCATTTTACATTTTGCGATTTGGGACTTATCATATCTACCAAGCGCTTTTGTGTTTTTGTTGATGAGAGAAGCGATGCCCAGGACATTACTCAAAGTGGCGGAATTAATAAAAGATTAAGATGTAGAATTCAGGATGTCTAATTGGTTAATTTATTCAGCTAAATCATTAAAAATGAAATGGTGTCTTTCAAAAGATTATTGGCTCAAAAGAATTATTGACAATTGCCGAAGTCTAGTTAATTATAGTCATCCAAAGTGTTTGTGGATGGAATAAACTACAGTGCTAACACGGATGGATGGATACTATGTAACCAAGCAAAAATAATAAGCAATGAAATATGAGTTTAGGTTGTGGCCAGATATGGGGCCTCTTTCAACTCTTATGCATATTTAAAAGTTTTTTTAAATGTGGTATCATCCAAATATACAGTGTATTATATAACATTATAAAATATACACTTGGTTTGTCTTTAGCCATTTAGAAACCACTGGCCTTATTCACTGTGGTCCCAGAAAAATCACAGACTTCCTTAATTTGAAATGTAATAGCACATATCTGAGGTTTTTAAGAGTGATGGTTTTCTAGGAATAACCTTATTATTTTGGGTTGATCTTGAGCTCAGGGGTAACCCTCTAGGTTGTTATTACTGAGATAAGTAACAGAAAGTAGCTAACTTCTATACTTCTTCAGAACTTCTAGGCCAGCAATTATTGAGAGCTGAAATTCAATTCAAACATTCTGCCCAGGAGATCTTGAAATTTTGATTTTTTTTTTTTTTTTTTAAGGAAAGGCAATTTCTGACTTTTCTCATAAATTTGATAAAAGGAAAGCTAATATGAGATTGGTAGTCCAGTAGGAAATGGAAGTCAATTTTACATTTTTTAAATCATTTTATGGTATTAAAAATGACAGAGGTCAGAAACAAAGCCCTTATTCTTTTATTGAACTAGAATTGAAAGTGGCAGAAAATCATTTTGGCCCCAAGTGCAGTAAATGTTATCACTAAAACATGTTCGGGGGATATTAGGACGGTCTCTCAAGCACCCGGAGACGAGCGTTCACAAAACCAAAACCGATTCTTTTCCTGTCCTTATCTTGAGGTTATTAGATGTACAGGAGATGAAGGTATGCCGGTTCTGAGAGGACAGGGATGGAGTCTGCCTCGAAAACCGATAACGTCTCCATTCGGGAGAAGCAAAGTGCAGCAAATGGCTTCATGAGCGTGAGCGTCTCTGCTGGGAGATCCCAGGGAGGAGGGCTCCTGAGGCAGGCCCAGGGCTGTGGGATGCAGGACCAGAAGATATTGTACTCACGACGCTATAGGATGCTGATGCAAAAGGAGGGGATGGAAGTGATACTACTTATTGAAAGAACTTCAGGGGGAACTGGAGAGGTGGCTCAGGGGCTGAGAGCACTGGGCTGCTCTTGCAGAGGACCTGGGTTCAATTCCCAGGACCTAGGTTCAATTCCCAGTGCCACAAAACACCTCACAGACTGTCTGAAACTCCAGTTCCAGGAAAGCTTATGCCCTCTTCTGGCTTAAAGACTTATATGTAAGCAAAGTATCCATATACATAAAATGAAATAAGAATATTTTGAAAAAAAAAAAAAAACAAAACAAAACAACCTGTTAGGAGATTTTTATTTAACAAAGAGATGAAACAGGAGCTGCCAGCAGCTACTCTGCTGTGAGAACCCTGGGGGAGAGAGAGCTCAAGTCCATCTGGGGAAAAGCGATCACTTTGGGGTGCGAGCCGTGATTACGCTTCAGAATTTCGTGTAAATGGAGCAGGCTGGCAGACATATGTTTGCTGATACAAAAAAAAAATGATTAAAATTCAGAGTAAGTGTGACTCTGGTGAAATTAAGTTTTCAGGTTCCAGCCAGTGTTCTGTACGACCATATGGTATAACCAGAATTAATTGCTGTTCCCAGCTTCTTCTCCTCTTACTGAATACTTAGGTGCCCTGTTTGAAGCATCGGGGGGTCCTCAGGTGCACTTAATCACACCACATAGCTGTCTGACAAGTTTGGGGGAGTGTGCCTAGCTAACAGTTGCCCAGAAGAAACTACTCTGTGCGTTCTTGCTCCCCTTTCCACGCCTCCCACCTCCCGCTCCGTGCTCTTTACAAATAGAGATTATATCTAAATGTAAATACATGGTTGTAAAAATATATGATCTTATAATCGTATCTTTATAAATATATGAAGTTAGAAAATGGATAGGCGGATAGAAAGTTTCTGACGAGATGGACGGAAGAGTGTCAGAGCGATGAAAATAGAGAAGATGAAGCGAGGGCTCATGTTTAGCTCTCTGCTTCTCCTGGAAACCTGGCAATGCAGAGTCTGAGGGTCCAGCCCACCAGTCCTACTGAGTTGGAATCTGCATCTAATGACGTTTATTTAATGTTCTGATTGAATCTATGATGAAAAGCTGCAAGATTCTCCCCTGCATATTGAAGTCCCATGGGAGCGTACCCGCTGGCCACTCCCTTCATCACCAGCCCTCTGCCTCTAGCTACTTACTCTAGTCATCGGTACACCTTGTTTCTGTCACCCCTTCTATTCCCTGATGGCTGTCTTCTGAATTCTCCCCTGCATCCTTTTGAACTCATGACCTTTTGCAACCAGACCCCATCGGGTCCCCAATCTGTGGGTACCACTACCTGTTTTGTTTTTTTGTTTTTTTTTTGTTTTGTTTTGAGATGGGGTCTTACTCTGGCTGACTTGGAACTCACTGTGTAGACCAGACCAGGCTGGCCTTAAAACCACAGAGCTGACTGCCTCTTCTCCCAAGGACTGAGATCAAAGGAGCGCACCACCGTGCCCTGCCTGGGACTGAAGTGTTGATCCACCATGTCATGGTTACTCTGCTCCTGCCGCTGCCCACCTCTTTTGCTTTCAGCTTGACCCCTCCAGGTCACATCAATTTGAACGTCACGCAGATGTGCTGAGACCCGCCCTCAGGTTAAAAACACGTTACACACATTTGCTTGATGTTCAAAGAGATGTGACGAAGAGGGGACATCTTGAAGTCAAGACCGTCGTCTTCTGGTTTCCTCTTCTCTGGTACACCCTCAGTTATTTACCGCCTTTTAATGTAGCTTCTGCTCAAAAAAAAAAAAAAAAAAAAAAAAACCAAAAACTTTCCCGATGGCTCAGTCACTTCAGTTTGCCACATCCGGATGATGCTGCCCGTGTTTATCTTTGGTCTTCCAAGCATCTGACAGCTTGGTTTACTTCCCCTTGCTCAGAAACTTCCCACTGTTGAGCCTCCCTCTCCTTCACTGTGTCTGGGCTCTTTCTTTAGGCTCTTACTTGAGCCCATTTTTCCTCTCGGTCCTCCTCCGACTCTTTTTTTTCCCAGGCTTGTCCCCCACTCCCACCCCGCCCCGGCTTAGCCACAGTTTCATCTTTGAGGCACCAGGCAGCATACTGGGTGTTTCATGGTGCCTCAGGCTTCCCAGCGCTGTGAGAGCCCCTCCTGTTTCCCACTCGGCAGCCACACTCCGCCCTTCCAGGGATGAGTCATGATGTCAACCATTTTATTTTGGTTGTCCTAGGGTTTCTAGGGAACGTACTTTGGGTGACAGAAATGTAAGGCAAAGGCCCCTCCTAGTCTGTCTGAGGAAAGTCCTTACACCTGAGAGATTGACATAGAGCAGCAATCTGTAGACACTGCTCTTGGCATTAACTGGGGAAGGTGGGAAGAGCTGGGTTTCCAGACATTCTGTTTCCCAGGGCAACATAGCCCCCTCTTTACATGTCTAAACCCCTGACAACCAGGTTTTCTGTTCCTGTTGCTGGAAGATTCCTAACCGTGGAGTGCCCAAGACTGGCCTGGTTGTATTCCACTCACCCTTGAGTCTTCCTGTGTTATCCCTAGGTTAGGCTTTCAGAGTCATGGGAGTCACTCCTAACCTCTCTCTCTCTCTCTCTCTCTCTCTCAACAAGGCCTGCCGACTTTCACCCTCCATGCATGTCCCTGTTTGTAGCTCTTCTGTCACTGGCTAACCATTAACCTTCAGGAGTATTGTCTAATCTCTCCCTCCCTCCTTTCCTATCTTCCTTCCATCTTTGCCTTCCTTCCCTCCTTCCCTTCCTTCCTCTCTTTCTTTTTAAAACAGGGCTTCACTATGCAGCTAAGGCTGGTCTCACGCTCACAGACCTTCTCCTGTCTGCTGAGTGACGGGATTAAAGATGTGCACCATGATCATGTCAGCATAATCCTCTTTTGTTCTCTGCCTTGGCTCAGCACCATTTTAGTTTATTCCAGTTTCTTTTGTTCCTCCATTTTGTTAAAAGAGCAAACTTTTCCCAGAACGGTAATGTAATCATCCATGCTACAGGACAGTCACCGATACTGACCGACAGTCTATAAGTGAAAGCGTAGGTTGAAAAAAATATATTAAATCTCACAGTGAAAAAAAAAAAAATCTCTGAAAACAAACAAATAAAAAGGTCAAAATGTCCGTGGTAGTAATTTCTGGCAAGTGGAGTTTAACCTTTTGTTTGTTTGTATTTTCTAACTCTCTACGGTGACTATTTATTTAATAACAAGTTCATAATATTAAAGTCCTTCACGATTTTAAAAGGGGGCAGGGATGGAAGCCCTGAAAGCAATGTGGCTCCCAGGTGGTGCTGAGGCGGACGGAGCTGGAGAAGATGAGCCATGGCTGTGCAGCTTGGCCTGGGGCCCTCTGTGTTTACAAGCAGCTGTGTCTGGAGGTGTTTTGCGCTAGGCCTTAAAACACACACACAAATGAAATTCATTTTGAGTCATGTGAAATGCTGTCCTTTGACTACTCGGTGATGATTGTTCTAAAATGTGTTGGGGATTTTTTTTTTTTTTCAAGTAAAGGAAGTTCACTGTCAGAGCCCACATGAAATGAGGTATCACTGACAGAGCAACTTCCGTTCCTGAGCTGTTATCCCTTTGAGCTAACACAGGATGAATTCTTCATTAGAAGGGGATTAGCAGCACTCTCGAAGCCTATTTAGCAAAGCATCTGTATTTGTCCGACCACTTTTCCAAGTGCTGGGGTTTGAGTAAACCATTCACTTCCTCCTTCTCAAAACATCAGTCACCGTGATTGATTTTTATGTTGGTCATAAAGAGAAACGGAACGAACTAAAAGCAGAGGGTGAAGATTACAGGGTGGAAGTGGTTAATTTACTTAACAACATGTATTGGCTATTTGTTTACATTGGGCTCAATGCCAGGTGATCAAGACAGTGTCACATGGAACATCCTTGTCTTCCGAGCAGCTCTGGGACCACGGAGCGGCCAGAGGCATCATGGACACCCCACTCATAGATGTCTCTCTTAGGAGGCCTCAAATGTTTGGCTTTAATTTATTTTTGTGTGCGGAGGTTTTGCCACTTAGAGGATCACTGATGTTTAACATCCTCTTTTAAAATACAGATTCATCTAGAAAGTTAAGAAATTTCGTGTTGTTCAGTTTTCAGTCCCGTCCAGTAATTTCCTCCTAACTTTTTCATTCCCCCCCCCCCCCCCCCGAAATGAGCAAATCCTGCAGCCGCCGTGGGACTGAGAATAAGTGGTTGCTGAGTGCTAACTCCATGATGGGACAACCACATATATCACCACTTTCAAGACTTAGGGGACACTGAAGAAGAGGGAGTGGAAAAACTGTGAGACCTGGAGGACAGGGCAGAGGGCTGTGAAACCCTATCCTTGGCACTGTCCTAGTTGGTGTTCTCTTGCTGTGGGAGGTACCATGACCATGGCCGCTCTTATAAAGGAAAGCATTTGACTGGGGCTGGCTTACAGTCTCAGAGATTTAGTTCGTTGTCATGGCAGTGGGGAGCATGGCACTGTATGGGCAGACATGGTGCCAGAGAAGTAGCTGAGAGTTCTCCATTTGGATCCACAGGCAGCAGGAAAAGACACTAGGCCTGGGTTAAGCTTATGAAATGCCAAAAGCCCACCCCCCAGGGACGCACTTCCTCCAACAAGGCCGCACCTAAACCTTTTCAATGACCAAGCAAGCACTGAACTACATGAGCAAGCCCACGGGAGCCATTCTTATTCCAACCATCACAGGCATGACAGGGCCGTAATATACACGGACTCATAGCTTGTATATTCATGGGTCAGGTACAAGACTAGGCCCATCAGTCATGGATGGGGGAGACACTCAAGGGACGTGCTTGGTCAGGTCCTTCCTAAGGGAACTATTGGCAGTTGATGGCTGCTCCCTGAGGGAAAGTCAGCGTCTTTGGTGATGTAGCTGTCGGTGAGTTGTTTATGCTTCATGCTGCAATGGTTGTCTCCATATTCACCCCTTCTCAGGAGGCCCCGGATAAGCCCTGTAGGTCATAAAACCAAAATAGACCTAATAGTGGGAAGGAGGCTTGCTGGGAGCAGGAGTTGGTGGGGACGGGAAGGATGGAAGGGGATGAGTAGGACCAGAATTTATTGTATACATGTGTGAAATTATCAAAGAACAAGCTACTTTAAAAATTAATTTAAAAAGAGGCACAGGAAGAAACCTGGGCTGGAGTCTGGGAGAGGAAACACTTGAAGATTTAAGGTTTGTGGAATTTCTCTATGTTTTATGCCTTGTTTTTCATTTTTTAAAGGTTTATTTATTTAGTGTATCAGGTCTCATTATAGCTGGTTGTGAGCCACCGTGTGGCTGCTGGGAATTGAACTCAGGACCTCTGGAAAGAGCAGCCAGCGCTCTTAACCTCTGAGCCACTCTCCATCCCCTTATGTTTCTTTTTTTTTTTTAAATAAAAAATTAAATTTTTAGAATGTATTTTTGATTATGTGTATTTGTGTGTATCTCTGTGTGGGTGCCCACAGAGGCCAGGGCTGTCAGCTGCAAGCTGCCTGACATGGGTGCTGGGGCTCAAACTCAGGCCCTGCACAAGAGGAGTCTGTGCTCAGTCACCGAGCTGTCTCTCCAGCCCCGTGCCACTTATCATACTCCAACAGATGCTCCCAGTCTCTAAGAGCATGAGGAAGAGAGGACAGTCAGTGTCTGTACAGCGTGTTGAGCCGCGCTTACGCACAGTACACAGCGCCAGTTAGACACCCCGGGGCTCAGAACAACACAGGGCCGGCGTCCTCGGACAGGGTGAAGAAGGCAGAGGCTGTCCCATCTGCAGCAGAAGAGTCACACTCGCAGCCACCTCTCCTCACGCACGTATCACGCACTGGGTCTAGCCTTCCACAAATTAGCTTCGTGCGAGGCAGACACCATGGAGGGTCTTCATTTAGCAGACGACAAAATGGAAACTTCAAAGAAGTAAGTCACGTTCAGGGTAGCACAGTGTAGGATTCTGGGATTGGGATTTTTGTCCAGCCTTTACTGAGACTTGGCTGGTTCATAGAAGGTGTAATGAACTGGCACTTCCCAGTCACTTCTGAAAAGTACAGGCTGCTGAATCTTACGTATTCCTGGTTTTCAGTGTCAACGTCAAAATGAATAATAGCAGTTTCTTCGTTTACAGGCTCAACAAAAGTTTGCTGAGCATATACTATATACAAACTGTTTCTGTATGGCGAACACCACACAGGCCTCAGGGCCAGAGAAACCCAATGCTTATGTAAGACTCTTAATTTGTAGGGTCATTGCCATGCACCTGAAGGTGTCTGACACAACAGCAGTTAGTAACAGATACTTAACAAATATTTCCAAGAAACTTACAACCTGATTGGAAAGACAAAAAAAAAAAAAAAAAAAAAAAAAAAAAAAAAAAAAAAAAAAAAAAAGGCATTAACACGTAACTAAAATTCAGGATATAGGCTGGCCATGGTAAAAGACATGGGGGTGGTTGATGAGATCCATTGCACACAGAAATAGCATGTGCCCAGATACAGAGAATATAGAGTTGAGGGGTGCCTTGGAATCAAACCATCATGGGAAACATGGGTAAAGAGACAGATGGAACCCAATCATGGAGCCTTTGGGCTGGGTTTGAGGGAGAAAGCAGGGGCTGGGGAGGGAGCTTTGTGGAGCTTTGGACAGTTTTTGGGTCTTTGGCATCAGGGTTGAGACAGTAGGAGGCAGGAGCTGGAAAGAGAAGAATGTCGAAGGTTTTCCAAGTTCCTATGTCCAGAAAAATGAGGAAAACCTTCTTTTCTGCTCTTTCTGTTGGGTTCCAGCTTTAGTGAGGTTCGTAAAAATGCTGTTTATATGTAACATACAGCATTTTATATGTAATGTACAGCATTTGGTGACCTTTGTGCTTGTAGGCAGAGACGTTCTAAATGGCTGTCTTTGTGCATCAGGTTTTGATTGGCTGGTTGGTTACCAAAATTGACTAGATCTTTGAATCCGGCCCTGACAACTTACTACTGTCCATTATTTTGCTTCATGGGGCAAAGTCCAAGCATCTAGAAATGAACTTTTCACAGATAGCTTATCTGTGAACTGGGATGACCTTTTCAAATTTTTCTTAGTGGCCAGGCGGTGGTGGCACATGTTTTTAATCCCAGCATCTGGGAGGCAAAGGCAGGTGATCTCTGAGGCCAGCCTGGTCTACAGAGAGAGTTCCAGGACAGGCAGGGAGACAATGAGACTCTGTCTCGAAAAACCAATAATAATAATAATAGTAATTTTCTTAACAGGCAGTAATTGACAAAGTACGTGTGTGTGTGTGTGTGTGTGTGTGTGTGTGTGTGTGTGTGTGTGCGCGCGCGCGCGACACAGCACATATTTGTAGGTTAGAGGGCAGCCAGAGGAGATTAAGCTGAATCTATCTGGGGTATAGAACCTTATCTTTTACTGTGTCTAAAACAGGGTCTCTTGTTGTTTGCTACAGTACATGCCAGACTGGCTGGCCCACCGACTTCTGGGGATCCTCCTGCCTCCACTTCCCATCTCACTGGAGGAGTGCCGGGATCACAGACCTGCCCTACTGCTTTTGGCTTTATGTGGGTTCTGGAGACCCCAAACTCTGATCGTCATGTTTGCACCTCAGGCATTCTGCTCGCTGAACGATCTCCCCAGTCCTCAGCTGAAGGAAGGGAGGTTTTACTGCAAGCAGAGGCCGTTGGCCAGGATGGTGGAAGGGCCTGTCATTGTGACTGGGGCCTGCTGGAGACTGACAGTATTCCAGCCTTCTGGGGTCAGGAACTGAGCATGTGCTTACACACTGCCTTTTGTGTTCACAGTGCCCTGGGCCCCGTCTCTCCACATTTCTGATAGCAGAGAATCCCTCAAAGGTAGAGCATTTCTAGAAGGCCCGAGATTGACTGTGGTTGAACCACCAGGGGCCTCTGGCCTGTACTGTTAGAGCCACAGACCCGGTTGGGCTCTTCAGTCCATCCTGTTGTGATCAAAGTCCCATTGTGATCAAAGCCTGTCCCATGCTTGATGATTTAGAGAACGGAGACACGATGAAGCTCCTATGGCGACAGGTCTGCATGGAGAAATCAATGGGAAAGAATGATGAGTTAGTGTGGAACCATGTAAGGAAGGAAAAAAGGGAGGAGCAGGAGAGGGCGAAGACAAATCAGTAAGTGGGCTGAGGGTGAAGGGAGGAAAGCTACGAGAAATCGTTTAAAAATGACTTCTGAATTCTCGTATGTTCGTCTCTGTTCTTAACCAAAAGAGCGTGTGTACAGAAGAATAGGAGTTTTAACGAAAATTTCAGCAATCCTTTGGTGACTGATAAAAGCCTTCGTTCTACAGTCTGCTTTCATCTGTTTATTCAGATTTTTTTTTTTTTTTTTTTTTTTTGTGAAATGTGAGGGAGGGAAACAATATTATGTCTTTAATTAGAAGTCTGTTGTGTTATTTTTCAATTAATCTGTGTCAGTAGCTTTAGCATTTGTATTAAATCATTTTCTTCATGAAGGCTTTTAATGAGGAAACAAATTGATTGTATTTATATATTGGACACTTGCCACTTCAGTGCGTATTCGGTCGTGTCTCTTGAAGCATGCTTTTGCTGGTCATCTTGTGGTTAGCCTTTGAAGCCAGACTTTGGCAGGGAGGAAGGAAGGAAGGAAGGAAGGAAAGGAAGGAAGGAAGGAAGGAAGGAAGGAAGGAAGGAAGGAAGGAAAGAAGGAAGGAAGGACAACAATAGCAAAAAAAAAAAAACAACACTCCCCTCTTTATTTGGATTGAGGAATTTGTTATTTTGCTTGTTTGTTTGTTTGTTCATGAGACAGGGTCTTAGAATAGAGCCCAAGCTGGTATTGAACTTGTGACCCTCTGACCATAGCCTCTTGAGTGCTGGGATTGCAAGTGTGTGTCATTATACCTAGCCACCTGATGAAGATTTTTGATTTAGCAAAACACTCTTAATTTTAGTTTCCTCCTGCTGCCCCCTTTTCTTCCCCTCTTGCCTTCGTGTGAGTAGCGTAAGAGGGGAAATGAAGGCACCCCACATTTGTCTCATTTGGGATAAATCTATGCTCTAGCCTGGTCTATAGCATGCCTTGGGGTACACTGCCTCTCTGGCACCGTCCCCTCTCCCTGAGATGTAGCACAGGGCTGCTTGGTGCTCAGAGAGCTCTTGCTGTTTCTGACTTAGCAGGCATTTCTTGAACACCAGCTCTCTATCGCTTCCTCTTCCAGCCCAAGGACACGGACGGTGAGAGCATAAGGCAGGGGGTAGAGTGCACAGATACGCCATGGGGTGCAGCTACCACGAGAGACTGAGCTGAACCTCAAAGTGCCAGCGAGTGTTTGCAGACACGTGATAGCAGAAATGGGAGCGGGAGACTTTGTTCCCTGAGAGCTGGGATGCGGCACTGAAGGATCTGAAGCCTTTTAGGTCATTAGAATAATGATGTGCTAATGACATGAACAGCTGATGTTGATTAGCGGCCTGCCAGGTGCCAGGTCTGATGTTCAGTTCCTTAGGAGGACTGTCTCTGTTAATTCTCAAGAATTATATGAAACAGGATTGATTTTATTTTTTTAATTTCCTAAAGATGAGGAGACGAAGTCTGTATCTCAGGTCTCACAATTAAAAGACAGAGCTAGGACTCCAGGCCAGACCTTCTGTGAAGCCTTGGCTCCTCACAGTTGCTACATCACCCTTTCCATCAGCACCAAAGATACAGAAAATACAAGGGTCAGAGGAGCAAGATGATGGCAGATGGACCACTTAGCATCTGGCTATCCTGGATGTCTTGGTGTAGTCTGAGGGCTTGAAAGGATGGGTCCAGTGTCTGTAGATACGGGTTAAAAGGACAATAAGGAAGTAGGCTTGGGGGCTGATGGGGTGTGCAAACCAACGGAGAAAGAGGCAGAATCGATTCTTGAGTTCTAGCTGAGTGGATGGTGGTGTCAAACATTGGCACGGGGACACAACAGCAGGAGAGATTTGGGGACTTTTGGAACAAAGGGAAGTTATTCTTGACGGAGAATAGACTTGCAGTCTCTCCTGCTTCAGAATGTTTTAACTAATATCAAGCTATTTAGCAAGAATGGGCCCTATTGTCAGATCTCCCACCTTTGGTGTCTTCTCCAGGCAGCCTGAGCTCTGTGGCTTGCTTCTCTAGTCTTCTTATCTACTCTCATCTCTTTACCTCAGAGGCCTAGAAAAGTCCTAACCTTGATAGATTCTGCTCTCCACCTACTCTGCTCCCGTGCTTGGGCAGCTAATTGGGGCCAGAGAAAGATGATGTGATCGAATTGCCACCACAGTAAATCCTGGTCTCCAACCACAGAGGAGCACTTAATGATGCTGGCAATTAGTTCACGGGCTCCGGGTCAGCAATCTCTTCCGTTTCCCTCAGTACCAACCCTAGTCCTTTCAGGCTTTACCTCCCAACAAGGGGAAAACAGGCTTTTGAGTTGGAGCTCAGTCAGTATCCTGCCCGGCCCCTTCCTCAAACATACCTGCTGAGCCAGCCTCTGCCTTCTGCTCCTACTAACTGGCCTGGTTTCTCTCTACTGCCTGGGCCTGGCCTCTCTATGACCCCCTTTCCCTAGCCTGTCAAGCTGCTGCTTTTGTCTGATCCCAAACCCTCCCTCAGTGTTCTTTATCTGCAGGAGGATAGGTTCCGGCATTATCCAGGCCCGGCTCTTCTGGGTCCCAGTTTTTACCGTTTTGGTGTTCTGGATCAGTCACACAACTTCCACACAATTTGACTGTTTTAGACAAACTGGTGTGTGTGTGTGTGTGTGTGTGTGTGTGTGTGTGTGTGTGTGTGACACCCTTAAGCCCTCACAGAATTTCTGGAAAATGGCAGGCGTTTATTAAGCTCGTGGTTATGGAGAGGATGGACTCAGTGTTTGTAGCCTCAGAGGGATTGGAGTAAAATACACTGTGGATTGCCTGGATGACTCCTGAAAAATTGAAGTTAGATTTTTGTGTGTGTGTGTATAACTGTTGCTACCAAGTGAATAATACGGCCGTGTTCATAGCAAGGAAAACTCCAAAAATATGCTATTAAGAAGCATTTGCCCGACGGGCACAGTGGTGCATGCCTGTAATCCCAGCACTCAGGGAGGCAGAGGCAGGTGGATCTCTGTGAGTTCAAGGCCAGCCTGGTCTACAGAGTGAGTCCCAGGACAGCCAGGGCTACACAAGGAAACCCTGTCTCGAAAAACCCCCCAAAAAGAGAGAGGTATTTGCCCACGAAGATTTGAAGTGACTTTTATAGAAACCGTTTCATTTTCAAGCAAATAGCCCATTTTTAAACCTGCCCCTAATTCTGCCCAAGGTAAAGCTAAGGTGGCTACACAGTATGGACTTAACGAATTCCTATGGTTGTGGTGGTGGTGGGGGTGGGAGGGGGGTTGGTGTGGGGTGGGCTGGGAGTGGGAGGCTGGAGATGGCTTAGTGGTTAAGCTCATGCACTGCTCTTCCAGAGGTCCAAAGGTCGGTTCCCAGCACCCACATCAGGTGGCTCACCGCCACCTCCAGCCCCAACTCCAGGGGACCCCACAGCCTCTGGCCTCCGTGATATTAAAAAACATTCCATCCCTCAGGGAAGCCCCTTAAGCAGGGAAATAAGTGCAACCCACTCCTGTATCTGTCACTTTCCCCATTTGTAGAGTTAGGGCTAAGGTAAATGGTTTTAAAGGTCCCCACAGTTGTAAAGTCCAATGCACGGCGGGGCCTCCATCACGGGATCCTACCGTTGTCAGTTGTTCGCAGCAAGGCATCCTGGTGGCTGATGGGAATTAATCTGGTGCCAGCAATAAAATCAAGTCTCCAACCATCAATGATGACAAAATTCACAGAGACCAAGTTTGAAATGTGAGGATCAGTTGGAGCGCTACACGGGTGTGCGTCTTTTGTCATCTCCCGTACCCAGGCTCGGAACCAGGAAGCATCTCGGACTTCTCACCCGTGACATCTGCCTGTGGCCTCTCTCCAGGTCTTTAATCAATCTCTTGCCTTTTTACTTCCTCAAGTAGCTTCTCAACCGCCTCCTTTGCCTGCCTCCCAAGCACAGTGCACCTCTCTGCCAGAGGTGTCCTTAGGGGACAGCGTCTCGCCCAAAAGACAAGCAAACAACAAACAGCCTTCAATGACCCTGTTCTGTCTTCAGGGGGAAGACAAAGACAAATTCTGACATGACACTGTGCTCTTTAATTTTGCCACAGTGCTTCCAGTTAGCATTTTTTTTTTCCTTTTATTACTTCATTGTCTCTTACAGGCAGGGAGGATGGCGAGTGTGAGGGCAGAGTGAGATTTCCAAGTAAGGAACTAGCCCCATGCTAGGGAAAGTACTGGGAAGTGGGTTTTCCTGTTTCACATCAGAAAGCAGAGTCTATGGCTCATCATGGAGAGCTTCCAGTTTCTTACTACTCATATCCAGAATGGGTCGCTATCATCACTTGTGTGTGTGTGTGTGTGATATGGCGGGAAGTGTGTGCTATGACACACAAGTACAGGTCACAGGACAACTTTGCGGAATTGGTTCGCTCCTGCCTTCTCATGGGTCCCAGGGACAAACCACAGGTTGTCTGTCAGGCTTGCCCAGCAAGTGCCTTTACCCACTTAGCCATCTTGCCAGTTCCAGAGTAGGCTTTTGACTGAGCTGGGAGTGACTGCGCGTAGCGAAAGGTCCCAGGTGACTCTAGTGGGAAACAGGGCGTTACGTGCTCTCGTTTTTTATTACCTAGGAGCAGGTTTAAAAGTTGGGAGGGTCATGGTGAACTATATTGTCAGTATCAGATGACGTCACATGTTTGTTTAATGGGAGCTTAATTGTGACCATGGTCATCTGTAAATAGGAGAGGGCTGTGTTGTCATCTGGGTTGAGTTCCTAAGACCTACACGTGTAGACTCAGAACCACAGAAATGTTGCACTTCCCAAAAGGACCCCGCACCTTCTTACGACAGGTCTTTCTGTGGCTTGAGTTAGATGCGTATCGCCTTATTGTTATCATGCTATTTCTTACTCAGTGATCGGAACTGTCATCTGTCCACACGTAGCCATCTTATCTTTTGGACAAGATTCCAGGTTCCTCCCAGGCAGTCACAGGGTATGGCACTTTCAGTGGCACTGGAGGAAGTAGGGCCAGACGACACATCCTGTCTCCATCACAGGCCTCCCTCCCTTCGGCTGTTTGTCTAGCGCTGATGTCTAGACCCCTGGGGTCCGAGCCTCCGATGCCTCCACCAGAGGCTTCCACCAGATGGTGCCATTTTCCCATTCCTGCTCTTGGGTGTCAATGACCACACTATCCTCTGCCATTTGCTCCTTCTTCCTGCAACGGTTCTGGGACACTGGCAGTAGACAGAGAACTCAAAGCTCAAGAAACATCTGGGATGTCCAGACATAAGCACTGTTGGGCAAAGCCATTCTCTTGGGTGTGAGGTCAGTCCTTACCACGTGGCTCATGGTTCAAGGTCAATTACAAGGGGCTTTGTTAGCCTTATCAACTTGCCATTGAAGCACAGCTCAACCAGGTGTCCACTGGGATCCTCAGAGTCCATTCCTAATATCGGAACACGTCAGTCACCCCCGTTGTCATGGGGTCTGTGTGGATATGGGTGTCATGCAAAAGAGATGCTCAAGTGGAGCACGGGAGCAATTCCGGACAGTGAATATCGCCAACAGCCTACGCATTCAGAAAGGACTGCCGCCTTCTTACAAAGAACGAAATTCAAATGTGAGCATCCCTCAGCCATTAGGAAAGATTTGTGTAAGCAGATGGTTTATCAAGGCTGGGAAGGCATGATAGGCCTTAGATTAAGTCACAGGTAAAATAACATTTTTAATGCTTCAGCTGCAAAAAAAACCAATCATCGAGGTGTTCTGAATTTGTAGCACCCCAGATGTTGACCTTTCTAGATTGCTAGTTTTATAATGCCAGTATAGTCCTTTTTGTGTCTAACCCAATGTGTCTCGTCAGTAAAAAAAAATTTATTAGGTTTCAATATATATGTGCATCGCACTGTGCGCGTGCGTGTGTGTGTGTGTGTGTGTGTGTGTGTGTGTGTGTGTGTCTGTGTCTGTGTAGGCAGGGGCGTGCCATGGTGGATGTGTGAAGGTTAGCAGACAACTTTCTGGAGTTGGTTCTTGCCTTCTGCCTTGTTTTTTGAGACAGGACCTCTTACTGTTTCTCATATCCAAGTCTAGCTGGCCCAGGAACTTGCAATTCTCCTGTCTCCACCTCCCATCCCACTGTGGGCACGCCAGATTACAAATATGCACTTCTTCATCCAGTGGGGTCCAGGCTTGCACAGATGCGGGACTATCTCCTTTGCCTTCTTACCATTTTGGTGGCTGCAGAGAGATGAGGGAGTTTCTGACACAGCCGAAGCCTATGGGGTTTTCTCCAAGGGACAAAGAACCTACTGCTTTTCGTCAGCTTTAGGGAGCTTCTGAGTCCCCTGAAGACCAACTGTGGACTCCGAACACCTGTGATCTAACCATCCAGTAACACTAACCTGCTGCCTGACAAAGCGGTGGTAACGTCCCTTCAGCTCTGAATTTGCTTTCACATTGTAGCCACTAAGGAAGCAGCAGATGAGGAATTTTCGAGCTTGAGCTCTAGAACACTCGGAGCTGGGTACAGATCTTGGTTCTGTCACTGAAAGGCTGAGATGCTTCAGTCAAGTGTTTGGCTTCCTGAGTCTTGGTTTCATCCGTAACATGGAGATAGCAGAGGTGGGGTCAGGGTGGGCGGTAGGTCAGTGGGCGCTAGAGCTTGCTCGACAAGCTGGCTGGCCTGGGCTCCGCTGCTAGGAACCCAAGTCAAAAGTTGGACGCCAGACATGGGTAATCCCAGCATTCCTACAAGGAGATGGGGTGCAGAGACAGGAACTGCCCGGAAGCTTGAGGCCCACCAAGAACAGAGTCTGCAGCAGAGTGAGAAAAACAAGAGACCTGCTTTAAAGCCAAGGTGGAAGGTAAGAGCTGGCTCCCTCTACTTCCTCTGGCCTCCATATGCATGCACTCACACATACCATTGAGAAGGGGGATGGAGGAGGGAGAGATAGTTTTAAAACAAGGAGTTAATAATATACCGACTTCCCAAGGTTACTATAAAGATTAAATAAAATATGTGAAATGTATTTATAGCATACTGCTTAGCACACACTAAGTACCGGGTTTGTACATTATGTTATTATAATTAGAAAATGAAATTATTTTTTCCTTCTGAGGTAGTTCCAACAATATTAGGATACTTAGAGTTATTTGTCTACCTCCTGCATCAGGATCTGTCTAATTACCTGGTCAAGAGATGAAAGCTCTCAGTAGTTTTTCTCCATAATCACATTTATTGCTTGGCTTTGTGGTCAAGAGTCTGACCACTTCTCCCTGACCTAAACTAATGGCTTAGAGTCAATTGCTCCACTTTCATCAGAAATCTAGTAATGCATCCTGCGAATTAAGGTGGCGATTTCAAAGAACATGTTTGCAGTTTCTTATTAAAATGTTTGTTTAGAAGCCAGTTGCTATGCTGGGCATGCTGGTGCAAGTCTGTAATCCCATACATGGTCAAGATTAGCCTGGGGTACATAGTGAACTGTAGGCCAGCCTGGGCTGTAGAGTGACATACGCACGCACGCACGCACAGGTCCAGTTGCTAGGCTTGGAAACTGCCTCATTAATACCCCAGACTAGTTATTTTAGCTTTTCCTTTCCTTGTTTCCATTTATGAAATGTTCTTAATAACAGAAGAAGAAAGTTGAAAAAGTGGGCAGAAGTGTTTGGAAAGGCTGTCGCTCTACAGTGAACAGGCCTCGGCATTGTTTTCTTCATTGCCACTCCTACCCGTGTGGTTACCGCTGGCGCTCTGGTTTTTCTCAACTCCACACGTTCTATTTATTTGCTGTTCCTGTCCTCAAAGTGAAGCTCATTTGCTAGTATCTTTAATTTAAAAATCCCGGGTAGCAAACTTTACCATGCACGTTTTTAAAATTTGTTTCCTTTCCATGCACACGGGTGATTTGCCTGCATAGAGATCTGCACGCCATTTGCATGCCTGACACCAGCAGCAGCCAAAGGATATCTCCTGGGACTGGAGTTACAGGGGGTGGTTGTGAGCCACCTTGTGGGTGCTGGGGAATCGAACCTGTGTCTTGTGGAAGATCAGCCAGCGCTCGTAACCACTGAGCTGTCTTTCCAGCCCCATACCATGCGTGTAATTTAATTTTTGCATGCAAATGGAAAAGCCTGTTCTGCAGGCCAGCTAAATGTGGAGACAGGCTTGTTTGTACTGAATGAAAATAACCACCATCACTAGGGCACATGGCATCTTCTTTCTGCTCACGCTGTACGTGTCTTCTTTTCACTCCCAGATTCCATTTGCATGGACCTGGTGAGGCTGAGCGTGGATGTTGCCGAGGAGTTGATAGCTTTCCTTTCCTATAGAAGCTGAAGGTTCAGAGGGAAGATTAAAGAAGTGTTTGTTATCTCTCTGCACAGGCCTGATAGGAAATTCTCAGAGGCTTTTGGGGTAGACATAACTCTGTGTGTGTGTGTGTGTGTGTGTGTGTGTATGCTTGTTCTGTCCCCTTCTTTTGCAGTCTTTGTATCTTGGTTTAAAATGTTTAGCTCCAGATCGGTTGTACTCTTCTGGTTTAAAGAGAATTGTTTCCAGAGCAAAGTATAAGAATGGGAAGATGTTGCCCAGATTTAACTAAATGCTTCCCCAAGAGCACAGAACTTTCCAGACTGTGATGAAGATCAGGCACAGGACACATGTGAGGAGACAAGATGGAGGCCTTAAATGTGCCCAGCAGACAGTAAGCTGGGGCCCTTTCTTGAGGGCTGACGTTGCTCATATTTTATAGTTTCCTTTTAGAAGTGCCCTCAGTTGGTAGAGTGCCCAGCTAGCGTGAACAAAAGACCCTGGGTTTGATTCCCCAGTGCAGCAAAAAAAAAAAAAAACCAAAAAACAAAAAACAAAACAGGCATAGCAGTACACATCACTCGGGAAATACAGGCAGGGGAATCAGTAGTTCAAGGTCATTTTTGGCTATGTAGGGAATTTGGGGCTAGCCTGGGCTTTGTGAGACTAGTTTAAAAAAAAAAAAAAAAGCAAAATGTCCTCAGTGGGAAGTAAGTGTGTTTTTTGCTGTGTTTGCTCCTGTTTTTAAAGCAAACTTCCTTTAGATGGGTTAATACTTAGAGAAGGAAGACAGGATAGCAGAGGAAGGAAGCAGTGTTCATTCCCACCAAGTTCAACACGCGAGTCTCACTAGATTTTTAAAAACCGACAAGATTACGTGCATTTAAGACACACAGGTTAATTATTTGATATGCACATTTGCATTGCAAGCTGGTTCCCACACACGCCGATTACCCATCATCACCTCCCACCCGAGGTGGCTTTTGTTGTGAGAATAACTTGTCAGGCCCTACTCCCGTCACAACTTTCAGGTAGTTGGTAGAGTTTTGTTCACTGGAGTTGCACATTGCTAGTTAATCAGATCCTTGTAACTTATTCATCTTTTTTGTTTTTGTTGATATTCTCGGTTGGATTTTTAAATTCTAGGTTTATTGGCCCATGCGCATGGCTGTTTTGCTGCATGTATGTGTGTGCATCATAAGCACGTCTGGCAGCTGCAGGGGTCAGATGAGGGCATTGGAAACCCTGGAATGAAAAGTCATAGACCACTGTGAACTGCCATGTGGGCGCTGGGAATCGAACCGGGGTCCTCTGGAAGAGCACCCAGTGCCCTTACCTGCTAAGCCATCTCTCCAGCCACTGTTGTTACTGTGAAGACAGGGTCCTCCTGTGTAGCCGAGCTGGCCTCAAGCTCAGGATCCTCCTTCCTTGCCCAGAGCTGGCCTTGTAGGTATCTGTAAGAAATACCTTGCCAGCTTATTTACTTATTTAACAGTTTGCTTGGTCAGCCTTTTCAAACACTGTTACTTCCTGGCTCGGTTTCCCCTCCCCCCTCTGAGCCAACAAATAAAAGTTATATTCATTAGCAAAGTTCCTGCTATTGTTGTCGTTAACATTTTGGAAAGAGGTTCGTGTGTGCTTGTGTGTGTGTGTGTGTGTGTGTGCTTGTGTGTGTGGTGTATGTGTGTGGTGTGTTTACACCTCATTTATTTTTATTTTATGTTTCTTTCATGTGTATGGGTGTTTTGCCCGCATGTATGTTTATCTGTGTACCACATGCATGGCCAATACCCACGCGTTATGTTCATGGGTGTTTTGCCTGCATGTATACCTGTCTGTATGCCACATGTATGGCTGATACCCACAGAGGTCAGACTGACACTATTCCAAGTTGGAACTGAAGTCATAGATGGTCGTGAGGCACCGTGTGGGTGCTGGGAATCAAATCGGGGTCCTCTGGAAGGGCAGCCAGTGCTGTTAACTGCCCAGCCATCTCTCCAGCCCCCTCATTTCTTTGCACGCTCGATTAGAAGATGAGGGATGATAAGAACCGGGTGCGAGAGCGTTAGTTCCAGAGCAGAGGGAAGGCGGCAGGGCTTGGGGAGCTGTTCCCCTGTTCTCATGTGAGTGTGAGATGCCCTCCACACTCGAACTGTGGGGAGGTCTGGCTGCTAGAAGGAAAGCACTAGGGGACGGTCCTTGGGAGATGCAAGCCCCGGCCATTTCCTGAAGAGCTCTCTGCTTTCCAACTGCGGCCTTGGAGCCCGCCCGCCACCAGCCACCTTCCGCTGCCATTTGCTGATTGGTTCTGTGCCCTCCCTCACCAGGATGGTCTGTTTCCCCTCAAACCACAAGCCAAAAGAAACATTTCCTTCCTTACTGCTTCTTGTTACGTTTAATCACGGGGCTGGGAAAGCGCACTTCCCAGCTGTGTTTCCCAAGAAGGAGTTTCCTGCAGTCATCAGCTGCAGCGTGCTAGGTGGAGACTGACTCATAACTAAACAGAATGTCTGCCGTCCTGGCATACCTGTACCCTTACACTAAACAGATACCCCTCTTCCCGGATGTTGAAGCCTTCTGCCTCCCACTTCTTGCTTCCCACCTCTCCTCTGTGCCTTCCTATCACCCGGCCTTCCTCTGCCCCACGTCTCTAGCCTGTTATTCTCTATCTCCTTTCACCGATGATCAGATCAGACTGGGTCTGGGAAAAGCAGAGGCCAGCTCTCTGCTCTGACTCTGTCTTCTCTAATAAACTTCCTTCAAACCACCTTTGTGTTTAGGCCACCTCCCCACAGCTGATCTCACATGGCTCCGTTTCCTACAGCTTTCGGGAGTGGCAGAGAAATAGTCTAGCTGTGAGGCTGGTATGACTAATGTAGCCAAACCTAATTCTAGTCATGGCGACACTGGATGACATCACTGTACAGCCTTTCCCTGAACCTTCTGTGGGTGCGGACCCTGTTGGTTTGATTAAGAATTTTGTTAAAAGTGTACACTCTTCATCCTAGAAAGCCTCAGATGCAGATTCCCAAGAGGCCAAGATGAGAAGAGAGAAACATCCATCCTACTTAGTGGTGTGGAAGTCTTTAGGTCTGCTCAGAGAATGAAAGTGTCGCCCCCACGAGGCTGATGGAGTTCCCGGGGAAGGGGAGATGAGGGCTTGAGGAGAGCGAGAGCGTTTGAATATTGCGCTCTTGTGCTTGGGAGAAAATGGGACAGGAGATGGGGAGGTTGAGGGGGAGGGAAAGATATGAAAATGGAGACAGGGGAGGGAGGGGACCGAAGCAGTGAGGGGAGGGTGTGCTTCATTTCGTGAGAGCACACAGGCTGATGGGAAGAGCCAGGCTGAGAGGAAGGGTGGCCATACCCTGGAGGAAAATCAATACAGAGTAATGTAAGTTTCCTGTGAAGGCACTAAATGGGCTTTTGTGGGTAACCATTCTAAGTGACATCGTTTCTGTGTTTTTGGGGGGAGGTGTAAGTCAGGTTCCATTGAAGTGATTTACAAGTGAGCCTTTCCATCACGGCTGCTCGGCACTTAAGACCCCCAAGGCTTTATTGGTTTGGCCAGTCATTTCACAAAGCGGGAGGAGAGGAGAAGGTGCTGTGGATTGCGTGGGCCCACTCCATTTCGGGGCTCCCCCGCTACCAATGTGAGACAACTCTGATTTCACCATCTGGGTCTCACCCACATACTTCGGAGGCGAGCAGAGCTGAAGGCGTGTTCCCGGTCCTGGGGTCTGCTGATGTGTGCTGTCCAGGCCGGTGGTGCTAGCGGCGCCTTAATCTGCAGGAAAGACAGGTGTCTCCAGAAAGAGCCACCCTGCTCAGACCATGAGCCACCCGAGCTTCTTTCCTACGTCATCCCCAGTTTTTAAAACTTTATCTTAATTTTATGTTCATCGGTGTCTTGCCTGAGTGTATGTCTGTGCGAGGGTGTCAGGTCCCCTGGAACTGGAGTCACAGAGAGGTATGAGCCACCGTGTGAGTGCTGGGCATCGAACCCGGGTCCTCTGCGAGAGCAGCCAGTAACTTGCTTTTCTTTAACAAAGCCAAGCTCTGGCCGATGACTGACTGTTTAGCAAGCTTCTTTTGGCTTTCTTCTGTGGACATGGTGCCTTAACCAAACTTGAGCTATTCAAGCCTGACTGACTGCCACTCTTCCTTCTTGTATTTTAGGTACTGCTGGGATTTTCAGCCCCAAGGTGAGTGCGCCTTGACCGTAAGTAGCTTTCTATTAAGACTGTGTCTGTGCTTTCCTGTCTCTTCTAAGTCTCTCCACACAGTACCGCTATCCATTTCTGAGCAAAGTCGGTGGAGTGCTTAATTAACCTTCACCCCACTGGGCCCCCCCTGCCCTGCTACGAGGCGCCATGCCTTGTATGGCTGCTGGATTCTTTGACGGAAGCGGAGCGACAACATGCCTTTCTTCTTTGAGTTTTGTTAGATGCCAACAGGATCCTGCAACATCCAAACAGAACGGTGGCCAAGTCCATAATAAAACCCCTGGGCGGGTTCCAACTCGGCTAATCCTTCATTTGCCCCAGAAATAAACCCGAGTGTGTTCTAGCCTCCATCACGGTGTCCTTCCACGCAGACCGTCTGGCAGCAGAGAAATGTCAGACACGGAGCCATGTTGGAATTCCCACCAGAACGGTTGCTCTCGCATTTTAATATGAGCCTCGCCGCAGCCTCGGCGCTTCTAATTGCTTCCCCGCCATTGTTTCCCTGCCTTTTCCTGATGAACCCAGCATCTGGCATGATTCTGAAAAGCACGCCAGACAGCTATGCGCAAAATTAAAAATAAAGGATGGGATTAGAACACATTTTGTAAAAGGTTCCGAGACGGAGCGTTTTCTGAAACTTCAAATACTCGGAGCGGGGTGTGTGGCCCCCTGGTTGAGCATGGGGGCTGTGGCAGCATCCCGAGCCAGCGTTCCTTATCTCGCCTCAGAAGACACAGGGCCTTTCACTCTCTCAGAGAACCGCAGCGTTGCCGCACAGTTACGGAGCGCATCATGACTTGTTTGGCACCATGACCTTCGAAACACCAGACCATTTCCAGGACCGAGTACGGTTTTACCAGATCTGTGTGCCCCATGCCACCGGGTCTCAACGCTTCCAGGAACTTAGTGTTGAGTGAGGGTACTAGGGTTTCTTAAAGTGGGTGTGGGGGTGGTGTGGTCTGCCTGTCTGTCTGCAAGCCAGAGACTGAGCTTGGGTGTCTCTGTTGTATTTACTGAGGCAGGTTCCCCCCCTGATGCTGAAGCTCATGCCCCACCCCAGCTTTTACAGGGGTGCTAGAGATCTGGACTCTGGGTCCTCACACTTACACAGTAAGCACTTTGTCACTGAGCTGTCCCGTTGGCCCATATGGTACTAGTTTTACTAACATTTTATTTGCCTACTTTATATGTTGTTATAGCGTATTTTCAGTCTACGTAAGACTTTCTTTAAAAGCCAGCTTTTTTTATGTTTTGAGTTTCTGAGACAGGGTCTCTTTACACTCCCTGGCTGTCCTGAAACTCACTGTATAGGCCAGGCTGGCCTCAAACTCATACAGATTTCCCCAGTTTCTGCCTCTCAAGTCCTGGGATTAAAGGCATGTGCTGCAACACCCAGCAAGAGTCAGGCTCAGTAAATATAAGGATCATGTTTTAATATTAAAAAGATGTCATATGTTTTGAGAAGGTTTTGTAAATACATCTATGTTAACGTCAGCCTCCTGTGTAATCCCGTGACACGATTACTGCACTGAGAACCTCGATGGAGTCGTAGAGAGCTGGTTCTGTAGAGTGTGAAACAACACTCTCAGACTCGCCCCGTAGTCCTGGGTTTAACAAGTGTTGACCGAAAACCACAGGGGCAGGGCACGGTGGTAAGATGTCAGAGAGGAGGGGAACTGTGGGCGCAGAACTCATGTCCTAAGGAGAAGGGATCAATTAGTGTCAGAAACATGGTATAGAAATGTGTTGAGAAGAGAAGAAAAAAATATTTTTGGAGCTCGGCAAGGGAGAGGCTCAGAAACTGAACACGGGTTCAGTTCCAGATTCTTAAGAGGTGATGCCTTGGTCACATCCAACACACAAGGACAAAAAAAAAAAGCATAGCAAAACCATCGCTCATCAGGAAGTAATGAGGAATGTTCAGCCAGAGAGCCCAATAGTCTTGCTTTTGCTACGGACATGGTGGGAGGGGAGGGGCATCTTCTACTTGATGGTCGATTAATTCTTGTAATAGTGACTGGTCTAAGGTAGTACCCGGAAAGGATGAAAAAAAAGAGGCATGCACAAGAAGGTGGCAAAAGTTTTGTCTGTTTGTTTGTTTTTGAGATAGGATCTCGCTGTGTAGACTGTGCTGGCCTCTCACTCAGAGGTCTGTCTGCTTCTGCCTCCCAAGGCTAAGACCATACCCAGCACGGAAGAAGAGTTTAGAAAGACCTAGAAGACTAGGTAATATTGGGATGATACCAGTGAGAAAAGATAGACGAGATGAGCTCAATACGTTGTCTAAGAGTCTGAGTCAAAAATTTGAGAAATTGTTTTTAATTAAAGGTCTTATTCTGTAGCTGGGCTAGATTTGGACTAACTGTGTAGCTCGGGGTTTGCTGGAATGTGCTGTTTTTATGCCTCAGCATCCCCAGGACCGAGATTATCGATATGGACCATGTTCGGCCTTTCTTAGCAGCGTGTTTGTAATAACAACGCCAATTCTTCCCATACATTTCACCCTCACGTTGTTGGCCCGCTGTCACCTTCCTCGGTGATTCATCCGTGTGTGACAGAGCTTCTCCTAGGGAGATACTGCACTCATGCCTACTCACGGCAGACAGGGAGCCCATAACAGACCAAATCAAGGAGACCCACCAAAGTCCAGCTTGGAGAGCCATGGGTTTTATTGGGGTCACTTCCAGGAATATAGGTAAAGGGTCACTTCCAGGAGCAGAAATGACCCAAGGCCCACCCCAGCACAGGTGACAACTCACAAAGCTGGAAACCTGGAGCACACTGCACAGCTTGCAGGCAGCTCAACAGGCTGGAGAGCGTCCTTTCCAGGTGTTTCGGTCGGTCTAAACCCCTTCCAGGCAGCTGGGCCGCACCGAATCTTCTTGGCACCCTGGCTTGTCTGAGAGTCTTGTCTGCAGCTTGGCTTATTTCCTCTTGGAGGGAGGGGCCTAGTGAATCTGGTCAGTTTCAGGGACTGCCTGAAGCTACTTTGAGTTGCTTTAAGGAGCTTCCCTGCAAGATGAACATTTTCAATCCCAGAGGAAGTTCTACTTTATATATCACCTAAGAAGAAAATACAATCTTAAGAATTATTACCTTAATGTAGAGGAAGCATAAATGGAACCGTTCTTTTTTTGTGTGTGTGCTTTAAAAACCATTTATTCATCCCTCCCTCTATTCATCCATCCATCTTAGTGTGTGTGTGTGTGTGTGTGTGTGCGCGCGCACGCACACACACACACACACACACATGTGCCATGGTGGAGGTCAGAGGACAACTTGCAGGAAATGATTCTTTCCTTCCACCATGTGGGTTCAGTGGGTTGAACTCAGGTCATCAGGCTTGAAAGCAAGCTTCTTACCCGCTGAGCCATCTCACCAATAAGAAAAATTCTTTTAATGAGGTTAAATATAACTGAAGAACATGGAAAAGCTTGGTTTTAGGACTTTAGATAATCTCAGTAATACAAGTCCTGCTTACACTGAAAACTGTTCTCGTCTCCCTTCTCCTGTTTCTCCTCTTCCCCTTCCTCTTCCTCTCCATCTTCCTTCTCTCTTCTTTTCCCTCCTCCTTTTCCCGTTCCTCCTCCTCCTGTCCCTCCACCTGCTCTTCTTCCTTCTTCTCCTTACCTCCTCCTTCTCCCTCCTTCTACTCTCCCTCTCCCTGTCCTTCCTCCTCTCCCCTTTCCTGTCCCTCCTTCTCTCCCTCTTCTTGGCCCTCCTCCTGTCCCTCTTCTGTTCCTTCTTCTCCTCCTGCCCTTCCATCTGTCCGTCCTATTGTCTTCTCTCTTCTCCCTCCTCCTGTTCCTCCTCGTCTCCTCCTCCTCCCCCTGCCTCTCCCTCCTCCTCCTTTCCCTTCTTTTTGTCATCATTAGTATTGTGTGTGTGATGCTGGAGATTGAGTCCAGGGCCTTGCATATGTCACCGAATTACCTACCCAGCAAAAATAAATGAACAAACAAACAACAACAGCAACAAAGCATTTTTTTTATTTAAATTTTCATTTAGCTATAAAGGAACGCTGGGAGGTGTTTGCCATGGAACTGTTTGTGATGCAGCCATCAGAATCTAAAAAGATGATATTGATCGCCTGTCTAAATAACAATCTGCTTTGCCCTTCAAATTTGATGACAAGATCGTTTTAAGTCAAGGCACAACTCGATTTCCTCCATTTTGTTTCACTTTCTCCTTTTATAAGATGAGTTAATTATTGGCAGTTTTAATGCAGTAAATCAAAATTTCATGTAGAATGAAATTTCCTGTACAATGTATACAATTAGAAATGTATTGCCAAAAATTTTTTTTGAACATTAGTTGAATATTCTGTCATTGACTCAAGAGTCTACAACAAACGCCCTAACACTTAAATAAAAAAATTTGGGTGAGCCAGTGAGACTATTATAACTATATAACACTGTCATATTTTATGTATTTGCAATTTATTTGTTTTCTTCGTTTCTTTGGTTTGTTGTTGTTGTTGTCCAAAGACCAGGGTATACTTGATCTCACTGTGTAGTTGACTCTAACTGTGAGCTCATGATCCTCCTCCCAAATCCTTGGGTTATGGCATATGCCGCCATGCCTGGTTACCAAGGCCATAATTCTCTACAGTCATCACTCATTGGCATTTTGGTCATTTATAGAAGTGGGCTGTGAGGTCTCTCACCAGCTGGAACATCCTTTGACCAGCCATATCTGCGCTGAGGTTCCTGAGAAGACTATCCAGTATATTTCACATGTAAAGATTCATTTTACTTTTTAATTGGTATGTGCCTGTGAGCATACACACCTCTGTGTGAGTGTCCATGGAGGTCGGGAGGGTGAATGGAACTCAGGTCCTCCCAAAGCAGCATCAAGCACCCTTAACCCCTGAGCCATCTCGTCCACCCCTCTAGTACATATTGAGATGAACCTAAGTCTGCTTAGTAAAAATTTAAAGAATCGTATTTTGAAATGCCAAGTCTCTACCCACGTCGAAGTAAACTGATTCCTAAAAATATAGGTTGACAAAAACAAATAGTATGAAGTGTAAAAAGAAAACGCTGTTATAGAGCCACAGTGAAAGAGCCTCCATCGCGGCTCATGCCTGCAATCTCAGCATTCCTGAAGATGCTGGAGCAGGCAGGAGAATCGCCTCAAATCCAAGGCCAGCCGGGGTTACGTAGTGTGTCCGTGTCTCAGAAGACCGGAACCAAACCAGTGCCAACACAAATAAAGCCATACTGACTATAGATTTAAAAAGATTTAAGTGACTTGCCAACGAATGTGCGAGTTTTACCTTCATTCAAATCAACTTTTTAAAAGTTATATCCGTGAGGGAATTAGGAATCTGAACATGGATTATTATTTTTCAATTGTTTTGAAATTGCCCTCAGGGGCTGGAGAAATGGCTTACTAGTTCTGAGAGTACAAGCTGCTCTCCCAAAGGTCTGGGATTCGGTTCTGAGAACCCACATAACAACTCAAAACCATCCGTAACTCCAATCCATGCGAAACTACACCCTCTTCTGGCCTCTGCCTGCATTGGGCCATACATATACGTACGTATGTATGCGTTGTACAGGCATACAGCCAGGGAAGACACCCTTACACATACAATAAAGTAAAATAAAATCTTCAAAAGGTAATTCACTTTTTAACAAATATTTATTTATTTATTTATTTGTGTGTGTACAAGTATACTGGCAATTCAAACTCGTCACCTTTACCCACTGAGCTGTCTTGCCAGCCCTCGACTGGTTTGGTGTTGCACAGGTTTATGATTGTTGGGCCTGGGGGACGCAGAGTGCGTGCCTCTGAGGCATAGCCGAGGCTCTGGGTTTGATCCCCCAGAACCACCAACGAGAGTCACAGTCGGGGGTTCATTGAAAAAGTGAGGTCATTTTATTCATGTCGTGAGGCCCAGAAGATCATTGCGTAGGTTTGTGCAGCCAATTGCAAAAACACACGAGCCACGAGCTGCTCTCTGCCTGCTATTTCGAGCTCATGCTTTAAGCGGGAAGAACGTGAGTGGGAAGCAGATTTCGAATGGGAACCCCGGGTCTTCACAAAGGCCCTGTGAGCCTCGGCGAGCCCTTTGCCCTCTGGCATCATCCGTTTCCTCCTCTTTATGTTCCCACTGTTACGGACTTCACTGTCATTTGGGGTTCTAAGGAACACGATAACCCCAGAACATCGCTTGCCATGTGGTAGCAGGCGAGGATTTAAAGAGAACGAGTATTATTTTTACATCTCAGAGTAGAGCCAAGCGTGACTACACATGTATGGAACCTTAATAATATATATTATTATATATATATTTATAATTATATATTTAATATATAATTATATACATTATATTTTTTTTATCTTTCCATTAAACTCATCCACTCGAGCTGAGGCCTACCCCGCACCCCGTTAAGGCACGCCTGTGCGTCTATGAGGCTGACGTTCACAGGCACTCGAACTCAGGGCCTGTAACGAGCATTCCGCCCACGGCCTTTTTGCTCCCAGGACGCCCGGAACACGTTCAGTGAGCACACAGGGGGGCTGCTTCACGTCTCGCCCCCGACCGCCACATACTTGAAACATGTACTTCTGACAAGTACAAGGAGCAGAACACGAAAGCGGCGGGGGAAATGCCAGCTTTACACCAAGAAGGGGGGCCTGGGGCGGCGGCGGCGGCGGGGATGGCGTTTGAAGGCCGAGAGGAGTGCTTTTGAATTAATGGAGTGCACCGTGATCTTCACTAAGTTCTATTTATGAAAATGCTCTTTGCCTTCCTGCCAGGAGGGCCCTAGCACAGCCCCAAGAAGGATTTGTACAAAGGAACACAGTTCAAATTTATGATGTGTTTGCAAACGTAGGAAAAAGCCTGAATTTACAGTATTTGTAATTTATTGGCAAGCGTCTTTCGACCACTCTTCCTGGAATGCTGGTGTTTTATAAACACAAGCGTTGGCTACAAACATGGGCTGTCCTGACCTAGGCTACTTCGTAAAGGGGGACTCTCCTGGCGGTCTTTTTGCACGTCTTTTGGTGGCGGTGGGGATTAGTGAGGGAAATGTGCACAGGACTAATGCTCCTGCCTTTGGCTTCGGCCCAGCTTTTTAGCATCAACAGTCTTGACAGGAGTTTTTACGCCTTGACTTCTTTCAAGGTCCCTCCCCACCCCACCCCCACCTCCCATACTTGCTTCAGTTTTTGCACATTAATCTATAGGGAGCGGCTACGCACACTAGCTGGCTTGAAGTTCGTGACTGGCATTGCTACCTTGCCAAATACTCCCCCTTCTTTTGCATCTACCAGTTGGGTAGGTAATACACTAATTGCTGATTGACTCACCGTCCAAGAGAATCAGATTTTTTTTTTTTTAAATGAAGGTATACAGCTGTATGCAAACACAGAAACAAACTGCATACCTGGTGCCCACAGAGGCTGGAAGAAGACATTGGGTCCCATATGTAAACTAGAGTTACAGACCACGATGTGGGTGACGGGAATCGAACCCGGGTCCTCTAGAAGAGCATCCAGTATTCATAACTGCTGATCCATCTTTCTGGCCCCACCTTAATTTTCCTTTTTGAAGTCGATATTTTCTTTGATTTGTTACGTTCCTTCTCAATGTGTGTTCTGGAGTAGATAATATGGAGGCAAACAAACAAACAAACAAAACACAACAAACACCTGGCTCAGTGCTGGAACAATGGCTCTGCGGTTCAGAGCGCTTTCTGCCCTTCCAGAGGCCCCAGCTTTGGTTCCCAGGATGCCCGGCAGGAGGCTCACAAACAGGGTGGCTGAAGTGTCACTAGCAGAGGGAAAGGACCTCTATGTTATGGGCCAGGAGATTTATATGATGCATAAAATGAAGCTTGCAGTTACTGCTGACTCCACTGAGGTCAAGAGGGGAGGCACCAATCTTGTGACCCCCTCTTCGCCTGTGTCAGCTGATCTGAATGCAATACACACTTGCCGGCCCGGAAAGGTTGCTGCTCGTAATTCAGCTCTAAAAAGACGTTCTCCAGCCAGATGTGGTGTCACACACACCCGCAGTCCCTAGTGCTTGGGAGACTGAGGCAGGAGATCAAATGTTCGAAGCCAGCCTGGGCTGCATGATGGGATTGTGTCTCAGTGATTCAACGCATCAATCATACCTTCCTAAACTTAAAGCGTTAAATTACACATCTACCTATCTATCTATCTATCTATCTATCTATCTATCTATCTATCTATCTATCTATTTGTTATTTATTTAGTGCGTGTGTGCATTCACGGAGCGAGATTAAAGGACAACTTTAATCTCAACTCTGAACTATAATTTCAGTTCTTTTCTTCCACCATGTGGCTTCCAGGGAATCAAACTCAGATTATCAGGCAAATGCCTTTCCCTGGTCCATTAAAAAAAAATGTATTCGATTATCCTTTAGTGTAGAAGATAAGTGGAGTTTATCATGCAGTGTCATTCACGGGGTGAGAATGGGCAACAGCCAGAGAGAGAGAGAGAGAGAGAGAGAGAGAGAGACCATTGTCCAAACCTACCTTTTTACTTGAAGCTTCATATTAGCATCATCATTACCAATATAGTTTCCTCCGTTTTCATTTTCACTTTGAAATGAGGATATTATCCCATCATTTCTCCCTTCCCTTTCCTGCCTCCAAACCAGCAGTTCTCAACCTGTGGGTCACGACCCCTTTGGGATGAATGACCCTTTCACAGGGGTCACCCGAGACCACTGGAAACGACAGATATTTCACATTGTCGTAACAGCAGCAAAATGTCAGTTCACGAAGTTGCGATGGGAGGGCTCACCACAACACGAGGAACTGCATTAAAGGGTCGCAGCGTTAGGAGGGCTGAGAACCACTGTTCCAAACCTTCCCACAGACCCCTCCCTTGCTGTCAAACTCACGGCCTCTTTTTTCATTCATTACTGTTACATGCATACATGTACATGTGTAGACATATATGTATTCCTAGCCTTCTCAGACAGTACTTCCACGCATGTTTTCAGGGCTGGCCGTTTGGTACTGATAACCAGCTGGCGCGCTCTTCTCCCCTGGAGAAGACCATTTCTCCTGCTCTCAGCATTCCTGAGTTGCCTGTGGTTCTTTGTGTGAGGGTTGAGCCTTATATTATTTTTTAAAGTCTCTCGGATAGATGGGCTCCGGTGGGGCACTTCCCCGTCTAGCTGATTGACAGCCCATTTGGATTAACTCTTGAGGGAGAGGACAATGGAATATCCTTTTCTCTACCAGAAAGCCTCTGGCTGTGTCATAGTCGAGTGATGCATCTTAAGATTTATATGCTTTGCTTGTGCTAATGATGCCTCAGTTAAAAAAAAAAAAAAAAAAAGGAGAAAACTGGGGAGGTGTTCCATAGTTCCATAGGACACTTCTGCTTCGAGGGACTAAACACCCAAACCGATGATGATGTCAGTGAGAGGCTTGGCTTGTTAAGGACTGTGCGTGTATGTTCCTGCAAACAGGAATCTCAGTTTGATCTTGGTGGGGGGCGTGGGAGGTGGGACCTTGTCACTTTCCCACGACAGCCTCGGTAGTTCCTGGAGGTCCGCATTACTCGCAAAGATAACTCACCTCTCTGTGGCGCGTCAAAAAACTGCTCCACACTTTCCTACCCACAATCCACTCCTTACTATGCGCTGTTTTATCTTTACCCCTTGTGCTCTCACAAAACATGCCTTTGGTCAGACAGTAGCCTGAAGAAAGCAGTGTCTCGTTCTTTTTTTTTTAAACACATGATTTATTTGTTATTTATATACGTGTGTATGAGCCTGCGTGAATGTATGGATATGCAGGAGTCCACAGAAGCCAGAAGGGAACCTTGTACCCTCTGAAACTGAAGTTCCAGGGAGCTGTAATCGTGTGGGTGCTGGGAACCAAATTCAGGTCCCCTGGGAACGGCAAGCGTGTGTCTTCAGTCCATCTCATTCTTCTTTAGCAAAAGATGCTGGAATCAAACTAGGCTGATGGTTTCAAGAAGCTCCTCACATCACGGGGCATAAAAGACCCTAGAATGGACCAGGATTAAAATGTTTGCTAAGACCCTGCTGTACCTGCTGTAATTAGTTAGGGAGGAAGGAAAGGGGATGATGGGAAGAGAAGGGGAGAGCAGGCAGTAACAAAATTGCTCTGCTGGATTTCTATGTTTTCGAAGAGATTTCCTACTGTGATTCTTAAAGCATGATGATTCCAGAAAGAGAGATGCCAGGTCCAGTCTACACCCAGGTATGGGCCATTTGAGCTTGTTTTCTGTGATGTAGGGTCAAAACACCCAGGATTCAACAGAACTGTACAGAAAATGCTACAAAAAAAAAAAAAAATTAAAACCTTCAGCATAAATTGATCTAAGCCTGAAGCAGTTGTATTAAAGTTCATGAGCATGAAACCTGTACTAAAAAATGATATTTTAAAAGTCATCCCCTCCCTCACCCCCAAAAAAGTTATCCCAACAATACTATGACAACAAATTTGAACTGTGAATGAGGCCATTTCCTTCCTGGTCACATGTGGCTTTGTCAGTCCCCATCTCTGTGTAGAGTAGAATTGCTTCTGTTACCACTAATAACAGTCATTTATATTTTGGTTAATATCATCAACCCAAGTTGTTGTCTGTCAGTCAGTATGCTTTGCCTCTGTGTAATGACCCTGATTTATAAAGCACGCAGCCTTGGAGCTGGTGGATTAGGGTGAGGGCTTTGGAATCAGACAGGGATGGGCCAAAGCCTGGCTTTGCTACTTCCAATCACTTCTGGGTTTTGGCTAAATTGGTAAATTTAAATATTGTGGTAAACCACAGTATCTTCCTCTGCATCTTTGGGATAATAACGTGCCCCAGGGCCAAACTGACGATTCCTTGAGACAGTACCTGAGGAGCCTTGAGCAGTATGAACCCAGCGAGCTGTCGTTTTTTAGGATTGTAGGCGACTATCTCCTGCAAACCAAAACACACCGAAATGAAGTTGAAAAGCTTACACTAAGAGCCAAGGACAGAGAGTGGAGTGGTCCAAAGAAAACAGAACCACAAACCAGCAATTCTAGGTTATGGCTGCCTAGCTGCCAAATGATCCAGTGCATTTGTCTTACTGCGTATTTGTCCTAACCCAGGTTTACGCGTTTCTGAATTCTGTCAAGGTCTCGTTACTAGTGAAAATATTCCAACTCAGCAGCTTACACTTTGGTGCCAGTGAAAACAGCCGTGGTAGACGAAATGTGTTAGTGTTACAGCGGAACAGTCGATGACGGCCCGTAGTTTGCTTTATGAAGTGTGTTGCCGAGTACAGAGTTATCTGGTTGTATTTGCTGCTGCCGGGCCCTCCAGTTTGTTGACGCCCAGGAGCTGTGCCTTTATGCAAAACCTAAGCAGGGTTAAAGATCCAAGCATTTTCCAGAAGTGACAGGGGAAAGAACAGAAGAGTTCATGTTGCCAGGTGTCTGTCCCCCTGCCTCTGTGTCCGTCTGTATCAGTCTCTCTGTCTCTGTCTCTCTCTGTGCCTCGCTGTCTTCATGTCTGTCTCTGTTTCTGTCTCTCTGCTGGGTCTGTTTCTCTGTTTGTCTCTTAGTTCTTTTCTTTCCTTTTTTTTTTTTTTTTTTTTTTTTTCCAAAAGAGCTGCAGTGATGCCACGCACTGCAGCTCACCCTACTGGCTAAAATAAGAAACTGCACCACAAAGGACCATTTTCTTTAAAAGCGGGGGAAGGGCCGCCAAGGATCTGGGGGGTCAGGGGGGAAGCCACTGGCTTCCACTGGCATTTTCCTCTCCGGTTTCCTGCTGACTGGTGTGGTTCCTTCAAGAACATTATTAAGCTGTGCTGCCCTTTGGGTTGCTAGATTCACAGGTGTTCTGTAGTGATTGTTCTATTTCTTACTATTTACATGGCTCCGATTTAACAAGGCTCTTCTTAGCATGGCCGTGTAATTAGAGAGCAGTATTCTTAAGACAGAGAACCTACAACTCATAAATTAAGCCCGGACTAGTTGCACATCGAAGACCTAGTTAGAACAACTTTTAAGAAGAATGATAAATGGGAACTTTCTTCCCCTGGTCTGGTTCTATTACACTTGCTGCCAGGGCCTTGGAGGCCGGGGGGGAGGGGTTGAAGGTGGGGAAGAATATTTATACATCGACTTACGGATAGATGGAGGAGGAGGAAAAAGATGGGCAGGAAGTCAGACTGTATAGAACAGAGAAGAATCCGAGACCTTCGCTGTACGTGGATTAATCGCAAGAACTAACCACGCAAGTCCGAACGGCTATTTAGAAGTCGGTGAAGCCTCGCAGATGTTCTGTGGGGAACACCATACATTTTCTCACACACAAGGTTGTGCAAAACGGTGTGTAATTTATAACGCAAGTATTGACAGACCCGCACGCCGCCCCAGCTTTGGTGTCTCACAGATGTGCTCGGTAATGTATTCGCGTGTGAATAACTTTCACGTATCTGGTCACGTCTGTCTCCAACACACTTCTTTAGACCCAGTGCCTTAGGTGAGTGGTTCTAATGAGGAGGGGGAAGCTGCCATTTCGACGGTCCTGCCGCAGTTCAGCTTTGGGAACTGCATTAGTGTTAAATTGGTCTGTGAAGAGCTGGCCATATTAATGCTACCAAGCATGAAAACTAACTGGCTTTGGATCAGGAAACTTTATTTATAGCATTTTGGTGAGGATTTATTAGTTGAAGGAGGGAGCCTCATGCCTCGTGGGTCCTTAAATATCAATGGAGTAGGAAGTTCTGCGCAGTAACAGAAAAAAAAAATCAAAAATTACAATTTCATGCTATTTCTGTATACGATTCAAAGACATGAAAAGAAAAAAAAAAGGGTCATAGCAAATCCCAGGAAGCTTCTAACCCTGTGATGCATTCAGCTGCCTACAGGTGATAACAAATTTTAACAACACACACACACTCACAACTAATTAGAAGAGAAATAAAGGCCGGTGAAACCGAGCCTTTACCTATTGAGCAGAAAGCGTGCGTTTGTGTTTTCTCTGTTATTTGCTCTTGTATTTCATCGCCCTTTTTAGTGGTCAGCCTGCCTTCCTGTCTCTTTTCCTCTCTCTGGTAAAGTTGTCATCATGCCCTGTCATTGTCCCTAAGCAGCACCTGCCCCTTCCAAGCTAGGCTGGCGAGTCAAAGGAGTTACAGGGGGAACACGATGCTTTATTTCTCTCCTCTTCTATTTGGAACTGAGTTAGTAAATGGAAGTTTGCTAGCACTTCCGTTCGATTCTCCATAAAGTTTATGGAGCTGCAACAGCTGGTTGAATCCGAGGCAGCAAAAGCCAAACTCCTAGCGGCCGAGCTGTTGTTTCCCCAATTAAGGGGGGGGGGGGACTCATTAGCTGGTAATGAAAACTCGGGGGATGAAAACAAACAACCCAGAAACCCCGGCAAATACTTACCTCACACCTGACACAAAGCTGTTTTATCTTTCTGCCCCAACCCCAACCCATCCCTCCCCGAAGCACAAATGAAATTGAGTTTGACTCCGAGGAAGGAAGCGATAGAGAAATCATCCTTCCGAGGGTCCCCTCCGCTCAGGTGCTCGGTGGAGAAGCTGCCACTGAATATACACTAAGGAGCGCGCAGGGCGCCCAATCCTTCTGACACTCGGAATGGAGGAGCAAGTTACCAGCTAATGGCAGGTGGACCCCTGCTAGGGTTCCCCCAGATCTTGTTCAGAAACGCGCCAGAAAAGGGCCGAAGGCGGTGGAGGTGACTAATGGAGATATCGTGGGTCGGAATAGATATCTGTGGAGAAACGTATCGATTCCGAGCGAGTCGCAGTGGGGAACTGTGTCTCCAGTGGCAGGGGGCCTCGCTTGCGCGAAAGCCACTCTGAGCAGATGGAGTCCAAGGCCCTAATTGTCCGCTGGCTCCATAGAAATGTCTGGCACTGTAGCTCTTGATCATTTATGTCCGATCCCCCCGGACCCCAGTCGAGGCCACTTGGAGCCGGGAAGGCGAGAGCCGAGGACGGATCCAGGGAGCTGTGAGCGGCTCGCTCGCTCGGCTTGGAGGAAAAACTCGGCCTCTTGACCCAAGCTGATCCAAAGTGAGCAGCACAGCAATTGCCAGCTCCTCCGCAGAACTCCCCCCCCCCCCCCGTGCACCTCCACTAGTTGCGATCATTACCCCGGGGTATCCGTGTACGCAGCGTGATGGGCCAGGTTCTGTGTGAGCCCAAGGGGAGGTGGACCACTGGACAGGACGGCAGAAGTGCTCATGACGTCACGTCCAGTGCTTTTCTGAGCCGCAGCCATCTGCAGTGCTGACCTCGGCTCCCCAGGCGGTTGTGGAGTTGTAACCCTTCCTTGCCTTGCCTGTGTGGGCAGGGGTACGGGCTGGCACCGAACACAGCCGAGCTGCCTAAAGTCTGCCTCGTGCAACTCTCCAGAAGCCGCCAGAGTCACACAGAACAAATCAAGTGGCGAATCCAGACAGGTGTCCGGTGGGAGAGTCTGAGACAAGGAAGCCCTGAATGCAGTCTGCACGCCGGACCGGAGCTTGGAACAGAGATAGAGGCATCGGTGGGAAATTCCATAAAGTCTAAATAAAGTTTGAACGCACCGATATTAATTTGTTGGCTCGCAGATAGATTTCACTCGTGGAAGAACCTGACGTTGAGGAAAGCTGGAGGAGGGCTTTATACAAGCTGTATGCAACACTTCCACAGAACTGACTTTAGGGATGGGCCTGGTGGCGCAGGCCTGTAATCCTAGCGCCTGGGGAGCACAGGTAGAAGGATCTCTGTGAGTTCGAGGCCAGCCTGATCTGCACATCCGAGGCCCAGAACAGTCAGGACTACACAGAGAGAGACCCTGTCAAAACAAACAAACAAACAAAACTTTTTAAAAGTTTTTTTTTTTTTAAAGTATTTAGAAATAAAAAAAACAAAAATTCGTCTATGAAGTATATGGAGCAAGCAGAAAACTAAATCTAGATAAACAGTTGAATAACGAAGATCAGTACATCCTAGAAATGTGAAACTTTGCTCAGAACATACACTACTTTAAAAAAAAATATATTTTTGATTTGCCTCCAAAATGAAAACCCCTTTTTAGCTTTCTTTGCACCTCGCTTTCGGGTTTCTAGCCAGGCCGGTTAATTTACATCCTGTTGATAATGTCATTTCAGTGGCTCCGCCATGGTGTAAAATTTGAGTGTTTTAACCCTCTGTCCAGGATTTGAGGTTTTTATCGGCTAGCAGCCGCACAGGGATGCTCTTGCGCTCGAAGCTTAAGTGTTTTGTCTGGTTTGAGCTAGTCACTGTTGCGTCAGGTAAAACGATTTTTTTTTTCTATGATAAACTCTACAGTTTATTCTGAGGTCCTGTGCATGCAGATGTTCCGGGCAGTCGAGGGCATCTACCTACCACTCAGCATTTGAAGACAGGCCTGCCTTATGGAAAGAGGAGGCCACAGCCATTAAAAAAAATCATTTTATATCCTCCCTATCCTTGTAGCTTAATTGTAGGAAATAAACCTTTAAAGCGAGGCAATAGAGAGTCTTTGCAGGTTGTTTGGCTTCACTGCTCCCTGGTTGAAATCCCGGGCCAAGAAACGCTACAGTGTTTACTGAGATCAGCATTGGTGATTTCCTTTGGAAATTAGTATCTGAGATGATATTAAATTCAGTTGAAAAAATCCCGTTTTCATGTTTGTGAAATGAACCAAGCAGCTGTCGGTGTCCTTTTTATCAGCAGCCCATACCTCTGTTTGGGGGATTTTTAAGGAAAGCAATTTGCAATGCTTTCATTTTCTTCTGGTTTCTGACTGAGCGGGCATCCTCTGCCCGAACCTTTTGAAGTAGCGTAATAGCCTTGGCCACTTCTACAAAATACAATTCAATGTGGGCCGAAAACACCCAAAAGGGATTAGCGATGTTTAATCGCACAATTCAGTATTGTATATACATTACCTCTTACCAGAGTCATTTTGCAGAACAAATATTACCTTCCTCCAGCTTTTGGAATCCCTGAGAGGCTGCTTCTAGGCTGTAAACTAGAATTATAAGGAGCGAACTTTATTTTAAGGTTGCAAAACAGGTAGTGATTTAAATAGGAATAGAATCCAGTTCTGGGTTGTCTCTGTTTACTGCCCTTATTTTTTCCAGGGAAGGAGAGAGTTTTGACCTTGCTGAATTATATCATGGGTATAGAAGATTAGCCCTTTGTGTCATTCTCTCTATTCCATCTAGAAATGGAAAGAGAAAGGGGCCTTCGGGGGCGGGGCAGGGGGGGAGGAATAGAGGCTGTAATTCACGGAGATGCAGAACAAACGAAAACAAATTCATACAGCCACATTTTCATTTTAAGTGTGACAGGGGGATTGCTCTTCTGTGGCGAAGGGTCTCCCCACCCGCAGCTACCAATTGCTTAGTGCTAGAGAGAGGTGGTCTCGTGGAAGATTTCACACAGGGGTAAGCGGTTGTCTGTCTGTCTTGTGCTAAGGGCAGTGGGCACGTGCCCCTCCGTTTCTGCAAGCCCCAGGGGACACCTGTAAACATGAACACCAAGATGGCCACAGGATGACCCGCTTCTCTTTCTCAACCCTCAGGAGGAGACCTGGGCCAGGACAGCTCTGATGACAACCTGAGCGGGACTCAAGGGCCACCCCTCACGTCAGAGGCATCTTTTTGGTCCGATTATCAGGACGAGGGTGAGTGTCACACCTCTCTGGGCCTCGTTACCTCTCCCGTGGCCCTCGTTGCCTTCTTGTCACTTTGTTTCCAGCAATGGGCCTTTTCCGTGTTGGTGATCGCTGATTTGCTTCGTAATCGAGCTGATCCCATTGGGTTAATACAGAGCTCCGGTAGTTAACGTTTTCAGAGGAACGCTAATTCTGTCGTGGGGTGGGGAGACGTCCTTATTGATCTTTGTATGGAAACAGGAGCCCACAAGCCATGCGTGCGTTTTAAGACCACAGGCCCCAGTTTTCCCAGTCCTTCAGGTCTCTTGGCTTCACTGGGGTGCATAAGAGTTGGGATTTGCGCTCACAGACAACCGGGCTCTTAATTTGTTGTGAGGTATTTGAGATCCTTGAGCCTGTTTATTATATTATTTCACCTGTGCCCGCACGCCTCTAACCCAAACCGGTATCGTTCAAGGGAAAGGCCCGTGAGCTCAAGGCAAATCTCCCCACAGCAGCATCCGTTTCATCTGAATTCGTGCAAATAGGAGTTAAAGAATTTTATTGTTACATACATTAAAAAAAAAAAAACACATAATGAGGACACATAATGCAAAACTCTCCATGAATTTTAGGTCTATTAGTATAGGGACCGCGGCCTGGTGTCTGCCAGCTTCTGGTTCAGGCTTAGATTTCCCAGGGGCGGGGAGGCTGCTGTGCTCTCCTGGCATCCGGCCACAGGAGCAGAAGGTTTGATCATCTCGATGTGCACAGCGTTCTTATCAAACCCTCTCATGCCTTTCCAGTGGGAGGAAAGGGTGAAGATGTTCCTGAACTGAAGAGTAGATTGGAAACTGATTATCCTTAGGGGCCGGGAATAAAGTTGGTAAATTATTCCTTGTTTCTCTTTATGAGTCCATATTCTTGTTTCGTTTCCTTCTAAATTTCAAGAGCACGCAGTCCCCCATTTTCCTCTCTCTTTACCTACGCATTGCTTGCTCTTTCATACAGACTTTTTTTTTTTAATGAGTCTTTTATTTCTCTTCCGTTGAGTGGATGACTTCTGCCTCAGAGCAATGGATTGAATTGCATAGGAATATGTATATATATATATATTAATCTTGCTTGAGCTCTGTATGCCAGCAAAGTGAGGGAGACCCAGACGTTCAGAGTCGGTCAGATGTTCTTTGATGCAAGTATTGCACTAGAAATACTGTTTGGGCTGAAAGCTTAATAATTACCTTTGCAGCTGATTAATAATTGTAGAAAATTAACAGGGCAAAACGTGCAGAAACTAACCTTTCATTCGGTTTTGATTAATCTAATGCTTGACAGAATCAGAACAATGGTGCCTCGTTAATTCATAGGTCACTCACTTGGTATTTCCAGCTTTCCAAAACACAGCTGAGAACACAATAAGTAAGCTAGAAAGACCTCGAGGTAGAAACGGATGTCAACGAATTCCAAGGGAATGCTTAAGTTTCTTACTCTTAGGAGTGGCTGAGGGGCCCTCACTGGGGGAAACCCCTTCTTTGTAAATTTGTGTTATAGTGTTCTGGCTTCTCGGCCACGGTAAAGCTTTAGATTAGAAGGGCTACTGTGAACTAACTGAGCGTCGTAGAATACACCTGTTGGAGGGCTTTGAATGTTAGGCTAGCCTGGGCTATGGCAAGACCTGTTTCAGAAAAAAAAAAAATGAGGAGGAAGAGGTTGGAGAAGGAAAAGGAAGATGGGAGGAGGAGAGGAGGAAAAAAAAAAAAAAGAGGAGGGCAGGAGAGGAGAGAGTCCTGAAAAGGCATCACCCAGAATGTGGCCACCAAGGTAAGGATCAGAAGCTAACTTAAACTACGAAAAATAGAACCAGAGGTTTGCCGGTGTCACTCAGTGGTAGAACACTTGCCTAATGTATGCAAGGCCTTAGTTTTGAGCCCCAAGCCAACAACAATGACAAAAAACAAGTAAACAAACAAACAAACAAAAACCCATACGTAGAAAATTCCTAAAAATAAATAAAGTAAGAGACAAAAAGATAAGATCTTTAAGTAAAATTTATACAGAAATTTGTAAAACTAAACCACAGCAATCTGGGACTTATCTGTGTCCTAGAGAGAGCTTGCTCATGTTCCTCCCTGGATAAACGAAGACGCTTAAAGGTCACATTTGCTGAGCACTTCCTACGTGCCTTGAGTTTGTGTCCTAGGCCCCTTGGATATATCGTTGAACCCTCACAGCAACCCTGAGAGGTAGAGTTAACATTACCCTCCTCTTACACACGAACACCTCAGACTCGGGGTAGCAGGAAGGTAACTAACCTCACCCCCCCCCCCATTGTCGGGTAGTGGGGTCATGACTTGAACCTGTGCCTGCTGATTCTAGCCGCTCTCTTCCTAACACTCTGCTGTCGTCACTCCCACCCTGTCTAAGTTATCCCTAAAGTATCTCATCCAGATAGTTTGGCTCAGATGATGTAAGCCATACACTGAACGCTTAAACTACTTTCAGTAGGAACTGAGGGGTCGATTCCTTGCGAGAGCACACGCTGTGCAGGCCTGAGGACCTAAGCGGAGACACCCAGCAGCCCACACCTATAATCCCAGTGGTCGGGGCTGGAGGCAGGAAGATCTCTGGGGCTCTCTGGCCACCTGGTCTTGTTGAATCAGTGAGCCCCAGGCTCACTGAGAGAGCCTGGCTCAAAAGCTAAGGCGGGGAAGCAACTGAGCAGAGTACTTGGTGTCAGCCTCTGTCCACACGAACGTGCACACAGATGATACGTGCAAATGTTCACCTGTGTGCGTGTGTGCGTGCGAACGAACACACATGCACAATGCACAGGCATGCACTCTGCACACACACAAGTATTTGTTAAAAAAATAGTTGAATTTGAAGTCTATGTTTGTGGATCTGGAAATATAGTTCATGGCAGAGCGCTTGCTTAGCCGGTGTGTATGGGACCATCGGTTGCCTTCTCAGAGCTGGAAAAAACAATCATGTTAAAAAAATATGCTTGTATGTGGAAAATTCCAACATGGAAAACTCTGTTCCATAAACACCTTTTCTTTCTCCTTTCTTCCTTCCTTCCTTCCTTCCTTCCTTCCTTCCTTCCTTCCTTCCTTTCTTCCTTCCTTTCTTTCTTTCTTTTCTTTCTTTCCTTCTTTTCTGTGTTGTTATTTTGTTCTGTTTTTTGGAGACAGGGTTTCTTTGTGTGTAGCCCTGGCTGTCCTGGACTCGATTTGTAGACCAGCCTGGCTTTGAATCCACAGAGATCCACCTGCCTCTGCCACCACCGCTGGGCTCTATAAACACTTTCAAAAAGAGGCTGGAGAGATGGCTCAGCGATAAAGAGTACTTGCTGTTCTTCCTGAGGGCCCAAGTTTGATCCTCAGCACCCATGCTGGGTGGCTCACAACCACCTACAATTCCAGCTCCAGGGACCTGATGCTTTGCCACCCGGAGCATGCACACACATGTGGTATATACTCATACACATATACATGTCTCCAAATAAAAATAAACACTAACAACGGGTTTCCCGAAAGAGAAGTTAATTATATTAGCAATATTAAATTCTTCACCAGACGTACAGGAATCCCCAAGTGACACAGTTAATGGTGGGGATAGGAATGGATGACGGACGAATGTGCGTTGGAAACGTGACTGTAGCGTGACGTAATGCTGGAGTTTCTTGCATGGCACCGAATGTAGAACAGAACAAGAGCCCTCGCTGCGCAACAGGCCAGAAGGATGTTGCCTTCCCCTGAGAGTCAAAGATGCACACACTTCCTGCGAAATGAGCGAGGGGGGCCATCGAGGGAGAGGTTGGAACGTGGGGCAGACTTTCACGTTCTGCTTAGTTAGGGTGAATGTCATAGAGATCACCAATGCTCCATGCCACGCTATCTAACAAGACTTAGAGATTCCAAGGCACCCTGTGAAGGGTCAGCAAGATAAGCCTGGCAGAGGCAGACAGGGCTCCTGACCTCGTGGGGTCCCAGTGTCACTGGGAGACACGCTGTTAGTGAACAGACAAATGAGCAGATGTCAGCAGTGCCCCCATTTGCTGGCAAGACAGCAGCAGCCACACTTTAGGAAGAAAATGGGTTTAACTTGCTCTGTAGTGGCAGATACTCTAAGCCTCTGAAATGGTATCTGTACCAGAGACCATCAACACGCTTTGGTTTCGTTCTCTTCTGCCTTTTCCAAGTCAGAACAGCGCCCTTAACTTAGAATTATTAAAGGAGGTGCATGCCCATAGCTTTACCGATAAAGCATGTTGTGTCTGGGGCATACCTTTGTGGAAACTAGGTGCCAGAAAGCTTAACTCCATGATAAAGCATTTGCCTAGGATCTGCAGGGCCTGAGGTTTAATCCTCATTTGGCCAGGTACACACAGGAGAGAGAAAGGGAAAGAGGGAGAGAGAGGGAGAGACAGAGACGCAGAGAGACATAGACACAGAGACAGAGACCATGACACAGAGAGAGACAGAGACACACACAGAGAGAGGCAGAGTGGGAAAGAGAGGGATAGAGAACCCCAGGGTTATAGACTAACCCATGCATAGAGTTGAGCGCGCACCACTGCCTGGTTACAATTCTGTCTTCCTGTGCGAATGCCCACAGTCCCTGGCTGGCTCTGTCCTGTGGGGAGACACTCGCAGAACATAGCTCTGCCGCTGGGAATGAAGACTTGCTAACATGGACTGACATTAAGTGTTCTGAACTGAAAGCATAGTTTCTTCCACTGGGAAGGGAAGAAAACGTTGGATTCAGCGTCTGGACAAAGACGAAGAAGGAGACACTGAAGGCAGTAACTGAACAAAAAGCAAGCACCCAAGAGCCTCCGTGTCTAATTTATTTTGTTGTCTAAAATCTAGAGTGGATTATGAATGCATCAATAAACCTTCCTCATTAGGAGAAGGAAGAACTGCTGTCTACACGCTCCATCAAGGAAAGAGCTATCAGCAGAGTACAGTGCCTCCTTCTGGAAGAAAGAAAAAATTAAACTTGTTTTTAATAGAAATTTAAAAATCTGCACTAGCGTATTGTTCATTACCCACGATTGTATTCTAATCACAGGGAGACGCTGGACAGAACTGAGAATGTATTTACAGCTTATTTCACCCAGGACTATTGGAAGGGCAGAGAAAGTTCTTAATGTCTTGCTGAGTGAGAAACAAGTTGGAAATGTAAAGATCTGTAACACTCTCGGAGAACAATGAATAACCACAAAAGGTTATTGATAAAGTCACTACATGCTTGATTTATAAGAAACTGCAAATTTGGCCAAGCAGCAATAGTGGGCATTTCAACCCCATGCTTTTTTTTTTTTTTTAAAGCCCATTCGAAAGAATAAAGAATGTCCTGGAATTGGATTTTATCGGTGTTGCTTTCAGCATTTCTTAGTTTCAAATTTCTCTGCTTTCGTCTCAGTTCTGCATGCAAGTCACATTGGGATTTATGATCGCAAACATCAGACCTAGGAATTCAGAGCACTTGCCGAGCGTGCGTGAGGCTCTGGATTCTGTTCTCAGCCTTAGACATAAAAGGGATTGTGCACAACAGCGCACCTGCTTTCGTTAGCTATTGTGGGATTTTAATTTATTATTATTATTATTATTACTATTATTATTATGTTATTTCCCAGTGCTGGGGATTAAACCTCAGGCCCTGCAGATCCTAGGCAAATGCTTTATCATGGAGTTAAGCTCTCTAGCACTTTTCTTTTTCAATTATGGAAAAAAGACATTAGAACTGAATGTATTTCAAACTATTTTGGTATTATGAAATGAAAAAAAAAAAAAGGATTTAAAGCTGGGCATGGTGGCACACATTTGCAACCCCAGTGCCTGGGAGACAGAAGTTCACCACACAGGGGCTTTGAGGCTAGCCTGGGCTACGTGAGACCTTGCTAAACAACAACAACAACAACAAAAACATGGTGACTCCTGTCCGCCCACCATGCATTGCTGCAAAGAAGAAAAATAAAGTTTGAATGTGTTGACAGAGTTCTGTAGGTGAGACCCAGGTCTGAGCTGCGGTTTGCTGTGCCGAAGTTAGAGTTCTGGGAGTGGGGAGGGGTGATAAGCATTCTTCTGGGGCGGCTGGTTCTTAGACTTGCTTGGTGTGAGGGGGCACAGGGGGAGAACCATTACCTCCACGCTTCAGGTAAAGAAGGGAAGTTAGAGAAGGTAAGTGGAGGCCCTGTGGGGGACCAGGGTCCTGCTGGAGCACGTGGCTATGAGTTCTTTGGGTTTTCCAATCCATTCTCCTTAGAGTTTTGTCCCAGTAACATAGTGTTAACTTATCAATAGAAGCATCCAGAGCTAAGATCGACCCTGTAACTACTGTGGGATAGCTACACACACACACACACACACACGCACACACACACACACACTCGTGGTATGTGTGTACATATGGGAGGGATGCTAGTGTATGCATGAGGGCGTAGGTGCCCATGGAGGCCGGAAGAGAGCACTGGATTCCCTGGAGACAGAGTCACAGGCAGGTGTGAGCTACCAGACAGGAATGCTGGAAACTGAACTCAGGTCCTCAGTGAGGTCAGTGCAGGCTCGTAACCACTGGGCCATCTCTCCAGCCCCTTTTGTTCTGCTTTTTTATTTTTAACTTGTTTTGTAGTGGTTTCTTTTTTTGTTTTTTTAAATCCTGCCGCCCTTATGATTAAATTCTAATGTTATTACATTGAGGTCTAAGATCACAGTCTACATTGTTTTCATTCTTTGCCCGTCATTGAGACTTTCCTTGTGTCCTGCTAGTTATTTTCTGTTTCAAGGCCGTGTGTTCTCTTCAAGTCTTGGCTGAATATACTTTCCCTGGTTTTGTCTATTTAGATGGCATTCTTAGGCTCTTTTGTGGCCTAATTTTTCTTTTATCTGCTGAGGAGATTGTGCTAAGATCTCCAGTTACAGCCTGTAATCTCAGCCCTCAGAGAGTCAGAGTCAGGTGGATCTCTGTGAGTTCAAGGCCAGCCTGATCTACAAATTGACTGCAGGATAGCCAAGGCTACACAAAGAAACCTTGTCTCGAAAAACCAAAAATAAATAAATAAATAATGATAGATCTCCAATTACAGCTACAGAGCTATTGCATTTTCTATTTTGTTTACATCCTCAAAGTTAGAGAACTCTAATTGTCAGAGACCATGTCTTCTTAATGAGCTGAAATCCCACCTTTGAACATCCTTCTCTTCTCTATGCCGTAACTCCCCCCCCCCCCCCCAGTAAGCCAATCTTGCCATCTTAATCCAGGAGAGCAAAACCTCCGCTCGTCGACTTTGTACTCAGTGAGGAGGACGAAGGATATCTTTCCACAAGCCAGTTTCTCATCTCCACAATGGTGACTATTTAAGGACCAATTTTAGTATGGAAATGCTAACAGGTTCACTGAGTAAATAAACAGGACTCTGTGAGGTTTACCGAGGTATGTGAATTAATGATACGGGGGATTAGAGGCAAATAAATGGCCTCCTTGAGCATGATAAATCTTAGCTTAAGTCTGTCCATCACTTGAGCGGAAGATGTGTGGAGAGACACTACGTTTGCAGCGCTGAGAACCTGTCATGGATTCTGTCATGGTCCCCCAGTGCCAGTAATACTCAGTGCCTCAGCACAAACGGCGCCTTCATGCTTAGCTGGAGAGAGTGGATGTTTCCTTTCCCGTGATAGAATGAAGTACATCTCTGTGTGTGTGTGTGTGTGTGCATGTGTAAATTAGTGATAATCTGAAGATAGTGAAAATGACTCAACGAGGCTCTCCCCTGCATGTCTGTAAATAAATCCACATGCATGCATACATACACTCAAATAAACATCCATCCCACTATCATTCTATCCTCCAGACAATTGTGTTCATCTTTGTTGTTAGCTAGGAAATGTCTTTCTCCTGAATAAAAGCACTCGGCTCCTGTCAACATAAACAGAGAGACGCGCATGTGTGTTTGAGGCTCTTGCTGGTGAGGAACAGAAAAGTCATTTATGTGACTGATCTGGGAGCCCAAGAACGCACTCTCCAGGAAAGCACCCAGTCTGATGCCCGTGGCGGCTTTCTCTAACAAGTTTTTGTTGGCTTCAGGTGAGTCCTTCTGATGTCAGATCACCGAGGGAAGCTAAAGACCCGGTGTTGAGTTAACTGTGAGAGGGTTAGTAAGCTGTCACTCATGATCGCAGTGGCCTTTCTCATGAAGACAAATGTCTTATTACTTCTAAGGCACCATGTCATTTACACAGTCTGGTATAAATCACAGACAAAGATGACAAACGGGGTTTCGAATTTGACAGTAATTTATATAACTTGAACAAATGATTACCACAGATCATACATGTTTCGTGAAGAATTAAAAAACAATAACAATTATCTGTCTATGAACAACCCATTTTTCATTCCACATCCGGCTGCGGGTGTGGTGTGTGTTGTTTAAACTCTAGCCCTCCTCGGTACCTTGTCGGCACTCTGATGCATGTTGGTTCTGGCCCGTCTTCCACAACCCTCCTTTAGCTGGAGAAGGAAACAAAACAGAAACTGGCAAAGTTTCTGCATGAGATCATGGCGTTTTAGACCCTGAAGACACTCGGCAAGGGACAGAGGCCCTGCTGCACCTTCAGTGACGCCTGTCTGTGCTCACCTGGTTGTATTCTCCCTTCACCTGCGGGAGCTCCCTCATCCGCACCATACCAGCCTGGTGTTCAGGGTGATGCCCCAACCGTCTTGCAGGCCTGATCCTGACTCTTAAGCACTTCTGTTAAGTTTCAGTGAAGCTCTTCAGACACACACGTCTCCCACCTATATGTTCATAACCTTTTCCCCAAAATGCCTCAGGGTGCTATGTTTTGCAACCACCCTCAAAAGCCTCCACGAATGCCAACACGGCTGCGGGCAGAGTGCCACGTGTCCCTGAGCTGATTGGACATTGGCCTGATTGGTTATCTTTTGAGGTCTTTTATCTGTTTCATAGATTTTAACGTGCCCCCTCCAATGAAGAGTTCGTTAGTGAATCTCTCTGTTATCAAACAAACACTGTCATTCAGACACGGACTTAGCGCACAGGATCTAAAAGGCGAGTAAGACGTGAGTCGTTCCTGTAGGGAGCCGGTCGGTCACCCAGCCGAAGAGAGGAGCTTCAGATTCCCCTGCCAGGGAGCGTATGATGTGGGATCAATTGCTGCTGACTTGGGCCCCAGCAGGGACCAGTTGATTGGCCCTGCCATGTTTTGGAAGGAAACTGAGAGGAATATTTGACTTCCGGCCAAAGTGGTTTTGGAAGCCTTTTCCAGAAAGGTCAAATGTTTATTGAGCGTCCCCTCCAATTAGTGGGGGAACAGTCACAGCTCTCAAGTGCAAGTGGCCGCCTTTCAAGAGTGACTTGGCAGAGGGGATTGTTGACGTGACGCCCGAGGTATTTCTTGCTTCTCTCCAAATTCTAAACTCAACAGCTAACAAATTTAATGGCGAGCGCTTCCTCATACAGTAAGTAACCGTTAAGGGCACCAGCGTGGTCACTTCAGTGGTGGCCAGCTCACGGGGTTTCGGCTGCTACTGCGTTGTGTGCGCTCGCGACCGTGTAGACGCCCATCAGAAGCAGGGAAGCATTGCGTCTCTGCAGGCTGCTGATTGCAAAATCGCACACGCCATGCCCAGTTGCCTTGTTGCTAGAGTCCATGAGTGTGATATGGTTCGGCACAGCCCTTGCTTTGCAGGGCGGCTTTCGTCACCCCGGTTTGTTGGGGTGCCCGTGGCAATGGTGTTCAGAATGCCAAAGCCCTGGGTGTTGGCGTTTTCTTATCGCCTGGACTGTCCTTCACAAGTTCCAAAACTGTTGGCCATTTTTCCACTTCAAAGTCCAACATTCACATACATTCAGAAAGATTCAGTTTAAGCACAAATGACGCCCTAAGGTCAACGACATACAGACAAATGTACGTACATTGTATCGCATTACAATACTATGCGTACACACATATATTCAACTCTTCATTTTTGGCAGTCTTTGCTCCCTTGTTGGCCAGAAATTCTCTTGACCCTGATGTTCAAGTAATTAAGGAAGTTCTTTGGGCATATAGCACGAGGTAGAGTGAGCAAGGGCTGGAGTTTGAGCTCTAGCACAGAGAGAGTGAGAGAGAGAGAGATTGAGAAAGACACAGAGACAGACAGACAGACACACAGAGAGAGACAGATACACACATAGGGAGAGACACAGAGAGACAGAGAGGAAGAGACAGAGAGACAGAGGAGAGACAGAGGCAGAAAAAAAGAGACAGAAGAGAGAGACAGAGAGAGACACAGACACACACAGAGAGAGAGAGAGAGAGAGAGAGAGAGAGAGAGAGAGAGAGGCTGACTAGTGTTGAAGCTCTCATTAGACCAGAATATGATGACGGACCGGGCAAGGATGGTTGAGCTCGCAAACTCTGTTCCCCTTCTGTTCTTCTTATTTTTATTTTTTAAATGTTATTCCTGAAGGACTTGAGCCCAAACACATCAGCAAGCAAGAAAGATTCGGCAGAATGGAATCTCTGTCTTAATAAAGGATTGGGATTTTCTTAGGGGAAGTTATTTGTTCATGGGACATTCTCACTTCTAGAAGCCTTTATACAATTTACAGAATTTTTTTTTTGGTGACATGTTAGCCTGTAACTCACACGGCTTACACACAGTCGTGTCATTTCACCAGAAAGCCTGGGATTTTTTATTTTATTAGCATAGGGCTAGCTGCCGCTGTGAGCTCTCTTTTCTGCAGAGGGTCACTGTCACCCCGGAACGGAGTGAGAGCAAGATTGTCGGAGCTTAGGGAGAAAGGTGTCTGAGCTATCTAATCTAGCCCATCTAATGAATTCACATCCTTCTTGCTAATATCTCATTTAATTAATTATCAAACACGGTGGTTACGGTCTCGGACCTTCCTTTGCGGGACATCCTTCCCGCCCAACTATTATTGGCAATTTATCCTGCATGTCTTAGCTAAACTTTTCCTTTCTTGGTTTCAGGCCATTGCTCTTTTCTATACCGTCTTCTGAGACTGAGTAATTCCCCTAATTCATTTAGAGTGTTACCTTTAGAAGGTATTCAAGACGGGTTAGCACTTATCCCCAGAGCCTTCCCTTTTCCAAACGGCATAAATTTCAGTTCTGGGAGTCCTCACCCTCCTCTGCCCTGTCGTACCCTCCAATCACTGGGTATTCATCACCCTGCCTTGGTATTTTCCATTCCATGGGGGTGGCCCCACCAAGAGAGGCTGCCTTTTGGAGAGGGGAGGGCTGAGGAGCGCGATCTTACATTAAGCACTGGAGGCCTGAGCGTTGTTTGGATGTCGGCACTGGTGATCATCTGGAGAGGACACTCGGGCGGCGTGTGCTGCGGCATATGCTGCGATATATGTATATTTTAATGCCTTAATGTATTATGGCCTGTTGTAATTGAATGTCTATAAAGTAGCAGTTAAAGGATTTTATAGACCTTGGAAGAGATCAGAATTCTCTAGCGCCCTCTTGTGGTGAAACGCAACAAACGCGCCGAGCAGCCTTGGATTTGTTTTGCGGTTGCGGTATTTTGGTGCAGAGGGATGACTGTGATTTTTTTTTAAGTTTTCAACACTGAATAGGAGGAGTGGACACACACACACACACACACACACACACACACACACACACACACACACCTGCATAGTAATACCGAAAGTTCTTCTTCTGAGAAATTTACTGTCTTGTGATTGCTTTAAAACTCAAAAAAGCTAGTACTTAGCGACGGCATTTCAGTGTGCTCTGTTATGTAACTTAGGGGGAGACATACAAAAGCACAATCTTGAGAGTTTTATAATCTTCAGTGACACTTGGGGGAGGGCTTGGATAGGATTTTTTAAATACAGTTTACGGGTACTTTTTCCATGTCAGTTTTAAAGGGAGCGGTTGCCATTCCCAACACATAGTTAATCATCACTACATTTTCTATCATGTATTAAATTTATCGTCTGGGGTTGTAATTGTCCTATGCGCTTCTCAGCACACACACTTCAGCTGTTTATAAAGCTGCGGTAAATGCAGGCACCTCAGGAACAGGAGTATATTTTTATGGGCA
>NW_026595981.1:20691079-20722770 GCF_907164565.1 Psammomys obesus
TTAGGCTTGTTTGATTTTGCAGCATTTTTAAAAGCCCTTCCTAGGGATTCTGAGAAGCTTGGGAAGTGATGAAGGCAAGGTCCCTCTAAGCTCAGGTCACTAATGGAAAGATGGCTTCCCATGTGACAGCTCTAGATACTCGGGGACAACTTGGGGGACACATTGTGTAATATCGAGGATTGTCCCTCTGCCCAGGAGGGAACACTGACTGTAAGAGAGACCGGCAGAGAAGGGTGGCGTAGGCACAGGAGGGCGAAGGGCGCCAGGCACAGGAGGGCGAAGGGCGCCGGCCACAGGTGAACCGAGCGAGAGCATTGACTGACTTTTCTTTTTTGTCCCCACTAAGGGATGATAATCATGCTTCGCAGCTATAGAAATCAATCCGCTTTTATTAAGTGATGGACCTCTCCTTTGAGAGATGTGATGGAGAATCTAATTTTGATTACTTGGGTTTCTGAGTTGCTTTGGTTTGACTTTTGGACTGGCCTTTCCCTTGAGTACTGGAGAATAAAACTGAACCGTGCCCTTTGCTACTGTGTCCATTTTGGCCCATTTGGTCATCAAAAACGGCCACTGCTCTTACACACTTCCTGGCTTCTGATTTCTTTTAGTTGTACATGAGTATTTCCACGATGCTCTCTGAAATGAAGCCTATCTTTGCTTCTGGAAAAGGTTCTTATAAGAATACTTTTTTTGTTTAAAGCAAAATTGATTAATCAGTTTGAGGTTTTGTACTCTTTTTATTTAGTGTCAAAATTAGGAAGAACAGCATGATCAGTTTCCTGGAGGAAACTGATTATTATTCATAAGGAATAACAGCAATAATATGAAAATTGTTGGCAAAGGTTTGCCTCATGCAGCTCTGAGGCGGTGTCGGGGCCTGCTGAGGTGTGGTGGCCAAAACTGAGACAGAGAAGAGCTTTTCCTAGGAGACTGACTATCCGAGTTCTTGCTAAGGATCTTAATCTAAATAACTTCTTGTGCTTTAACGTGGCGTTGAAACAGAAAGTTAGGCAGTCTGTCTCTCCCTTCTTCGCATTCTCTTTCTGTTTGTGCAAATGCCTTCGTCTGTAAACCCAGAGGTCTTTCTGAGTGCTTCCAAGGAACACTAGGAGAATTCGAGAAACAACTTCTGTGGAGTCATTTGTGCTTTGGCTCTTCAGGAATAACGAATTCATTCAGATTTGATGCTATTCTGTTTTAAGTGCTTTCCCCCTTAATTCGGATCCATTAAAATTCTCTTATTTGTTTAGAAATGAGATCCATTAAAGGACACTGAACAGAGGGGAAAAAATCTCTTTTTTACAGCATTTGTGTTTGTTTCTTGAATTAAAAAAAAATCAAATTGTAGCGCAATTTCTGAGCTGTAAATATATTGATTCGTTCGGATATATCTTATTAGGCATCAAGGGACATGCAGCTAGCATCTCCTGAAGCACTTTGTAAATTGCTAGCTTTTCCTAACATGTCTTAATTTTGGGAGGGGCTTTGCCTCCCAGACGCAGAAGAGTGTACAACAGATAGGGGAAAGCTGACATTCACTCCAGTTCATCTGGGGCTCGGCTGCTCCGCTAAACAGGTGTGGCAAATCGAAATGGCCACTTGCTCCTGAAGACACATCCCTTAAGGACTCCTAGGAGTTACATTTTATATCTTGGGCTAACTGTCCTCCTCCCCCCACACCCACCTTTTTCTTTCTTTCTTTCTTTCTTTTTTTTAACTGCTTCTTGTACTCTCACTTTCTTAAATTCTTAACCTTTTCCTTTTGCCTGGTGGGAGACCCTGCATCTTGACATGATGGCAGCTTCGGTCAGGAGTCTTGCTCTGAGCCCGAGCTAGCCCCACTCGAGCAACAGCCGGACAAAAAGTTCCTCCGCTCTAAGTTTACTCTTTCTCCTATGGAACAGGCAGGAAACTGGCTTCTGTCTGGGTTTACTCTGGCTGTTCCTCGGCCTCCTACCCGAGCTATCACTCATAATGATTCTAACATACTACGTTTTCCAGTCTAAGTGATTTAAGACCATGCCAGGTATGATTTCCAATATATGGCAAAAGTGTAAAATTAAGAAAAAAAATCCCGTGAAAATTTTGCACACTCTGCTAAATGAATTATTGAAATTCCAATAAAGATTTAGGGAAAAGAAAAAAAAAACCTAAAACCTAAAAAGCAGCCTGGGTTTTATTTTTCCTTCAATCCTTTCAGCTCTCATAAATGTCTCCATGAAAGCTATCGCTGTAGAGTTAGAAAAGGGTATATCCTGTAATATTTACCCGATCAGGAAGATTTTTAAAATGTGGTGTCTTGCTGCGAGATATTGACTGAGGTGGGCTGGCGGCTTTACTGGACAGGCAGGAGCAGCCAGATCGCAGTAAATCCATGCGGTAAAATATCCCTGAGAAATTTTTGATTAAGAAACTTTTACTAGCCTTTTAAAATGAAATATACTGGCCATTTTTTTCAATGATAAAAGCAGATATTTTATGTTATTGTCTGTATCAGAGTTGCTGAAATGTATTTTAATAAGTTTGTTAGGTTGAGAGTTCCCGGACCTCTGAGAAGTTAACTTAAATGATCAGCTCAAAGTTGAGCAAGTGCAGGGAGGGTGTGGAGGGGAATGACAAAAGGCAACCTGGTCAGCAGAAGAAAGAGTAAAATCTTACCTCTGCAATAAGCACACACTCACACCCGCCCCACAATAATCTGCATTCTGAGAAGAGTTTGTGTTTTTAGCCTTTTATAAATGTCACCAGTGGCTCTGAGCTGTAGTAATATAAAAAATGTGAAGATCCAAGGAAGAAACGCATGTTCGGCACGTACTTTAAAACAGCAGTAAAGCTAAAAGCAGGATGTGGTGTTTAAAAAAGCATGGCAGGTAACATTTTCTCCCTGTGGGCCGGTCCCAGCGGTGACTGGGACAGGACCGTATAGGGAAGACGAGGCTAGACACAATGTTTGATATAGAGGTTCTCAATTAAAAGGGTATGACGTGGGGACTGGTGCTTGCTCAATAGCACAGCACATGCTTAGCATGTTCAAGGTCCCGGGTTCGAACCCAGCGCCTGAAACAAGAAACTGGCCACTGACAAGGAGAGTCCGAAGCTCGTGGTGGCTGCTCTTTCAAAAGGCCACATGCTCGGTGCATCTAGTATGTCCTTCAGGAACACTGTATGACGAGGTCCTGTGCACAAGCAATGACGAGGCCAGATGTGTCCATTCTTCTCAGATTTCGCACAAAAGCCGTGCTTAGTCCCCTTGGAATATTTTTAAAGTTATATAATTATTTTTAAGCGTTTTGACTTAATGGGAGCAGAGAGCAATAGGTTCAAAGCAGATCCACGTCTCAAACTGATTTCCCAGTCACTCTTGAGAAAGTTATCTGTCTGTATGCTTTAACCAAATTAAATGCCACTTTAAACAAACAAAAACAACTCACACTCTTCCAGTAATGGAAAACCTAACTCCCTGGGACTCTGTGTTCTCCACGATTTCAGGAGAAGCAGCAAAAAGAACCCGCATCATTCTTCACGCAGATAACGCCTTCTCCGCCGCTAATAGCTCCTTGTTCGTCAAGGAAACGGATGTGCAGAGAACTGGCGCGCTCCTCACCCACCGCTCTTTGTTCCAGGGTCCCCCAGACCAATCCCATCAGCCTCGGCGCTGACAAATGCCCCCCCCAAACTTTAACACTATGTTAAGTTGAGTTATGAGGTTCTAAGGTTACACTCTTCTGGCTGAGGGTTGATCGTCTCCGAGAGATAAAGGACTCGTGCTCAGAGATAACAGAACTCTTGCTACAGGATCATCCTGGTTATCGAGCTCACAGTTGTCTTTATATGGCTCCTTGGTCACTCTTGGCTTTTTTTTTTTTTTTTTTTTTTTTCATTCTGGGGAATTGCCGGCTGCTAGATTGGTGACTCGCCTCTCTCCTCCTTCCCTCGAAGATAGCTCAGAAAGACCTGGTAGCAGGTGATGGGACAGGACAATTCAAGCGGACAGCACAATCATGTGACGTGTGCTGAGCTGGGGTGTGCCCACAGCTAGAAGCAAGAGGGGGCTCACCTCTTCCTTGTCCTTCCGGGGACATGAATGTCGAAAAGGGTCTGAGGCTGCAGGAGTTTCGCCTCTCCTTCCCCAAAGCTCTCTAGCATCCCGTGCATGTATTTAATTCCTAGTGGTGGGTTTTATGCATGTGTGTGTGTGTCATACACACACACACACACACACACACACACACACACACGTGTGTGTGTGCTTTTCCCCCCTTTCTCAAACACACACACACACACACACACTTTTTTCCCCCCTCTCTCACTCAAGTTGCAACTTTTAAATTATGCTCTGGTAGCAGAAATTTCCAACTTGCTGTCCTGGCAAAATTTTTAAGCTGCAGCCTTTGTTGGTGACAGTTTTTTTTTTTTTTATGCCAATCTTTGCAGTTGCATTCCAGTCTATCACTCCATAAACGCCTTTGTAGTAGTAAAAACTACTGGGGAATGGTAAATGAAAGCCCGCCTGATGAATTGTGAACATTCCCTTTTCCCCCTCCACATCATATAAATTTAGGAGAACTGTTCTAAATGGAATTGATAATACCGCAGAGAAAAACCTTCCGTGTGGCGCATCCCGGAGACACTCTAAAGCCCTATTGAGGAAGAGATGTTTAAACAAATGCACCGAAACCCACTACAGAAGATTGATTAGCCCAGCCTTCACCATCAGTCACAGAAGCACTTAGCACACACCTTCCCCTCACGCACGGCGCTCCAGAAGGTGAGTGGAGAGTGCCCACTTTCTGTGATACGCTTCCTGAATGCCCACGTGCGCCGGGCACGGTAATTTTACAGGCTTGGCGCCGCTACGTACAGGGCACGTGCGTGTTCCCACCGCATGGATGGAGACACAGAGCATCAGAGAGCTTGACGCCCAAGGTCCTCAGCTAGGAACAGGGGAGAGGCCATATTGGACCTGTCTCTTTAGTTCTGAAGCCTGTAATTCGTGGGCCGGGCCGCCTTACAGGAAAGGCATTGCGTTTCTTGGTCCGAAAGCACAGACATTGCGGAGTGCCTTGAGCAGGCCGCAGCGTGCTCGTTGGCTGGCCATTCATCGAGCATGTGCCCATTGTTACAGACGCCGTATTGGGTGCTGAAGCTCCCTGCCTTCCCCCCTCCCCCACCCCGATGTCACCCGGGTTAGCGCCGTACCTCCCACGTAGCTGAAGTTGACCTTGAACTTCTGGCCCTCACGTATCCAGCTGCAGATGTTGGAGATGCAGGCTTGCGCCAGCACAGCCGATTTATGACGTGCTGAGACTCGAACCCACGGCTCCCCGCATACTAGGCAAGCCCTTGGTTGGCTGAGCTTTTCAGACCCGCAGAGACATGTCATTTCTTCGCCTTTTAAGCCCAGTGTTCAAAACGGCACCTCATTTCAAAGTTTGTTACTCTTTTACCATAGTGCATTGTCTATGGTAGACACTGGGGGGGGGGGGGATGCCCAAGAATGACGCTGTGCAGCCGAATCTACTGAAGGGATAGGAGCATCCTTCACCATTTGCAGTGTTTCAGACCGTGGGGAGCCACCCCGCCCCCGGGTACAGCTGTCTACCTCTATGGCCGGTGAGAGCGATAAACCACAACAACAAAAAAAATCATCAAACCAATTTTAGTTCTTAACCTGAATACGTCTTCGAACGAACCCAGGCAGAGAGCGGATCTCACAGCATAGGGAAGTGGCTGCTCCTGGATGAGCTAGTCAAGGGAACTCTGACTGTATTTCAGAAACTGCCTACCAGACGGACAGCACGAAGGTGTGAGGGAAGAAGAGCTCAGCCGTAGGTGTTGACCGAGGAGGTCAGAGGTGCAGGCAAGGTGAGTGGGCAAGAGGGCCCTCGAGTAAATTTATGGGGGAAACCCAGAAAAAAAAACAAACAAACCAGTATGTGGAGCGGAAGGGATGTGCCCCGCCATAGGGCTTTGAAGACCAGCATCAGGACCCCTAATCGATGGATCTGTACGGGAAGAAAGAGAAATAAAAAGCAGCATCTTTTTCAGCCACCCGCCGCAAATCACGTCGTCTTGGGAGGTGGCTTCGGCGTGAGTTGTCTGCGCGGCACCGTGATGCCTGTGGCGTGTAGAATGTCCTCCTCCAGAGCTCGCAGGCTGAGAGGTTGAGGGCCGTGAGCTTCCCCAAGTAGGCGTGTCAGATAGTCCCCTGGAAGTATCCATAAGTCTTAACACTTCATCTCCTTGCCTCCAGTCAGTGCCACGTCTAATCTTCCTCAAGAGATAGATTCTCCGACACATTAAAATATTTTTTCATTACGGAAGTATTTAAAGCCCCTGCTAATGAGTGCAGCTGTCAGTAATCTGTACACTTTACGGCACTTCCCAGCCTAAAAGTCTTGTTTGAACGCGTCACCCCATTTAACCCGCACCGCCATCTCACGAGAGGGGTGGCTTCCTTGTTACACGGGTGAGGTCACCACGCCTGAGATGCGTCTGCGCACACACCTCACACGTGCAGGAAGGGCTGGGACCCAGCCAGGGGCCAGATGGTCCCAGGCTCTGCTGTCTTGATTATGTTCTTACCACGGTAGTTGGCTTTCCGGGCCAGTGTAACTGTGGACGCCACAGTGGGTTGTGCTACCTTCCCGGGTGGGCATCCGTTCTCCAGATCAAGAGGCCCAGGCCACTGAGTTATCAGTTTCTAAGTCCAACTACCAAGTTGAAAGAAAAACAGGACAGGATTGGACCTGCTTGGAGGAGGCATTTAGGGAAAGGCAGACAGGGCGCTAACTCAACACCCCAGATCCCCAAACAGATCGGGCATAAGAAAAAGAAAGAGATGAAGGACAACGTGTCAACTGAAGAGATTTTTTTTTTTTTTTTACAACACAATATGTCCATTACTAGCCAAGCCGAGAGAGAGAGAGAGAGGGCTCAAAATTAAGGTACAGATATATGGGAACCCCAGTCTAAATTGTGACTTGTTTTCTGTTCTATAATTTGGTGTTTTGAACAGTATGCCTTTCTGTACAGACAAAAACAAAAGTATTTTCTATTGCGTAATATTTAGTGATCACTTTGAGAACAAAAAAGCCTAAACATAAAAAAAAGAACGGTTGTTGCTCGTGAGTGCACTAACCCAGTCTCTTCCAAACCACTACAAACTGTTCGCCTATTCTGTTCCTCTTCCGTTTGTTTGTTTTTGAGACAGAGTCTCTCATATCCTTAAACTGGACTGGAGAACTTTATAATAAGCTCCCAGCGGTTTGTAAAGCTTGATAGTGCTCAGATCTGAAGTGCTGGGATGATCTAGGAAAACAGTGGAGGGAGATGTTTCCGATGTCCCGCTCAGAATGCTAATCTATAGTCAACCCAAGAATGAAGTCAAACACTTAAAAGTACTTAAGATTTAGACACGGGCTGGACGTGGTGGTGCACCCCTTTAATCCCAGCACTCAGGAGCCAGAGGCAGGTGGATCTCTGCGAGTTCAAAGCCAGCCTGGTGTACAGAGTAACTCTACATTAACTGGTGGACACAGTGGGATTCTGTCTTGAGTCAAAGGCACGCGCCTGAATTGTGAGCTGTGGTGTCAGAGCGTTTTAATTTTGCCTAGATAAATCATCTAAACACCCCAAAGCGAAGCAAAGAGAAGTGAGCGAGGGACATCAGAAGAACGGGGCAAGTCTGCAGGGTCAGGGGACAGTTCTCCAGCCAGAGCCCTGCAGATGCTCTAGTTCTCCTTCCCTTCTGCCGCTCTGGAAGGTTGGTGAACCGGAGCCATCCAACCCACAGAGCCTCCCGTAGGCGAAGCAGTTACTTTTTGTTTTTGTTGGGTCTGTTCCTCCCCTAGTTCTGAAACAAACAAACTCTTCGGGGTTTCAAGAATCATGTGGGACAGAAAGATGTAGACACATATTTTAATCAGTTTGGCACATACTAAAACAAACAAATGCGTTTCCCCTCCATTATCAGGACAGTTCTAGCAAAGAGAAGGGTGTCTATAAAAGGCCATGCATCAGGAGGCTGTTTATAATAAAGGTCATAGCATTGGCACTTTGTAACCTTGGGGAAATGGAGAGTGTTACACTGTTAATATGATATAACCACTTCTAAGGTCCCCTGTCTCTTCCTTGCTTGTAACTTACAGCTCTGTGTTGTTCACACACAACAGTGAGGCATACAGCATATATTCGGCAGCGTGAAGGGGTTTTGGAGTAAAGTAACAAACAATTTCTCTTCCAAAATGAAGGCGACTTCCAGCAGTGGCTTTCTGGCTTATATAAACGGCAAAGCTCCCCCCTCCCACAACTCCCAAAGATTCCGAAATAGAAAGGTCAAAGCTGGGGAACGATATGACGTGTGTCATTTGGACTGCCTTAAATATTACTAATGAATGCTCCCCTCAGATTAGAGATGGGCCTTGGTTTACAATGATGGAACGGTGTTCCAATAGAACCATTACCAACCTGAAAAAAAAAATCACACATTGAGAATCCGTCTAATATACCGAATGCAGCGAACACAGCGTAACATTAGGCACCGTTGAGTATGGGATTTTTTTTAACCTGCGTGATCAATGTGGCAGACTGGGAGGTGCGGCTTGCTGGGGATGCGGAAAACAAGTTGTGGCTGGAGAGATGGCTCAGTAAGCAAGTGTGAGGACCCAAGGTTAAATGCCCGATGCTCAGTGTGTCTGCAACTCAGCCCTGGGGGACGGGACAGGGTCAAGCAAATGCCAGGAGCTCCTTGTCCAGCCAGTACACCTGTATCAGCGAGCTCTAGGTTAAGCAAGAGACCCTGCCTCAAAAAAGTAAGGTGGCAAGTAATCGAGGAAGGAAAGTCATGGCAGAGGGACACTCATGGGCCAGCACACATGAACCTACACACACATTTTAAAAAGTGTAAAAGTTATACTACATGACCTTAACCCAGAGAAAAGATAAAAAATTAAAAATCCTGAATGTAGGGGCTTGGAGCAATGACTCAGTGGTTAAAAGCGCTGGCTGCTCTTCCAGAGGACCTGGGTTCAATTCCCATGACCCGCAGCAGGGAATCACAACTGTCTATTAACTTTCGGTCTCAGAGCATAGGATGCCATCTCCTGGCCTCCGAGGGCACTGCATGCAAGAGGCACACAGACTTATCTGCACGAACATGGCTCAGAAACGTGCATTATTTTTACACTTAGAAAGCTGGAGATCTGTAAATTGAACCATGCTATATAATGGTCTGCCTGTATACTTGAATAGACCTGGAGACTTCTTGGGTCTGTGTTATATTAAGAACTGAAGTCTGGGCTGGAGCAAAGTCACAGCTGCTGAAAGCATGTACTGCCCTTGCAGAGCGCGTGGATTTGATTCTAAGCACAGTCAGGCAGCTCAGAACACCCTGTAATTCCGGCTCCAGGAGATCTAGTGCCCTCTTCTGGACTCTCGTGGGCTCCTGCACTCACACGTCCACATACCCCCACCCCCAAACACACATAGTTAAAATAAAATAAAAAATAAAATAAAATAAAATAAATAAAATAAAATAGTTTCTTATTGAAATATAAAGCCAAGCTCGCAGCGTTTTCTTTTGAACCCACTTGGAAGTTCCAACACCGAACCGTGTGGTTATCTGCAAACGTTAGTTGGTGCTTGATACGCACCCGGCACAGGCACACGAGAGCAGTGGCCTCACTGAGACACGATCCCTCCTCCAGGAAGCACGCAGGATGGTTGGAAGGGCAGCATGTAAGCTGATTGCTGAGTCATAGCATTCCAAACGAGATGAATGAATGATGCTCCGAGAGCCCGGCGGGGTTACCACATCCAGAGGGAAGAAGCCTCGAGAGTCTGAGGATGCTTCGAATCATTTCCCAAATGAGAAATGGAGATGTATCAGGCTGGCGGGGATTGCCTCGTCCGTCCTCAGTGTTAGGCAGAAGCAGAGGAAGTGTGGGTGGGGGGCGGGGGGAGAGCGGAGAAACTGTAGCAAGAACTCAAATGTTAATGCCCCTTAGACTTCAATAAGCTGCTGCTCAGTGATGTGCTTGGAGGTGTGTTTGTGTGTGCGTTCACGCACACTCACCCACAGGTGCATTCAGAGGCCGGAAGGGAGTTCCAGACCCCCAGGAGCAGGAGGTGCCCAACATCGTGCTGGGATCCGAACTTTGGTCCTGCTGAAAGGACAGCAGGGCGCTCTTAACTGCCGAGCCGCCTCTCCAGACCCAGGAATGTGTTTTGAGCACAAACACATTGAGAATAAATATACATGACGATTTTAAGGGTATGTACTTCAGGCGTGAAATTTTTTTTTTTTGAACAATTTTTTTTTTTTTTTGAACAAAAAAACAGGGAGAGGAAAATCGGCCAAGGCACTAGCACGCAGGGAAACATTTAAAACCTCCAGAAGGAGTGTCTGTAGAATAACAGTCCTTCAGGTTTACGCGGAAGGGAGGAAGGGAGGGTGTGTGTGTTTGGGTATCTTACTGTGCAGTCCTGGACTCACAATCCTCCTGCCTCTGTCTCCGGTGCTGGGATTCCGGGCGTACGCCAGCCAGCACTCTCACCCCCGCCTCTCTATCAAGTGCATGTATGATATAGGAGAACACACGTGGTGAGCGCCAGTTTGAAACACACGTGTCTTTATGCATACAAAAACCTGTGACGCTCACCACCGAAGTATTTGGGCAAATACTTTTATTTCATACGTGAGTCTCGTGTGTCCGTATTCTCTTATGATTCAAAAGCTGAAAGTCGTTTCTTTTGGAAATCTGGGATTTACAATCAGAAGTTGGGGTTCAGGGGAACGTCTTCTAAGGAAACAAGCTCATACAGCGACTCGGACATCGAGTCGCCGTCGAGGGACCAACTGCTTCATTGTGTGGGGTTGGTTAAATACGTCTCAGGATGGCCACGTGATGGAATACCGTGCAGCCATTAAAAACCACGTTGTCAGGAGAGGAGTCATTATTGTCACCCGAGAACGCTGGTGACCGGTGAAAGGCAAAAAGGCAGGCTGAGAAACAGCACAGAGCAGGCCTGCGCCAAAGTGGTCATGGGTGGGGTTTTTCCGGGTCATAGGATTATGGCACGTTTTCTTGGTGCTTTTCTGTATTCTCCTAAGTCTAATGTTTTCAGCGCATTCATTTTAAATAACGGGAGGTCGTGTTGGCCGCAGCTCATGGTGGTACAGGCCTTTAATCCAAGTGCGCAGGAGGTGGGGACCAGCAGATCTCTGTGGGTTTGGGGCCATCCTGGTCTACAAAGCAAGCTCCAGGCCAGCCAGGGACAGACAGGGAGACCCCGCCTCAAAAATAAACCAGCAGCAACAACAGAAACCAGGAGAAAGGCGGTTGGTAGCTTTTTGTTTTAAATGAGTGAGTGGAGTACAAATAGCAATAGTAGGTGACGTCTGTGGCATGCCACAGTGGCATGGGGATCAGAGAGGACAGGCACAGCGCATGCTTAGGAAAGATCCACAGCCAAGCTGGGCAGGCTTCCCTGTCCTGTCTAGGGAGCAGAAAAGGCGGGGGAGGCCTCCCAGCATGGTGGACCTAGTCTGTGTTGTCCCACAGAGTTCTCTGCTCTTGTCATCTCTCTCCTCGGTGTGGGCCTCCGTGCCTGCCTCTGCTTTCATTTTTTGTCTGTTTGTAGCGCTGGAAGATTGACCTCAGGGCCTTGAGTAAGTCAGTCAAGAGCTCTACCCCTGAGCTCCGCTCCCAGACTCTATGAGCGCCCTCTCAAAGGTAAGGATGATGCTAATTCAACTTTTTGTTCTCCCTCTTCAAGCTGCCAGCATATGGTACGATACTATCCTCCTAGAAAGAGATGTTATGTCTTATCGCCATCACTATTAAAAGTGCCTGTTAGTATCAACAAGTAAGTTCACTAAATAAATGTGAAAATAAGGGGCCGGGGAGAGGGCTCAGTTGGTGAAGTACTTGCATTCCAAGCACAAGGACCTGAGCTCCAGGTCCACGGTCCCTGTAAAAACAAAGACAAAACCAGTTGGGTGTGGCGCCACACGCCTTTGATCCCAGCACTAAGGAAGCAGAGGCGGGCAGATCTCTGTGAGTTCGAGGCCAGCCTGGTCTACAAAGCGAGTCCATGACAGCCAGGGCTCTGTTACACAGAGAAACCCTGTCTCGAAAAACAAGACAGAACAACAGCAACAAGTTGTGTTGCATCCTAGCGTGGAGTGGGAGGGAGGAGGGAGGGGAGAAGGAGGGTGGCCGAGACAGCAGAGCCCTGAGGCCCTGTACCCATTCAGCCCATCCTCTTCAGATCGGTGAGCTCCAGGCCAAGGAGAAACCCTGCCTCAAAGTGGATGGCGGCATGACAGCCGACACTGTCCTCCGGCTTCCACAGAAACAGCGCACATGCACCCACACACCCATGCACACTTATGCACACGAAACATAGAAAGAAAGAAATCAAGTTAAAGATAGGGCGCTATCTACAATTAAAGGCTTGGATTTTTGTGCCTCATCCGTCCCAAGGCTAATATTAGACTAATGCTTCCAGGAATCACTTTCTAACCACCTGAAAGGGAAACTTTCTCTCCCTTGGTTTCGTGTCCAGAATCCACTAAGTATAGTGTGAACTCTATAAATGAAATATTTCACACACATTTTCACCATTGAAAACACGCTCGCTCTAGCGCAGCCATTTCTCCACCAAGTCCTCGGAGGCTGTTTCCTGAGGCGTTTTTTGCTGTCTGCCCCAGTAAACTGGGCTCTCCCCCGCCCCCCTCCTCTGGCTTTGTTTTCTCATCATCTGAAAACTTTGCTGCTCCCCTGTCCTGACGGACCCCGCCACGCGTCTCGCGCCATCCGTTCTCCCCTGTTTCTTGCGCTCGGAACCCTGATTCTGTGTACAGCTTAAAACAGTTTCCCTCCTGAGACAAGCTTGCACAACGGTGGCCACACAAAGCCCCAGGGAAATCACACTTTGCAGAATGAGAAAGCCGAGAGGACACGTTCAAAGGGCTTTTCTGGGAGGAGTGTGACATGAGTGTGACTGGAGGGCGGCTGTTGAGTGTGAGTGTGAGGGGGAGGGCAGGGGACAGCGCTGTGGCAAAGGTTGGGAATGGATCTCGAAGACTCTTCTATAGATAGATGGTAGACAACTGAGTTTCTGCTTTTAATCGCGGGCTGGCATGGTCAGGTCTATGTTTTGGGTTGAAGATGGGCTTAGGGACTAGTGTTAGGGCTGTGGCATTGGTGAACTGTGGTAAGGCCTCTTTCTCAAGTCCTCAGCAAGGGAGATGGAAGAGGAGCCGGAAAGAGAATTTAACCTCTGAAATTTGATGATAGAAGGATGAGCTAGATAACTGAAGACCATCATGGATTATTATTCCTCAAAGATCCTTTAAAATGGGGCATCTCCATCTTCAGTGAGTTACGTGTTTATATTTAGGGACATAAACTGTCGGCCCAGATGGTGTCTTGAGGGACCATCCTCTGCCTTTCAGGAAACGGAATACTGACAAATGAGTGGCTGCTTCTGCGCTCCGTTTGCATTACTGATTACCTAAGCGCCTTGCCTTTTCCTCCTCCACATTCGGCTGTGGGTGGCTGTGTTACCTGCTCGCCTCACTCCCTCAAACCGGAAAAACAAACAGACAAACCAAAGAACTTCTGAAAGCTTATTAGCCCAAGTTCTCCCTGTGTGGACGTTGGCCTCGGTGCAGGTGGCTGTGCCGAGACCCAGCTTTCCACTAGAAAGAGAAAACAATTAATGGCTCCCATAATTACTGTCCCCTCTCCCTCCCTGGCCAGAATGATAACAGCTAATGAGAATTTTGACGTCTCTGTGAATTTTACTCATTATTGCCCCTTTAGCCACTGTTATTGCTGATAACAAGAAATGCTATTTTTTTTCTTTTAACAAAGGCTTGCATTATTTTTAATCCAAGGGTTTCCTAAGATTTTTTAAAAGAGAACCTTAACTGTATTCTCTATACTGCAGTAATTATAACTATTTGGAAAAAGTCACACAATTCAGGCTAGATAACCGAACATTCTCAGTTTGCTGAACAGCTGTTTACCAGGTTATAGGTTTCCATGGCAACCTTATTTCTCCACTAGTAAACATGTTGACTTCTGAGAGGGCTCCCTTGTTTACAAATATCAGTTTAATTTAAGCATAATATTATTGATTTATTGCAGCTTCCAGAATTGACTTAGAGCTTCCTAAAGTACACAAAGAACCAATAAGTTCATTTATTTACACTTTGGGGTTTTCCTGGTGACATGTCTTGAATTATTTCCTGGTTATTTGTGGTTCATGGGAGACTGTTTCTTGCTGTCTTAGATAGCACTAATAGGAAGTGCGTGCTGTTCCCCTTTTGGCTTTATTACTGCTCCTGGCTTGTCATGTGCCTCATCTTAAGAATACCCCGGTTTATTCTGTGCCCCTATTGCTGTTGTTTCCTATCTGCTGATTACTAGCAGAACCGCCGCCATTCAGATCCTAAGCGCCACTGCCAAGGTTTGCCTGAGAAAGGCCTATGCCCCAGCATGGCACTGTGAGGAGGCTTTCGGGTCACTGGACGTGTGGCCAACAGGGCACCACGGGACCCTCGCCACGAGGTGAGACTTCTTGGTCAGTCTCACGCCTCTGCTATGGCAGGCTCAGAGCAACGGAGACAGCTGACCTTGGACTGAACCCCCTAACCCTGTGAGCCCAAGCTTCCCTCCACCAAGGAGAGTGAGTGTGCCCCCGTATGAAGGGGCACTCCTGACATGAGAACAGCCATGTCAAGGATGCTGACCCTTCAAGACTCACGGGACTGGCAAGGCTGTCCCTTGGTCCAAATCTAGATGTTGACTGAAAGCTGGCCTTTAGCCAGAAAGAGAATGTGCAAAAAGTATGAACTGCAGCTCCCTCCTCCCAATCCATGCTCCCACACCCTCCCCACAGGAACCCTATTCCTTATTCACGTTATACAGTACAAATGCACCGAGGATCCAGGCTGCTGGGGCATCTCCATCTCCATCTGAGTCACAGCCCACCCAACCCCAGATTTGTATTACTTGCATTATTTTTTTTTTAATTTTTAAAGATTTATTTATTTTATTACTTTGTGCGCATGAGCGTTTTGCCTGCATGCATGTACGGTGCACACGTATGTGCCTGGTGCCACAGAGGTGACCAGAGGGCTCTGGATGCCCTGGGGCTGGAGTTACAGACAGTTGTGAGCCAGCGTGTGGTGCTGGGAATCGAACCCGGGTCCTCTGCCAGAGCCCACAAGTGCTCTCTCCAGCCCATGCCTGTCTTTCTTAACCACCGGTAACTCCCTGTTAGGTTTCCAGAACCCAGTCACACAGGACATGGCACCCCTCCCCCTTCTGAATTATTTGTTTGGGACAACCTCTCACTCTGAAGCCTGCCTGGGGCTCACTATGTAGTCCAGGCTGGCTTCCCGAATCCCGGGATTACAGGCATGAGCTGCCATGCCTTCCTGACCTCTTCTCTTTATAAGCTGATTGCCTCTAGAATTTGTTAAGAGTATTAGAAAGCTAACGTAACACAGGACCCATGGAATTATTTGTTTATTTGGCAGGTGATTTTCATACGAGGGATATTTTAGATACTCGGCCATCAGCTTTCTTACCATGTCATCCAGATTTTGTTTTGTTTTGTTTTGTTTTTTAAAAAGGCAGAATCATCTCAAAATCAGCATTTGGAGTTTTAATATTGTTATCCCGGCCAAGGCAGGGATTTGATTCCCAGCACCCACAGGCTGGCACGCATACTGCTGTCTGCATTACACTGATGGAGAGATGGCTGGCTTCTCCAGGCTTGTCACTATTTGCACAGTTGGGAAAAGGCTGCCCTGTTCTTTCAGACTAGACCAAGTGTGATTCCCAAGCTGTCTAGTGGGAAGGACAGACGGAGACATTCTGGACGGTTTCCTCTGTAGGTGACCTGGCCTTGACATTTGTGGCTGAGGTGCTTCTGCAGGGGACATGTGTGTTCCCCTGGGGACAGCGACATGATGAGACCCAGCCCCCGACAAGCCACCTTTACCACTTGAGTCTGTTCCTTTTGATGTTCGTCTCTCTGAGAACCGTCAACAAGAGAGTCCACGGAGAATACTTACTTCCCCATTCGAACTTTAAAGGTTTGTCTTTTTCGGGCCAGTGAGTTGGGTCAGTGGCTAAAGGAGCTTGCCACCGAAGCTGACAACCCACGCTCAGTCTTGGGGCCCACACAGGAGGGAGCTACTTCTCACCAGTTGGCCTCTGATCTCTGGGGTGCACTGTGGCGCTCCTCCCCCCCCAAAAAAAATAAACAAATAAACGCAATTTTAGAATTTTAAAAAGAAAACATGTTTGAAATTTTTTTTAAAAAAAGGAAAAGACTCATTTTTTTTCTCTATTTCTTTTCTCCTCCACTTCAGAATGTCGTTGACATTAAATTTGCAGTGCTCAAGAGACTGACTGCACGTTGAAACTTTAATGGTATTACGCTTTAATTTCAGGGCTGGGGCTGTAGCTCTGTGATAGAAGTCCTGACTTGCTGTGTGAGGCCCTCGTACTGCCCCCCCACACACACACACAAAAAAAATTTAGTAAACGATCCAAACCTTAATTTTTAAGGAAGTAAGGATTTTTGAAAGAGCAGTCACCAGTACAAATCCAGCTGTTTCTACTACAGCTTCAGAACTCAGCAAATTGTGTAAGTGGTTTCGTGTGTCAGGAAAGCCAGCTGAATGAAGATAGCGAGCTTGATGTCATTTTAAGTGGAGCCTCTTAAGAGGGCCACCCAGCATGAAATCAAAGCGAGCCAGCCTCCTGCTTTGGGTAGAAGATAATTGCCATCCGAGGTTAAGCAGAAATGACGCACTCGATACAATGTTGCCCCATTAGAGGTGTTATTGGATTTGGGTTGGGGAGAGTGTAGATCTTTTCTCTGAAACATCTGCTCCCTGTCAGGGCAGCGTGGCAGAAGGAATGGACCAGTGGTCTGTTTCAACATGGCTGCTCCCGTTTAAAGACTACAGAACCACCCGGGGCCTTCCCCTTTGGGGTCACAATGTTGTAGGTAAAATCTAAAATCGCTGCCTTTGGTGCTTGTTTTTACCTTTTCTGTTGCTGTGGCTTTTATAGCACTATGCTTTCTAAGCTCTCTCTCTCTCTCTTTCTCTGTCTCTCTTCCCTCTTGTGTGTGTGTGTGTTTCTCTAGAGATGAAACTCAGGCTTTTGGATACACTAGCTAAGTGTTCTGCACTGAACTTTTTCATTTTATAGATGCTTGTATTTGGGGTTATTTTTTACCCCAGACCTGTTGCTTGCTGCACGCACACACTGGATTGAACCCGCTTTTCTTCTCAAATCACTTCAGTTTCCACATGTACGCTACTCTTGTTGCTTCCAGGTTTTGTGTTTTTGTTTTTGTTTTTTACTTCTAGGATACTTCCGAAGACAATGTCTCATGAGAGTTTAGTTTTTATTCTGCTTTTAGCTGTTACTACCCAACAAAGCGCGTTAGAGCCCTGAAAAGCCCAACTGGACTTCTTTTACTATGTTTGAGATTTTATTTGTTTTTATTTTCCATGTGTGTGGGTGTTTTGCCTGCATATGTGTGTGTGCCGCCACGTGTAGTTCCGACAGACACCAGAAGAGGGCGTCAGATCCGTGGGATTTCAGTTAAAGACGGTTGTGAGTGGGTGCTGACAATCATCTCTGCCCTGCTCCTACATTCTTAGCTGAGCTAATCAGAGATGGAAGTCCTTGAATTCATTTCCTTCCGTTAATGGGCACAGATTTTCAGATGCAGAAAGACAGAAGGACACATGCATTTATCAATGTTCAAGTTTTAATTTTTGATGTATGAAAATCATTCATATCTATGTGTATCTGAGTTTCCTTTAAAAAGATTTTTTAAATGAACATTTTGGATGATCAGCATACTAGTCTGAGCGCAGAATTATTCTGATCCAATTTTCGTGTACTTTTATTTCCTCATCTCTAAAACTGTTCACATTGTATAGTGATTTCTTAATCTAATTCAATACACTATATATAGAGATATACATATATATACTTACACACATATATAATTATGTGTATATATGTTTGTGTTAGTCCCATGTTTGTGGCAGTCCCACTTCTTTGGGGGCACGGACCTCTGAAAAAGAGATGAGGGTCAAGCTAATGTGTTGAATCTCTTTTGTGTTCATTCCTTCATCATGTCAACATCGAGGTGGTTTCTCCCTCTGTGATCGTATGAGGAATTGGCAATTCTTCATACATTTGTTTCCAGGGGGAGTCTTTTTTCTTCATTCGGCCTTGTCAACAGATGAACGCCCATGAACATCCATCTGAGGGCGGAGTCAGGGACCATCAGTCAGTGTGGCTCCGAGAGGCTAGCACACTGCGTGAGTAGGCCAGCCCCAGTCTGTCATGGCCAGGGTTGTCCTGTCGGCTCTGTCTATGGTCCAAGGCTGGGCACCTGCTGCATGTTGGCTACAGTGGAGGAGAAGAGGAAAGATCAGAGTGGAGTTTCCCCCATAAGGGCTAGTAAGAGAGATATGCAAATAAGCGTGACCCAGAAGAAAGAGTGACAGACTGTAAGGAAGAGGTGTGATGGGTTAGGAAAGCTGGGAGGAGAGAAGGCTGCATGCTAGCTGTCTCTGAAGGATAGTCCCTCTCAGAGTGGTGGCTCCAATCACGGCTTTTCCTTCAAGGCTCATTTTTCCGATGAACAAGTAGAATGTGGTCCCTTTAAATATTCTCCATTCCTCATTTATTATTTGAGGACCTAACCATTCACCAGACCTGAGATTTAGCTGTTAAAAATGCAGAGATGAAAACTGACCCAAACCCTCGATTCTGAGAGCTTACATTTGATTGGGAGAGGCATACAGTTTAGGGCTAGAGTGAGGTATGGGGACAAGGTGCTGGTAAGTAAGGTTGAAGAAGCCACGGGAACTAAACCACCGAACGTCCTTTAAGCCGTTATAGGATTTGGGGGGTTTTATTTTGAATATTATAGGAAGCAGCTATGATAAGCTACTTGCATGTCGCAGTCCATATTTCTAAAAAGCGCTCTCTAATTGTTATAATTATTGGTTTATAGAACTCATTTTTATGGACGTTTAGGGGGAAACAGAGGGAGTCAGACACTAAATTGCTGGATGACCCAGGACTCGTGACAACATTAGAACATGTGTATGCAGGAGAAAAAAAAAGTGTCGCTTTAATGGATTATTATTGGTATATATGCTGTAAACATACAATCACATCTATGACTTGTCCATTTACAAATCATCTATGTGACGTGTCAATTTCTGTATACATGCATGAGGGACTTTAATAAAGAATTTATAATTGAAGTGATTTTTTTTTTTTTTAAAGTTTGAGAATCACGGTTCCCTGTAAGAGGTGACAGTCGCTGTTAGTTGGCTCTCAGTATCTTTTCTTTGGAAATTATTATAATTATTTTTGTGCTTTTATTTCTTTCCTTATCACCAGGTAGCAGTGGCTCTCCTTGACATAAAAATGAGCATGCACAGGCAGGCGCATATGTACATTTGCATATAATTTCAAGGGCGTCCACAGATACCACATTAAGAATCTCCGGCTTATCTTTTTTTTTTTTTTTTCTAAATACACTCCAGGGTGTCTGTATGTTTGTATCCATCCTAAAATCATTATGTGGATACACATTTTTAATTGACTCTTCAGTCCTGAAATTTAGAACTGCAAGAGAGAAAAGTTTCTTTCAGTGAAATTTGGTTCTCCCTCTGTTTATCACTAAACTGTCCTGAGGCTCAGAATACACAATGTCAAAGGCAGCATTTCCCTCACAGACTGGACACCCCATTTCTCCATGTCCGGAACACTGACTATCCACCGATATTATTATATGTGTAGGATAGTCCTTATGGCGACCAAGAATGAGGAGTGTTGTTGTCATAGTCAATGAGGCACTTCTGACAGGGAGCCCGGCAGTCTGACTGTGCGTCATCTCATCGCACACACGTCCTTGGTCGCACCTCAGGCCCTCGGGCGAAAGTCGGAGCAGAGTCCATGTATTCTCAAGCCTTCTCCAGAATTCTCTGCACTTGTTTTGTGCTTTCTCAAGTGAAAGAACAGAACAGGTCTGAATACCTTCTTTAGGAACTCTCCCTAAGGGCTCCGTGTCACGGGCCTCTCCCTGCTTATTTCGAGATGCCTGGCCACAGCTGACAGGATAACTAGTCACAGGTGATGTCACAGGCCTCCATCTTCACACGGATAATTAGCAAGTTTGGCTGCATGCATCTTTTCCCCTTTCCCATTTGCTTGGGACTTTGGGGTTTAAAGTCCATTCAAAAAATTGTCTGGCAGGAATAAAATTGAGCACCGTGGCCCGCTGTGGTGAGCAGTTGAGAGCTGACCTTCAAAAAAAATGCCTAATTTTTGAACAGGAGAAATAGCTCCAGCAAGAACAGGTAATCTGGTGTCACGGGTTCATCTTTCTAGGTCTTTTGCCCACGCTTTGCCTGTAAGAGCCTTAATATTTAGAGGGTCAGTGGTGGCAGTATACAAAAATGACGTGAAAAAAATCAGCTCACTTCATCTGTAGTGTTTATTTGGAGAAAGACCTGAAGAAGTGAGGAGAGTCAGTTCCTAACTCTAACTTTTTATTTTTTCAGTAGCCTAAGGAAGAGGATGAAAACCTGGTGTGATTTCAGTTTATTCAAAAACAAAACAAAACAACAACAACAACAAACCTTGAGGTAGAGAGAAACACAAATCCCCTTTAAAGGTCAATTTAAGTAGCTGCCGGCTCTGGGTTTGCATTTAAACCCCACGTTTTATTTTGAAGAATGTGTCCTATGATTTAAGCTGTCTCAGTGAAGTTTTTGCTAGGGCCCTGCTGCAATAAACTCAGAAGCCCGCCACCGGCCCCTCCCGACTCTCACACACTCCCTCTGAAAAGAGATTCCCCTCTAGTCCAGTTTGATTGCCCTGACTGTGGGTGCTGCCTGTGACCGCTTTATAATCAAAAGTTTGTGAACCATCAGGGGGGAAATTTGCCTGTCGTAGACTGAGGCTAAGAGGCCAGATAATCTCAGAGCCTTGTGGGAAATTTCTGGCCTCCACCCTTTAACCTCCTCAGAAGATTTGTTTCCATGAAAGGCAAGGGTGGGCAATGACTCTCTGACGCAGAGTCGGCCTTTAGGTTTTTGTTGATGTTTAAAAATGACGCTTTGAGCATATGCAGCGCATAATGCATTGGAAGCCCTGTTGCCAAGGAGCTGGAAACCTAGGGGGCATTGTTGACTTTGAAGGAATAGCGGGTTCAGGGAAGGGGCCAGAAGAGAACTAGAGAAAAATAGAGTGAGACTTGAACATGTTTTATGATAATTAGAACAAAAAATTGGCTATCAGAACTTCCCGGGTCAGCCTGGGCTCACGCAGTTAGCCCCCTCACCTTGCAAAGAAAGGGATGTGTCAGGTAATTAGGTCAAACCAATGATTATATATCTTTAAGTCAAGTGGAAGGGACTGTAATTGTGATGAAATTTGTCTGAAGGGGAACGCATGGGGAATCTTGTCAAAGGTCACGAGTTCAAAGGGGAAACTAAGTTCAAGGTTCGGTTCCTGTTCACACACCCTCACCAACAGCGCACAACAAGGGACTAAACAACCGATGTTCCTACAGGCGAGTTCAGTCATCTTTTGGGGAGCAGGACCCGCCTCAGTCACACCCCTTTAGCGACACAGAATTAAAGCAGCTGTGCCTGCTCACCGGGACAATTTCTCTTGAGGTGGACAGAAAGAAATCCGGCAGCGCCCCTGCTCCTGTGTGTCAGCGGCTAATGCTTTGTTGCTCAGACACACAAGCCCTCCTGCAGCACAAGAGCAGCGAGTAAACAGCCCTGCTCCAGGGTCACGTGGCCACCCATCCCTACCGCAAACCCCTGTCCCTGTTACAAGAGGCAACCGGAGGCAGCTAGAGGCAACGGGCCACAGCTATGGAAGTTGCTTAGGCATGCTGTCTCTCTCTCTTCTCTCTCTCGCTCTCACACGCTCTCTCTCTCTCTCTCTCTTGAATTCAATTTTCCTTTAAACTTGACAAAGTGGAACCCAAATTCACCCTTGTCTTGGACATTCTTCTGAAACAAAGGGTCTATTCTCCCTTTTAATGCTTGTAGAACTTCTATTAAGGTTGACCATAAACTCTTGCATGGGATAAGAAAGAAAGAGAGGGAGGGAGAGGAGGGGAGGGAGGGAGGGAGGGAGGGAGGAAGGAAGGAAGGAAGGGAGGGAAATAATCCCCCCCTCTCCAATCTTTTACCCTGGTGTAATTTTTAAAGGGCAAACAGTAAGAGCACAGTTTCACATAGTGGCTGAGGTGACATGGCCTTTAAACGTCCTGGATTTCACATATGTGCCATCCCAATACATTATATTCTATAGAATAGTTGTAGGGAGTGTTTTGTGAAAGAAATATGGATAAGAAAAAATAATACATAGTTGCTTAAGCGAACCAGGAAAGTTCCTGCAGTTGTTCAGTCTTTTTCACTCCATCGCATATTAAATTACAGTTCACATATGATGACGTTATTACTGCTTGGAAACCAAGTGGCGTAACTAGTAACAGAAGGCGTTTTTCTGCGCCATCCCGGGGCTCATATGTATGGAGAGGCAAGTATACACCCACAAGGACCTAACCAAACTGGGATAATGGCCCAAATACCACTTTGGTGTTAAGTGTGATTCATGAAGAACAATAAAGAGATATTTCAAATATAAACACCAGCAATCAAACCCCAGTTGCTTAGGTCTTCCTCCGAAAGGTTTTCATAGAAATAAGCTCCTGCTATAAAACAGGACAAGAAGGCATTTGATGAAAGCCTACCCATATTTTTGCTCATGAATTTCCTTATATTTATCATGTCTGCTGCTTGGATGGGCTTATTATCCTGGGGTTCCTTTGAGAACAACTCTGTCTTTTTGTCAGACTCTATGAGCTTTCTGTGTGTAAACTCTAAGGTACTTGCTGAATTTTAAAAAGAAAGGAGAAAGAAGACAAGGAAGGGGGGAAAAATCCTCCCTGATTCAGATCGTGACTGGTAAGCTACTTTGGAATAAACAGGGAGGCCTGTGAGTGGGGGAGACAGGTGCCTGGAGACAGTGAATGGCTGGGAGGGAGGGCGAAAGGGCCAGGGCAGTTCACACTTTGGTTAAACTCTTACAACTAAAATTCCACCCTGGTAAAATTCAGAAGTTCAAGGGACAACATTGCGGTGATATTAATGACCTCTGGGGGCATACAGAGTTCAGAGTTCATTTTCTATTTACAACATACCCGGCTGCTGCTCCACCTCCTGCTCCCCCCTCCCTTCAAAGGGGGGCAATTATTTAGGACGTCATGACAGTCGGCCTGGCTAATTTTTATACAAAAACAGAGACAGCGGGGGGGGGGGGGGGGAGGAGATATAACAGTCAAGTATCAGAAATGGATAAAACAGGGGAGTCCAATCTTAGGAGGAGATATCCCCTGAGCAGTTCAAAGTTCACTCTTTGTCCCCGTATAATGAAAAGCCTTCAGTTATCAGGTATTTAAACCCAAATCAGCAGCTCCGTATCCGTAACCTGAGCCGAGCGTTCCTCCATCTAATGGCCACGCTGCCATCGTTTTGCAGTGAGTTGGGTGACACTCGATTTGTACTCGGAGACGGGAACAGATGGGCTTTCATTGTGAGACTCCGCCTATATGCAAATGTGAACGGAGTTTCACCCGATCCAGGGGTCTGACCTGACCGTGCACATGCATTTACTCAACGTGGCTCAGCCTGGGGTGGGGTGGGGGCGCGAAGGGGGGAATAAAAAATGGCAATCGGATAGTACCAGCGGCAGGTCAAGTTTACCATCCGTCTTTCGGCGGGACCGAGATGGCAACACAGTTATTTAGTTTCAGTGTTGATGTGTGTTGCAATAAAGTCCATCATTTCACCTGCTTACAAACCCGGCCTCGTAGGAGATCTCTGTGAATTCAAACAAAGCTCTCGGTCAACCCCCTTGTTCCCGGCAGAAGAGGGGATTATGGACTTTTAAAATAAATAAATAAATAAGGCATCCTTGTATTTTCCCCGTCTTCACGTGCATAAATCAATATCCCTTTTCCTTCTGGCTCCTTTTATTTTCTTACATTGACTTTATTAATTCCTTATTTGGAGGAAACAAAATACATTCCCCTCCCCAAATGCTCTTCATTTCAAATGAAGAAATATGATCATTAATGTCGGGATAAACAACCAGCATTTTAGATGTCGATTAACTGTTTTTGCATGTACGCAGCGATGTACAGTCCCTAATAAATCTTACAATTAAACGTGCAGCCCTTCATTAGAGTGGAAATATGAACAGCTGTAATCATACACATTCTATTGACAGAGAAAGATTTGGTTCCATTTTTAATTTTTCACATCGGGAAAGAATGAGAGACGGATTGGGAGCATGATCGCCTGTGTAACTGTGGGCTTTTTAAACTTCCCATATACGGGATAACAAACCAGTGTCTCTGACTTCAGGGTCTAACAGCAGTGATTTGCCTCTATTTTCTTCTCTCATGCAAGTAAATTTCTCTTGGGAAACATCTAAGCCTTTGGCTAGAAAACCCATAGGACAGATACCCCAAAGTGTAACAAATAACAAATTGGGGCATTTCTTTGGTACAGCTGTTCATGGAAGGGTTCTGCTAACTGATGCCTGGAATTGGCTTTAGAGGAGGGGTTGTGGGGGGGGGGGAGAGTTGCTAAGAATATAAAGAAAGTTGATGTGTTCCGCAGAAACTGCTTCTGGCAACAGCACCCACCACCACCACCACCACCACCACCACCGCCAAACACTGCCTCGAGCCACACACAGACATCACCAGACTAGAAAGGGGAGCCTTCTCGAGTTATATTTTGCACAAGTCCGGGCAAAACCAAGATGGGCATCCTTCAAAAGCAAGGTGCCAGATTGTCTCTGCGAAAGGATTCCTCTCCGCCCGTTCTGATCGCACCGGGACAGCAGAGAGAAGCAGTTCTACAGAGTTAAGCTTGAAATAATTCCAAATAGAAATGAATGGTCAGGACTGGGGCTAGCATTTGTCTGCTGGGCACTCGGAGCAGCTGACAGAGATAATAAAGAATAAGGAGTTTCGTGGCAGTGTAGCAAGTATTAAAAACTGTCACACTGCTCTCCTCGGCCATTGAAAATTGATTTGATTTTCTTGCCTGGTCTCTGAATATGTATTTCAAAATAGATGTTTTTGAAGATACCACATGGGTGGACATACATGTATTTACACATGCCGACACACGGGTATTTACATAGCTGTGTGGAGATCCTTCCCTATACAAAGATTTACGTGAACTGCAGGATGGCGTGTCCATGTAAACCTTAGCTTGTGGCCAGTTTAGGTTAAGGATAACGTTTATGCCTCTCAAAAGTTTCCTGGAGAATCATCAAGGCAGTGCTTATCAGAGTATTCAAAATGTTTATTTACATTAGAAGCCAGGAACTCATATGCTCTAAGTTTAACAAGAAGCCTAACAAGTCATGTTCTGGCATGAGTAATATCCCAGAGACCCTTTTGAGAGCAGGAAAATGAAAACATTTGCCACATAAATACTGTAACCAAATTGTCCAAAACATTGCGCATGGCTATTTAGCGAGAGGCCACTTTTCTCTAAACTATTATCTGAAACAAACTTCCGACGTGGAAATCAGTTTCCTTTGTAAGTAATGCACTGAGAAAAATGCCACGCATTGAGAGAAAATGCTTACATTTAAAATCTTTCTTTTGAGGAAGAAAAATCCCAGACACCATCAGTCAGCATCTTGACAGCTCACAGGCATTGTGAAAATGATGCACTTCCTGTCTTTATGAGATCTCCATGAACATTCCTTTAGCTCGGGCAACTGTGTCTCAGAGTACTTGTAAACAAGGCAGAACTGAGCTCAAGTCAATAATCATCTGCTCATTTGGCTCTTAGGCGCCGAGAACTCTTGCAGGCACCTTGTGTCGATTAACTCACCTGGTCTTGGCTAAGAGGAGCAAGGCCCACCTTGATCTCCATCTTACAGATGGGGAAAATACAACTCCACCCAAATGGTGGTTCCTCCTGAGGGCAGAGAATGAGTGGTACATGTATTGGGACTTATGCTTCCAGAAAGACCCTCTACGTAATTAGATGAATGGCTTGTTCACTCTGCGCCCATTTTGGCTGCGGAAAGTGATGATGCAGTCTATGAAAGCCCCACATGTGAGCTGTGCAACCTGTTTGATAGGATCACAGCTGAGTGAGGAAAGCTAGTAAGAGCTTGTGTTCCTTTTGAAGTTGTGGATTTAGAGATAGCTGCTCTTGGTCCGTGGCATGATTCGGGGCTCCTAAGACAGTGCCACAAATCTTTAAAAAAAAAAATTCCCCACGAAGAGCGTCTCAGAAGCAGAGTACAGGGCGCGTTCATCTCAGATTTGACCTTCTTCCAGCTCATCACTCTACTCCTTGGCAACAAAATTAGGTCCCCCCGGAACGCTTCGTTATTTTCCTTATTTATGCTAATGTTAGCCCGGCTGTACCTTTGGAAAAAAAAAATGGGTGAAGAGGAATTAAGCAGAACATAAGGGTCTTCTTTTTCCCTCCTCCCCTTTTTAAATAACCATTTTGAATCATAACTTAGTGTGTCAAAGACTGGCTTGTGACCCATTGAGTTCGCCATGAAAATAATGGCATTGACAGTTCATAATTAGCTTGGTCCTCCTCTGGCTGTCTAAGCAAAGGTCTGCTTGAGACAAGGGGTCGGGGGAGCCACCTTGTGGCTAGAGGACGGCCCAGCAGCCTCTTCTGATCCCTTCTGGCTCTCAGTGGGAAGGGGAGGGGATGAGCATGGCAGCCAGAGATAAATCAGAAATATCAATCACTAAATATTTGCGGAAAGTGGTCAGAGTTATAAATAGAATCTATAACTACAATAACACTGGGGCTGCAGCTGTAAATATACATTATCCTCTTTAATATGACACCAAGTAGATGGAGAACTGAGAAATTATTAAGACCCCACCAAAAAAAAAAAATTGGAAGAAAGAATGAAAACATTTAAGTTAAAATTATGTTCATTTTGTAATTCAATAAAGAATTCCCAGAGACATATTTTTAAATTTAATGTTGTTTTCTATAGCACAGAAAAAGCCCCACAGACATCTGTTTGCATACATAGTGTGTCAGGCAACATCAGATTTGAATGGAATTTATCTAAATTTTATATGCATGGCTTGATGTAAATTGAAATAAATTGTACAGCATACTCTGCGTGGACATATTGGTTTTTCCATCTCGGCTTGAACTTTTGACCCCAGGGCCTGGGCCGGTCACACGTTGACCTGTCTGAACTCTGCTGGTAGATCCAAGTGTGGAAGGCTGACCTTGCAACCATGGCAACCGTAAAGTAGGGTCCATGACTCCTTTCTCCTTTTCTCTTTCTTTTCTCCACACTCCAAACAAAACAAAACAAATTAGTATATTCTCGCACAGTGTAATCCCAGAGTAGTTCTGCCAAGATGCGTTTTGCCCGGAACCCAAGCTCTGAGCAAAGCTTCTTTTGCTTGTCAGATGTTAATGAAAGTTTGAAATGAAAGCCTTTATAAAAGTTAATGGGAAAGACCCCTTCCCGGGGCACGTTCAGTGTGCCTGTCTCCCAGTGCTCATATTTTAGGCCGAGTTGCCATAGGTGTATCAGACATGTAGACGAAAATTAGCCTTGTGTGGGATTTTAACATAATCCTTCCCTGGTAGATTTATTTATTTATTTTTAATGATTCATTTACTTTTGTTTTGTGTGCATTGGTGTTTTGCCTGCGTGTTTGTCCGTTTGAGGGAATCAGATCTGCTGGAGCTGGATTACAGACAGTTGTGAGCTGCCACATGGGTGCTGGGAATTGAACTCCGGTCCCTCTGGAAGAGCAACCACTGCTCTTAACCACTGAGCCATCTCTTCAGCCCTCCTGGGTAGATTCAAATTCAAAACTTCTTGGATAAGTTCTTACTCCTGCACCTAATAGCCACGTCATGCTGACCATTTCTGCAGGGCCATAGAGCTAATCTGTGTGGAACGGTGGGCGTAGAGCCCAGCTTCCTGTTAGAACACGTGGACTCTGCTTTGGTTCAGGTGTGTTGTATGGGTTTGACTCTTATTAGTCTGTATTGACGGCACAAAGCACCGGGTTGAATTATGACATTCCCATACTCGCAGGACACAGAGTTCGGACATCTCCTCCCCTCCCATTTCCCTCTTGATAACCATCTCTTGCCCTTTTCTCCCTTCCACATTTCCAGTGCCCCCCCTTTTACTTTCATGTCCTTTCTTCACCCCAAGTCCCACATTTCTAGGGCTTGCCATTTCACAATCACAGTGGCGGTGGGACCATGGGCTGCATTTGTGGCTGTTCCTTTACTCACGCAAGAGAGCGTTTGTTTAAAGTCTCAGTAGCATGAGGTAACCACAACCAAAAAAGATGGGTGACTGGTCTTAAAGAGACACAACTTTTACAAGATAGGACGCTTAGAGGAGAAGTAGTGGACAACTAGACAGCAGTGACAAATTCAATATGCATGAGTCTGACGTTGTATACCGGCTGACACAGAAACATGACTTAACAGAGGGACTGATTTTGGCCGTGGATTTAATGAGAAAAGACCTCTCATGAACAAAGCCTTGGGGAAAGGTTGCCGGTGTGCTGACAATCCAGATTTAAGATGTTTCAAAGAATGAGCAAACCCTCGGGATGGTATTGGTAACATGGAAGAGTTAAATGCGTTGGGGGTGATTCCACACACGGGGTTATGATGTCCTGGAGATAACAAAGGTCCTTAAGTGTTCACGGATTAGTCCTATCTTATTGGGGTTGAGTTTTGTTGTCTTTTTTGAAAAGAAGAGATGAAGAAAAATCTTAGTTTCTAAAAGTCTGAAGTAGAAACCCGAAAATCTCTAATATCTCATAAATTGCCTTTGGGCAACTCTAGCGAGCTGTTTTGACAGAGCACGGAGGAATGGGGTTCCTGTTTAGAGTGGCCATGAAGCAGTTTAAAAACTGCAGCAGTTGCTTCAAGAAGGTTTTTCTTTGCCAGGCAACACTGAGGATATTTAAAACAAAACAACAACGACAAAAAAAAAAAAAAAAAAAAAATTAACAACAACAAAAAAAAACCCTAGCATGCTCAAGGTGAACCAGATAATGTTCAGGGTCTCCTCCAGCAAGCCCTGTGACACTGTAAAGTCTCTTCATCTCTGGGACAGGAGTTTTCTGTTTGTAATAATAAAAATATCTAACACTTACTAGACTCATAAGCTCCCCTCGAGAACCTCCAAAGAAGCCAGCATTGAAGGTGAGTGTAGCAGTGCCCGGCTTCCAGTGTTCTAAGTGCTCTCTTTAATTCCCAGAACAACCTCACTGTTTTCCCAAGGACCATGAAACAGGGACACTCTCTTCTCCAGGATCGCAGTCAGGGGTCAGCAACATTTAAATAAGGAGCCACATAATGAGTCTATTTTAGGCTCTGTGGCTGACACCTATCCCCCAAACTGACACCTTTGCAATTTAGGCCATAGCAGTGTAGAAGTGGCCTTCGACACTATTTGATGAAAGACTGCAGCTGTGTTCCCTTAAAACCTTTGAGTATTCACAGAAATAGGAATTCCATATCATTTTAATGTGTTGTGAGACACACACAGACACTCCGTGCAGTTAAAAATACAAAAGGTTTCTAAGTTTGTGAGATCCACAAAATATGGGGTAGGGGTAGATTTGACCTCTGGGTCATAATTTGTCAGCTTTTGCACGTTCTGTTGCTTCTCAGTGGACAGAATAAGGAATTGAGCTAGATGACTTCAGATCCCTGCACTTGGAAGGAAGAGGCAGGACAATCCAGAATTCAAGGCCAGCTGTCTGAGATCCTCTCTCAAAAATAAAATGATTTTGCTGACTGCCTGGCTCCAAAAGTAGGGTAGCTATTTTAGATTCAAAAGCCTCTTGGGAAAACTTAGTTCATTCAGCATCCTTGGAAAGGACCATCTGAACCCTCCTAGGAAGATGAAGAGCCACTACTGTTTGATTGGCGTGTTCAGGAAGATCCGATATCTCCTTCAATGCTGGCTTTGCGATGGTGGCTGTTGCTGTTGGGTCCTGGTCCCGTTACTCAGCCTCACGATGGACGAGGGGCCCGTGCGCTCCGCTTTCCAGAAATGGAGATGCCTGTCTCTCACCCGATTCTGCGCCCTCCAGAACAATTTCCGAGTTGACCTCCATATCTGAAAATAAGAACTTCACATGTGCGCAGCTGTCAGGGGCTGATGAAGAGTGTCCCCCTTCATGCTGTCCACCTACTGTGTTTCCTTCTCTCACTTGAATCCTTGTTTGTGTGGCAAGAGCTTTGTGCACCGAGCCATCTCCCGGCCCCCCAAAACATCTTCATGCCTTTCGCGTGTTAGAACTAGGGATCACACAGGTTATAGAATTTTTCTTTTTCTGTGTTTAAAAGTGTGATCCCCCCCCCAAAAAAATGCATATACAAACATTTCCGTAAACTGCTACCTAAATCAAGTGTCCCTCGGGGTCTGTTTGCTTAGCTCTTCACTGCTTTGGGTGCATGGTTCTTGGCTGTGCTGGTAGACGCAGTAAATCAACTTTCCCTTTAAACTCACATGAGGTAGCTGAGTGTGAATTTAGAACTCCCCCCTCCCCCAGCTTTAAAACTCACAGTCATCGCCAACTTTATTTCCATTTCCCTGGTGTCTGCTGAAGTGGTAAAAACAAGATACAGAAACCGTCACGTAGTGTGACGCTCCTCTGTGTGAACCCCGCTTATAGAACCTGGCTGCTCAGACTTCAAAATGGTCCACTGTACATGCCTTCCAGCCTCCTGAACGCTGGAGGTCTGTTTTCTGCTTATTGCCGAGCGGCCCCCTGTGTGGCTTAGGTGTGATATGGTCAGAAGAGTGAATTCTCAGAAAAAAAAAAAAAAGTCACCAGAGTCGAATTTTGGAAGGTGCTTCTTCCCCCCGCCCCCCGCCCCAAGCTTATGTATTTTATAGACACCCCTCTGCCGCCGAGCCAAGAGGCTAATACTAGCACCGAGATTTTCATACGAGGTGGTTTGAGGGCCGTAAGACTGGAGGATCGTGGAGGACCGTGGCCATTTCAGTGCCTGCCCCCTTTGGCGTGGGCTCGGATGGTCTTGCAGGATTGTCTCAGCGGCTCTGGCCATAAAGCTGTGATGAGGTTTGATGAATAGCCTGCCCTGAGAGTAAAACACTCGTCTATTTGTCGTTCTGAAACTCCGGGGCATTATTTGGCAAATTAGATAGATGTTTAGTTAAAAGATGATTTGTGGAAGCAGTTGAGGTGAGATGTGATCTGACCAAGAATATTTAAGAGAAAAGCCACTCTCTCTCTCAATCTCTCTCTCTCTCTCTCTCTCTCTCTCTCTCGTAGCACAGGGATAGACTCCAGGGCCCTGGGAAGTGCTCTACCACTGAATTACATCCTTAGCCAGAGAAAAAATTTAAATACTTTTAAAAGATGTGTTTATTTTTATTACATGTGTATGAGTATTTGTCTACATGTATGTGTAAGCATCACATGAGTACAGATGGCTGGATACTGTCGTGTGTGTGTGTGTGTGTGTGTGTGTGTGTGTGTGTGTGTGT
>NW_026595981.1:20722780-20725703 GCF_907164565.1 Psammomys obesus
TGTGTGTGTGTGTGTGTGTGTGTGTGTGTGTCGAACCCAGGTCCTCTTAACTGCTGAGCCATCTATCTCTTCGGCCCCACTTAGTCAGAGAATAAAAGCAAACAGCAACAGTGCTCTAAGAAGCATCCCATTTCCTGTATCTCAGGACAGTGGTGCCTGCTAACTTATGACATCACCTACGACAAAGCTGCTGGTGCAGCGAAACTCCAGTGTTCCTCTGCCTCCATCCCCGGCTACAGCGCTGAGAAGCCTTCGGCTCTGAGAACAGCGTGCTCTCAGCCAGCCAACGCACTGGTTTGGTTGTTGTTGTTGTTAGTATCTAAACAATCTTGACGGACTTAAGTTTTAAGTTTCAAAGTTGGATCTTCAAAGACAGAATTGCTCCAAGATATAGCTCACTTTTGTGTCTGGCACATGTATGTTTGTATGCACGTGTGTGTGTGTGGGGGGGGGGTGTGTATCTGAGGCCAGAGGCTGATGGTGGTGTCATCCTGGACTACAGGAATCCCCCAATGAATCCGGGGCTCACCAATTTGGCTAGCGCGGCTGGCCAGCAAGCCCCAGTGTTACCATGGGTGCTGGGGCTCTGAACTCATGTCCTTACGCTTTCGCAGCAAACGCTTTATTGACCAAAGTATCTCCCCGGCTCTGGTTCACTCTTTAAAAAAAAAAAGACAAACTTCCTGTGATTCAGTTTCCTCAAATCACTGCTGACCTTACGGGAAACTCGTGTTTGCTGCCCTGTCTCCTCTAGATTTTAGCGCCTTGAGTGCTCATTGCCATGACAGTCACCAGGTATGTAACTCCCATTGTGCCTGACCTGAGCGGTTGAATCGAAGGGCGGTAGAGGATGGATTTCAGTTGAGCGTTAGAACCCAGAAAGTCACAAATTCCTTGTGTTGGGAGTGGGGTTGGTTGGGCTCACTCCAAAGACATGCTGTCAGTAAATGCTAAGCCACCAACATTGCCGGTCCTCCTGAACAGTGGCAGTGTGGAGAGAATTGACAGGACAGCCTCGGAGCGCACACTCGTGGAAGAGGTCGCATGGTGCCGTGGCTACTTCTCGCTAAGAATCTCCGAGAAACTGTGAGAGATGGGGGGAGGTACCTCCACTCTCTGTTAGTGGAATATAACATAAGTAATATATTTAGTATAACCCCTAGCGATATAAGACGCCCAAGGGCAACACAGTAGTTAAAAAAGTATCCCTCCATTCCACTGGCTATCCCTAAGTAAAGATATGTGTCCTGCTGTTCTCTGCAGAAGAGAAGCTGACGTATTTATACCGCCATGTCAATATTTTGGTTTCTGGATATCATTTGGCATACATCATATCTTTGTTACCTGTAGAACTTCCTGGGAAAGCACGCACACACACACACACACACGCACACGCACACGCACACACACACAGCGTTTTGGACAATATAAGACATTATGGTGAGACTTCTGCTTCGGCCACTGGGAAGCAGCTGTGTTCCCAGATTGCTCTGTTGTGAGCTGTGGATCTCTCCACACTGGTCACCTTAGCATGCCTCCCATACCAGCTCGTCTCTGTTGGTGTCCGTGTGTGCCGTGTTAGCACAAACTTAAAACAAATCATCGGGAGCTGGAGAGAGAGTTCCACGGTTAAGAGCACTGTCTGCTTTTCCAGAGGACCTGGGTTCAATTCCCAGCACCCGCACGGCAGCTCACAACTGTTTGTAACTCCAGTTCCAAGGGGACCAGTGCACACAAAATAAAATTAAATATACTATTTAAAAAAATAAATCATCATCATGTTTTCTGATAAATGGGAATTTAAAAAATAATCTTGTCATTTGCAAGTAAGGATGAGATATTTCCTGAGTTTATACAGCCATTAGGAGGAGCTACATGACTCTCACGCACCGGAGGAAGAGCAGCAGTCAAGAGGACCATAAGGAAAGTTGAAGATCCAAACTCTGAGGCCGGAGAGATGGCCCAGTGGTTAAGAGCACTGGCGGATCATCCAGGGGACTCAGGTTTGATTCCCGGCACCCACATAGCAGTTTACAGCCATCTGTAACTCCAACTCTAGGGGAGCCTCCTTGGGAACTAGGCACGCATACAGGCAGAACACCCATACTTACAGAATTTTTTTAGAAAGTAAGAAAATCAGGAGTCAATTACAGTTCTCACAGAGTCACTTCCAGGCATAAGGTCCAAGGAAGTTTAGTAAGTGTCCATCTCTGCACTGAACTTCTAAGGTCCTGAATGTAGGGCTGGGGAGTGGATGTTAAGGGTAGAAGGGAAACAAAACAAGAAAGCCTTTACTAATATTTGTAGAAGAAGTTTTTGTAGATTAGAAAAAGTTCAGGACTGAGTGCATACTGAAGAGCTAGAAACTGGTATTTGCAAACCCTCCCCCCAAAAAAAACATTGGTTAGTTAAAAAAAAAAAAAAAAAAAAAGAAGGCCCCCTGGGGAAGTAAATGAGATCACGGTACCTGAAACTGCAATGAGGAAACCCATGGCTGTGTACAATTGATATACACTAATAAAAAGTAATTTTTAAAAAGAAGGGAACAGAAGGGACTCTTTTGGCTTGGGCTTTGTTTGAGAAAAGGGTAGATCTGAACTGTTGAAAAAGAAAAGATGGGGACTAATGATTATAGCTGAGTTGATAGGGTGCTTTCCCAGCACACACAAACCCTTGGTTTGATCCCCCAGAACCCCATGTACTGAGTATAGTGTGTGTACCTGTAGTCCCTGCTCTTGGAAGGCAGAGACAAGAAGTTCAGAAGTTCAAAGTCATCATCAGCTTTGTAAGAAGATGGAGGGAGGCCAGCTTCAGAAACATGAGAAGGACCTTGTCTCACAAAAAATGAAGAGGAAGAAGAGGAAGAAGAAGAAGAGGAAGAAGAAGAAGAAGAAGAAGAAGAAGAAGAAGAAGAAGAAGAAGA
>NW_026595981.1:20725713-20726897 GCF_907164565.1 Psammomys obesus
AAGAAGAAGAAGAAGAAGAAGAAGAAGAAGAAGAAGAAGAAGAAGAAAGGTTAAAGGAGAATTGAGGAAAAGGAAGAAGGGGGTAGAATCAGGGGAAAGGCAGAAATGAATCATCCAGGACCACTCAAGAATCAGTCCTAGCAAACAGGCAAGTTGTTGGCTCTTTGGGGCAAAGCAGTTATATTTCAGGAGGAGGAAGTGATGCAGAGTCACTTTAACTGAAGAGAGGAAAGGGAGAACCAAATGTTGGGAGTAGAGAGCTTGGAGTAGGACTGGGCCAGGGCTTAGGCAGAAGGTATGTTCAGGGCAGCCACTAAAGAAATAAGACAGGGTTAGGCAAAAGGGACTTCACACTAACACCACCGGAAACTCTCTCAATCTGCTCCCTGAACATTAAACATTAAATGGAGAATTCATGGAGGAAGAAACTGCTAAAAGACGGATCCATTTCATTTTTAGGCTCGGCTCTCATCACTTCCTTGCTACAATATGAGGCATACCCTCGGGTCCATGGACAAGCACCCGTGGTTTCATGCCGGGCACCCTGAATCTTTGATTGCTTTCCCTTGCTGACATCATGCCCTGAAGAGCTATGACAGTCACAGTCAGGGTAGACATTTCTGCCCTCAATTATCCCTCATAGTTTACAAATCAGCCCTCCCTTCCTGTTTCCATAATCCCCACAGTTTCCCAGGGCCTCCTGCCCTCCTGACCCAGAGCCCTTTACTCATAACCGTCTTAATCCTCGCCTTGAAGGTTCAGAGCGGCAAATGCCTCTTCCTCTCTCATCCTTTCAGACTCCGGCCTGGTTCTCCTCACCCCCTTTACTGCAGTGCACACTTGTTGTCTGAGAGGCTTAGGTGATGCCAGGCTGGGGCTGAGCGGTTCAGTGGTGAAAAGCACAAGCTGTCCTTCCAGAGACCCGTATTCCATTCCAGGATCCTAACGATCTCTAACTCCAGTCCCAGGGAATCCAACACCTCTTTCTGGCCTCAGTGGGCACCATGCACACATGCTGCATGGATAGACATGAGGACAAAATACTTGCAGACAGTTAAAAAAAAAAAAGATGGTGGCAGGCATGGGGAGGTCTTAAAGGATAAAGCCAGAACCTCTGGGGTATGTGAGGGATGGTAGTCTTCTTCTTCTTCTTCTTCTTCTTCTTCTTCTTCTTCTTCTTCTTC
>NW_026595981.1:20726907-20794982 GCF_907164565.1 Psammomys obesus
TCTTCTTCTTCTTCTTCTTCTTCTTCTTCTTCTTCTTCTTCTTCTTCAGAATAGTACTCTATTCTTGTTTTATGGTATAATATAAATACAAAACTTTTATTTCATAGTACAAATATAGAGTATCAAAATCTGAATTTTATCACACACTGTTCCGTGTGTCTAGATTAACAAATCTACTAGTACTATCTATCTACAAGTAGTATTCATAGTACTATTTAATACAAATAGTATTAAAAGGAAAAAAAAATGGACTTTCCTCCTGTGGTATCTTTACATAGGATAGGCTTATCCTGTTTAGATATCTATCATTTAGATCTGTCATCTCCCATGCTACAATTTCAGGAGCTCAGCTTCATTCATTCCTTCATTTGCTCATTTGCTTATTTATTTCTTTTTTATTTATTTACCAGATTAGAAACTCTTTCACGTTACCCCCCAGGTTTGAAATGCCTGTCCTAAACTCCAACCTTTCTGGAATATTTATTATCACCCAAATCCAGCCCTGCGCCTTCCACCTGAAGCGCCTTTCCCAGCCTAACCACCCACACTCTCATCCTTCAACGTGCCACTCAAAGTCCATCTTCTCTAAATGACTTCCTCTTTGCACTTGGCTGGCCCCAACCCTACTTCCCCTCTATCATAGCTGCTACCACTGTTTGCCTTGCATTATCTTACAGTGTCCTCTGATTAGCTTCTCCAATGGGTTATGGCCTCCCAGGGGGCAAGAACGGGTCTTAATCTTTTGTAATGTCCCTCACAGGTTGCAGCATATATGAGCTATCCAATAAATGTTTGTCAGATGGATCCAAAAATGTGGTTGCATGGTCCAGATTTCCAAATAGTACCTATTTATCTGCTGTAGCCTGAAGAACCTTCAAAGAACCTTTAGTTAATAGCAGCCTCTTCTTTACAGTGGCTGTTAAGATGCCCCAAAGCGACACCCTCCCTCCCCTCCTCCTTCTGTGATATCAGAAGATTTTCCTCCCTTTGACTCCAGAAATGCTGAAGGTGGAAAACACCATGCCAGAGATACCCAAGACGAATGTTTACTTCCCTCAACACTGTGGCCCATGAGAACAAAGGCCAATGCTGGACCATCCACTGAGGCCTGCAAAGACGAATGAAAGAGGCTGGACCTTTAGAAGAGGGAAGGCAGGCGCCAGCAAGGGCATGCACTCCTGTGTAGGCTGCGAGCCAGGGAAGAGAAGGTGGCAACGGAACCAAAGCCGAGTTAAGACTTTATATCCTGTTGGCTGCTGAAATATGGTTCACGCTGAAATGTCAACAGTCTGAGATCTCCCACGTGAAATGAAAGTGCTGGTATTCATATGGCGCTTTCCATTCGAAGAATCCCAAGGTGCCTTATAAATTAAAATAGGAATGCTTCTCACACAACACCTCTGATGTCTTCCGTATCCGAAATCCTGATGGCTAAAATCTCCCCCTCCCCTGCCACTCCTCCTACTGTTAAACACTTCATCAGGGTCAAGGTTTCTTTCTTTCTATTTTGGTATTTCAAGGTCTAAAGTTTGCACGATTTGTCTCTGGCATGTGCTACAGTCCTCCTTCCTTTTTCCCTTCCCCCCACTAACATGGAATTCAATTAGACCTAAGACAAAGAGTAATTGTGTTAGAAAATAGAAAAAAAAAAAATCTCATCCCAGAGTGATTAAGCTCTTTACCATATAGGAGTTTAACTCTTTCATGAAAGTGGGATTCCATGGAATATATGAATGCAGGGATTTGCTGAATCATAACCATAGTGTCGTGATGTTAATCCTCCAATCGGTTTTCCCAGCTCTTTGCTCCAAGATGCCTGGGTTACTTATTGTAAGGTATAAGAAGTATAAAACTATGATTAAAATCACCACGAGCCTTAATATTTTCTGATTGGACAGTTCTTATTTTATAGTACAATGTCAAGATAAAAATCCTTATTTTATAGTCTGATTATAAGTAGAGTATCAAAACCTGAAACGTGCGCTGGTTCTTTATTCTTGGGTTCCTGAAAGTGACTATAATAACATACCCTCCAAAGAATCACCTGTGCCTATCTGGTGGCCTCGGTGACCACTTCCACAAATCCAGTCACAACTGGCCGGAGAAAAGCCCGACTTAGCCATGACGGCCAGCGGCTCCTGACTAGTTGCTTTTGGGTAGGTGGTTCCGACCTACCCCGATAGATCATAAATGTGACAGAACTCCTGGAGCATCAGGAGCAGCCAGTTTCTAAGGACAGCATGCAGGCTGGCCGTTCCCAGTACATGCTTAAGGTGGATTGTGTCAACTTCAAGAGAAACTCGGAAGACGAAGGTTGGGACATCTAGCATAAAGGAGGAGTCGGGTGCCAGGGTGCTTGCCTAGGGTGCACGGGGCCCTGAACCTAATTCCCCAGCATCTCTACTGAGAAAAAAGAAAGCGTGGAGCAGGGCTCCACCAGGGCTGAGGAAGAGGCCGCAGTCGGCCTGCTGAAGGTATCTGCTCACGGGGGAGAGCAGCCGGCAGAGGCACTCAGGTGTAGAGGAACAGGTGCACCATCCCTGAACCGAGGTGTCTGCCTCCTTGAACCTTTTGCCACCTATACTGTCTCAAGCATCGTATCCGTCTCTGCGCGGCAGGAAATAGAATCGTTCGTTTCTAAAGCTCCACCCCGTTCTCCCTTAGTCAAACTGCTCTTCGTGATGGGAAAGTTTTATCACCCCAGCCCTAAACTTTCCTGGGATGTCTGTGTGGTGTGTGCATGTTTGTATCCGAATTCCCGAGTGGGTGGGCACGAATTTGTTGGCAGGGGTGTGTGTGGGGGGGGTGTGTGTGTGCATGCGCCTCACTTACAGATAGCCAGCAACACATGCCCAGGCTTTTTTTGAATTGAGTTTCTCCTGTAAGTAGAAGTTTTGGTTTGCTTTTCTTTTCTTTTTTCTTTTTTTGAGTAGTTGTATATGTCTTGATCGCTGATGAAACCCTAATTTTCATTGACATGGGACATGTCTGAGAGAGGCAGTAAAGTGTCTGGTGATGCGAGGGAAGTTTTGTGTTCTCTGTCTTGCCATTTGATCCTTTTTTTTCCTGCCCTGTTTCTAACTAGAAATGATCGTATCTATAACTAAGAGGTAATTTATATTGTTCTTTGAGATATGCTAGGTGGAAGACATGACATAAATAAATCCTAATGTTAAGTGCTCCGTATTTTTAACCCATATCTTATGGGATCTCTTGAACATATGACAGATTTATTTACTTATAGAAACTCCGTTTGTTACTCTTAGCAAAATCTGTGTCATGATAAATACTTTAAAATAACTGTACATGTTAACCAAGGCTTAGAGAGACTGATTTATAGACTTGCAGGGAGAGTAACAAAACCACCATCTAACCGCTCCTGTCGACACCGGCCTGTAATTCCAGATACTCAGGAAGAAGCCTGAGACAGAAGGATCACAAGTTCAAGTCCCGAGTGGGCTATGTGGACTACAGAAAGAGGTCAAGGTTAGCCTGGGCAACTTGGTGAGAGCATGCCTCAAAACGAAAAATCCAGAGAGGGCCCAGGTAGGGTTCATGGTAGGGTGCTTGCCCAGGTGTTCAAGATCCTGGGTTCAGATCTCAGTGCTGAAAGCAAACAAACAGAAATGATGACACTGTACTTGGGACATGGAACCAGGTAAGTTTTTGTTATTATTATTAATTCGTTTTTTGAGAGTGGGTTTCTCTGTGTAGCCTTGGCTGTCCTGGACTCGCTTTGTAGACCAGGTGGGCCTTAAACTCACAGAGATCTGCCTGCCTCTGCCTCCCTGAGTGCTGGGATTAAGGGCATGCGCCACCACGCCTGACTAGTTTTAAAATTCTTAAGTGAAGTTTTTTTAGTCAGTCAATAGCAGGGCAGGTCTTATTGAAAAGAATACACACACAAACACACACACAAACACACACACACACACACACACACACGTAACGTAGGGATGTTTAAATCTGAAGCTGCATGAGATGAGTTTATCAGCTCTCACAGACTTGGTGAAGGCCACAGGGAAAGTCGGGATAAATTACAGTACAGTTCCACCGGGAGCCTTCAGAGAGGAATCGGCTTGAGTTATTCCAAGCCACTGTGCCTTATTTTATTTTTTTATTTTTTATTTTTTTTAGTTAAAGTTAACACAGTGCTAACGATGACCTGTATCCTGAATGCTTTATGATCATGCTTAATAGGATTCTCCAAAGCACAACCAGGAAGTTATCGCTTTTCCCCCCAAAACTGGAACAGACCAGCCAACCGGGGTACCGTTGTGTATCTGCACACGCAGGTGTCCCCAGGTGTTCGGTTCGCTCTTTCCTCACAGCAGGGCTTGAACAGAGCCCCACTGCCTAATGGGATAGTTCAAATGCCACTGAGCAGAAAATTTCAGTCAGACCAGACTACAGCGAACTTTAACACACGCCTGTGAACACGCACTGGCTGGGTGCGCCGTATTGAGAATGGGCTGTATTTTAAACCCCTTAAAATAATAAAATTAAAGGAAGCTCTCTTTCTGTGCTTTTCTGCCAGTTGGGGTGTTACTTGGTTCGGAGGAACTTGGAGAGCATTCCTTCTCCGAACAGCAACCTTGCTTCTTTTTCCCTTTTTGTTTTCAGCTGTTTTGCAACCCCTTTCTGAATACCGAGAAACAATGCAATTAATTTTCCCCAGCGCAATCATGCATAGATTTAATAAGCATCCAAAGGTAGGATCCATCTGCAGAGGACACAGTGCGTGCTAAATTGCTTCTCTTCTGTGGTTGTGGTTTTTTTTTTTTTTTTTTTTTCTTTCTTTCCAAACCTTAATTAATTGAAGAAAAAAATGTTTATTAAAGTGGGAACAGGCTGGGTTCTGGCTCCCGGTCTCTGGTTCAAAAGTTCATGCAGTTCCCCGAAGGCTCATCTGAATGCGGGCGTTCCCTCTCGCCATCCCTCTCCCTCCGCTCCGCGCTGGGGTCGCCTGCCTGTAAAAGGTGTCATTGTGCTCCCAGGCGCAGAGTCTGACCATCGGAACTTGAGTGAACTTTTTGCTGGGTGTCTAGATTTGCCTACAGCACGTAGATAAATAGTACAGGCAGCCACTGAGGCACGTCAGCTGCCCATTTTCCTTTTGCTCCGAATTAGAAGAAGAAGAAGAAAAAAAAAGGGGGGGAGGGGGACTTTCTTCCTGTGGTGTCTTTAAACAGGACACGGAAGGAGAACAGGAAGTTTAATTCTACAGGTGGATCCGAGGTAGGACAGCAAGCCCAGCGTGTGTGTACGTAAATTTGGATTCAAAGAAAAAGTACGAGCCCCCGGCCATCTACAGAGCTGTTTATCCATAGGCGAGGAAGTGACTCACTCCCGTGAGGAGCCTCAAACACAGAAGACATTTCCTGACCTCAGCAGGCTTCTTACGACCAGGGTGGAAAATGATGAGTTTGTCAGAGACGAAAACTTTGATCAGTCACTCCCCTAGGCTGCCACTATCTTCCTTTTGGTTTTTTGTTTTTGTTTTTCAAAGTATTGATTTTTCTCTTGTTGTTTCCAACAAAATTTTAGATCCTTGTAATTTTCATACAAATTATTTAATTTCTTTTTTTTTTCAGAAGTAGGATTTATGTGTGTGGGTGTGGGTGGGTGTGTGTTTGTGTTTCCTTTTATATGGTTGTGTCCGGGTTGTAGACTCAGAAAGCCGTGCTGAGCTTTACTGTGTTATGCTTTTTACTGGTCGCCATGCTTTTCCGCTTGCCCAGCTGGCAAAATGCAGTGAGCACAGGAGAGCCTCAGAAAGCGCTCCCTCCAAGTTGTTCGAACACTTTGGACTTCTGTGCCTGCCAAAGTCCTAAAACCATGAGGTCTGTTAGCCATTTTTTAACCTTTAAAATTACATATTGAAGTTGCGGGTTTTTGTTTTGTTTTTTTTTTTAAAGCAGTAGAGAAATACATTTTAGTTTGGTATAGGCACAGCCTTAATCACCTTGGCTCTTTTTGTCAGGCACACGTAGCATCTCATACCCTTGAGTGCCAGAGGAGCAAGCCATGGAAATGTCCCTAGAAAGGCATCACCCCATCAGGCTTCTGCCTTTTCCTCCCAGAGACGCTGTAGCCTCTGCCTGTTGGCATACACACCTTTGGGGTGCCTTTGAAAGCCCATGTATCAGATCACCTGGAGACAGGATGCTAAAATACAATCAGCAAGGAACAATTATAACAGATGACGTGGGCACTTGAAGACCCACGAAGACTTGGGAGGAGTCTGGCCGTGGCTTTCTGAAAAGATGTCGTTTGGGACCTCCGTGCAAATCCTGCACTCAGCAGCCGGGGTCTCACGAACCGCATGCACGGGAACAACGTACCTTCGAAGGGAGGGTGTGTGGGCCTTTCTCTCCTATGTGCTTATGTCTCTGTTGTCGTAGACTGGCGTCCTTTGTGGGCCATTCTCTGACATTTCAGAACCATTTCGCTCTGCAGAGAACCCGCAGCTGTGTTTCTTTAGCCTGACACTGTGGCACCTGCGCTCGAAATTGCTAGTTAGAAAAAAAAAATTGTTGAGGCCGGTGGCTGTAATCAGCGTCGTTGCTGTCTGTTTCCTCAGACTAATAGCAGAGCGATCCGAGTCTCCGGGTTCAAACAGAGGTTATCTTTCCCAGGTAGCATCTCGCCCGACGAGAATTTGATTTTTTTTCTATAGGACTTTACTCCATTAGATTAATGAAATTTCAATGGAGAGCCTGGCGCCCCCTGAAGCTTTGTTAAGAAAACAAATGGTGGTTCTGTAGGTGTGACAGCTTTACTTGGAGACTAAGAGAAGGTGAACACATCCCCACCGTCCAGGCAGCCTGGAACATTGATCTCTATTTAAAGCACCAATCGGATTTTTGTTAATTATAAATGATTGATCTGCCGTTTTCTCTCCCCCCCCCCGCCTCTTCCGCCTGAGCCTTCCCCTCCTCCCTCCCCCCCTTCTAAGTTCTTTGCACGCTGAGTGCAGAGCTTTTTGTTAAAGAGACAATCATAAAGAGCAGATTACAGCAGGACCAGCGGTGACGCTGTTGCCAATGTCACTGTCCAGGCGTTCCCCGTTCTCCCGGTTGAGGGGAACCCTGCTGTGGAGTCCCCACCGCCTCCATGCTCCCCGTTCAGCTGGCTCGCTCTTAGAGTAAAAGATCCTTTCTGGAGAAAAGAGAGCCTTCAAGTCCTCTGCCCAGTGTCATGCAGGCCCTCCTCATTATATTTTAAAATCTCACCTACAAGCCAAATCCCGATGTAACTGGGAGCGGGAGAGCACGCCAGGTAAATGCCGGCGACGTGTGGAACCAGGCCACCCTATGTGAGACAGACAAGAGGGTAGGTGAGGGTACCTCTCTCACCTCACGTCTCCATCTGTAGACCTTGAGGTGATTAACCCACCTTTTATCGTCTTCGGGGAAACAGTTCTTTAATAACGTTTGCAAGCAGTCGTGTGCTAAAATATTGACACACATGTATATTATTCTTTTTAAATTAAAATTGATTGTGTGTGTGTGCGCGTGTGTGTTCGTGTGTGTGTGCGTGCGTGTGTGTGCACATACATGCTACAACATGCGTGGCACTTAGAGAACAACTTGTAGGAGTCAGCTCTCTCCTCCCATGGCTCGGGCCGCAGGGACCGGAGCTCAGGCCATCAGACTTGGTGGCATGCACCTTCATCCACTCTGCCATGGTGCCAGCACAGGTGTCGCATTCTTGGCCATTGTTTACTACCCACGGTGCTGAGAGAACACGGGGGGGGGGGGCAGGGCGACCCTCGCTTCTTGGTAGATCTATCTTTAGTTAAATGTACTCGTTTATTGAACACAAATAGAGGGTAAATTACGGGGCTCATGAGAACCTCCTGGTAAAATCAGAACTTCGGATGAGCAAGCTAAGGCTCCGAACCATGTTGTCTTAACACTTCTGACTCAAATGTTGATTTTCATGACCGTGTCTTTCTCGTGAGCCCGTTAAGCTTTTCGGACATGGCTTTTTAGGTTGGAATAGCCCCAGCATTCACCTATTTTCCTATTGTCTAGATCGCCCACACCACACACAGAAGAATCTTTTGGAACAGGAACATTGAAGCAGTTTGTACTTGGAGGCAAAGCTCTACCAAACCCTTGGCGACTGGGAGAACCAAAGCCTCGTTTGACTTGTTCCCAAAGCTTGCTTCTCACCTTTCGGAGTTCTTAAACCAGGAAGCGGTGTGACACACTCTCAGAGCAAGTGCAGTTCTGCGATAAGAAGCAGGTGAGGAGCCAAAACTCACTGCCGCCTCTTCCCAAACACGTCCACCATCGGTGAGGAAGGCACCTTAACAGCCTCCCCACAAGGCAAACTTTGCTTCTGTGCCCACCCCCAGGAAGACTAGGTTTAAAGTGAAATTTTTGTGAGATAGCATTTATCTGCACGCGGAATTTTAAAGTATTTTCTCGTTATTGCTTATTTTAATCTCAATTAAAAAAAAAAAAACCACACAAGCAAAAGCCATTAAGGCAAGTTTATAAATAAGTCTAATTATGACCTTAAAAATCATATTTCAAATTAGCTAGGCGACTGCGACTTTAAAAACAAACAGAAATGAGCACATCAGAATGTCTGTTCCCGTCAGCGACTGACTGGGTGACCAGTGACGGCAAGAAGGCATGGGTGATGTTGGAAAACTGCGAAGAGCAGGTTTTAAAATGTTTTAATGTTACTCCTGGAGGGTTTTGTTTTGTTTTGAAAAGGCTAACTAATGATTTTCATTAGAGTATTTGTAATTTATGCTATCTAAGTCAGGTTCTAAGGTTAAATAATTTAAGGACATGAGCCCTGATCTGATACAAGAGGCACTAATGAAGTGTATTAGATTCTTGCCCTATTGCCGCATGAAATGGATCTCCAAAGCTAACAACAGCTTTCTGTGGGAACACAAATCTCCGTATAAATATCCAAATGTAGCAAGATGTTGCAAATTTTTAAAGATATGCCATAAAAATAGATTAGCGTTGGTTATGCAGTCCTGTTCGGCTGAATTACAAAGGGATATCATGGGATTGCCAATGACAGTCACATAAATAAAAAATCAATTCTTAATGATGAGGCAGACTTGTTTTAGCACATTACCCCAGGTTAAATGGGAGCACACAAAGACATCCGCTCCTATAAGACTGGAGGAATCATTGTGTATTAATATGATTTAGGGAGCTGCACACCTCGATGGAATAATTGTTATTATATCTATAGAGCCAGATGGCACTTGGTGTAAACAGCCATTGAGTGCAGGTGATCTCCGAGATCCTCTTGCGTATCCCGCTCACTCATCCTATCATCCGCATCTACAGGACCCTTTGCAAAATGCCCTGGTTACCAGCACACGGATTCTTCAGAACGGTCCTATTGTTCAGTAGGAATGCAGAATATAGACTCAACTTAGCAAAAGAATAGATGAGGCCACTACCTGGAGAGAGAGAGAGAGAGAGAGAGAGAGAGAGAGAGAGAGAGAGGTGTGTGTGTGATATGTATGCGTGTGTGTCGCTACTGTGTGTATATGGGTATCTGTGTCTCTCTGTGTGTGTATATGTGTATGTATGTATGTATGTATTTTAACAAGAAAGAGAACGGAAGGAGCCATTTATTTTCCAGCACCAGTTGCAAACCAAGGATATTTTCAGAAAAAAAAAAAATTTAAAACTCCATTAATAAGCCTCAAAAAGAAGCCAAAAGGTATATTTAAAAAAAAAAAAAGTGCTTCCAAACTTAGAGCAAGCCGAGCTCTGAACCAAATTATCTTCAATTTCTTGTAAAATGTTTGGATTTTTTTTGTTTTGTTTTGTTTTATATATTTAAAATTGACTCCTGATTACACTAGTTATCTACTTCATACGTTTGTTTAACAAATATTATCTGAAGTCTACTCTATCTTAGGCTCTGGGACAAATGGTGGGAAAACCCTGACCCCCTGGGGTCTGCATTTTTTCCAAGGGGACAATAAGCTACGCTTCACAATCCAATACAGCATCAAAAATATTTGAGAATGAACTAGACAGAATATGCTAACATTTAGAACGCGTTCATAAGAAGGCTTTATGATTTGCCTTCCCCCCAAATCCTGAAAACACATGAAATAGTTTATCTGGGAGTAATGACAGAGGCTCTGAGTGTCCTTCTTCACCTTCCAACTTCACTGATAGTCTGAGATCTTTGGCAAGCTCTCCAATGACAGGCCAGTCCCTCAGCCGAGTGGCCATAGACCGTCAGGGTGAATATTCAGTGTAAGCTTGGGTTTCCTCAGCTTAAACTGAATTTAGTAATATCACGGAGTTTTTGCATAATTTGGCTTTTTTCCCCTCTGATAATAGCATCAAAAAAACAGGTCATTTTTAAGTGTGTGTCATTTTTAAGTTTCTCCCGTCCTGGCTTATTCTGTGCCTCTTAATCACATCAAAGACACGACACTGGCCGTTGAAGAGACATTTTGTGAACGGAGAGTTCCAAACCTAGAAAGCAGGCTTGTGTAAATTCAGAAGCCTTCAGACCCTCTAAGCCATAACAACAAAGTCCATCCTCCCCCTGAAAGCATGCCTGCCTCCCAGGTGTGATGCCTAGCCAGTTCCTACGCTGTCGGACCATGCCCAGCTCACTGCCAGGGGAGGTCCGTCATCTGTCTGCACCTGCTCTCAAGTGGCACACAGCAGGTCCAGTTCAGGCGAAAAGTAAAACCTAGTTCGTGATGTGGATTCGTTCGAGTTCACTTTTAATTAAGTATTAATCAAAATATGCATGCTTATTGCTGTATAGTTAAAAATCCTGAAAGTATGGATTCCAGGGTGTACATGGTTATAGTCTAAAGCATGCTATAAGGGTCTGATTTGTTCTTTTCTTTATATTTTGTTTATTTTTGGTTTTGGTTTTGTTTTTGTTTTCATATAAGCCAGTTGGTTTTGGGTTTTTTTGTTGTTGTTGTTGTTGTTTTTTTTTTGTGCTCAAGAAAAACTCGGAGTGTTATTACTTTTTAAAACTAACAGGGCCTGAAAGTTGATGCTTTTTTTTTTTTTTTTAATTACCGCAAAATGTTGCAGCCAGCAAGTCATTGCAGACTTGTTTCCCTAATAACAGCCGTGGGACTCAGCCAGCACGCTCACCTAAGGGAAATGGCGAAACTACTACTTTCTGCTTATTTCTCTCCGTTGTCCGTGGAAGGTGGGGTAAATTTTTGATTAATTTATCCCTTCTCTTATCTCTAGAGCATGAAATTTCTTCTTCTTCTTCTTCTTCTTCTTCTTCTTCTTCTTCTTCTTCTTCTTCTTCTTTTTTTTTAAAGCAAAAGAATCAGACAAGGGTATTTATAGATCAATGTGCTCGCTGTGCCAGATTTCATAAGAAAACATGTTTGCAGTTCCGGGCCCTTCAGCATGACATTCTTCGTGAAGATGAGTGCTTACGGGTGTGTGGGAAGGAGAGGGGACCTGGAAAGCCTTCCCTGAGCAGCCAACAATATTTCGCCTATCAGGGTGCTCCAGCGGATGAACAGTCCTACTGTTTTAATTTTGAATATAGATTGTCTCGCGCTGATGGGGAGTATTGTTAATTTTAATAAAATTAACTTTACATGGTTATTTCGCCGCTTTATAATAATTTTACATGGTGCCCTGGGGAGGCCTCTGCTTCACATTATCAGGTGTTGCATTTGCCATTTGCCCGGGCGCCGCTCAGCTTCGCTCCCCCACGCCATCGCCCGAAGCCACGGCGCATTCTAGCGCGAGCACCTCCACTCTCCGGCCCTCTCCGGTTTCTATGCTTTTATACGTATAGATCATTTTTGCATTTTCTCAGGATTATTGTCTGGTGCCGTCTCCCACCATTCCCGCTGCTTGCCTTCAGGTAGACACCGTGATAATAACAAGTTGGCTGAGACACCGGCAGGCCACCTCGGGCATCGAGACATCCACATTTATTTTCAGGTTGGCCATCGGCCACTGTTTTTATACAGTTTTCGTTGTTTGTTTTTTGTTTTTTGTTTTTTTTTTTTTTGGTGAGTTATAGCGTGATAACCCTATTAGAATATAACTCCTTTACGGAGAGTTACTGCTGTTTAAGAATAAGGGGGAAACAGTCGATCACTTTCACGGCTCGCTGTACGTCATGCGGAGATGAGCAGAATGCCTCCTCGGCATGTCACCCCCATTTACCCTCCCCCAGGAGTTCACAGAGATCGGGTGGATTAACAGGTAGCCGCAAGAGGGCCGAGTGGTTGTCAAATGAGAAGCCGCTCTTGCTAAGTGTACAGTAATTAAGGCGGGACTGTGTTCTTCTGAGTCTGTCCCTGCTTTCCCTAGGTGAGCTTTTGTCCTTCTTGGCCCTAAGTTGGCCCGTTACCTGCTTCTGTTTGTTGCCCAGGCTGGCCTGGAGCGCATCTGGTAGCTCAGGTTAGTACGGAAACTGCTGGAGTCCTCTTGCCTTTGCCTCCCAAGTGCTGATTACAGGCCTAAGCCACCCCCACTCCTGGCCTGTTAGCATGTCACACTGCTATTTAAGGTGTATAAATAGGTGCCGGCCTCTTTGGGCTGGCTGAGTTGCAAACAATTCAAAGTACACATTTTAAGAATGTTTTCTTTGCCGTGCCGGTTTGCAGATGGACAGATGGGAGCAAGCTGGCTTCCTGAGAGACTGTGGGCCGCCGATGTTTGATTGACAAACTAGTGAACCCTGTAACCCGAAGAGCATTTAACTGACTGATGACAAATAGGCTGATTAGTTTAAATCTTCTTCAAGTCTTCTTTAGTTTATAGTCATAAAATAGGTATTTTGTTTTTTTTTTTTTTTGGGGGGGGGTTCGAGACAGGGTTTCTCTGTGTAGCCTTGGCTGTCCTGGACTCACTTTGTAGACCAGGCTGGCTCACCAGGCCTATGCCTCTCTGAGTTCTGGGATTAACGTCGTGCGCCACCACACCCAGCTAGAATGTCTTGATAACTGACTTTGTTGCAATAACTTAAATTATCTAGATGGAGTGGGGAATGCTGGCTCAAGACCATTTATCCCCCCCGCCCCCACATCAGAGAGGCCAACCACAGGAGAATGAAAATCCTAGGCCAGCCCAGGCTCACCTAGTGAGACGCTGTCACAAAAAAAAAAAAAAAAAAATCAAAACTTACACTGTGAAGATGAAACTCAAACAAGTTGGGGAAGGTGTCAATCTCCTTCTTGCTTGTGAGGGAGAAGTACTTGAGCTGCAGGGGTGTGGGAGGGCTCTCTGACCTAGCATGGGCACACAAAGCTCCTCAGCGCTTGGGATGAACTCCTAGTCCATAGTTTTGCTCTTCTAGCTCAAATCCTCAGATGTCCCACGCCTGCCATTTCAAGAACTCTGTTCATACTACTGAGTGGCAGTCTCATGAAGACATTTCTTGCGATAACTTGAGCAGGCTACGGGGAGGACTTGAGAGAATGATTTGTGAAGGCTCCAACAGGGCCAGAATGAGAGGTAATGGACCCACAATGTGCATAATAATTCAATGGCTATTAACACATTTTGACTTCGTAGAGGAAAATTTGTTTGGAAAGACTCTAAAAGTCCCCTGAATGCGAGCAGTCTGAATGGTGTTTATAAATATTTTACCTGCCACGGACAGATGATTAGATTTGTCCAATAACAATTCCAGAGTAGCTAATGCAGCAATGTAAATATGAATATTCAGGGAGCACTTTTTCTTTATACAGTGAATATGTGATTAGTAATGTTTTCTTTTACGAAGGTGTTTTTAATGGCCCCATTGGCTTATAAAGGAAATTTAAAGTTAAGTTCCAGGAATGACATAATGAAATCTCCTGGGAATTTGTGGCTTAGGTATAATTACAAAAGTGAAAATTTTTGTATTTATGATTTATACTTGTATAATACATTTCATTGGAGGCTCTGGTAGTGCCCTCCGGGTTTCCCATTTCTTACAAGACTGTCTGTGGAACCAAAACAGCTCCTCTACCATGGCCTAACCAAAATCCCACCCTCAGAAGCACCTCCATTTTAGAGAATGAAACAAAAAACTCCCTACAGGGCTGGAAAGATGGCTCAGTGGTTAAGAGCATTGTCTGTTCTTCCACAGGACCCAGGTTCAATTCCCAGCGCCCACATGGCAGCTCACAACTGTCTATACCACCAATTCCAAGGAATCTGACACCTTCACACTAATGCACATAAATTAAATAAATTATTTAAAGAAAACAACTTCCTACCCCCCCCCAAAAAAAAAAGAATAGATTAAGGAATTCAGAATTGCTGGTTCCCTTTTTCATTGCAATATTGCTCATTTCGGTGAGTGGATTTGTTTGTTTTTGTTTTTTCAAGATAGAGTTTCTCTGTGTAGTCCTGGCTATCCTGGACTCTCTTTGTAGACCAGGCTGGCCTTCAAACTCACAGAGATCTGCCTGCCTCTGCCTCCCTGGGTGCTGGGATTACAAACATGCTCCACTATGCCCAGCTTCACTGAACGATTGTTTTAATGTAAGATTTGTTTGGGACTAAAGGATCACAAAGGACTCATGGCAAGTGGTGACCTACAGGCTTCCTTTTTCTCCTGCACCAGCATGTGCAGAAAGAGGGGTTTGCATTGGGTAAGGAGAAGGAAGTACAAATAGCTGTTGCCCTTACCTTAGAATCAGCTCTCCTGGCTTCCTCACTACTGTCCCAGAAATGGCTCCCGTCTCTGGCTAAACACTTCCTTCCTCATCCATAATACAATCCTAACCGTAGAGCAAACACCCCAAACGAATATTTAGAGGTGGCTATGACTTGAATCTTTCCAAACACTAAAAAAAAATGGCCTTCTCTATGTGTCAGAAGAGGCCTCAGGCTTCCTGTGAAAAGAACTCTCCACATACTTGCTGTGTGGGCTAATCCATACCTCGAGGTCTTCCAATATGACTTCCATAAATCTCTAAGAATTTCATTGTGGGCTGCCTGGCACCTGACGCTGGAAACTACTGATCTGTTAAGCTGACTGGCGTGTGAGTAGGACTGTGGGAGCGTTTTCGTTGCACGGAGAGCTGGCCCCTAATGCTTTCAGTCTTATCTTGCACGTCAGCCCCAAATCCTTTGGCAGCCAGTAAAAGCCAGATCCTTCCAGACTGGACTGAAATCCAGGCTTCCCTGAGATTCCCAGCTTCTCAGGAATGTTAACATATACGTAGTTGACACTGAACGCTATATACCTCGTAATATAAGATGAGAATGAAATGCCACCGACTGCCCGGGTCCCTGCCTCCGATCCTTCCAGGATCGAAGTGTATTGAATATCAGGGGGGTTCCCCACAAAATGTATCGGTTCTGCTATTCAGAATCCTCTCTGAATGTGATGATCAAGCTCTTCTGAACATAAAAGTCCCCCGTGGACTCAGAGCAGCGTTTTCCTCTCTAACCACCCACCCTCAGAACTGGTCATACCCGAGACAGACCCGGGGGCTGCCAAGAGCACCGGAAGGAAGGCCATTTTGTAGACAGTCTATGCCCAGATGGCAGAGGATTTCTCCACCGCCTTCTGTGAGCAGTCCTTGAGAGCGTGTTTCAGCGTGTCTCAGACTCACCGAGAAGTTTTAAGGTACTTGGTGTAGAATGCCTTCACAGATGCAGGGCCCTAGAGATCACCCCACATCTTCATTAGTGCTATTTATGGCCTGCTTGTCAAGAGAATTATCAGAAAGGATATCCTCGTTAAAATCAGAACAACCACAAGTGCTTGCCAAAGTGGCTTTTGGGTTGGCCAGTCACTGGGTTGACAGGTCCCACAAAAAGAGTCGGCAGCGGCTGGAGAGACGGCTCAGCAGTCAAGAGTGGCACTTACTGCTCTTGCAGAGGGGCCAGGATGGGCTCCCAGCACCCACACTGGACAGCTCACAACTGCCCGAAACTCCAGTTCCAGGAAATCCACCCTCCTCTGATCTCCACGGTACCTGCATACACATGCAAATTAACTAAACAAATGTGTCTTTAAAAATAAAGTGACAGGACTGTGTTGGGTTTAGCAAGAAGGGGCAGGAATCATGAGGCAGGGGTGGGGGATGGGGAGGACAGGGGAGAAGGTGAGGGAGAGGATAGCTGGTTTCCGAGTAAGCTAAGGTGGAGCCAAAACTTCGAAAGTCACTAAGATGGCATTTGATCCAAGATGATGAGCCAAGGAATGGCATCAAAGTAGGCTGATCGACCAATCACGATATTCAAAGAACAGCAGGCGAGCCCCTGGGGCATTCATCAAGAAGGACTCTGTAGAAGGGCCCCGGGAGGGAAGGGGAGTCTGATCTCAAGGAAGAGGATTCTTTGCAGTCACTCTGTTATCCTGGGGGAACAAGCTACATCCAATGTGTCCATGGGAGAAGGTCCATTCCGCAGACCGATGCCACGTTGTTCCTATCTTCTTATTTATCTACCCTAAGGGAAGCACAAGGGAACAACAGCTCGTGCCTGGCCCTCAACTTGCATCTGTGGTGGCATCACAGACCATCACTAGGAAGTCTCGGTCCCTGCCCACCACCAGACTGGTTAGTTAGAGTGCAATATAGACAATCAGCCATTCAGTACGTGTTTCATCTCCTTTGGATGGGTTCTCGTTCGGTCAGCCTGATACATCCATACGTGACAGCGATTCCTGTAAAAACCTGGGTCAAGAAGGGAGGGTTAAAAAAATCTGGCCACAAACCAAGAGGGAGTTGAGGTATGACTTGGACTCCAAGCAGTCTGATGCTAGGCGTTCCGGCTTTCATCGCCCTGTTGGGCTGCCTTCCTAGGAGGCGTCTGTTAGCTAGAATTAACGTACGTTCTCTTAGGGAACTTCCTGAAATTCCTTGACACCGTCTGCCCGACTCGCATCTCCTGCCCTCTGTGTTCTGTCTCTTTCCTCTGGGTCTCAAGACTCTAGACTCCGTTCCCACTGTTGAGAAAGTTAGTTCTTTGTAAGCTTCTCAAGCCGCCTGAGATCTGACCTGATTTCCTTGCGGAGAGGCAAGTTAGATCAACAACCTAGGAAAAGTCGTGGGTTAGGGTTAGGATTAGTAATTAACTAACCCTGGTAACTAATGCACGGACCGCTAGCTGCCTAGGTCTCGATGCCTAGGTTTTATTTTCTAAGCTCTCCCTTTAAAGGTACCTAAATGTGAGGGTTTACTAACAGATGAATTCCTTCACTGGCTTGGGAACGCAAAGGCCTCCCTCTAAGGACAATGTTAAAACGTGCCGCCTCGGCCTCACGGCGTGAACCTGTGGCATGTGATATGAAGCCAGGCAGAAGCAATGTAGAGAGTGCCACGGGCCCTGGGCACAGTTAGAAACTGCAAAGGGGTTCAGTGAGGATGGCACAGGACTCCCTGGTTCCTAGCGGGGCACCCGTGGCCTGGAGGCTTTAAAAAGTGGGCTCTTGGTCAAATAGTCTGGGTCTGAACACAGATCCCGGCTCGGGTGTTTAGAGAAAGCTTTATTTACAATAGCCCCAAACCGAGCCCAGCCTAAGTATCTACCAACTGGTAAGTAGATAAACAAATTGTGGAGCAGCCATTACAGTGTAGTGAAATGCCATTCAGCAATAAAAATGGGTATAAATGCAACAAAGTGGGTAAGCCGTAAAGGTTTTATGTTCATCGAAAAGAGCCAGACGTAAAAAGATGAGAGTCTATAATGACTCCATCTATGACATCCTTAGCAAGCCAAAGCCAGAGACCGGGGACACATCGGTGGTCTCCGAAAGTCAGCGCTAGGGCAGTAGACCGGCCGCTGAAGAGCACGGGAGACCTCAGAGGGCTGATGGAGCTGCTGTGTGGGTTACCCGGGTAACATCACCCTCTGCGTTGTGTGTATCTGTGGAGAGCGCGCGTCCGTCACGATCCATCCGCCTGTGTAGTAAGAACGGGACTTGATGTGACAGATCTTAACATGCAAACTCGAAACGTAGTGAGTGCGTTTCCAGGCAGGGCTCTTTTTCATCTGTCCGGCTTCTGCGAGCGAGGTCACGGTTGCTCCTGTAGGACACCCGGCTCTCCGGAACCGAGGGATGGGAGTTCTTCGCCAAGGGGCATGTTCCCCTGCGGGTCTGCGTTCTGCTGACGAGCTGTGTGGCACCAGGACCCAGGGCGGGAAGAAGAGCGGAGGGAGCCCAGGGTGATCCTCAAACTGCAGAGGAACAGTGCACATAGGAGAGAGTAGGGCAGAGGGGCCCTGGCTCAGGCAGCCAGGGGACAAGGACGGGAGCACACGCTTGGCTGTGGAAAAGAAGGGGTTGAGCGGCAGGGAGAGATGACATCTACCTCCTTAGGTTCCGTCACCCTCAAATTAGCACGTTTGCACATTCACAGCGCCCAAGCGGCTCCCAGTTTCTCGGCAATGGGATATCTCACGCAATTAAGCTTTTAGGGAAATTTTTTTTTTCTCTTTCTTTGCCATTAAAAAAAAAAAAAAAAAAAATCTGACAACTGCGCCACATGTATCGTTTAGACACAGGTCACATTACCCAGATAATGAACTCTTTCATGTAAAATTTCCAGTAGATTTTTAACATGCAAAGCCCTCGTCATATGTTATCCTGCATTGATCCGATCGGAGCTGTTAGTGTCTAGTGGATCAATGATCAGCAAACTACAAAGTCACTTAGTGACTATGGCAGCCGCGGCAGTGCTAAAATCTATTGTGTCAGGAATCCTTGTTTTATTAACTCTGTAATTACCTGTTCAGCTGAACCGGTGGATTTTATTACACATTTTCCTTCACCTGAACAAGACCTTTGCACTTCTCCCCGTGCCCTGAGGAGCCTCCATTTTTTTCTGCTCCATGTCTTTCTCTGGTGCCCTGTGGCTTACCCGCCATCTGTTTAGACAGGGCTGTGTGCAGGAAGGAGGACTTTAAGGATGCCAGTGCCTTGCTTTGGAAACTGACAGATGGCATTCCCCCCTTCAGGACAGTGGCCTTAGTCTTGGGGTACACTCCATCTCCAGGGGGGGAAGAAAGCCAGGAGTGTGACTGTCGTATTGGTGCATTCCTTAAACAAAAACTTACAATATCGCATAGACTTGAGTTAAAAGCATGGGCCTGAGGGATCAGGCGAGTTATGTATGCTCTCTCGGGCTTGGGGCCGGTGGACAGGAAGGGAGAGTAAGACTCGTTTGTACATTTCCACCACGTGGTGGTGGCACACACCTTTAATCCCAGAACTCAGGGAGGCAGAGGCAGTGGATCTCAGTCAGTTTGAGGCCAGCCTGGTCTACAAGGCGAGTTCTAGGACAGCCAAGGCTACATAGAGAGACCCTGTCTTGAAAAAAACCCAAACAAACAAATTTCCTGTACATTTTACTACTTCCTCCTAATAGGCAGGTGCTTTCACCTTTGACCTCCCTGCTCACCTCAGACCCAATATCCTGGCAGTTCTGCTTTAACACGCCCCCCCCCCCTTCGCCATGCATCCATCACTGTCCGTCTGCAGCATCTCAATCCAAGCCCGAGCCACTACCATCTCCTGTCTGCACTACTCAGCAAGGTACGCCCGATGCACTCTTGGCTGTCTTAAGATTTTTTTCTTTTTTCTGTTTTGAATCTGTGTGTCTGTGTGTCTACTGTGTGTATGCAGGGCCCACAGAGGGCAGAAGAAGGTGTCAGATCCCTCAGAGCCGGAGTTTCAGGCAGCTGTGGGCTGCTCGCTGCTGGTCCTCTGGAAGAGCAGCCAGTGCTCTTAACTGCTGAGCCACCTCTCCAGCCCCTCTCTTGGCTTCCCCTTGCTGCCGTTCTTAGAAGGTTTCTGTTGTCCTTAGTATTAGATTGAAAGCCACTAAGAAGTGCCAGATGGGAAGCCAGTCCCTAGAAGGCTTTGCCTTGGTGGTGCGGATATCAGGTCTGGAAAGAGGCGAGATCTTAAATTTGATTTTGCCACACTAGGGAGTATTTTAGGAGTATAAAACAAAGCCAAAGAGCCATTCTTCTTTAGAGTATGCAGAGGAGCTTAATAGCTCCCCAGTTAGTTGAGGCTACTTACCTCATAGCTACTAGCCACTGGTAAATGTCTTGAAATGACCAAGCTGATGTAACACACGCACTTTTCCTATAGAACTTAATTCTGTCACTTTTATTAAATGGCCACGCATTTTGAGACTCTCACCCAGTCCCCCTGCCTTAGTTACTACTATTGCCATGACTAAAAACCATGAGCCCAAAGCAAAGCATTTAACTCGGGGCTCACAGCTTTGGAGGGTTAGAGCATGGCACAAGGTTCCGTCTATTCCAAGCTTTTATAAACTAGCAAAGGCCCATATTAGATATAAAATTAGGCCGATTTTTCTCCAGAAAAAGTATTTAGCTTCTATCGAACGTCTACTTGAGAAATATAAAAGCGCATGCCTTTAATCCCAGCACTCAGGAGACAGAGACAAGCAGATCTCTGTGAGTTCAAGGCCAGCCTGGTCTACAAAGTGAGACCAAGGCAGCCAGCGCTATTATACAGAAAAACTCTGTCTCAAAAATAATGATCTGATCTTCTGGTTATGCTCTATTTTCCAAATTTTCAGAAGATAAAAAAAAAAAATTTGATAGTTTTTGAAAAGTATATCATGAAAATTTCTATGTAGATGGAATTATTAGCAAAGAACCTTAAATTTCCTTTCAGGCCTAGAATGCTTCCCTGGCAGATGTTTTGTAGAAGAGTGTTATCCTAAAGGAAGTGATGCCCGGAGCTGGGGAGATGGCACAGTGGTTTAAGAGCACTGTCGCTCTTCAGAGGACCAGGTTCGGTTCCCAGCACCCACATGGTGGCTCACAACCGTCCAGAGCTCCCATTTGAGGGCAGCTGGTGCCATCTTCCCTCCTCCGCCAGGCATGCACGTGAGAAACATACATGCATACATACATCTACGCACACATACGTGCACGCATACATAGATGCAGGCAGAACACACACATACACGTAAAATACAGTAAGTTTTAAGGAAACAGAAACGGGTCCCTAACCACGGTGACGAGTCCCATTGTTTAGAGATGACAACCGGCTACTAAAGTCCGACGCAAGGACCCCGTCTTGGTGTGCATCGTTTCGGCCCCGCCTCTAAGGCGCTTCTGAAAGAGGCATTTGTCAATTAAGCTGAGCCGAATTGCTTGTAAGACCTCTGGGAATGAGGACGAGACCTCAGTGGCGAAGAGCAATGGGAACACCGCTTTCCCATCCCTTTAGCTGAGGAGAAAGTTAACTGACCTCCGTGCGGCGTTCGCCTAGAACTCCACAGACTGTTTCATTTGAAATGATGAGGAGGGTACAGCGTGTGGACGAAAGAAATTAAGCTGAAAAACGCAAGCCTGGAGCGCGGCTCCTCTTCTGCGCCCTAATTCCCCTTTAAAATGAGCTTAACTGGTGTAGACGCTAGTGATATAAAGATGAATAAGACTCACCCCTCCTGTCTTCAAGGAACTAATAATCCAAGGGAAAACAGATGCGGGCAGCTCAGAGTGCTCATTGAGATCGACGGTGCGTTCAGCAAAGGGCTAAGCAAGAGACAGAGTAAAAGATGAATTCTGCCCAGGGTATCAGGGAAGACTTCACGGAGGAGGTGATACCTAACTCATGCTGAGCTAGGATTTAACCAAACAGTGAAGAAATGGACCGCCGCAGAAAGAGAAAGCAGCAAGAAACAAAGACGAGTTTATAAACTACATGGCCTGGAGCTCAGTGGCTAAGAGCACTTCCTGCTCTTCCAAAGCACCCAAGCTCAATTCCCAGCTCCCAGCTCCCACGCTGGGCAGCTCAAAACTGCCTGTCACTCCAGCTCCAGGGGATCAGACACCCTCTCCTGGCCTCCTTAAGCACCACACGTGTATACACATAAACAAAGATAAAAATAAAAGTTTAAAGCATAAAGTGAGAGACTAGAGAGGGAGAGGGAGGACATGTTGGGGTAAGTTGTCCAGAATATGTGTATTGCTCCTGTCTCGGTCCACTCCTGTGCCACGGCTGATAGTTCAGATCATGACATCACTTGGCACTTGGTGGCCGGCATGTTTCTTTGTGTGGTCTTCTGCAGTCCACCCCTCTAAGCTCTTATCCACTCTCAATCCTTTTGGTGGCGCTGGCTAGCGACAGAGGTCACTTACACAGGCCCCTTTCTACCTCTGGAACCTTCTTCATCCAGCTTTGACGGTTCCACGTACCAAGCACGTGCTTTGGGCTTAGCCAAGCAGATATGCTCTCTCTGAAGACTGAAACAAGACGGAGCTTCACAAGGATGTGAAGACATTTGCTGATCGTCCACAGGGCCGGGAGGGACACTAGTTGGTGCACTCTGAGATTGTGTGTGTGTGTGTGTGTGTGTGTGTGTGTGTTACTTTCCCTTGACCCTTGAAGATCCTGAGTCCAACCTCGTGTCACTTTTCTGACTTGTAGCTAAAATGCTGTCTCAGACATGTCCGAAACCAAATTGGTCACTCAAGTGGACGGAGTTCAACATGGGGAAGCACAGAACTACAAGCCCAAACCTCAGATGAAGTGCTTTTCAGAAGTGGGGATTTCAGATTCCTTGTGTTAAAGCTGAGGAGTAAAGCCCCGGGAGATAAATCACCCAGGGAGGCAAATTAGGAAAGAAAACGAAAGGACCAGAGACAATGCCCTGGACCCTTCTGAGATCCGAAGACTCAGACCGAAGAGGAAAATGTATTTCCCTAAAGAGGTATCAGAGAGCCAGGAGGAGCGAACCCAAGGCAGCAATAATCTTGAGGACAGACAGGCCAGCAAGGAGAAGGACTGAGTCTCCGGCCTCTTGGCCCTTGAGATTGGCAGCGTGTCGATGATTGGCTTGTAGCTGGGAGCTGAACTCCAATGTTTAAGGAAATAATGGGAGGTGACAAGCAGAGGCAGCAATATGGATTGTTTTAATTGGGAGTCTGCAGAAGGAAAGGGGGTGACGTGGTCATCGGGGATTTGGGGTAAGAAGAAAGCTTTTTCACTAGTGACTGGAGGAAACATGAGCTTCATCTAGCAGAAAGGGTTGGTGGAGGGTGAAAGTCTGAAAACATTAAGATGGAGGACAGATAGACAGACATTCTGCAGGAGAAGGAAGTGGTGAAGATTATAACACAGTCAAATGATTGACCTTGGAAGGGAGTAGAGCCTTTTCCGTTTTGGCAATAAGACAGAAAGGCTGCAAGTTAAAATCACCTGCATGCTCCTTAAACATAGACACTCCTCCAGCCTACCCGGCATTTAGTGAATCGAAACATTTAGCGTCCTCAGGGTTCACTATTAACATGCCACGGTTGCGTTTATGTCTACTAAAATTCATGACTTGTAAATAGGACTAACAGAAAAAGAAGAGGAGTTGAAACTCCCGGCAGGCAAAAGTTGGCATGGCCCCGTTGGGATGCAAGCAACGGGATCCGATAAAGACGGAGGCCCCTGACGACTGCTGAGCACCAGGGCTGGGGAGATGGATCGGTGGGCGAAGTGGCCGCCATGCCAGCGTGAGGACCTGAGTTCTGAGTCTCCCAGCGCCGGCGTGGCGGTGAGCACCAGAGGCTCCTCAGGGCTCACCGACCAGCTAGTGTGGGCAGAACTGGTGTGCTCCAGGTCCGGTGAGTGAGTCTGTCTCAGAAAGATAGAGACGTCTGGAGAGACGGCTCAGCAGTTAAGACGGCTCTCTGCCATTGCTGAGGACCCAGGTTTGGTTCCTAGCACCCACACAGTGGTTCACACCAACCCTAACTCCGATGTCCAGGGATCTGGCGCCCTCTGCTGAACACGGCTTTCCAGTATGGGGAAGCCGCGTCTCCCCAGGCCTTCTAGCAGCACACAGTGAGGATGAGCTTTCTGTTGTCCTAAGCTGTTCTCTGCCAGCTTTTGGTTTCGGCCCTGCTCTTCGGACATTGTAGACTGTCGGTTAACTTACCCAGGACTGACAGTCTTGGCATCTTCTTAGTATATATATATTTTTATTTATATATATATATATATATATATATATATATATATATATATATAATTGGCTGCTTCTATTAGCCTGGAGAGTGCATCCAATCTTCTTTTCTGAAACTCCGAGGAATAGCCTCCGTCTCTGGGGGGAAGTTGAAGAGATTTGGCTTATTAAGTACCTCAGACTTGAAAGTGAATTGTTATGCTGGCTACCCAACAATCTCAGGGGAGTTGTTAAAATACTCTGAGCCTTAGCTTTTCCCATCTGTAAAATAGGTATAACACACGAGATAATAATGTAAGGGCCTGTTAGCAGGCTCTCTGTAGTCCCTAAGGGAACTGTGCTCTCTCTCTCTCTCTCTCTCTCTCTCTCTCTCTCTCTCTCTCTCCCCTCTCCACGTATCTTCTGGCACCTCTTTTGCTTGCCCTCTGAACATTTTATCCCCAAATTTCTTTCCCAAAGGGAGTTCCTGAAACTCTCCCATGGTTTGGTTAAGTCTCACCTAGACCAAATGGTAAAGGATGAAAATATGAAAGATTCCATACCAGATCTAGTATCAAATTAGTTGATGTTAAGCTAACCACAAATCGCTTGAATGGTATCAAGTGAACTAAGCCAGGCTGCATGCTCTTCCGCTAGAAAAAAATAAACGGGGTTTGTAAGATTATCAGATTCTAAGTTGTTAATGGTTAGTGTAGAACAATAATTTGGGTGTTGACCTTAAGGGCTTCTGTGTGGAGTGTCTGTCAGCACCAAGTGCTAATTCTACTGCAAATGCTGATTGTGTCACCTGAGAGCCAACATCACTCGATGAAGCATGTTCAGCATTAAAGTGTGTGTGTTTAATTAAAATTGATTTTGGAAGACTTCTCCACTCCGGCTCCTTCTGCTCAACCTTATTATTATTTTTTTTTATTGAGAAAATGAAATGAAGACATTGTTCAGGTTATATCATACGTGTTAGATACTAGAAAATACCCAGTTTTGATTTTTTCTTTCTAAGGCCTAATAACCTATATAACTACTAGACATCTTAATTTCACTTGGTCCTAGGGAAGGGTTGGTGGTAGTAATCAAATCCCAATTTGGAAATGCATCTGAAGATTCTAAATGCATTCACCCCCTCCCCCCTTCCCCCGCGCGCCCATGCAGGGAGGAAACTTGGGAACAGATCTGAGAAAAAAACAATTCCTTCATCTGTATCATGGTAGGTTTGGGGTTTTTTTGGTCCTCATGACAAAATGGTATTCTAGGTGCTAATTCTCTTAAGAGCAACAAAAGCGTTATGTGTTTAACGTTTGTCTTTCCACAGAAGATGGTTTTGTAGGTATGAGAATATTTCCGCTTCATTCAGCCAAGAACTCAAAACATCATTTTTGTGTGTTAAAAAAAAGGATAAAGAGAAAAGAGGACAGAAAAAGAAGGCAGAATTTTAAAAAATAAGTTGATTTCCACCCACAGTCCTGTTTTCTTGTTCGTTTGTTTTGGTTTGGGTTTGTTTTTTTGTTTGTTTTGTTTCATTTTTTTCTGTTTTGGTTTTTTGTTTTGTTTCATTTTTTGGTACTGTTCCAGTCCTACATTTACCGATGGACACAGGATTATTAGTTACAGGGAACAAAGGTGCAACTCTTCTGACAGGTGAAAACTACCTTTACACCTGAAGGAAACAAAAACAAACCACCCTCCTGCCAGATTCAGATGTTCTCAGCCTTGAAAGGATAAGTAGAAACAGGAAGCGTGCTGTTTGCGTCTCCCTCACAGCAAGCGCTGTCCCCCGCAGCTTATAAACTCTAATATTTTGTGTAAATTCTTCGGTTGAATAACCTAGGTTGGCTTCCTCCTCCCTCCTCCTCTTACTCTTGTTCTTTTGCTTTTTTATTCACTTATACCTAGAACACTATGCAGCTCACCTCCAGGGTGAATAACCGTGTATTGCCACCAGCCAGACCAGGTGTGGACAAGGAAGTGGGAAGCTCGATCAGGAGAAAGATGAGGGACCATTTCAGTGCAGGGACCAAACAGCAGCTACTCACGCCTCAGAAAGAGAGAAACGGCTAAACTACCGAAAACGGGCGTTTGGTTTTGGTTTGGTTTTCTTTTAACGGCAACTTGGACAGTCTAAAAGAGAGTGTGGAGCTGGGAAGAGTCTAATAAGAGGAGTTTAGAGCAGCCAGCACCTCGTCCCACTTGCCTCAAAGTTTGCCCTTGGGCAGGTGCAGTTTCTAAGTGCTTTTCTCTCCAGTTGAAGACAGACCGTGTCAAGCTGCGGGGCCCTGGGGCGTACCTCTAGCCAACCTGGTGCCTGAGAACCCACACTGTTGATGGCAACTGCACCAGAGTAAAATAAAATGCGGAAACAGTGTGTTGGAAATCATTTGAGGGTTTGTGTGTCTTTTCCGAAATCACAGTCACCTCATACCACTGTTGTGTGCCTTTCTTACTAATAAAGGACCCCCCTGTTTGCTAGACATAAAATTTTATTTGAGAGTCTTTGGGGCTTCAGTGCGAACTCACTTTCCAAATTAAAGCGGGATACAGGTACTTTTTCTCTTTATCAGACTGGGATCTATTAAATCCCACTACAAGCAAATCTTGTGTGTGTGCATGTGTGTGCGCGCGCGCGTGTGTGCTTCGAGTATTGTTTGGAGTAGCTAGAGAAGAGAGCCACTTTTCCCATCGCTCCCCGGAGCTGTGGTCCCCTGCCTCCCACTGGAGCCATGTTTGTTAGCAGGATTCCTGTGGGAGACCTGTTTGTGAAGGTGGCATTTGCGATTCAGACTCCAGGTCCCCATGCCAGCCTCAGAAAGCCAAGCAGATGTCTCCTTGTTTCCCCGAAGCCTAGCTCATCACTCATCCCAGGAGGAAAATCAGAAGAGGCTGGGACAAACACTGTTCCATCAGCCACAGCCAAGTGACGAGAGACAGGCAGACAGACGGACAGACAGAGACAGAGAGAAAGAGTTGTGGGTCAGTTTAAATTCGAGTTTGAACTGAGTTTTATTTAAAGACGGAATGATTGATTCATCGACAGGAAATTTTATCCTTCCTCTGCCTTTTCCCTCCCCTCTTTTTTTTTTTTTTCTTTCACAACCTCGCCTGGCAAAGTTTAATGTCTTTGATGGGTCTCTCTGGGGGACAGTCTGTGCTTTTTCGGTTTTGTTTTGGATCAATAGGTTGTCTGAGAGCCAGCTTTAGCTGCTGGGTTGTTTGTACAAGAACACGAAGAGGCTATTTCTTCAGCTGCACACCAAAACACATGCAAACCGAAAGAGGCAAATAAAATGTATTTGGAATCTCATATTCCACAGGGTCCGGGAATTATACTCATTAAGCGGGTTTTAGAAAACCCCGGGGTAACGCATAGTACGAAACAATTTTGCACGGAGCCCAAACTAGCATTAGGTGAGACGTTTCTGCTCTGTGTGTGCTTTAATTGCATTGCTCATTTTTAAGCAATAATTCAAATGCTCCAGAAAATAAAAGCAACTTAAGGCAATTTTTTTTTGTTGCTTTTGGACATATGTTAGATGTAACCTTGGCTAATTGCAGTCTAGAGTCAGATTCTTAAGATGGATTTATTTTTATTTTATCTTTTTTAACGATACAATGTCTGTTTGCTTAGACGAATCCCTCAGGCCCAGGGCCCTAGGCCGCTGGAACGGCTGCTGACTCAGAAGGTCCCCTGCCGGGCAGGTCTCTATCTCTCTGTCTCCCTCTTGAATATTTGCTGTCTTCGTCCCCCCCCCCCCCCCCGCTCTGTGCAAACGCAGGGTAGTGTCTGTGTTTCACAAAGAGAATGCGTGTTAAAAAGAACTAATGGTCCCACTGTCCATCAGGCTGGGCCGCGATGGAGGTCATCCGGCGGTCAACACCAAATAATTTCAGCCTGTGCCCACAGCCCCTGAAGCTGTTGACTCGCTGGCGGGGCTTCACCCGCCTCTCGTGGCTTCTGCATCCCCCCGAAACCTGGGAGCCTTCATTCCGGAGACCAGAACCGACATAGTTTCACCCTGGCAACAGTGTGAGCACAGTGCTCGCCATTCAGCGTTTGCTCAGGTTAGCTCAGCCGGAGGACACAACCCGCGCTCCCCGGTCCACGTCGTCGGCCCTAAACGGACAAAAGAACTGCCTTCTGACTCCGGACTCCCCCGGAATAGTGCAGGAGGCGGGGCCCGCTTGAAATTCACCGTCGGGCAGGCGTTAGAACGCGCCCCTGCTTCCTTAAGAGAGGCCCCAGGCCCTCCTGCAGGTACAGGTCTTTAAAGGGACCCCCGAGCTCCCACGTTCGCACGGAACAGATGGGATCGGAAGTGGCTCCGCAGTGCTGACAGCTCCATTAGAAAAATCCTTTAAAATCCATACTCCATAAATCGGAACCGCACGCCGGGCGCGCTGGCAGCCCTTTCGGGACGCCCTGCGCCCTGTTTGGGCGTAGCGCCACCTGCTGGCCGTCCGTGGAAGCTCTCTGCCGACGAACCAGTCCAAAAGTTTATGCTGGGTAGAGTTAAAGGTCTAAGTCAGAGCTCTGCAGACCAAAAGGTTAAAAAAAAAAAAATCGTTAAGCTGCATTATTTGGGCACATTTTTTTAGCTACGATTAAGTCACGAACAATCACGAGGATCTTTTAAAAGGCTTCAACCTCTTACGCCCCTCGGACAGATTTTCAAGGTGATATCAGAAGCATATATACCTTCGAGTCTAAGTTTTATTTCTTCCGTTTCTTTTCTACCCACTTTCCAAAGAAGTACATATGTGCAATGAAATACCTAACTACGGAAAAGGGAGGAGGGGCAGGAAGGCAGGAAGGAGAAATCCGCAGCTGAAAGTGTCAACTTTAAGGATTATGATTGAGGGATTTACCACTCCTGTTTTGGCACTGACTCATAAAACATATGTTCACAAAATCTGTTTTATGGGCTTTTTTAACAGGGTAAGAAATTTTAAGTGTTCAAGATAGAGGAAAGGCAAACCTTCCTGCAGTGAGATTGTAATATACATTGTTTCCTTTAATTGTCCCAGTCCTTGCTCATCAAACAAAAATATACTGTAATATTTCATAATAAAATAAACTAAAAACACAGCGCCCATATTGTGCAATACAGTGAATGTTAGAAGTTTGTGAATAAAAGTAATCCAAAATGGAGTTTCTAGCAAGAAAAAAAAAAAGTGCTTTTGCTGTGAAGTTGGCCTGTTAGGGTTTTCTGTTATTTGTAAATATATGATCTGGCCCTATTTGAGTGTGTATCTTTAGCCCGGCCACTTTGATGATCGCTTTAAACTCTTGGGAATGTGCTGGTTTGTGGTGAGGCTTAGCCAGTGATTCGGGGCTGAGGTCCAGCAGGTGCATGGGTCTCTGACCCACCGTGGTGAAAGCCTGGACCCCTCCACTCCTCCCCCCCCCCATCTTCTCCGCAGGCACACCTCTGATGTCTTTCGGTGTCTCTAGCACCTGTGTTAAATCTCTGAGGCAGGTAGAGCCTCTACCCTTTGACAGCAGAGGGGGAGCCCACGCTGCCTCCTTGCTGGACTGCCATAGCCTGGTGCTGAGTTTTGCACACTGTCTGGAGAAGCACGAAGTTGAGCTAATACTTTTTGTGAGAGGATCAATGGCTCCCGGAGGTTTTTCTCTGTCGAGGGGGGCGGGGGAGGGACCTATGGAACTTTTCCAGTATTTTCTCATTGTGTGTATGGTATCCTGGCATTCTGCAGGCTAGGGCAAGGTGAACAGTCGTGAGCTCCAGCCTGGGCTACACAGCCAGGTTCCATCTCCTAAACAAAACAAGCAAAAAAAGAGAAAGGAATGGGAAGGAGGAGGGGATTTTTCCCCTTTAGAAGTCTGGGCTCAGGGCGGCTCTCATTTTGATGTTTTTATCTCCCATGCTGCTTTATCACCTCTACCCCACCTGACTTACACTTAAGTCTGCTGCACGCTTTAGAGATCACCAGTACAAAGCCTAAGTTACCTTCAAGGCCCCACCCTCCACCCCACAGGGCTCCTCGGCCTTAAAACGCCCCCTACTGCCTCCAGGATGCTGGTGCCTTGATAACTCTCCCACCACGTGTCTCGTGCCCAGGGGTCATATCGGAACCACGTTTCTTCTCATAAGGCATGTCTGGAGCGCTGCTTTCTTGGTCAGCAAAACAGAACTCCCGCCGTCTGCAGCATTGAAACGTCACACTTTGAGAGATGGTTTTAAGGTCCTTGTACGTGAAGCATTCTCTCCTTGGAGAATGAAGCCTCCAAAATTGTCAAGGATGACGGCTGTATTCCTGAGACTCAAGGCTCATCATCCAGACCCAAACACGGCAACTTGGACACTAAAATATGATTGTTGCTATAGTAGAATTCTTATAGATATGTAAAAGTGGGGCCCATTATCCCACACAAGGGCACTGAAAAGCCCTTTTGGTCCACACAGGGGCTTTGAAAAGCGTTTTGGAGGAGCTGGCTTTTGAACTGGATCTTAAGAGAAGGCCAGAAGGTTCTAGACAAGGAAAAACAGTGCTAGCAAGAATGCAGCATTTTGTTTCGCTAGCCTTCTTGCATCTCTTGACTACTGTTGCTTTTGTTGTTGACTGCGCCATTAACCGTCCACAAAGGGGATACAGGCTGGTTAGAGAAAAGCCTTATGGGAAATCTTTGGTTTGCATGCTTACCTGCTGCTCTTTCCCTGTGGCCATCTTAATACGAGTAACAGCATGACTTTCCTTCTGTTTCCCCCTGCGACAATCTCTTCACTTGTTTCTCTCTGTCCTCGCACACACCTCCAGAGTTTATTCTTGGGCACTTTCCAGTTTCTCCTATGAGGTCCACAAGTCAAATCAATCAGACTGAACGAATAAGACAACTTAATGGTCCTGCCTGTCTTTACAGGTAAACTTGGAAATGGAATAAAAAGCCAACTGCCAACTCGTTAACCTTGAGAGACACGTCAGGTGGTTGTATTCTAATGTTTCCAGTGTTTGTTTAGGGTTGAACACACTTTAAATATGTCCACATGGTTTAATAGCCTCTCGAACACAATTTTTGACGGCCTCCATTGATTTCCTTTCATTAAAGACCAAATCTTAATGAATGCATTTGCCTTCCTCTCCAATTTACATTCAAGCAGGAAATGCCCTAACGGCTTTGTAAAATGCTAACTTACTAATTTTAAATTGGAGTGTTCTCTGCTGTTTCTCATTCACATCAAATACTTAAATCTTACTTTTAGCTTTCTGGGAAACAGTCAGTCAAGTAAACTTTCTCTTTCTTATTTTTTTTTTCCTTCTGATCTTACCAGCCATGCAGCTTACTCTCCACTGTGAATGACTTCATTAAGAGATTGGTAGGATATGAGTTCCCTAAAGACACATATTTTAGTCGTTCTTAACGGTGATCTGCTATGGAAGGTTACATTTCGAGATATTATTTATTTTAGTGTGCTTGTAACTTGTTTTTAAGGAGGGCTTTCCTTTCCCCCCGCCCCCCTCCTTTTCACATTTCCAGCTGAGAAAAATCATCCAGAAATGTCTCCACTGCCATCTACTTGCAGTGTGGAAATTTACATGCACCTGACTTTTCAAATAAACCCGATTTTCCCCCTGCCATGCAAGGCAAGATTACTGTAGAGAATACCGTAGGTGGCACTGCGGATTCTTCCCTTGTCTATACAGGCGTGGGTTCTGTGAAATTGCCAAGAAAGCACCCACGCTACAGGATTTTTCACTGACACTGGTGCGAACGGCTTTTTTTCTGGGAAGGTGGTATGTCTTCCTTTGTGATAACTGTATCGCCACAAATTACGCAGAGAGCAGCCTGAGAGTCCCATTCCTAAATGCCTCCCTCATATTTATATTAGGACTATGTTGCTATAGTCATAACCCTTAATAACTTCTTATAAAGCGCGCTATATAATGCACTCGTGATTATGCCGTGGAAAGCTGTTACCGAGCACCTTGTAAAAGGCAGACATTTTAAAAAACAATGTATGCTCCTATTTAATACAGAGGGATGAATTATCAGACACTGTGTGTAGTTGTAATTTCATAAATAATAATAAGGTGTGTGGAAATGGCTCCTTAATGCCCGGTGTTATTATGTAGAAAACGTGAACTGTTCTAATATAATAACAGATATGAGGATTTTGAGTTATTTTTTTTTTCTTCTCGTCAACACAGTGACCACTCTTTTCCTAATGATTTCATTTTATTATAAATCCTCCGGCTGGAAGCTTAAAGGTTTGACATTGTTATGTGCTTTTTAATATAGGTTATTCTCCATTTTATTCAACATACTAAAAGTATATTGCCCTGTCTTAGCGTATTTAACTGGAAGATCCTAGCTTGATTCATTTGTGCAGTTTGCGCTGTAGAGACTCCCATTTAAAAAAATTATGGGCATCTAAGCATCTGCCTAAAATTTTAATTATTCCCCAAACCTCATCTACCTCATCCTTCTCAATCTTCAAACGACGTAACCAGACTCCATTTTTACAAATATTTCAGGAGGTGTTAGGTAATCACAGTGAATCTGGAAAAGCTTCAGGGTCACGTTGCAGGTATGAATACCTACTTAGGAAAACATGCATGGTTAGCGTTGGGAGCTACTTCATTCTTGCTCTCGGATGCCGATTTGAAAAGAGAGGGCTGACCCTTTTTCTAAAACCTCTCCTTATCTAATTTCCCCCGCCTATACAGTTTGTCCCGGTGTGACATACTAAAAGCAGCTGTAACTCCGTGGCTGTTTGCGTTCAGTGGCCGAGGCACAGTTGTCCGTGGGAAGAAAAACAAGTCTTTGCTATGTGACTGGTGGCTGGCACAAGGGCCCTGTTAGGTGCACACTTTTATACAACCCTTAAAGCTGTCTGGTTTCATCTGTATGCCACATGCTCCTAAATATTTTTCTTTCTTTCTTTCTTTCTTTCTTTCTTTCTTTCTTTCTTTCTTTCTTTCTTTCTTTCTCTCTCTCTCTCTCTCTCTCTCTCTCTCTTTCTCTTTCTTTCTTTCTTTTTTTCTTTTAAATCTCATCTAGACAAAACTGCAAGTCATTCCCAGTGATGTGTATAAATCTAGGAGGCAGTGATTACACAGTACGCTGGCATTTAAACTCCTTTGTTGCACAGTCATGCTCTTAAGGAAGGCCTGAAAGTAAACTCTGCTTGGTGGGCCCGCTTCCTATGAAAGTGGCTGGAACGTAGTTTGTCTTGTAAGGGCCATCGTCTCACATGACGGGGGAGCCAGGTGAGTCCGCCTTAAGCACGTGGTCGTCATGGTAACAGGACGAGACACAGCCTCCTGTCTCACGCCCCCTCTGATGGATGGGACGGACGGAAGGACAGAGCTGGATTTGTGGAGGGTGATTTCCAGCTGTTACTCCAGCGAACAAAGAACTTTGAAATGTTAGCATCCAAAGCGTGATCCCGGAACAGCCCTGTTGGGAACCCTGGTGATTTACTGCAGAAGAGCACCCCTTTACACAGCCAAGAATCCCCTGACAGTTAAGCACTAGTGTGCCACAGTGACAGGGCCTTTTGCTGGCACGTGGTACGGGGGGGGGGGGGCAGAGGGTGCGGATGCTCTGCAGATTCCTAGTGCTGAGTCCCTTTTCTCATCCCTGCTCTTCACCATGAGCAGGGCGGTGCTGTCCTGCACTCTCCCAGAGAGCGTACGGACAGCCTCAGAGACCCCAGCCATCCGCTCCTCTCTCTGCTTCAAGAAAGGGGGAAGCCACCCATACATGACAGCTATTTTTTTAAAGGGCCATAATAAGTTATAGTTATAGGTCATGGTAGGTTTTCCCCGTAGCGTTATTACCATTATTATCTTCTGCAGCAGTAAAAATTGATTGTTGTTATGAGCTGGCATGGGAAACCCTCAGGTTCAGGCAGCTGGCCTAAACACCCCATCTACATAGCCGAAGGAAGAAAGGGGGAAGGAAGGGAGGAAGAGAGGAAAGGGAAGAAGTGGAATCCAGGAAGGACAAAAAGGAGAGTGTATCAATCTTTTCCTGCTCAATGAGTCCCCAGCAAAATCTCTGTGTGTCCGTGGACGTACATCAAATATATAAAACTGTCTATGAGTTCTAAGTCTGAACCCCAGAACCACCTGGCACCGGTCTGGACCATCTTTAACCCCAACTGTATTGCTCTTCTAACTAATTTTCACGCATAGCTCCGCACGTAAGATCTGTGTTTGAGAGCAAGTGGCTAAATGCCCTTTGGGTAGATATTTGGAGAAGAAGGTAAATACGGAAAGAAAAGTTTTTGAGCCACAGAATAGATTAACAGAGACCAGAGCTCCCGGCTGTGATAGAGTCCCATGGTGTCAGGGCGGCCATTCAAAATGTATAGATCTGTTCACTGAGATGTATAGAGTCTGGGACTGGGCAAGTCTTTGTGTGAGTGGGCACCTTAATCTACCTGTTTGATGTTAAACTTTTTTCAAGTTCTTTTTTTTTTTTTCCTTTGTAAATGATGGTGAATCGGAAGTCAGGAATCTGTAAGTTCTCCTCAATCCCGAGCAAATGACAGCCGTTTCCGGACTACGTACGTGGCATGACTTGCTTTCACATTTTGTAAGGCAGCTATTTTGAGACACAATATTTTTAAACCGACAGTATGCTAGCAACATTATTTTGGTGGAGTTGTCCTTGGGGACAGGTTTCCTGTAAGTGACAGTCCTTCCTATGCTGTAAACCAGACTGGCCTCAAACTCACAGAGATCCACCTGCCTCTGCAGGATGAAAGGCATTTGCCACCACAACCGGCTCGACAAAATGCTAGTTAAACATACAGTGTGTGGATTAAATATTCGAGATTATCAAAATAACACCTGTGGTTTTCCATGTCTTCTCCAGACAGCAGGTCTTCATCGTCAACCCCTCCGCCTAGCTGACTGGACTCATTAACACTCCAAACCTTTATGGGGCAATTAACAGCCCAAATGCTTTACGGGGCATTTTTGTGTCTTCCAAAAATCACAAGAGCGTTCTACAGTGTCTGGATGGGGTGACTGTGGTCCTGGCTCCCTTCCATCTTGAGATGTGGCCACTTCCTTGTCCATCCTGAGACATATTTTACAGTCATTAATAATGCACACTCACTTACCATTCCTAGAAATATCTTTCTTCATAGCTCAGCCCTGCCCTTCCCTGCCACCCACTGCCGAAGGAGCCCTCAGAGGCCCGGGTCCCACATTTACCCCCTTCCTTTGTATCCTGGGTGGGGTCCTTTACCCTTGCTCCCTCAGCGACACGGGAGCCCTGCACCCTTATCAGTGGAAGGGGCTCCGTGGAGTACGGGGAGCTCCTCCACATGAAGGGTTAGGGGCCCTAGTGAGAGCCGTGTGAGGAAGACGGCAATGCCCGTGGTAGGTTCACAGGCTTCGCTGTCCATGCAGAAGGACGAGGGTGTGAGACCCCAGGCCACGAGGAACACACATCGGTACACAAGCGTGAAAATACGTGTTTCCGTTTATGTGAACAATTGATAGTAAAAATCGTCTTTGTGCTATGTGTTTCCTTCTGTCCACACTCCGTTTCCACTGATCTGTTTTCAACTACAAAGTCAATTATTTTAGCATTTTCATTATTTAGGGTGGATTATAACATTTGAGCACTTATGTAGTTCATATGGAATTGGTTGACTTAAACACTCCTCTTCATTGTCTGGATTTCCTTCCCTAGTTCTGTATACGTATACAGACATACACACGTATACATACATACATGCAAACACACATACATACATGCACATACACGTACATACACAGAGACAGACACACACATACAGAGACAAGACAAACACACACATATGTACACACACCTACCGACATACACACACACACACACACACACACACTTATTAATTAAAAATTTAGATGTTAGAACGTTCCTTAGTGTAAAAGATGGCCCGTAGATTTTCTAGTTTTTGTCACACGCCGGTCCCACCTGTAAGCGAAAGGACACGGGTTTCTACAGAGAGGATCCAAGAAAGGGTGAGGAAGCACGGAGATGACAAGTAAGAGTTAGAAGCCGGGCTGCCTTATAAACTTATTTATACTGATTTTAAAAGTGCGTCTTCGTGGGAGCTCTGCCCCCTTTGCTCCGTTGCCTGCTAAGCTGACTAGGAAAGAGAAACCAGGGGTAGCCAGGCACTGCACAGGCAGCAGTGATTTAGTAAATATTGCAGTGTCAGTTTTATTTCATTTATACAATTTATTTCATTGAGAAATATTGGATAAAATAGATTTCCAAAACAAACGTTATGACTTATATTCTCCCAGGGTGAGCCGGCTGCATTTCTCACAAGCTGAGGCTGCAGGTCTCCTCCAAAGAAAAATGATGGGGTTGACGCTACCAATCCGGGTATATCTCAGGGTGGAGATTTGAGGTGAAGAGGCCAGAATGTTTGACGGACACGGAACAGGTGTATAGCAAAAACTGTAACGCCTACAGGCCGTAGACGAAGGAACATTCTAACATTTACATTTTTAATTAGGAACATGGTCTCTTTGCTAGATTACACGATCCTCCACTTTAAGAAAATGATACTGGATTTAACGGTTGGGGGGGGGGTAGAAGGAAGCCGAGGTGGTTTTGTTTTCATTGTTTTCATTTCTGTTAGACTGCGCCCTTCATCTTAATAGGCCACACAGTTGCCTTTGCAGAGGTGCTTAATGAGTATCAAGGCATAAAAGGGAAAATCCTTTATTTGTGTGGCAAAAACATAAAAAAAAAAAAAAAAGAAGTTGCCTGTAAGTAGCTGAGCAAAGCGGGAGACCCAGGAAGTGGTGCAGGTCGCGCTTAATGAGTGCAAACAGATCGCTGCAGCCTGCACCATTCAGACATAATTCTGATTTAACATCCAGTCATTTTGTCTGGCTTTAATTATAATTATATTCTGTTAATTAAAAACAAGCTCGTGAAGAGGCTTCAGTCTTTTCCTCATCATTTCTTCACCAGGGATGAAGGATTTCCACCCGCCTCCCACTTGCTCCCTTGGTCTCTCTGTGATGACATCTGGTATTTTGAAGGAGGGGGACTAGTCCTTGACTGGGTGGAGCTTCTTCTTCATTTCTGTGATCGAAGAGATCCCCAGAAAGAGAAAAGAAGAGACCTCCACAGCTTACCCAAAGGAGGGGGAAAACAAACCCTCAGAGCCTTAAGAAAGTTCAGGTCTCCTGGACCATTTTTCTGGCCCCTTGATCATAGCATTAGAACCGCATGTATCATGGAAGGTTAGAGCCTTACCACACTGAACATACAGAATTCAAGGGTACCGCTAGGTGACAGAAGTGGAGGGGAATCCTTGTCACTTTAAGAGGGAACAGTACCACTTTTGTGGCAAGCGACCTATACCGTGATCTAGTAGGTCTGCTGTCGACCGTAGTAGGTCTTCTGTCAAGGCAAAAGAATGAACCAATGTTCCAGGAAGGCCGTCAGGAAGCTTACAGACTGTCGGACCCCTGCGAACCAGCACAGGGCCGACGTACTGACATAGAGCTATAAATAATCCTTGCGTTTACGTTGGGGTATGTGGATATGTGGACCCTGGGGTTTGTGTCCTAGGGCTCACACAGACAAGATCGCTTATACTGTGTATCAAGAAACCAGTTGCTCAGAGTATTTATTTTTGCTTTCTGTGGAAGCCAAGAATTAGAGATTTAAATCAATACGTTCGATAGTGGCCTGGGGCAGTTAATCATCGGTGCTTTGGTATGTTCTATTCCACGCTGGTGCTTGGACGCGGGCATCACTCTACACATGATGTGTTGTGAACTGGAAGGGGGGAGGGGGGAACGAAAAGAAAACATCTCCAAAAGACAACTTTCTCTTACCAAAAGTTTTCCTAGTGTTATTTTTACAGCCGAGTGAGAGAGAATTTACAGGGAACTGAAATCATTGAAGCTAATTAGCTGAATGGCCCTATTATTTATCCAGGGACACGTAGTACAATAATTGCTATTGCAGGTTTGAAGCATCTCAGGGATATTAATTCCAGGGCTTCCGTGTCATCTCAGTACAGTAAAACTTCCTAATGGCACCCTGAAGGTGCATAATCTCATTTTAAAACTACTTTTTCTTCTTTTTTTCTGAAGGAACTGGCAGAACCTCCTTCCATAAAAGCTGGAAAAGGAGAAGAACTCATAATATTTCCCTCATAAGAAAGCAGTTATATTTTCTTATTATTTTTTTTTTAACCGTGTGACCTTTCCTAGCTTCTGATGCGGGGTCTGCTGTGACACTTTATCAAAAGTTTGTCTGAACTCCGCTCCCTTGCCTCCCTTTGGTGACGGCGAAAGCGTGTCTTGATTTCACCAGGGGATGAGGGAAAGGTTCAGGACAGCATTGGCTCTGGGCCTTTCTGTGGTTGCACATTGGAGGGCTCGTGAGAGGACCCAGCAGCGTCCAGGTTAGGAGGGGAGAGATGAGGCCTGCACCTTTGCCTAAAAGAAGCCTCTTAAAGCCATCCTAACCCACACCTAATTTGGATCCCCTTGGAGAAAACAGACACGATTACATGCTCTCTATAAAATCACACCAAGAAACGGCACTTGTATAATTTCCGAGGGAAATGAAGCCATTGCTCATAAAATGGCTAGCACTGTCTTGAGTCAAGAGCAGTGTGGGCTGTCTGGCAAGCAGCCCACGCTTGTCTCTGGAAAACCATCTGAATTCTTCTCTTCCCTTGCTATTTCGTTATCAGTCTTGCTGTGGCTCGGAAGGGCAAGTCTAACTCCCTCAAAGGATTAGTCCACGAAACATTTTAGGTGTTCAACAGGTTAGTGTCCCATTGCCCTCCAGGTGAGCCTTGGCAGAACGTCTCACCCATGCCTCAGCCTTGGGCCTCTTTCTCTCTATCTGTCTCTTGCACATCTCCAGAAAAAGGCCCAGATGAAAGCTGGGCTAGCTCATGATCTGAAGCCTACTGCGCTCACATCATGGTCTCCACCTGAAAAGCGATCGGAGAACCTGGGCTAGGGCTCCCCTGGGAACCAGGACGCTGCCGCTCAGTCTGTGATCTTAAAGCCTAAGCAAAGCCAGCTGTGCCAGAACAAGCCTTTCATCCTAGCACTCGGGGGGTGGGGTGGGGCCCAGAGGCAGGCGGATCTCTGAGTTCGAGGCCAGTCTGGTCCACATAGTGAGTTTCAGGGAAACCAAGAATATGTAGAGAGACTGTCCCCAAAAACCAAAATAAAATAAAATAAACCCTAAGCAGCAGTTTGCATCCAGTTTTCAAGACCTGCAAGCAAATACAATTAATTTCAACTATACTGGCTATCAAACGATAGCATCAGCTCCAGCAATAAAGCAACTGAGACCTCAGGGAAGCTGATGCAATTAAGAAAACCTGTCTTAAGCACAGGAGATAGATCAGGATTCTCCATCACACTGGCTGGGTTATAACTGTCTTGCTCTGTACACACACTCATACACACACACACACACACACACACACACTCACACACGCCCCACACTCACACGCTTACACTATTTAGACTTTTAGCCATTTTTCTCACAACACAAAAACTCCTTGAATTTCAGCTCCCTGTAAATCCTCCCCTTGGTGCTCACTCTAGCACCTAGAATAGCAGTTCTACTCATTGAGGTCTGGAATAGAGCAAGAAAAGAAAATGATGTCCTGGTGCTCTTCTTCTTAGCATTCATAATAAGGATGAGTAGACTTTCCCAGAGGGCTGCTTCCTCCCGTGAACCTGTAAACCTAAGAAAAGTAACAACTGGTTCATGGCTTATGTAAGACCCAGGGCAGAGAGGTATATCCTGTAAAATGTTTTTTTGTCTGTTATGGGGCCTCTCTTTCTCAAGGAAAACAAGACCATCTCTTTAGTTGGCTTTTGGTCTTGAAAAACCACTGTTGAAAAAAAAACAACACAGAATTAAAATCAGAGCTCCTGCCTCCCTGACCCAAACAACCAAACAGTGCAGGTCTCTAGGTCATTCCTGTTCTCTCTCTCTCTCTCTCTTTCTCTCTCTCTCTCTCTCTCCCTCACTCTCTCTCTCTATCCCTCTCTCTCTCTCATATATTATTTACTCAAGAGTCTGTACCAACCCTTTGGGGGCTGTTAAAATCTATTTTATAGTGTGTTGGTCACTGACCTGGTAAGTCATAATCGTTCAGGAAGCACCATCAGTTTTATCAGGTAAGAGCAGCTGCTGCTCAGGAAATCCTGGGTCTTCGAATCTGGGCAATGATTGTTCTCTGGAAGAAATAGTCAATGCCCGTGTTATGTACGCACCAAAAGGCTGCCCGCTCGTGTGTAGACTCTGGCTCTGGAGTCTGGAAATTTCAGATTACTGAGTGTCCATCAACCCACAAAGAGAAATCTTACAGTGCTGCCCCATCCTGTCCACCTTTGACCTTCAAAGGCTCTTAACCGCTTCGGGGCTTGAGTTCCGTTTGTAAATGGGATTTATTTTCGTTGTGCGTTTTGTGTGTGTGGTGGTAGGGGGGCGGGGTCAGGCAGTGCAATAAAATCTATAATATCTAATGCCCTGGAAAACCCAAGCACACAGAGAAGTTCATGTCTTCATCAGTTTTATGGTTGAAATGCTTTTGAAAGCTATTATTTTGGAAAACCAAGAAAATCCCAACTTAATGTGTTAAATCACTAAGATGTCTGTGTCTCTTGCCCCAAGACAGACTTTCAGAAGTCATCAGAGATAAATAAAGACAGTTCATTTCCAGGTGGCCCTCCTCTGTGTTGAAGCTTCCTCTTCTCCTCCTCCCCTTCCTCCTCCTCCTGCTGGTTCGCCCATTGGTCTAATTCCTCCTTTCTTTCCAGTTATAAACTTCTTACAACAAGGCTTTGCATAACAATAATGGCAGACCCCTAACCATAATGGCGCGGATGGCGCTCCTTTGCTTTAATTTGGCTTGATTTAAGTGGAAAGAATGCAGACTAAAAGGGGGCATGCATTCGGAGGTGATTCCATGTGCTTGGTTTTAACCAACAGTCTTCATAAGTGTCCATTAAGAAACTCCACCAGGCATGTTTCCTGCTGCAGAATCGACTTTAACGGAAGAAATAAAGCTGCGAAGATTCCGTTTTCACTTTGTTTCTCGTAAAGACAGTCAGCATCCAACATAAACAACAATTTACACCCAGCATTTATTCTGGAAATTACAGTATCGTGCAGTTAACGCACACAGATAAATAATGTTTTATGGGATGCCGTGGAGTCCTTTCAGGGTAGCGGATGCTTAACCGAATTAAAGGATTCTGAGAACTCAGAGCTCTCATTTTAAGCAGGTTTAAACAGTTAATATTATGAAACACAAGCACAGAGGAGCTGGCCCAAATATATTTTTAATGCACACTTATTTTATTTCCATGGCTTCCCATTTTGGTTTTATTGCCATTTGGCACCTTCCGCAGATACTAAGTTACTTGTCTCCCAAACCCTCTCCCTGGGGACTTTGCCTGCTTTACGATGACGTTTCTTAATCCACTTTTTAATCCCCTCTATGTCTGCAGGTGTGGAACTATCAGAAATGAAACTATAATTCCTGCTAGATGGGTTATATCACAGAGATGAGTATAAAAAATAAAGAATGATCATTTTAAATAAACAACGCCCCAGAATGTTTGGTTTGGTCTGTCCGCTTTAGGAAAGGGAGAGGCTCATATATTCAAGCTAGTGTTTGACCTTTCAGTTTTCGGGAGAGGGACAAATTCAAAATTGAGGGTGTTGGGGGGGAGGGGGATGATCTTCACAAATAATCATGGAGTGTAACAGTTTAGGCTCCTTTTTAATACAAGGCATCAAACACGGTCAATGAAAGCAGATGCAGACGCTGAGGGGGAAGAGGAGGGAAGCCTGCACCAGAGGAGGGGCTGGCTCTGCCCGGATTTGCAGGTGCAATGCCAGGGCTGCCGCAGGTGGGCTTCAGACACACGATGGATGCCCTCTCACCCTCGGAGCTGTAACCGAGCTCTGTTTTTGTTTTTGTTTTTGTTTTCAGTCAGTGACTCCCATTCCGTGTCTTCACAGCCTCCCAGTGTCGCTTACGAGACCTCTGTGTGTTCCCAGATAAGAAGTATGTGTCAAAAGCTGTCAGGGAGCTGTATTTTTTTTTTTTTTAGCCAAATTTTAAATTGTGATTTCTCAATCTTACAATTAAATATATAGATATATAGATATATAGATATATAGATATATAGATATATAGATATATAGATATATAGATTTTTTTTTTCCAAAATATAACCTCGGGAAAGAATGATGGAGTTGTAGCCTCTTCGTATCAGTGTTTGATATGAGGCACTGTTTTCAGTACCATTACAACAGCCTGGTTTAGCTGTGGTTAATGTTAAGTTGGCATTTCTATTCTAAATCACTTTTTTAGGCTTTTGAAACTTGACCTTTTAAATTCTAATGGGACTGACGCTGAGAGAGCCTAGCCAACTGAATGTGATTAAACATACATAAAGCCATTAAAAACTTGCCATGGGGGCCGGTCCAGCAGCCTAATTGAACTGTTCTGCTTTGACAAGCCACTGTCTTCTATATGCTCCACTTCGGTTTTACTATCTAGACTTGGGAAGCGTCGCCGCTTGTTTCAGCTTTGTGGTTTTCTTTTAAGTTCTCTGTTAAACCCCTCTCTTGGGTGGAAATGTTTCTTCAGCTCAGAACACTAGCCCCAGAGCCCTTTCTTCCAGCACCAATGTGAGGTAGTTTGTGCCCATGAAGAGGGGATGTCAACAGCATCACAGTCTCTGGGCTTGTCGTTTGCTGGGATTATGTCCTGTATTCTGTATATGGCTGTTTTGCCTACCATGTATGTCTATGGACCACGTGTGTGCCTGGTACCCAGGGAGGACAAAAGGGGACATTGGGTCCCCTAGAACTGTAGTTACAAATGGTTATGACCTGCCATATGGGTGCTTAAAGTTGAACCTTGAGCCTCCACAAAAGCAGACAGCGATCTCAGCCACTGAGTATCTCTCTAGTCCCTCGCTTGCTGTTTTATATTATTATTGTACTGCTGTAATCACAAAGGCCTCCCGAGGCCAAGGATTACATCTTAGACTTCTTATTTCCTGCAGGGGTGGGGGTTGTTATTGTTTTCCTTACTGCCTTTATTTATTTATCATCTGCGTGTGTGTGTGTGTGTGTGTGTGTGTGAGAGAGAGAGAGAGAGAGAGAGAGAGAGAGAGAGAGAATGCACAGCAAAGATCAAATTACAGGGATCAATTCTCTCTTTTCACCATTTGGGTTCCAGAGATCAAACTCAGTCCAGCACCTTCACCCACAAAACCATATCGTCAGTTCTCCCCTACAGGTCTTAATGCATACTTCTTTCAGAGAAAGCATTCAGTAATTACTTGATGAAGGAGTATCATAATTATTTGAGTTGGTTTTTGTGTGTGTGTGTGTTTTTTTTTTGTTTGTTTTGTTTTGTTTTGTTTTGTTTTGTTTTGTTTTGTTTTGAGATAAAGTTTCACTGTGTACTTCTGGCTGTCCTGGAACTCACTCTGTAGACCAGGCTGGCCTCAAACTCACAGAAATACGACTGACTCTGCCTCCCAGGTGCTGGAACTAAAGGTGTGCACCACCGTGCTCAGGTACAAGCAAGGGATCTGCTTGTTCCTGTGCGGGCCATCCTTCTTGTAAGAACAATTGGATAAAGATGGGCATGGTGGTCCATACCTGTAATCCTAGCACTCAAGAGGCTGAGGCAGGAGAATCTAGGAGTTCCAGGCCAGCTTCTGCCACACAGAGTTCAGGGACAGGGTGAGTGACATAGCAAGATGCTATCTCGAAATAATAATAACAACAACAATAACAATGGCCAGGGTATAGTTTAGCTAATAGAGCGCTTGCTTAGTGCAATGCCGTTGGATCCATCCCCAGCTCCACATAAACAGTTATGGTGCTGCCTTCCCTGTAATCCCAGAACTTAGGAGGCAAAGGCAAGAGGATCAGCAGGTCAAGGTCAGCTAAATAGGGAGTGTGAGGCTGTTTGGGCTGTAGGAGACCATGTCTCAAAAACCAAGTGCTAATACTACTGGTAATAAGTGGATTAAAATGCAACTACGAAATTTCATCCTATAAGGTCTGTTCATGGGCCCTCTTTGCTATGACTCCTTTGTCTTTTTATTTTGGTTTGTTTTTGTTTTGTTTTGTTTTAGTTTTTATTTAGTTTTGTTTGTTTTTTTCTTTCTTCCTTTCTTCCTTCCTTCCTTCCTTCTTTCCTTTCTTTCTCTCTTTTCTTTCTTTCTATGTTTATAGCCCTGCATGTCCTGGAGCTCATTCTGTAGACCACGCTGGCCTTGAACTCACAGAGATCCACCTGCCTCTGCCTTCCAACTGCTAGGATCAAAGGTGTGCGCCACCATACCTGGTTTCCCTGTCTTAACAGAAATGATAGTTTTGATTATTTGAGTAACTTCTTATTGAATGAGCACTGAGAAGGAACTAGATACATGAGGCCCCTGCCTTCATGGAACTTTGTGTCCTATTGGGAAAGCTGACAATAAAGAATTAAGCTAATAAATAACAAGTATAGAGTGCGATTAGCATAAAGGAGCATATTATAACAGATTTCCATCACTGGGGAAATTCATGAAGAGAGGTTCCAGGAACAAAGTAGACCCATGCTGCAAAATCCAAGGACAGCTGCTGTGCCTCGCGTGCACAGCGACAGCGTCCAGTTTGCACTGGCCCCTTCATCCCTGAGTTTGTTGGAAGGAAAAAGAGATGAAAGCACCTTTTAAAAGGCCTCATCTAGTGCTGCCGTGTCTGTTGGTAGTTGGAAAAGCACACAGGTAATGGTATTCGGGCAAATGTGAGGCGGAAACTAAAGCTTTCATGGGGGAAAGAAGGGAGCCCATCCTAAATGATGGAGCGAAGAAAATGAGTGGCAGAAGGCAACATGTCAGGATCAAAGTGAAGCCCATAAATGACACAGCATAAGGCCTGCCCGTGGTACCGGCATTTTCCTGCCGTTCCTTTAACCCCTGTATCTCTTTACATGTCATCTGCTGTGGCTCCTGGTCTCATGCTTCTGTGTTCTTAGTTTGTGGATCTCTAGTTTGTGGTGTGCACAGTTCTCCCTTCTCAAGATGGGGCAGTTAGCTGGAAGGCATGGTTTTGATCACCGTGGTTACTCAGGAACGGGTCCAGGACCTCACGTGCGTACCTTGCAGTGAACTGCCTGGGACAAGCACTCAGAACCTTGGTGGAGCGAGGGAAGTCATGGGTGTGGGCGGTACCTTTCCCAGCCTCTTCTGGAGAGCCATATATTGAGAGTTCGATTCGGATCGCTGGAGGAGTGTGAGAGCTCCGGGCAGGAAAGGTTAATGTCCTCGTTCGCATCTGCAGCTTAACTCAGCAAATAGTTACCAAGTGCTTCCTGGCTACAGGCTCTGCTCTAAGTAAGCACTCTGTCCTAAGTACAAGGCATAGCTAGGAGAGGCGCTGAGTTCAAAGGACTCATCCAGAAGGCTGTGTGACGCTGTAGGCATCACCACGGCTCTGGGTGGGGGTGGGGGGTGGGGCGCAGCCAGTGCAGTCTGAGTGATGAGGATGGTCAGAAGGTTGTGAGATTCACCCTCGCCCTCAGTGAGTTTTGCTCCATGAGGAGACCCACAGGGTAGTCAAAGTGGCAGCTTGGTGCCTTTGGACAAATAGTCTTACCTCTGTAGGCCTTAGTAAAAGGAAAAGTTTAAGTGTGTGTATGTGTTTGTGTGTGTGTGTGTGTGTGTGTGTGTGTGTGTGTGTGTATTGGCAGCCAAAGGTTGACATCAAGCATCTTCCTCAATTGCTCCCCTTTTCTTGAGACAGGGTTCCTCCCTGGACCTGAAGCTCACCAATTCACTAAACTGGTTGTCTCCGGGATTACAGATATATGCTGTTGTGTCCAGATTTTTGCAAGGAGGTTGGGGATCCAAACTGAGGCCCTTGTTCTCAGCACTCTGGTCAGGGCACTTTACCAACTGAGCCATCTCCTGGGCCCAAACCATTTGATCTTGAAAGTTCTTCCAGACACTTGCTTAGCTGTGTTCATAGCAGCTTTGTTCATAAGAGCCAGAATCTGAAAACAATGTCCCTCAACCAGAGAATGGATAAAGAAATCATGGCACATTTTTGGAATACCACTCAGCTATTAAAAACAAGGAAATCACTAAGTTTGCAGGCAAATGGATAGAACTAGAAAAGATCATCTTGAGTGTGGATGATCCAGACCCAGAAAGACACACATGGTATGTACTCACTTGTAAGTGGATCTCAGCCATATGGTACAAGCCAATCATAATACAACTCACAGACCCAAAGAAGATAAGTAACAAGGAGGACCCCAGGGAAGATGCTTAACTGCCAGTCAGAAGTAGAAATAGAATAGACAGCAGAAGCAGTTGTAGAGAGGGAGCATGGAGAGAACTGAGGGTCAGTGTCAGACCTGGGGAGAGCCGCGGAGGGAGGAGTTGGTGGGGGGGGAAATACAGGAAGACAGAGGGCTTGCAAAGACAAACCTTGGGCAGGGACTTCTCTGTGACAAGCCAGAGACCTACGACAGGGTAGGATCCTGGGAGGATGTGAAGGTGACTCCAGCTGAGGTTCCTAGTAACAGGGGTCATGGAGACTGAAGAGGCCACCCTCGAACTAGACAGGACTCCAAATGGAGGGAGCACAGCAACACCCCCCCCCCCAAAAAAAGTCTTCCAGCTCTGGTGCTTGAGAGATGGCTTAGTGGTTAAAAGCCTCTTCCAGAGGACCTGGGTTTGATTCCCAGCATCTCTGTGATGGCTCATAACTGAAGTTGCCTGAGCCTTCGCTTCTGTACAAAAATTAAAGGTGCGCATAATTCTGACAATGACCTGGGCTTTCAGTGAGAAAGGGGTTGTCACTGAAGCAGGTTTATAGATGAAGGGCATGAAAGACAGATGGGTAACTCTCCCAAAGCCACGTGCCTGTAAAATGTCTATCAGTAATGGGAATCAAATAATACATTATAACTACCATAGTAAAATTGATTTAAAAAAGAAAAGAAACTGATGCTTGATGCTGTCTTTATTTTTTTCTCTTTAAAATAGCAAAGTGTGGAACTGTGTTAAGTGAAATAAGCTAGACCCAGAAAGGCAAATAGCACATACCTTCCCTCACCTGCATGATTGAATTTTTAAATCCTTATTATATTTTTTCTTTTTCTTTTCTTTTTTTTTTTCAAGGCAGGGTTTCTATGTGTAGCCCTGGAACTCTGTGTCCTGGAACTCTCGTTGTAGACCAGGCTGGCTTTGAACTCACTGACATCCACCTGCCTCTGCCTCCCAAGGGCTGGGATCAAAGGTGTGCGCCACCACCTTTATTATATGTATTGGTGGGCACACACGTGAGCCTATACGTGTTCTGCAGGGTGAGGGTGGAGGTCAGAGGGCAACTTTCAGGAGCTGGTCCTCTCACTGTGCGAGTTCCAGAGATAAACCTCATCGGAAAGCACCCTTCCCTGCTAAGCCGTCTAACCCGCCTGAAATTCTATTAAAAGACATGAAAGAAAGGGGGACTATTTGAGGAGAAGGAGGGGACCAGCATAGGCAGGGAACAGAAAGTGATGGGACGATGATGATCAAATATATTATATACATGTGTGGAGCTATCGTAATACAACTCATATAATTAATATATATATATATATATATATATATATATATATATATATATATATACACGCTAACCCAGAAGCTTTTTAAGTCCTCGCAGTAACTAAGAGCACACATGAAAATAAAAGATTAAATAAACTAAGCCAGTGCACATCAATCATTGTCAAAACATAACTAAGGTGCTTTAATCCTGTCTGGCCAAGAAACTTATTTATTCGAAACAGACTGCCACTGTTACTACTATTTAAGAAGTCTGTGTAGTCTGGGGAGGGGGCAGAGAAGGAAATATACTCAAAGTTCATTACACATTTGCATGGAGACGGCCTTCTATAACCCTGTATAATAAAAAGTAAACCCCCCCAAAAGTGTTAAAATAATAACTGTTTTATCAGAATATGTTCATAGAGCCAGGCACGGTAAAACAAATATATCTGTGGTCTTAGCTCTCAGGCAGCTGAAGCAGCAGGATCATGAGTGAGGGGGCAGCCTGGGCTACGTAGCAAGACCCTATCTCAGAAAACCAAATGTGTTCACAAAAGCGCTGCTTTTAAAGCTGGGCCTTTAGCTCAGTGGTAGACTGCCTAGCAAGCACAAGGTCCTGGGCTCAATTCTCCACGCTGAAAAAAATAAAATAAAATAAAACAAAGAAGCTGGACATAGTACTGTAGGCTTGTGGTTCTGGCACTTGGGGAATAGAAACAGGAGGATCACCATGAGTTTGAGCTCAGACTGGGCTACATAGTAAGTTCTGAGCTAGCCTGGTCTACAGGCAACATAGAAAGAGCCTGTCTCAAAAATAATGAATCAAGGGCCAACAAAAGGGCTCAGTGGATAAAAATGCCTGTCGAGCAGCCTGCTTTTGATCCTGGAAACTCATGTGGGAGGAGAAGACAGCTCCCCCAAGTAGTCCTCCGGCAGCCACCCCATAAACACATACATACATACATACATAAATGACAAATGTGATAATAGAATAAAAATTTAAAAATCAGATTGTAGGTTAGGCTTTATAAACACTAAAATGGCTTTTGGAAAATGGCAAATATCCCTGAAATTCAAGAGGGACAGTTGCTGTAGCCGGCTGGGGGAGGGCAACAGCCACCGTCTCCTGGGTCCCTACCTCGAGGGCTTCTCAGAGCTGCCAGCTGTCCCTCGGGCAGGGGCTCTCACAAGAATGAAATGCTCTCCGGGAAGGAACGGAGTCGGGGATCACACCTCCTTCTGTGCCCAGATCTGAAAGTGGAGGGGACATCCTTTCTCCGGCTCTGGCCCAAGCGAAGGGCCTTACGCTGGAACTGTGACCACATCCTTCCTTGTCTACTGTGTGTGCCTAGGGTACAGGATCCCAGAACCAAAGACCAATGAGAGGAACCCACACACCCCTTAGGGAAACTCTAGCTCAGTGCTTCTCACCCTTGCCTAACGCTGCGACCCTTTAATACAGTCCCTCATGTTGGAGTGACCTCCAGCCATACAATTATTTTGTTGCTCCTTCATCACTGTAATGTTGCTCCTGTTATGAATCATAATGTAAATATCTGATCTGCAGGATATCTGATATGTAGCCCCCCCCCCACCTCCCAATGTCTGCTCTAAAAGAAAGCACAGGAGCCCATAACACTCTTCAGCCCTTTTTTCGTGTTTGCATGTGTATGTAATCTTTAAAAAAATGCCCTGACGCGTGTTTCCTGGGGCAACATCTTCCTCTAAGCGCATCTTCCTGGCCGTGGCTAAGCACCTGGGGTTCCCAAGCTTTCCTTTAATACACGTAGCTGCTATCAGCAGCGCCTTCCTTTCTTCTCCACATCCACCTCTGTTGGCTGAACCAAACGCTTAAAACAGGAAGTGAGCTGGCCCAGCAAGGCCCAGCTGTGAGTGAGGCTTGAGTGAGAAGTATTTATGGCCTGACAGGAAGCTACAGCGAAAGGTGGAGCTGACTGGTGGCTGTGAGGGAGGAGAAGGAAGTGTTTATGACCCCATCTGCTGGTTTCAATAGGACAGATCTGCCTTTATGGCGTCAGTCTCCCCTGCGACTTCCTTCCATCTGGGGAGTGATAGCTTATTTCGAGATGTCCCCACCCAACCGCGCGCTGTCGTCCCCTTTGTCTGGGAGTGATGAGGAAGGAAGGACTTTGTTGCCGGAATTTGGGGATGGGGCAGTGTTTCTGGCTGTGACTCAAGCCGGGGAGAGCCATTCGTGGAGTTGATTGTGTGGATGCAGGAGAGCAGCCCCCACCCCACCCCCATCCTGCTACCGTCTCAAACTCCTAATCACACACACAGCCCTAGTAATTCTGGTCACCGTGGGCCGTTAGGCTAAGCATTGCCTCGCCCTCCCTCTTCTAACTAGGGTAACGCCACCTTGAGAAAAATAACTTCTTGTCTTTCACTTAGCTTTTATATTTTCCTGCCTCTCGACTTTTTTTTTTCTTCTTCTACAGACGGAGACCCTTAAAGCCAACAGATGTGGCATCTGCTCAGATGAAAACTGTTGTACATGTAACATAAGCGTGGGGAAATGATCCCGATCCTTAGGGCAATCCAGGTTAAGAGTGTCTGGAGATGGCGATCGGTTTTTGAAAGTGCCAAAAATTTAGGAGTGGTCTTACAGCTCGGCGGCTCATGCACTGCTGAAACCTGTGTTTCCTGTATATTAATGGTATTTCCGTTTCACTGCAGAATGAGTATCTCCCCTTGGTTCTGTTTGTGCTTCCCCTAGGCCCATTAGTACAGATGAAATTTTATATTAAATTGCTCAAATAATCAGCACAGTATTCGGAAATCAAGGACTTTAACTCCAGTGGCACTATTTGAGGGGATATCTATGAATCTGTTTAGTGTGATTTTTTCCCCCTTTTGCAAAACCAGGGTTTCTTTCCTTTTTAAGATCCCATATCTAAAACATGAACTGTTAGCTGAATTTCATTCTCTCTGTGTGTCTCCGTCTATGTCCCTCTCTCCATCTTTTTTTCTCTCTCTCTTGCACACACACACACACACACACACACACACACACACATGTTCATTAGTTTGACTGATTTACAGAAGAGGAAACTTTAGTTTGGTGGGGGGAAGTCACCCAATAATACGCTTATGTGTCTCCTTTAGATCCTAATCTTCAGCCAGGTGGTGGTGGCGCACGCCTTTAATCCTAGCACTTGGGAAGCAGAGGCAGGCAGATCTCTGTAAGTTTGAGGCTAGCCTGGTCTACAAAGTGAGTTTCTAAGGTCCTGTCCTCATTTTTACTGGGGGGGGAGGGGATAGAAAGGGGAGAACAAAGGAGGCCTGAGCATCTCCAAAGAACTCCATGGTAACATTTTAAAATGGGAGACACTGCCATTGAACCGCATGAGTTGGTTACAGTTCTGTACCTGATGACCTGAACACTGGGAGGCGATAGTGAGTGTCTCCACTTTATAGTACAGCTCGTGTGGAGGTCGTTCTCAAAGTGGGGCTCTCCTGTCCTTTCAAGCCTTAGTGCTGTCGCCGCACCAAGAGCCTCACGAGAACACTGAATACCGTAATGCAAGAGCTGAGCCTTGATTTCCCACCACAGATGTTCTGCTGGTGCATATGCTAAGCTTGTTTCCGGAGGGTAGGCCCAAGCCTCGTAGTGTTCATCAGACCGGTGAGTCCAGTCCCACGTTTACCCAGCATGCCAATCACACCTGCACCTCCCCAGGACTTCCGTTCCAGCTACAGGCCAGCAAGTGGCGTTCCTGTCAACAAGGGTTCGGACCACGGCATCCAACGACTCCAGCCGTGTCTCCCCTTGTCTTCAGAGTCAAGCCGCCCCCTAACCCTTCCTTGCAGTGGTTAGCTCCACGGAGCAGCCTTCTATCAGCTGTAATAGCTTCAAGGTGGGATATGAAAAATGAGGAGTGTTTAAATTGTTAATAGGTTTCATGTTCTTGTCACTGTAGAGGGTTTGTCCCCTTTTATAAACTCATAGTTTTTGGTTGACATTGCCTTTATGCGAGCCATCAGCCGGTGGGTGATGGCGCTGCTGTGTTAGACCGTTACTGCCGGATTGTATTTGCAGTAAAGAAGGAGAATGGAGGCTGTAAATCTGCAGCCGGAGATTTAGGGCTCCTGCTACTCTGCAGTTTAGGCCCGTGTGCCGGGGAGTCCATTTTCCTCCGGCAGAATTATGCCCCGCTCACATGGCTTTCCAGGCGCTGATCGCCTCGTTCATTCCCTGGGCTACCAAGGCACTTAATGTGGCTAATTCAGTTAAAGAAGCCTGAGGGGGAAAGGCAGATGAGCTTCTCACTGAAAGCCAGATGCCAGGCAGGTTACTGATGCCGGCTTGTTTCTTCCCCTGCATGGAGCTTCAAGGAGAAGGGCTGAGTGCAGAGAAAAACAGCAAGAAAATGTTTCTAAGGTGTCTGGGACAGTTCTCCTCCACGCAGGAAATGCTGGCTTCCCCAACCCACTGACCGCTATGGTCCTCAAGCCATTGTCAGGAATATTCAGGAAGCGCATTCTTTCCAGATTCAGGATGTGTCAAGAACCTTGAGGCCTTGACGTTTTCACAAAATGAATACCAAAGTGTAGAAGTCAGTGGAGTCTGTACTTGGGAGACAAGTAACTAAAAGTAGAATAAAAAAAAAAAGAAGAAGAAGAAGAAAGAAAGAAAACAATCCCTCAGGGGTTTCTAGCCGATCGGTTTTGAACCGGAAACTATTTGAAAGAATCTCTCCTTGCTGGGTCCAGGAATATCCCGGAAAGATGTCAACATTAAATACATTTCAAACCGACTAATTATATGTTTTAAACGACTCATTCGTCGTCATACGCTGTTTCTGCTACTGGGTATCCGACACAGGGAAGAATTCTGGGATGTTTCTTCAGCGGGCGAAAGTTCTAAGCGTGGTTTTAGATTTGGTTTTGTTGCGCCCTTGTGGGGCCCTCACCGGCGAGGGAGGATGTTAAATATAGGCTCATCTGCGTCACCCTTCGGGAGGCATCTGGGGCTTTGGGTTGTCAGCTGTGTCGCAAATGTGCAAGATTTAACCACCCAACTATTGAGCCAGTGTTGGCCTATTAAGACTTCAGATGATCTGTTCATGAGCTGTCAGCCCAAACCGAGCTTGAAGCCTGCTGGAAAAGATCTAATTTTCATAATTATCCAGGCCCCTCACACCCTCCTTCCCCCCCGACACCACCCAACCTCTACACATCCACACAGAAGGGGTACACTGGAGCGAACAGACACGGGCACAGAAGAGCTCTGTCCCTGGGGATTCATCAGGCCCCTTGCCTGAAAATGCTCCGAGTTCATCCAGGGGTCAGGCCTGCCTTCGACTTCCTGTTTGAGGAGCCCCATGTGTTCATGTTCCAGTATGGCTAGAGGCTAGTGTTGACTATGTAAGCTCTTCATATTACTGCCTCCCACTAAGAAACAAGGTCCTTTATGCTCCTGGGCCCAGAGTGATTGGGCTCAACAAATACCTTTTTTTTAATATATAAGGTGGAACTAATGCCAGTAGAAATTGTGCTTATCTGTCCCATGACCTTGCCCTTATTGAAAAAAAAAAAAAAGGACAAAGCCATTGTCTTTGAGGAAGAATTGTAAAGGCAGCCTGAATTCATCTCACAGTTTGTACTTGCTCAAGGCCGACTTTGAGTTCTACCTGGCCGCTGGTCTTCCAAAGGAAAGCATCCTCCTGTGTAGCTCGTGAGATCATCTAGGCCCCTGGTTGGTACCTGAAATGTGGGCCTGTGGAAACAAGGGCACTTTCGGGTTTAACTCTTTGCAGAGCGGGAGGTCAGATAACCAGTACAAGATGTGAGGGTAAAGTCATCTTGTGTCCCTCCAGCAATGACGCAGTGCACAATAAACCATTTGGTTCCTGGGCATATATGGTCGGGGCGCTAAGGGTTCTGAGACCCTAGAAGCTTGGGTTCCTTGTCTGAGCACCGCTGGCTGTATTTCTACAAGGGCAGTCAATCGTCTTTGCCCTCAAAGGGCATTCCCTACGACTCGGAGCTCTACGGTTAGAATAAAGGGAATTATTTCTTGTCTCCACTGCTTTCTGCCTTTTTTTTTTTTTTTTTTTTTTATCACGAGTGCATTACTGAAACCCTGGCTTTTCCCTGAAGTCTGTTGTTTACAGAGAGACATTGGGGTCCCTGGGGTTCACTCCCATAAAACTTTATTATCATATATTTCAAGGCATAAGCTTCAGTTGTCAGCTCAGGAGGATGGTTTTTGAAAGCTCTGGCTGCTCTTTTCCTTCTGCCTCAGTCCGGTTTCTTTTTCTTTGCCTCTCTGCCACCCTCTCTCCTGCCCCCACCCCCTTCTTCCTCATCTCAGGCGATATTCAGCTCCAAGCTGGCGCGCTCCGTATTCCACTAATTAGACAAGAAATCCAGAGAGGCCATTATTAGATTCTAAGAATCTTCATCAGAGCCCATTACGGCCTTAAACACAGCACAAACATTTTACTAACTGAACACATGAATATTTGAGCCTCTTCGGCCTTGGCCTGCAGTGACCACCTTCCTTTTCGTACTGCAGGGCCACGTTGCCAACGAGAGGTTCTCACCAACCCATGCGTCTTTGCGTTCATTCCCTTTACCACCACCACCCCCCCAGTCCTAATTGCTGTTGGTGGGAGTAAAGAGGGGGAGGACCTGAGAAGCTCGATTTTCCTTCGTAGAATAAGTGACTCTGTGTAAATGTCATGTGTATTAATGTCACTAGCGAGCAGGATTCACGGTCGCCTGTTTCCCTCTCGTTCTCTGTCCAGAGCCAGGAATTATTTGTATGGACCAACAGCCTTCCTCCCTCCCCACCGCCACCAATGGAAGGATAAGCTTGCATTATAATACAGTAACTGCAAAAGAAAACCCCTTTCTGTTTCATTCTTTTCTTCCTTAACCCACTGTCTAGTGAGTTTCTGATTGACTCACAGACCAATTAAAGTAAAATTTAATGGAAGAATAGATTAACTCCCCGAGGTGTCCCTCCCATCCATCACATTTTTATAGCAGGAGCTGTGAGGAAGCTCATAACTTCATGCTGTGAATGTGATAATAAAGAGGGCACGGAGCGGATTCCGATTTACTGCCGGGCTGATGTTCGCCAGGACAAAATTTACTGCCCAATCCCCTTCCCCTTTTTATTCAGGGGGAGGTCACTGGATCTGCCCTCGGCCTGGGTCTGAGATACCGAAGGGCAGATTGTCAGGTCAGGATTCTTCCCTTTAATTGGGGTGGGGGTGGGGGAGGGAATGGGACTCTCATTGTCCGGAGTTGGATATTGTGTTCAATTCATTTCTGTCTTCAGGTAGCCGATGACACCCCAGTGTTCATATTCTTAAAGGGTGCATTTGATTTGTTACTATTTGCTAGCGAAGAAATTCTGAAGGAAAGCCAGCTGTGTCTTGTTCTGAGTCACTGAGTCATCCTCTTTTTGTCTACAAGCTTTTCTGGGTAACTAAAGATTTCTCTCTTCACAGTCAACATTAACTCCTCTTGGACGTTCTCTCGGTGAAAGATCTCAAAGCACTTCATAACATTATTCTGATAGGTCCCAAATAACCTCCTGGCCTTCCTAACATTTGCCAGCTCACTGCTTCTCTGATTCTTCTCCAAGATAAGCTGTGGCAATGAGCACCACAGACAGTAACAGATATGTGGTAAGAAACCATGGTAGCTTTTGTATACTTACTAACAATTTCCTTTGTGTAGCAAGACCTATTTTTTAGGCCTGAAGTATTCCAACCTAGGTCAGGTTTCGTGACTACATTAAATATGTTTTAAGGCTTGGGAAGATATGATCCGTATTTTAAAAACATGTTCATCTGATTGTCCTTGGACTCAAAAACAAGCCCAAGTCTGAGCCAAACTCATTATATTGGTTACTCTTTTATCGCCAGGACAAAATATTGACAAAAACTACTTAATGGAGGGAGGAGTTATTTTGGCTCACGGTTGCAAGGAGCTTTAGTCCATCGTGGTGGGGAAAAGCATGAGAGACTCTATAGCAGCAGAAGGGTGGGGCGGAACTCCTCACTAGTGAGTCAGGAAGCAGAGACCAAAGGCTAGGACCAGAAGTAGATAGCCTTCAAGGCCAACTCCCAGTGAACCACCTCTGCAAGTTAGGCCCCATGTTGCAAAGATTCTGCAGCCTCCCCAAAGTAGCCCTGACAATTAGGGACCAAGTATTTGAACACATGACTTGTATCCAATTCATAACACTCAACACCTACCCTAGCCTTCACCAATGAGTCTGGACATGATGCTAGAGTCTTCCTCGTAGACATGCAATGCCTCACTGGTCACCAGACTACTCGAGTCTGCCTCTCTCTAATATCTCTTCTTGGTTTAGTCCAAACTTTTCATCCTCTCTTTGATGGACTCTGGTGAGCATCTTCTAATGATCACCCATTTCACTCTCATCTTCCTACCAGCCATCCCCAAGAATTAAACGATATAAAAGTCAAACGTTGGCCAGGTGTGATGGTGCACGCCTTTGATCCCAGCACTCAGGGAGGCAGAGGCAGGCAGATCGCTGTGAGTTTGAGGCCAGCCTGGTCTACAGAGTGAGTCCAGGACAGCCAAGGCTACACAGAGAAACCTTGTCTCGAAAAGCCACAAAAAGTCAAGCTTTGTAATGTTATTGCTAATATATTATATATATTTACATATGTCTATGCCCTTCTATTGCTTGCAGCGTAGCTCTAAATGCTGTTGAATAGCATACATGGGACAGGACAGCTTCATGATCTTAGCTTATCTCTAAGTTTGGAGATGTATCACATGATTGCCAATTTCCAGCTTTGATAAGAACATTTTTTTTGAAAGTCACTCTTACCCATCAACACTATTTTACAGAGGGGAATATTATAATGTCAGGGAGGCCATGAGTTCAGAATAAAATATCTTGTAAGGCCTAACCATGCAACTTCTCGGAAAAAGTTCTCCACTTGACCCTGATATTCCTCATTGTACTGTAGACCTGAGAAACCTTATCATGTTCTCTTACTGTATTTGAGAACAAGGAGCAATCAAGGCACAACGAGTATTTTTTTTGAAGTATGGTCTCACTGATTGGCCTGGGATTCATGATCCTCTGCCTGGGTTTACAAATGCTTTTCCAATACATAAGGCAGAGCCAATGCCGGCAAGTAGCTGGTCTTTGGCGTCATAAAGAACTGAATTTTGAAACAACCTTCATATCTAAGAGATGTGTCATAGGTAAATTACTGGTCTCCACTAAAGCCATGTTCTCACCTGTGTAGAGAGACAAGGATTGGACCCACTTCTGTGTAGACAGTTATGGGACAGAATTCGTGTAAAGGGACTTGGCCCGGTGGCTGCCTCACGGCAAGCTATTACTACTTCCTGGCCTCCTCAAAATGGCTCACCTCCAAATACCCTAGGCTTACCGATAGATATAGATATAGATATAGATATAGATATAGATATAGATATAGATATAGGTATAGGTATAGGTATAGGTATAGGTATAGGTATAGATAGATATAGATACCAAGTGTGAAACATACTCTCTCGTGACTTCAGAGATGCTTCCTCACATATCCCCACTCTTCCTTCCAAATCCAGCTCAGACGCCACAGTCTCTGCGGGCACCCGCCCTTCCCCCCCGCCCCCAGCAGACATTCTTCCGTGGTCTCTCGGTGTTTATAGATTGCTAGACTCACACTGGGTGCTTTGCATTTCCTCATTTAATTTCATGAAGTGATTAAACAACAATCTTACGGAGAGATGTGCATTAGGAGATGGATCCCTGTTTATTCATTAATGCAGCTGAGAAGGCACCACGGTGCGGAAGCCTCGGTGTGTGTTTCAATAACGGTAGGAGAACATGGAAGGCGTGGGAATAGCTACTCTCCTCCGTGCTATGAGTCTGGCAGAGGCCTTAGCGCAGTGACAACAGAAACGACAATCTGTACCTTAACTGTTTGTCAGCACTAGTCCTCATTCCTCTCGAGGCTGAGGGTTTTTTTTAATTATTATTTTGTGTGTATGTATGTATATGAGTGTGTGTGTGTGTGTGTGTGTGTGTGTGTGTGTGTGTGTGTCTATGTGTTTGCCATGTGTATGCAGCCTCTACAGAGGCCGGAGGACATTGGATCCCCTGGAATGGGAGTTACAGGGGGCTGTGATCCACCTGGTGTGAGTGAGGGGACGCAAACCCAGGTCTTCTGCAAGGCCATCAAGTGCCCCTTTACCACTGAGCCACCTCTCCAGCCCTTAGGCTGAGTTCTTGGAAGGCAGTTATCTTACTCTCACGTACCTAAAATTGTGAAGGTGCTTGGTGTGTGCTCAGTGATAAGGAGTGAAATAACAATAGTCAGAAAGCATCCTCACCCCCCCAAAGAGCTCTGCTTACTCGCTGGAGAGGTGGCCTGGAGGGTTAAGGCACTCGCTGCTCAGTCACGAGGACGAGAGTTCAAATCTTAGCTCCCACACTGAGCGGCTCAGAAATATCTATATAACCCCAGCTTCAAGGATCCGACACCCTGACCTGACGTCTTTTCTGGGTGGGTCCACCTGAAGTTTATCATCCTTGGTGCCTGCATAGCCTGCCAAAGCCTGCGTTAGAGTCTCCCTTAAGTCAACGGATCAAAGCTCTTTCACAACAACTCAGGTGGTCCTTCGGACGCACGTGTTGAAGGAAAGACAGATCTTCTGGTGTTTGGCTCTAGTTTCACGACGAACCAAGCAAGCAAAGGGAAGAGCTGTGGTGGTTGTCCCCACGAGACTAGCCTCCAGGTGACGTCACCCGAAAAGGATGACATCACATCCTACCCTGGAGAGAGTCTCCGTGTCCTGAGATGGAGCAGGGAGGCGGACACCGGCACCGCACCGCCCTGCTAGTCCCAGTTTTGCCGCGTGCGCCCAAGCTGTGTTTCACGGAGAATTCCGCAGCTCTCTGATTGCGTTTTAAAAAAAAAACAAAAAAAAAAGTCCTGCCGAACAGCATCTTGGGTAACCTGTTGCCCTCTCCTTTCGGTGAGTGGCGGCAGCTGTGCAGGCCCGGAGGCCCGCCCTCTGCATTCCCGACTTTGGTGAGCCGTGATCCCGTCCTGTGGATCGCTACCGAACCGGGTCCCCGGAAGAATGAAAGCCAGCTTGAGAGAACGCTCAGACTTCACAGCTAGTTGACAAGTTCAGGCCGTTTGTTACCTGATGGACCTTCTCAGCGGCCATGATGCTCAGTAATGCACGGTCGCCTATGAAGCGGGGTTCCCTAAGTACCTACATCTTTGTTCGTTTCTTCGGCACCGCCTCCGTGTCTTCGTCTCCTCCTGCTCTTCTGTATCGATAACGCCAGTGCCTTCCCTCCAGCCTCACATCGCATTGTCCATATCGCGGCCCCTTATTCTTAGGGAACTCCTATTCATCCACCAAACCCCAGCTCATCTTTGTCTCCTTTGTGACTGTTCGAGGAAATCCCGGCTTGAGCTGCTGCTAGTATACCAAGAACTGTTTGAAACCTGAACAAACCTTGCCTTGATTAACCTTTCCACATTTTTAAATAATCATTTACTTTTATGCATATGTACGAATGTGTTTCTTGCGTGCATGCGTGTGCACCATAGAATAGCGTGTCCGGTGCCCGTGAAAGCCAGAAGAAGGCATTGGACACCCCCCCCCCCCCGAACTGGAGTGACAGGTGGTTGTGAGCCACTCCGCGTGGGTGCTGAGAACAAAACCCAGGTCCTCCCCAAGAACAAGCGTCCCCAACCACCGAGCCATTTCTCCAATGCCCCGTTAAACTTGGAGTGCACATGGAGCACACACAAAGGCCAGGGGACAACCTGTGATAATCGGCTGTCTCCTTCCACCCTGTGGGTCCCCAGGGGAAACTCAGGTCGTCAGGCCTGGCAGCGAGCGTCCTCACCTGCTGCGCCAGCTCACCACCCCTTATTCAGTCCTCATAAAGCATTGCTAAGTAGATATTATCCCTATGTCCAGACAAAAAAACCAAACTAAGAACCGCTCATATCCTTCCCGACGCTTTATGGCGGATAATTAAAAACATCCAGGGTTTCAGTCAGGCCCACGTCATTTCTAAACTGATACTTGCTGCCGTTTCATGGCACCGCTTGTCTCTTTTATCTGTTTGTACGAACGCATACTTCTATAAGTTTGCTTTTTACTCATCAGATTCGATTGTATTATTCATTTAGTGTCCTTCTTACAAGAAAATATGGCTTCTTGAGAGCAACATTTCTTTCTTACCTATCTTAGTACTCCCCAGAGCTCTCAGAACATTACATGACATATAAAAGAAGCTGAATAAAGGCTTATAGGATTGAATTGGACAAAATTTAAACCCAGCCAAACTGAACAAGAGCATATTCAGCGGTCTGGAGAGATGGCTCTGCGGTTAAGAGTACTAGCTGCTCTTCCAGGGGACCCAAGTTGGATTCCCAGCATCCACACGATTGCTCAAAATCATGTTACCCCAGTCCCTGGGGACCCTCCCTCTCCGGCCTGTTCAAGCACCAAGCACAGAAGTGTTGCACAAACGTACAGGCCAGCAAAGTACCCATACACAGTAACAAATAAATTTTTAAAATACGTTTCTTCAGTCTCAAGATTTTACGGTGCTGGTGATATGTTGGGCTCTGGATGACATTTCCCTTCTGCTGAGTGGCATGTGGCCTCCCCCGTCTTCAGAGCAGTCCAGATCAAGGTCTGTGCCAACATCGCCCCAAACCATTTCCCCACAAACGTGTCACAGTCACTAGCAATGTGCGTTCTCGGGGGTGAGGAGGATGACTTTCTCCTGCCTCATGTGGTTATTGGAGTCAGTGCGGTGTACTCAGTCTTTTAGGAATAATTAAAGTAGTCTGTGACTCTAATTAAAGTAGTATGGCTATATTTAAAGAAACCTATATATAAGAACAAGCTGAGTGCTGACAACAAGCTAATTGTGTTATTTTTAGTGGAGACAGCAGCATGGCACCCACTGTCTTTCTAAATCCTCCTCTCTGAATGTAGACTGTTAAATAAGCAGCATTTCCAGCTCTGAAGAGGGATGGCACTAAAGCATAAATAAATAAAGCTGCTAGGGAAAATTCAAAAAATTATCTAGATGCCTCTGAATAAGAAGGCATGTTATCACTGAGCCGCTGGCTCAGGGCGCTGCTTTTATCGCCTTCTACTGCTAACCAACCCAACAAATGACTTTTGGAAGGGTCTTAGAAGGACGGACGAACTAGGCAAGGCATCAAGCCTGAGCTTGGAGGTCTCTTTCCCCCGCGTTTTGTACAGTAAAGATTAGTTCATGGCCTTACAATCCATGTGCTCACACTACCCGCCATTCGTAACTGATCTAGACATCTGGATGTGCTCATTTCTCTCTAAGACAAGCATCCAAACTCTTTCTTTGTTTGTTTGTAATACAGGCATCCAAACTTTTTCTTTGTTTGAGACAGGTTTTCTCTGTGTGTAGCCTTGGCTGTCCTGGACTCCCTTTGTAGACCAGGCTGGCCTCGAACTCACAGCGATCCCGCCTGCCTCTGCCTCCCTGAGTGCTGGGATCACAGGCGTGGGCCACCGCGCCTGGCTGCATCCAAACTTTTGACAGACTAGGAAGAGGTGGTTCAGTGATGCCATGCCTTCTGGTGAAGCTGTCTTTCCACTTCTTTTCAAAAGGAAGAGCTAGCACCCTTTCTCTTTAAAAAAAAAAAAAAGAAAAGAAAAGAAAAAAGAAAGAAAGAAAGAAAAAAAAAAAGAAACAAACAAAAAAGAATCAACTTCTGAGACAAGATGTCACATAACCCAGGCTGGCTGCAGACTCACTATGTAGCCAGGGATAACCTTGAACTCCTGACCCTCCTGCCTCCAAGTGCTGAGATCATAGGCATGCCTCACCATGCCCAATGCCATTCTTTCTTTTTTTCCCCATGGTTTATTCATTTTATATGCATGAGTGTCTTGCCTACACGTATGTACATATATGTTGTTTGGGGCTGGTGCCCATGAATATCAGAAGAGGGTTCTGGGTCCCCTTGGAACTGGGGTCTAGGAGAGTCATGAGCCACCATGTGGGTGCTGGGAACCAAACCTGCATCATTTACAGGGGCAACAAGTGCCCTTAACCACTGAGCCATCTCTCCAGCTCCTGTTCTTTCTCAATAGCCTTCTTCATCTTGATCTCAGTGTGAACAACCAGCTCCCACTGCAAAGCCACCCCAACTACTTTTCTGCAGCTGAAGTGGGCTTTCTATCACATGGGCTTCCCAGAACCTTTAATGTCCCCTGCCCGAGGCACCCATCGGCCTCTCAGTTGCAGCCAAGGTCCCCGTAAAGGGGGAGTAGAGTTCTGCAAAACTTTCTCAGGATGCGCGCCCGACAAGCCAAGAATCTTTGGTCCCATGGTCAGGAATGGCGGAGTTGCATCCTTTGGAAGCGGGTCAGACAGTGACCTATAAGAAGGACACAGCAGTGACTGTGGAATTTTACCTCCAAGTGACCTGTGAGCCTTAGAAAACAAAGACCTGGAGATAGATTGATTGGCAAGTAGAAACTGTTGGTTGGGTTTTTGCAGGCTGAAGTTCTGGAGTTCATCATTACTCCGCAGAATCCTGAATGATGTTCTTGGAGCTCCCCTCCACAGGCAGTGTCCCCACGGGAGACCTACTAACAGTCTTTTGTCAGGCACTATCAGCAGTATTGAGCCAACCTGAGCACCCTATTATTAATCCTTTTCTCCTGGTGACATGACAGCAATCGATGTCTGAACAAGCTATTGAAACTGTAGCAATCAAGTGGACTCCATCTAAGCCAATGGGATACTTCCTCACAGCCTATGGAAAAGGCAGAGGACTGTCTTTCCAGCTCCATACTGCACCTGTGTCCATACACTTTATGCCGCCATATTCTGTCTGGGTAAAGATTGACATTTACCCAATCCTGTAAAACACACAGTGAAAACCTTATCGGTGACTCAAATACATTCATAGCACTTCCATAGCCATCTGCTGCTTCTATAAATATGGAAACTTTTCATCATTATGTAAATATTTGTGCCTGTGTCATTGTGGAGAGAGGATATGGTAACCACTACCCTGATGGGGAAGGCCTTGTTCCCATGTCACCGTACGAAAGAGCATTAAAACCTCATGGAAAGAGAAGAGCATGAACCATTAGACTATCACATCTCCTTTGCCCTCAGTCCAGACCGGAGGATGGCTGAAAGGTGATCCCCGGCTATACATTCAGGTTCCTGGGTCCCAGGCCACAGACAGCAATTAAGTTCTTCTGGAACTATACCCAAAAATCTGAAATTTTAAGTTTGCAGAGGACTGGCCAGCAATGGTAGTTTCCACCTGTATTCCAAGGAGTTTTAGGGCATTCTGAGGGGTACTTAAGGGAGTCGTAGCGTAGATAAGGGAAACAAATGTGAGGGGAGAGCAGAGGGAGAGCCCCTTCTTGCTTTTTTTTTTTTTTTTTAATTTGATGTGTGTGTGTGTGCACAAGTGCCCTTGAAGGCCAGAGGAGTGTGTCAGGCTCTGGAGCTGTACTTACTGGATGTTCTGAGACATTTGATGTGGGTGCTGGCAACTGAACCACGGTCCTCTAGAAAAGCAAGCAAGCACTTTTGACCTCTGAGCTCTCTCTCTAACATGTCCAGTGTCTTTTTTATGCAAATGCCATTTAGTTTAATATTTTATTTGGCCTTTATTCTATTCTCTTTTTTTTTGGGGGGGGGGTTCTGTCTAATAAAGAGTTTCTGGACTTTAATTGTAAAACAAGTTTAAGAGAGAATCCTTTTGATTGTGTGTAGGGTTTTATTTGTTTCGATTTGTCCATACACAGATTATCTTTGCTGGAGATGATCTTTCTTCTCCTCCTCATCCAGAAGCTCTAGAGTGGTGGTTCCCAACCTGTGGGAGGAGTCACATATCAGGAATTTAAATTTACATTTACATTTAATTCTTACTGTTAGGAATTTAAATTTACATTTAAATTCCTAACAGTAAGAAAATTACAGTTATGAAGCAGCAACAAAATAATTTAATGGTTGGGGAGTCACCACAACATGAGGAACTGTATTAAAGGGTCGCAGCATTGGGAAGGTTGAGAACCACCGCTCCAGAAGATTCTACAAAAAAAAATAGACTTTCAAGCTTATTTTTTTTTAAATGCACAAAGCTTTACAGCCATGAGGAGATGTCCTGGAAGGCACTGGTGTGGCCAGCAAGTTCTAAGAAACAGGTTGCAACAAGAAAATTGACTGGTTTATTATTTTTAATTTAATGAATCTGCTTCCTGTAAAAATCACAGGGTGGCTATTCCCGGAAGCCCACATCTTTTTTTTTTTTTTTTTTTTTTTTTTTTTTTTTTAGCTCTAGAGTGGACAGCCCCGTCAGTAGTGGCCATGGCTGCTGGGCAAGTATGTCTGACCTGCATTCCGACCCAAAGGGACACCATTGGAAAGTGAGCATTTTTCAGATCAGGATCTGGGCCCGGATGTTCCACCCTTCCCAGGGAGATGAACATCAAATGAGGTGAATTTTAGGGCTGGCTTTGTCACGTGTGCACTTCCCACTGAAAACTGGACCAAGCCCAAGAGCTATTTCTCAGAGCATCCTGCCCAAGGGCAAGATGAGGGAAGGTCTCTGGCCATTAACACATGGTTCAGCCAGCCTAGAGATGAAGGAATTTCTGTCAGATTTCATTGCTCTGAAAAACAGTGTCTAGGTTAAAGTGTCCTTCTGGTGTTCACTGGGGAGGGTAACATATGTGTCCGGGCAAGACACATAACCCAAGGTAAAGGGAACATGGGTTGTATCAAGTTGGATCTTTGAGCAAATGTTCCAGATGTTTTGTCATGACAAAACTGGTTCTTCTAAACAGCTCACGAGCACCGCTCTCTGCTTCCTATCCAAATCCATCTAATGAAAACAAAACTAAACAAATGTTCATAGCAAAACGTCAGAACCTTAAGATGGAAAAGAATGTTGCCACCTATTTTCTGGGAGCTTATGATGTGCCTGGTTCTCTAAAAACTGCTGGGCACAGAGTATCCACATTTCCTTCAAGAAAGCCTAGACAGGGGGCTGGAGAGATGGCTCAGAGGCTAAGAACACTGGCTGCTCTTCCAGGGGTCACGAGTTCAATTCCCAGCAACCACATGGTGGCTCGCAACCATCAAAAATGAAATCAGGTGCCCTCTTCTGGCGTGCGGGTGTACATGCAAACACACATTGTATACATAATAAATAAATATTTAAAAAAAAAAAAAAAAAGAATGCCCAGACAAGAACATGGCCCAAATATTGTTCCCTCCAAAGCACTGCAATGCTTGAGAGATTCAACAGCCTCCCCTTTGAGCTAAGACAACTGTGCATTTTCTTGCCTGCCTGGAAAGGGTCCAGAAACCTCTATTAGGAATGCACACACACACACCTACCTCTCCCTTCTCCCAAATCTATGGTGTCCAGTGCTTCCTCTGTCTCCTAAAATGCCTGGGATCTGGCCGTAGGCCTCATCTACTAAGCTTAACTGTGGGCTTCATCTCTCTGCCTAGTTTCCTCACCTGTAAAATGAAAGCGTGCCTACCTCACAGGCTTGTTAAATGAGACTTAAATGAGTTGATACATGAAAAGCACTTAGAAGAGAAACTGGCATGTGAGTGGAGCGTAATTGATGGCTGCCAGGCTATCTCCCCCGTTATAGCACAATACCTAGTTTAATGCTTAAATTATGCCCACCTTTGCTGCGTGTCGGGTACCGCTTAGGAACCTGACACTCTCCCGAAGGCAGCGTCTGCACCTACTCTAAAAGCAGGAGCCAGCCTGTAGAAGAGTCTGTGATTATCTCTGGCCAGATGTCAGCAAACATTTAGGGCTATTCAGATGTCAGCGCTCTCCGTGGGAGGCTTATTAGCAATAGTAATGTACCACATTGGTCCTTGAGCTAGGCACAATGTATAGTAACAGAGAGGGGAGAGAGAGAACAAGGGGGACAGAGAGAGAGGAGAAGGGAGTGAAAGGGAGAGGGATAGGGAGAGAGATTAGAATCCTATAGTGGATTTAAAAGACTCACATAGACACACACCTCTTCCCCCCTCGTCTCTCTCTCTCTCTCTCACACACACACACACACACACCTTAAGTAATGATGTTTCCTGCCATCATAAGTCTTGAAGAGCATCAGTGTCTTCCTATGCACAAGGCGGCAATTTAATTGCAAGTAGTAGCTATAGGCCGTAACGTCTCTGCTACTCACTAATGACAGGGTGTACACGTGCTCTAAAGTGCACGGAGGAATGTATAGCCCTGATAGTTACCTTCATTTAACCAACGCTTACTTATGTCATGCTACTGTGTGTCAAGCATACTTTCTGTTTGGGGGGGGGGGGTAAGGTCTTATTCTGTAGCCCAGGCTGGCCTTTAACTTACTACGTAATTCACGGTAGCCTTAAGCCCCCTGTAGCCCTCCTGCCCGGTGTCAGGTCCGGTTCTAAACACTGTCCAAAAGCAAATCCTTTTATCCTGGTAGCAACCTCGTCAGGCAGAAGTTTCCACTCTCTCCATCTTCTCCATGAGGAAACAGAGACACAGAGGTCGCATGATCGCCCAAGCTTCGTAACTGGTAGAGAGCGTCACGGGGATCCAGGGCAGACACCTGCTCAGGAGCCGCCTCCACTGTGCTAGCCAGGGAATCTCCTTCCTTCTAGACCCCGCAATCACCGCATGACTTAAGTTCACTCTACGGTCTTGTTTCTATTAAAGTTTTTTTTTTCTCTTATGGTTTTTTTGAGACAGGGTTTCTCTGTGTAGCCTTGGCTGTCCTGGCCTCACTTTGTAGACCAGGTGGGCCTCGAACTCACAAAGATCCGACTGCCTCTGCCTCCCTGAGTGCTGGGGTTACATATGTGTGCCACTGGGCCCGGCTTTTCTTTTCTTGTTTTTTCTTTCTTTTCTTTCTTTTTCTTTCTTTCTTTCTCATGCGTGAACTGTATGTGCTCATGGATGTGTTCTTCACATACACATGCAGAAACCAGGGCAGGACTTCAGGTGTCTCCCTCTATTGTCCTCGGCCTTGTTGAGACAAGGTCTCTCATTGAATAGAAATTCATCCTTGAAGCTAGACAGGCTGGCCAGTGAACACTTGGGATCTACCTGTCCTCATCCCACCAATGCTGGTTTGGGGGCATAGTTTGGTTGGTTGGTTGGTTGGTTGGTTGGTTTGAGATAGGGTCCTACCATGTAGTCCAGGCTGGCCCTGAATTCACAGTCTCAGCCCCTCCCTCCACGTGCTGGGATTACAGTGTATGCTGCCACACCCGGCTAAGACTGGGCCCTTCGGTCTCCTGTGTAAATCCGTCAGTACTCTACATTACATAATGTTCTGAAATTCACAACACAGCATTCCTGCTTGATTGACAGTCATTAGTGGCTATAATGATGCATAAAATGTCGTTTTGAAAGTGTTTTCCCTGTGTTTTTTTTTTGTTTGTTTTGTTTTGTTTTGTTTTGTTTTGTTTTTTCTCTCTATTAAGCTGAAGCCTGGGTGGTAGGGGTCACAGATGGAAACCAAGGACAGGGCCTGAGCGTAGCACCCTTTTTAGAACTATTTTATTTTAGTTTCTTATGTCTCTTCCTCCTTTCTCCACCCCAATCCCTTCCACCACCCCAACACCAGGTAGGAGAGAAAAGAAGTTAGTGGGGAGAGGGGGTGTGGTTCTCTTAAGCTACTTCCTGCTGGTTAGGGTCATCAGCTTCCTTGCGGCAAGTCCAATCTTCGTTTCAGGAGATCTCCAACTTCTTCTTGTCAAACTGCAACAACCGCAACCAAGAGCAGCAGGAGGAAAGCACCAGCAGCCTTCTTTCTCTGAGCTCCCCAACACTCTCTGGGCTCTGGCTTTCACTGCCTCTCAGAGTCCTCAGAGTTAAACTCTCTGCAGCTGGCAAAGAGCCCCGCTCAGCACCCGAACCAGGCAGATAGTGTGGCCAATCTGGATGAGTTCCATATTCTACACCTGAGATCAGAACAGAACCAAGTTTACATAAGTAGCACCTGAGAGTATCAGGACTGGGAAGAAATCGTGTGCCCACGTCAAAGCCCACTCATCCTGCACACCAGAACACAGCTGGATCAAAGGACCCCTTCATCACCATAGCCCCTGTGTACAGCGCTAGGGCGAGAAGACAGAACAGGCATGGGCAGGTGCCGCTGAGCAAATGCCCTGCCAGACTCCTGTCATACCGTGCTGCCTCTACGCCCGCAGAAACTAAAATGAGACTTGAAGGACCGTGCCAATCCTGGAAGATGGAGTAGGAGACAGTCCTGAATCAAGACGAGTCAGGCTTGGAAAACTAGCTGTGTCAAAGCAAAGTCAATAAGCAAAGCTAAAAAGAAAGAGAGTGAGCCGGGGGTAGCAGCAGCATGCACATGTAATCCCAGCACTTAGGGAGACAGGGGCAGGCAGATCTCTGTGAGTTAGAGGCCAGGCTAGTCTACGAAGCAAGTCCAGCACAGCCAAGGCTACACAGAGAAACCCTGTATGGAAAAACCAAAGAGAGAGAAGGAGAGAAGGAAGGAGGGAAGGAAGGAAGGAAGGAAGGAAGGA
>NW_026595981.1:20795082-20822462 GCF_907164565.1 Psammomys obesus
AAGGAAGGAGAGAGAGAGAGAGAAAGAAAGAAAGAAAGAAAGAAAGAAAGAAAGAAAGAAAGAAAGAAAGAAAGAAAGAAAGAAAGAGCCAAGCCAAGGGGAAGATGCACTAAAGGATGAGACAAGACCAGAGTCCAGGAAATTGGCGGGGGGGGGGGGGAGCAATAGCAGGAAGAAACTGGAATTGCAACACCCTGCTCTTTTCCAACCACAGATGTTTAAGAATGCCCCAGAATTAGTTGGGGGAAAGGGAGTTGTTCTTTTTTTAAAGACCATTTATTCTCTTTTGAATGGTAGGCACCAGGCTGATCATGAAGATTATTCAGAATTCTTCTAGGAAGTGGGGGGGTGGGGGGTGGAGATTACAAACTGCTGCGACTCAGCTAAGAGATCTGTGCTCAGTAAGCATCTTAGGGTTTTAATTTATCTGCCGATGAAGACCGCGGGACTGAGACAATTCAGCCGGGAATTGAACCTGAGGTTCCAGGAAGTCTAGAGATTTCAACCCTCCTACTTAGTCCATTAAGCTATCCCCTCCAAGAACATAATGTAGTTAAAGCAGACTTAGATATCTTTAGTACAGAGAGTGGATTTTATCTCCACTTTGGGAATTTCTGATCCATAGCAGGGAGGGATTCAAAACTCACCTCCAGAAGTGCCTATAGAATAATGCACGTACCACGTCCCTTTCCTGATTTACCGTTAGGAAGAGGAGAAACTGTCTTGGGGGCAGGATGGATTAAGAAAGCATCTGCTAAATGCTTCATATGTGACTCTTCCCTCCTCTTCTTCCTAAAGGCCCTACTCTGGCTTCCCTCAATAAAACAAAGAGGGCTACACTTACTCAGAAGAGCTGAAGAAAGGCCACAGACTTCACACATCTGTCAGGCGACCTGGTTGATTTGGGGGATAGTCAGAGAACATCCCGTGCCATTACAGACTGTCAGCCGCAGTGTCTGTTTACTAATAAGCCTGGCCATTAGGTTGGGTCAGTGATGGATGGTCCGTATCCCTCTGGCCTGGCCTGGTTTGTGCTGTGACACTCACTGACCACCGGCAGCTCTCGTACTAGCTGCCTTGTTAAGGGTCCCGCCAACTGACATCCGCTATACATCACCCTGGCTGAAACCCTTGATTATTTGGACAGCTCCCGGCATGATGGATCGCTGGGATTGATCTATCTTTCCTCGCGCATGTCCCTGTCAGTGTTCTTCACCCATCTCTGTCTGAACTCTTCATCCTTAAAACAAGGGCCCTAATTACTGTTCTCTCAATGTACACACCTTCTGCTGTTTAAAGAAGCTGCCGGCTTCAGCGTTCATAATGAGAGATCGGGATGAGGCCGAGGACACAAGTGCATCAGGGTCACCACAGATGGGCAAGAGAAACAGAGGTCAGTCTCTTCCTGCCGGAGCAAAACATGGAAGGAAAGCTTTCTTGCCCGGCATCCAGGGCTTGGCAGCTTTCATCACTGAGGTCATGGGCCTTCCACTTATCCCATGTGGCCCAAATTCAATCTGAATGCCGTGGGCAACCTGAGCAATGCCTCCTGTTTAAAGGATCCCTTCCTTCCAAGGCATCCACATCATTTTACTCACAGTATCTCAAGCCTCGCGTCGTATTTCTGTAAAAGATGTTTCGTCATCTTGAGTTCGTAAAGGAAAAATAGAAACAAGCACAGAGAGCCTATCTACCCAAATCTGCTTGATAAATCAATATGCAGCAGAATCAACAGCAGGACCTAAACATCTCTGGCTCCCTGCAACTCACTGATTTATAAGATGTGTATTGAGCATCTAGTGGTGTTAAAAAGAACTGGGGTTACAGAGAGCCTGGCCGGGGGGATGGGGGGGTGGCTCGTTCGGTCCCATTTATGTGTAACAGCCGAGGTAGAAGCATACTGAAATACACTGTTCTACTGCAGAGAATTTCCACTGTGTGTTAGAGAGACTAATACTGTCCCAGTGTCCCATGAATTAGCCAAAGGCTGTAGTATCTGCTCTTCTCTATTATATTTTAAATTCCTCTTCACTATAGTCCTTCTTGGGTTGGGTTGGGTTGGGTTTGGCTTGGCTTGGCTTGGCTTGGTTTTGAGACAGAGTCTTACTATGTAGACCAGGCTGGCCTTGAACCTCAAGCCGCTGCCTGTCTCGAGTGCTGGGATTATAGGCATGTGCCACCATGCCCAGCTTCCCTGTAGTTCTTTTATTATTCTATCCAAATATGTTGAAAGTGAGTAGATTCAGAAGCTTAGATAGAAGCAATGGTTGTCAAAGGTGTCCTGATACCCTTGGCAAAACCATTAAACATTATTGTATTTTAATTAATTCTGTATTGTAGGCAACTCTGTTTGCGTAAGATCGGGCCCTGATCTATGTTTGCAGTATAAACTTCCAGTGAGAAGATTACAGTAGGCCAGCAACCGCCTCCACCCCAAATGGTCTCTGAATCAAGCAGACATATTCACTCTACCTGAAATGGCTAAACAAATATGAGAAGAATAAAGGGGGTGTCACAATAAGGTTCACAGAAGGAGGTTCTCATAGCCGGTGGGAAAAACACCTCAAGCTAGATTCTGAGAGAGGGCCTCCAAATATTCCTGTTACATATTTGTTCAAGCCAAGCATGGCGGCTTGTGGCTGTAGGTGCGGACGCTCCAGATGCTGAAGCAGGATGATTGTTTGAGCACAGGAATTGAGTCCATCTTGACCAACATAGTAAGACTCTGTCTCAAAATCTTATATTAAGGACCTGGAGAGATGGCTCAGGGTTTAAGAGTGCTGGCTGCTCTGCCAAAGGACCTGGATTTAGTTCCCAGCACCCGTATGGCAATTGACAGCAGTCTATAACTCTAGTTCCAGAGGATCCAACCTCCCCTTTTGGCCTTCAAGGACACTGCAAACATGTGATACACAGACATACCATGCAGGCAAAACATCAATGCACATAAAATTAAAACAAAAATTCTTAAACATGGTGGTATACACCTTTAATTCCAGTGCTTGAGAGGCAGAAGCAGATGGATCTCTGAGTTCAAAGCCAGCCTGGTCTACATAGCAAGCTCCATGCCAGCCGGGGCTACAAAGTGAGACTTTGCCTCAAAAAAAAAGTTAAGTGAAATTAAAACATATGTATTTGTTGTTGTTTAATATTGATTCTTTTATAGCTACCTGTAGAACAATGATTTTTGTTGTTGTTGGTTTTGGTTTGGGTTTTGGTTTTGGGTATTTTTTTCAAGACAGGGATTCTCTGTGTAGCCTTGGCTGTCCTGGATTTGTCTAGACCAGGCTGGCCTTGAACTCACAGAGATCCATCTGCCTCTGCCTCCTTGAGTGCTGGGATTACAGGCATGCACAATGGCACCCAGCTGAACAATGGGTTTTTAATCCATTTTTTTTTAATTATGAGAGAAAATTTGAAAGCATTTCTACCCATTCCGTTAGCATATATACATCGATCTAAAAATATCCAAGGCAGCCAGACACGCTGACACAGGCCTGCAGTTTTGGTACTTAGGAGTTTAGGGCAGGAGTGTTGCAAATTCAAGGCCAACCTGGGCTCCAGAATAAAATTTGTCCATTTAAAAAAAAAAATCAAGGTAAGAATTAATTATTTTCAGGAAAGAAGTCTCCTTTAGAAAACAGAATCATTCAGTTAATAGAACAATTGCAAAACAAAAATATTCAAGTCATCTCTATCAATAGAGAACACTGGTTTTCTCCTGCTCAAAACTGCCAATGTCTGCCTAGCAGACATTGCTGGAGTTCGTAGCTCAGCCCCCATGTTTCCAGAATGTCAAGCCTTCGTCCTGGAGCACTACCCAGCAAATGTCCAGGCTGCAGTCTGGCCCCATTGGTTGGGAGCACACATACCCAGCATAGACTTCCAAGCTGTCTTCCCACCCTCACCCCTCCTCTGCCATCTCTCAGAATCTAGCTTGGAGGGGGTTCCCCACCGCCTATGAGAACCTCCGCCTGTGAACCTGATCGTGGTGCCCACTCATGTTCCTCCCTTCTATTGATTTAACCGTTTCAGACATTCGTCTGGAGGTCCTCTTCTCTTTCCCTGTGAATCCGGGTGGCCCCATAGTCAACCGTGTGTCACTGTGAATTCATAAAGGCTGATTAAGTTGGCCGTGTTTCGATGACCAGTTGCTTCCCCGGCCTATGGGATGGTTCTTTTTTCCATTGGTGGAAAGCGCAGTTGTTTCTGTCCTTAACTTTGTGACCTGGCGTGGAGAGCGACCTGAGCACCCAGGGTGTTACCCTCCAATGGCAAGGCAGCCTCGTACTTTGCTCAGCATGTTGTAAAGTAGAACTTTAGGAATAGCCAGGAAAGCATCCAGTCTAAGGGTTTGGCCGCATCATTCAGAGACCCCGCCTCGCTGCCGGTAACTGAACAGGGGTACTCAAGTACTCACTTATGCCGGAAAGTCGGCCCAGAGATGCGAGACACCAGAGGCTGGAAGGGCCTTCAATTTCCATGTGAGTATTTTTATCTTGCATAGTTCTTTATGAGGCATAAATCTGCTTCGGAGTCTCCAGACCTTTGTTGCTATAATTCAGTCTCCACTTACCGAGCAAGAATCAGCAGTTTTTAGAACGCTCCAAAGCCACATAGGAATTGAGCTAAAAAGCCAGTAGCACTTAACACTGAAAACCTTGACTCCAAACTATCCAGCCTTTCAAGGGGATATTTGAAGAGGTATTAAAAATATTCTTCTTCTACCCAGACATGGTCGTGTATACCCCAGCACTTGAGAGGCTGAGGCCAGATCAAGAGTTCCAGGCAAAGCCGGGCTACCTAGTGAAACCCTGTCTCAAAATAAATAAATAAATCAGAGATGTGTCCTAGTTCAGCTAATTATATTTCTGAGCCTAAAAGCAAAATTCAAATAAAACAAAGCAAACCTGGGGTAGTTCATTTGGATCTTTTGGACATGGCTTTTCTTAGAGGCAGAAGGAGCGAAGTATGTACAGGAAAAAGAATGAGTGCAGAAAGGGGAGGAACTTCCGGAATGTTCTATCATCTAAAGGTACTATTGGCCTATGACGTGGGTGGAACATTCCTGTAAGCCCAGTGCTTGGAAAGTGGAAGCAGGAGGATAAGAAGTTCAAGGTCATCCTCAAGTTCGAAGTTAGCCTGGGCCATGTGAGACCCTATCGTAAAACAATAAACATTTTAAAATTACAAATAAATAGATAATACTAATTTACGTTTTAAAAAAACCAAAACGTCTTTTGGCCAGGCATGGTTGCATAGCCGTGTGAGCTCAAGGCCAGTAAAATATTACAGAGTGAGAGCTCCAGGCCAGCCAGGGATACACTGAGACTTAAAATCCACCTCTTCTTCATGTTTGATATGAATTTGCTCTTGGCCCAGCTCAGCTTCCTAAAGGCTGTTGGTGTTTCCTTCTTTCTCTCTTTCTCACATGTATGTCTACATGTTTGTGTGTGCATGCGCGTGTGCTTATGAATACTAGCACACACGTGTACAAGTTCATACAGAGAACAGAGGATCATGTCAGGTGTCTTTTCTGAGACAGTGTTTCTTTCTATAGCCTTGGCTGTCCTGGACTTGCTCTGTAGACCAGGCTGGCTTTGAACTCAGAGATCTGCCTGCCTCTGCCTCCTGAGTGCTGGGAATAAAGGTGTAAGCCATGTTAGGCCTCTCCCTCAGTTGTCCTCCACCTTATTTTTTGAGGCGGGGTCTCTCACTGAACCGACAGCTCACTTACTCAACAAAACAAGCAGGCTCCAGGGAGTCTTCGGTCTCCGTTCGAGCAGCATTTCAGGCTAACAGAAGTTTGTGTGATGCCAACCATCAACCCCAGGGCCTCGAGCATGCTGGGTAAACACCGTACCTACTGAACCACACCCACACCCACCCTGGCCCTCCGACTTTCCTTTTAAGATCTCTTTTACATGAAAAAGTGTTTTGTCTGTGTGTACATCTGTGTACCATGTGTGTGCCTTGTACCCAAGTTGGCAAACATAGTGTGTGTGTGTGTGTGTGTGTGTGTGTGTGTGTGTATCAGAGTGTGCATCACACCCAGCCAACAGCCGGTTTTCTTACCAGCCATTCTGATTCCAAACTTAGAAGTTGGCACCCTTCCCCAGAAACCCTTTCTGGTGTTCAGTTGAAACAGTTCCCAATTTCATTTAAGCCAGTGTCCTCACACTGAGCATGCTTTGAGTGGCTGCTTTGCCCCCCCCCCCCCCCGCCCCACAGAATCTTTATTCTAACCCACCGTTCCATACTGGAAGGGTTACTGGAAGGGCTAAGCCCAATTGCTGCTTAGCCTTGCAAGCTCCAGGCTGAAAAACACAAATTCTCTTGAATCGTCTTCCTAATCGCTTCTCTGAAACTAGTTTTTTTGTTCCTAATCCTGTAGGAAATTTCACTTAAGGAGAAATTGCCTTCGTCGTCGTCCTTCCTGCCTTTCCCAGTATTTCAGGAGCTGACTCACACCGGTGGCTAACAAATTACACGAAGGGTGATTTTTGTGGGTTGTAATCGTAGGAAATTGTGTGTGGAAAGCCGTACGAAATCATAAATGTGGCGTTCGGTTATTGACTAAGTGAACACCTGTAATCCCCATCACCAGCACCCACAGGCTTATTGCAAAGCGTCTCCTGAGTCATTCTCTCTCCAAAGGTAACTGGCCTCTGTCAGCACACGTCTGTCCTTGACCCTCGTATCCCACATTCTATGTGCCTTTATACACCTGGATTCTTCCATTGGGCACCACACGTGTGAGAATCAGGCCCGGCCCCACATAGGACATTAGCTCCTAGGTGGCTACAGAGTCCAGCTGTCTGTTGTATTTCATCCTATCCTACACAAACACTTGGCTTGTTCCGACGGGGGAGATGAGGCGTTGCTGTGAATACTTCAGCCTTATCTTCTGGTGCCCGCCGTGCTGGTCTTTCTGTTGGGTATCTATTCACCTAGGAGAGGAGTGCCTGTAGCCAGGGAGTTCGGTTCATGGTTAGCTTTAACAGAATCTGCCTATCTCCAAAGGGTTGTCGCTAACCACGCCCATTACATTTGTCCCCACCCCCACCCCACCCCTGTCCTCAACCATGCTTGGTTGTGTCAGCTTTCCTTAATGGCAGCAGTTCTGATGGGGGACAACGGTGGTTTCTTCGGTTGACATGAATCAGCCACCCACATGAAGTAGGTGCGGGAGAACACTGCTTTTCCCGCCTCCACTGTGCATCTGCCAGTGGGTCTAAGCACATCCACCCTGGAAGGAGCTGAGTAGTAACCTCGGCCCTCGTTTGCATGACTTTCCACTGTTCCCCCTGGCTGGTGGCTTCTAGCCAGAGCAGGCAGAGGGACAGCAAGCAGCTGGATAACCTTTTCTTGTATTTAAGGATCCACTTCGCTGGCTAGGGGGCTGCCACTGGGAGTCTGGAAAGGCAGGCCGTGACTTTATGACTATACCATGCTAATCTCATCAATAATAGTTCAAAGGAAGGAAAAAAAAAAAAACAATTTAACCAACTGAGTGATGAAATCCACACCAGATTCAGGACAGCCATGCTTGGGTTTTCATACATACTGTTGGGACCCCATTCTTCATAACATAAACTCAAGAGTTTTCCTGGAAGCTGAAATGGGGGGAGGAAAGGTTAATTGTCTCGGAGCATTTGGAAAACGCTAACCTGTGAGCAGTCACATTAGGAGCAGTTGGGCCGAGTCAGCACTGTGCTGGGCGCAGAAATTTCAAGATGGCTTGTAAGCATCAGCTCTCCTTCCTTGTCTGCAAACATTTGAGCTCAGTGAACCAGGCTTTTCTTTCCCAGTGAGAAGTAAATAGTACAGCTAGTTTTTAGAATCAAATGTCCAACTCTCCATACTTCCCACCTTGGGTGGGTTTGCCTTCCTGACATTAAAGCCAAGTTTTCAATAAACACAGAGAGACAAGCGCCACTACTGAGGAGACTTCTAGAAATCTGTCTGCCGTCTGTTTTGCCAAAAGGCTGGAAGAAACTCTCTCCTCATGATTCCAGAGACTCGGACGTCAAACACACGCTTTTAGATAAATACTAGTAGGAAATTGGATTATGTGCTTTTTCAAAAGGTTAAAGCTTTTTTTTCCCCCTCAGCCTTTCTCCCTGTTTTCATCCTGAAGTTTTGAATACGCATCTCCCCAACGCTTTGTGCTCTGACTTCACCCTCTTCGTGGGGTTTCCTAACCCACAAACCCCCAAATACTTGCTCAGCGTGGAACTAAGGCGCAATATTTCAAGCACTGTGCCACAAGGAAAGTAGCGAGATAATGATTTTCTTTCCCAGTTCAGATATCAGAGGCCCAGATATTGATTGCCTGTGTCTTTTTGCCTCCTGTCTTCTGATGAAACCACACTTTTGACACGGAGCCATAATAAACTGTGCCCTTTCCAGTATGAGATCTCTGTAAATGTCAGTCACGCGGTCCTCGTTTTCTAATTCTCTGTGTTTTCATCCGAGCGCTGCAGAAGAAGCCCCTCACTGAGCTGGCGAGAAAGCAAACATTTAGATCTCAAATTCACTGAAACGGATTCCATCATTTTGCTAAAGGCGGTTGCCTTTTAAACACAGGACTACCTCCCCTTTCCGCCCTGTCCGAGAGTTACATCTGACTGAAGCATGAGGCTTCTGGTAACTAGAGGTTTTGTAATAATAATAATAATAATAATGATAATCTTAGGGGCCGGGGAGATGATTCAGTGGGCAGAACACTTACAAGTGTGAAGACCTGAGTTCAAATCTCCAGAACCCACATAATGTTAGCCATTGTATTGGAAGGCTGTTGCCCCTGTGTTATCAATGAGATGGAAGGTAGAGATGGGAGAATCTCCCCCCCAGCATTTATAGGCCAGCTACTGTGGAGACTGCAGTAGCAAAAACAAAAAGAACTTGCCTCAGACAGGGTAGAAATGTAAAACCTGACCTCTGCACACGCTCACACACACGCACGCACGCACGCACACACACACACACACTGACGTTGGATCTGGCAGGCAAAGAGACCCTTTGCAATAGTGTGAATATTCGTCTTTATGGATGAGAAGGGATGTTGGAGGCATGAGCAGAAGCCAAACACGAGAGGCCTGGAGGTAACGGTTCACTCCCCCAACAAAGCCCTACCAGCCAGTCCTCTCGGTGACCTGTAACGCTCCTGCTGTCTCAGCTCCCTGATCACAGCTGCCAGGCAGTGATTTGTGATTTTGTTTAAGGATACACATCGGTGTTAGTCTAGCTTGAGGCCACCAAACTCATTTCACTTGCTGCCCTGCACCAAATTTGATCCCAAAGGTGTCAAGGCAGAGGATTAACGCAACATAACACTCATCACCCTTCCTCCACTTTGTGAAATCAGTTTATCTGAAAATATCCCATACAAAAGACCTGCAATCCCGAGCCACACACAAAGCGCTCATGAGTGTCTTGAAAAATGTAATGGGCACGCCTATGGCTTTTCAAGATGCTCCCTTGCTGTGACCCCCTGTTTCACATAATGTAGCCTTTTTATTTATTTCCAATAGATTCCTAATCAGTCAGCGCCAGCGTCCTTTCTCTCACCTCAGATCATGGTCCAATAATCCGCTTTGGTGGCCTTCTTGGCCTCGGAGGCAGTTTGAGCCGTTAAAATCTTTAACAAGTTTCCCTGTATTAAGAGTCATTCCAGAGGGCTTCACCTCCTTCTTACCTTTTCCTAACCTTGTCTAGACAGTCACAGAAATCACAGGTCACATGGACCCTAGCAATATCGTCCAGCTTTGGCATGAAAGCCCCGTTTGGACACAGGATCAACTAAAACTGCTGATAATTTCTGGTTGGGTGGGGCAGAAGAGAACTCCTGGGCACCACAACAAATACTCCATGCGACTGGGTTTCATGGAAGATGAAGAGAGCAGGTTCTGAGGGTAGCATCTTCCTTCCATGGCTGTGCTACTTATCTGATGGACTCAGAAAACGGGAGACGGATCAGTGTTTTATTTGTACTCTCTAGTTTGTTCCTAAACTCAGTTTCTACTTCTCTAGCCCGGCTTTTGCCACAGAGTGTCTCTGGACTGGCTGCTTGGCTGTTTGCAACTAGCATCGTTCCATCTGATCCTGTATTGGGAACTGCCCACTAGAAATTCGCTCAGAAACTCCACTTCCGTCCATCTCTGGCCTTTGCCCTTCTGTGAGGCAGAGACAGCAGGGAGACCCACGTCAGAGCAGGCCTTATATTCTCATATCCTATCTATCTATCTATCTATCTATCTATCTATCTATCTATCCATCCCTCTCCTTCTCCCTGTCTTTTTTTCTCTCTCTCTTTTATATGTGTGCGTCTTTTTGCCTACATGTATATCTGTGTATCATGTGCATGCCTGGTACCCATGGAAGCCAGAAGAGGGCATCGGATCCTGATGGAACTGGGGTTGCAGATGCTTGTGTGTGTGTGTGTACTGGGGATCACACCTTGGTCCCCTGGAAAAGCAGCCAGTGCTCTTAACCACTGCTCTATCTCTCCTGCCCAACTCTATTTTTTTTATTATTACTTTCAGGTAACTGATTGAAAGGATCTGAAAATCACCTAGAAAGGCCATTAAGGGGGAAAAATGAGATCAGTGTGAAGAAGTCAAGGCCACACACCTTCCTCAAAGTTGGCAAGAAAAGAAAAGTTTAAGCTCTGAAATATTTCAAGTGAAAGAATGAAATATGTGATAAGAGGTCGCCTGAGGTATATTTTAGGGAGCCCAGGCCTACCTTCCTTCTTGCCGTCTTTGCTCTCTGTTCACTCCCGATGCGAGAAATACTGGAAACGGATTTTCTGCTTATTGTAGGAGACAGATTTTCAAAACTTAAATTTCCTGGGAAGTTTTTAATAACCTACTATCAAAAGAAAGGTCAATGTTTTCCTCTTTCTTTTGGTGAGAGTTTTGCTATGTAGCCCAGGCTGGCCTCAAAATCACAGTTCTCCTAGCTCAGACTCCCCAGTGCTCAGATTATAGGAATTCACCATTAGTTACTACGAGAGGTCAAATTTTTCTATATTAAAAATATTCATTCACTTGTCCTATATAAGACCCAAGGTTCTGACAACACTGCAAAATAACCCTTTTTCAAATGCCCGTATTTCAAAATACCATGTTGTAAATGAGAAACACCTACGATTCTGTTCAATAATTTCAAATTGATTGTAACAGGAAAAAAAAAGAGCACCCACAGTCTGGAGACCCTCAGGGATTAGGAGCGCTGGCTGTGATTTCAGGGGACATGGGTTCAGTTCCCAGCACCGACAGGACGGCTCACAGCCACCTGTAACTGCAGCTCTAGGGGAACCAACACTCTCTTTGGCCTTTGTCTACATCAGGCATGCACACGGTACGTCATATACATGCATACAGGCAAACCCTCATGCACATAAAAATGTTCTTAATCTCACAGAAAGCATAGTCACAACATTCAGTATTTTATACAAGGCCTACATAAGGAGCATAGATCTTGAGGGTTTGGGGTTGATGCTTGAGACAGAATCTCGGGTGGCCCAGCCTGGCTTTGAACTGACTGTACAGATGAGGGTAGCCTTGAACTTCTGTTCCTCCTACCTCCACCTCCAAGTGATAGGATTACAGGTGCGCTCCATCACAATTAGTTTTACCCAGTGTTGGGGCTGAAACCAGGACTTTGGGCGTGCTTGGCAAGCATCCTACCAATAGGCTGCATCCCCAGGCTAGACCTCAGGATTGATCAGAAATGTGTCTTCTATTCTCTCTTCGCTGTAATCGGGAAAGGTAAGCTGTGACTCTCCTGTTGTCACACGCTGTGTCAGCAGGATGCTGTCAAGGCAGTGTCTAAGCTGTGAGCTCTCTGTGCAGAGCCTTATCCGGAAAGTTGTACTGCTTTCTATATTTCAAGCAAAACGAAGTCTTTGCTGGTTCCGCCTTCTTCAGCATACCGAAGGTGGACTGACTCCTTTTGGAGGAATATCAAAGGCCAGCCAGTCACTGAGAAGTTACCGGAATCCATACCTCGGAGACCAGCACATACCTGACTCGCTATAAAGCAGCTTTTGCCCTCTGTGACAGCAGCTCAAAATCAAACACGCTCTCAAAGAGGGAATGCCGGTCCCTCCCTCTCTCCTACCCCAAAATGCACAAGTCAGGGGTGGAATAGACTAAGCGCCGTGCTGGGAGCTGGGGACCTGGGAAAGGAGGACCATATCTGTGAATGAGGGCTAGCTAGCTCACAGCCCTCTCTATCCGAGGGGGGAGCCTGCCATGCAGAGCTCCATGTAGGAAGAAGGAACCTGGGAGGCTGGTGGAGCTGGGGCTGCCTCTGTCTAAACCCTGATCTCATACTGCTTCCCTGTGGAGGATTCTCAGAACTGCAGCTTCCAGTCTCTCTGGACCCCTGTCTGTCATGCTCATTCAGTATGCTCTCTTGCCTGGGCTGATCTGACAGGTTTTCCCTTACATGTATATGTGTCAGACACATATATGTGGGTGTGTTATATATATATATACACACATATATGCCTGGATTGATACACACACACACACACACACACACACACACACACACATACATATATATACATATATATTTTTAATCCCAAAGCCTGAGTATACTTAATGGTGTTCCTTTGGCTCTGCTTTTGTAAATACGGGTTCTGGCTTTTACTCTTAAAGCTTCCAGATGAACTGACAACATTGCTCCTATCTCTGTGGATATCTTTCATAAGAACAAAACCAGCACCTTGGCTAACATAGAGGATTCCAGTCATCCTTTGCTATAGCTGCCATCCCAAATTCCTGCTTCTCCTTTATACCCACCCAAGGGTGGCTTAGACACAAGCATTCACAGGGCTGTCCCTCTTTGCAGGGCACTAGAACAACAAAACACATTCTAGATGACTGACTCTTTTTTTTGAGGACCTGGGAAGGGTCTCTCTCCAGTTTAGGAACTGCAGGGGGGAGGGAGGAGAGGGGTCAGGGAGACTCAGATACTTTGCATCAAGAATAAGAGAACCCATACTTTTCAGGGGAGGTGAAAGAGGAGACAGTGACTTCTTTGGGCAGGCCAGTGGTCTTCCTTCCCCAGAGAACGTTCAGAATCAGAAAGTACACAGGAAGTTGACCACATAATTCACATTCCACACAGAACCTGTGAGCCCCCTCTTCCACTCCTCTCCACCTCTGTCAAGACTCCAGGGTGAAAGCTGTGAGCTGAAGGGGACAAGCCATCAGCAGAGGGTGACTTATGATGAGAAATGAAAATATTTGGATTAGCTATAATGCCAAGCCAGTGATATTTACAAATTATCAAACTGCCATCCCCACATGAAATGCTTTTTTTTTTTTTCCTTTATGAAATGCTAAGCCGTTCTTTCAGTTTGTTTCAAACTGTCAGGGCCATTATTTGATGTTCCTCTCTGTTTGTTTATCTTCATTAAGATGTTGAATCAATCATTTTTGCTTTCTCTCTGTGAGAGCAGGAGTTGGCCGGGAGTCAGGATGAGGGCCAGCCGCCCCCGCGCGCTGTGCAGGTGCCCAGCCAAGTTTGTTCACAGAGGGATCAAAAACGTATTTGTTCTCCAGGTTGTGTGGACAGACTGGCAGGTTTTTTTGATAAGAGATAAAAGAAAAGTCTTCCCTCATGGTGAGAAATGACATTTCTATCTGGAACAAGAAGACGCAGCGGATCTCATTTCTGTTTTGGAGATCAGTTTCCAAAGTAGCATCCTGACAGCTGACGGTGGGGTGGAAACACAGGGGGTGGGGTTGGAGGTGGGAGATAGAACTCAGTGACTCAGAGGAAACAGGAAGTAGGTGATGGAGAGCCCTGGACCTTGTCCTGTGACAGATGTTCAGGCCAGTTTCTTGTTCGATCTCATTGTGGCAATTCAGTATCCAGGATGCCAGAGTGTAATCTCCCAGAATGAGGGTGGTTTATGGTTGGAGAGGTGGTACTTCAGAGCAGCTAACCAGGGCTGGAGAAGCAGTCCGCTAGGACATAAAACAGAACCGCGCACACCAGCTGGCCTACCTAGGGATAAAACCTGTAACCTTGGCCTCATTAGCACCAGGCCCTCTCCAACTGAGCTTAACTGACCCATGCAATTTAATCAGCTGAACAGATGAGAAACCCAAAAGGGGGAAACTAGTTTATCGCATGATTTAAGAAGCCGGGAGACAAAGTGGTTTTACTTTTAAACCTGCACGAATCTAGCCAGTCATGGAGATTTTCTTCCTGGCACTCGCTAGGCTGAGGCAGGAAGGGTCGCCACAAGTTTGAGGCCAGCCTGGGCGTAAAAGTGAGTTTTGAGGCCAGCCCAGGCTGTACAGTGAGACCCTGTCTCAGAATCCAGAGGGAGGAAAAAAAAAAAAAAAACACAGGCAATCAAACAATCCAAATACAACCTAAGAGTTTTAACAGATTCCTCATCTCTTGTAAAGATTTATTTATTATTTATACAGCATTCTGCCTGCACACCAGATCTCACTGTAGATGGTTGTGAGCCACCATGTGGTTGCTGGGAATTGAACTCAGGACCTTTGAAAGAACAGCCGAGTGTTCTTAACCTCTGAGCCTTCTCTCCAGCCCAAATTTCTCGTACTTTAAATTGCATGGGTTTATTTTTTTTTTCTTTTCTCTTTCAGAGAAAGGAAGGGTTTGTTTAGTGCGGTCAGGCCTCACCAGGCCTCACAGCCACTAGGTTGCTCACACCGGCCTTCAACTCCTGATCCTCCTGCCTTCACCTCCCAAGTGCTAGGATTAGAGGCGGGTACCACTCTGCCCCACTCTAGATCACAAGCTCCTAAGATAGAAATCTCCTTCCGGTATTTCTCTAATGCCTCTGGGTACATAGACTGCAAAGTACTGACATCACCGGAAGCCCGCAAGCTCCAGGAAGATGCATCTTCCTGTTGGTCAGTCTCCCTTGCACTGATCTACGCAGAAACTGTTTGAGACGGGTGATACCATCTCTCCGTGGGCGTGGCAAGCACCAGCCAGTGTGCCATCCCACGAGCTGTACACTGCCCCACTCGTGACGGTAACACGCCAGTTGACCGCAGAGACCCGGACTAGAAGGCCTTTGCTCCAGCCTTTCACAAGGCAAGAGGTGGCCTTTCGAATCACCCCAAAAGGAATCACGGCCTTTCAAAAGGCAAGCCAACACTCCATTTATTTGAGGCCTCTGTTATGACTCTTGGGCCGCAGATAATGACTCTTAACAAATGCTGGCTCCTCATTAGCGGGAAACGCTTCCCCCTAATCACCACGAATTACCCGACACCTGGAGTCAGGCAGGCTTCTCCACACTCATTTACTCCCTTTTTCTGGATGTCACTGTGTCTGTCATGAGGTGACTGCGGCTGCGGCCCTGTATTATCCTCCTCTCCTCCTGTACTCTAAAGGGCTCATAGCACCCCCATCCCCTCCCTTCCTGGCAACTGGATTCAACCACGTGACTTAAGTTGTGGTCAGTAGAGTGTAAGAGCAATGTGTCCATTTCTAGGGTCAGACACAGTATCCTTCAGCAACCGGGGAGAGGGTAGTCTCTGTGTCCACCCTTTCCTTCTTCCTGATGGCTGGAGCCAGAGCCAGCTTAAACCATGAAGAAGAAATCGTATAAAGATGGTGGGCCCAGGGCTGGAGAGATGACTCGGCCATTCGGAGCACTTGTTGCTCCCTCAGGGGCTATGAGTTTAGTTCCCAGAACCCTGGGGTGGCTCCCATCCATCTGTAACTCTAGCTCCAGGAGACCCGATGCCTTCTTCTGACTTCGGTGGGTACCAGGCACACACTGGGTACACATATATACGCGAAGGCGAAACACTCACAAAGTCAATCTTTAAAGATTGTGGAGACAAACCAGAGATTGCGCCTCATCCCCTGGCTCCCTCTATTGAGTCTTTCCAAACATCGAAGGGAATTATAATCTGTATCTACAGTTTTCCATAGACTATCTATCATGCCAGCTCAACGCATCTTAACCCATCTACCTGATAACAACGCCCTTCGGGGGATAACCAGAGTGAAGCTAAACAGGGTAAGAGTCGGAGAAGAGTGGACAAAGAGATGGAGAGTGAAATGACAAGTGGTCTCTTTGGCCATCTGAACAGATGCAGTAAGCCAGAGTTACATGATAATAATTTCCCTGGCATTTCTCAGATGCTGCTGGGCAGAAGTTCTAGCATCCGTAATTAACGTCCTTCCTGCAGACCTCAGTAACGTTAACCCTGAGCAGTTTGCACAGATTGTCTCGGTCCTTTCCCAGGCCATCCTTGATGCCATCTTCATGATGCCTCTCATATCACTTGCCACAATAGCCTGGCACGCACATTTCCAAGCCTTGCCCTAACAGCCACCAGCAAGCCATCAGGCTGACAGGGACTTAACCAACAAATTCACTTCCAGGCTGCAGCTCTCAGTCCAAGATGAGCATCAGAACCAAGAACAGAACTGTATACAAATGAGGGTGCCCCAGAACCAGCTGATCCATATTCTTAAAAAAAAAAAAAAATTCTGCTGTGCACCCACAGTTAAGAACCACTGTCCACTGCCCTAAGGCGGTGTTTCAGGACCAACAACCACACACACCTTCTAGATGAGTCGCTGGGACCTGCCTCCACCATTTACCTCTGCTCAGGGATCGCCTGCATGGTATCAAGTGTCTGTGTCTTGTCCCTCAGAGAGCTGCCACCACCCCCACCCCCCTTCACAGTGATCTGGGACGTGGTGTTCCGTTAACACGCTGTGGATGAGAGGGCTTCGCTCAATGCCTGCCTCTCCCAAAGCTGCTGCAGCCAACTGGGAACGTGCCTTCGTCTGAGGGAAGGGGCTCCTAATGGTGGAATTTTGGGAACTGAGGAAGTCGGCTGAGAGTATAGCTTGGAAGAGAGACCCCTTTCTCAGTTCCTGCAGAGACATACCGTTTAAGCACCCCTGTTCTACTTACAAAACAAAACCACTTGAGCCTGTTTCGGAAGATTTTGCAGACTTTGAGACAGTGGGGAAGACAGGGGAAACCATTATCTACCCCTCCTCTTCCCTTCCCTTCCTGTCCAGAGTCGGCCTCAGTCCTGCCATTCCCTCTGGTCAGAAAAAGCAGCATGGTTCACCCCTGATTCAGCCAGAGGAAATGGGGAGCGGGTGAGTGTGTGAAATGCCCCTGGGTGTGTGTCATTCCTAGAATGTGATCTTGGAAGCCGGAGTGAAGGGTCAGTGAGCAGTCAGTCCCCTATTACAGCACACGCAGCCCGGCAGATCAATATTTTTGCACATCTAGCCATCTTTTACAGACTTCGGGCGATTAGGACTCCAGCACATCTCACATAATCTTTAATATTTCACTGGCTTTTCTTCTCAATTGTGTAAGCTGTTCCTTTTTACCCGCCTTCTAGCGTCCTGCCTCCATACCGACCTGCCTCCCTGTCATAAAACAAATCAAAGAGAAAACCACCTCAGTGCAGGGGCTGGAGAGATGGCGCGTCAGTTAAAGGGGTCTGGCTGCTCTTCTAAAATACCCAGGTCCCCAGCACCTACATGGTGGCTCACAACTTCATGTAACTCCAGATCCTGGGGACCTAACACCATCTTCTACCCTCTGCAGGAACCTGGCGCGTACATGACGCACAGATATACATGCAAAAACATTCATGCACATAAAATAAAAATAAAGATTTGATGTGTTATAAGAAGCTTAAAAGGGTCCCACAAATGTTAATGCTCTATTCAAACACACAAGACCATTTCTAAAATAGAGGTCATATTCGTGCAGAATTATTTCAGATCTGATGGAAAGGGGAGGGGGGAGATAGGGCGATATGGAGAGGTTAATTGGGGGATGGCTATTACTTACCAACTAGAAGCCTTGAGCAAGGTGATTCGTGTAATCCATCAAGAGGGAAATGTTGCCAGCTGTGATGGGATACATCTGTAACCCCCACACTTGGGAGTTAGAGTCAGGAGGGGTCATGAATTCCAGGCTAGCCTGGGCTACATAGTGAGACTCTGTCTCAAAAGAGAGAGGGAAAAAATGGGGACTGGGGAGATGGCTTGATCAATAAGGTGCCTGTTACGCAGACAAGAAGAACTGAGTTTGGATTCCCCTATAGATATACCTGTGTAGACGCCAGACAGTGGTGGCTTATGCCTGTAACCCCAGTGCAGGGATGGTGGGGGTAATAGGGGTAACAGGCGGATCACTAGGGCTCACTGGCCACCCAACCTAGCCAAATCTACGTGCCCCAAGTTCAGTGAGAGACCCTGTCTCAAAAAAGAAAAGGTGGAGCAGTAAAGGAAGACATTTGTGCTGGCTGTTTCCATAACGACTCGACACAAGCGAAGCAGCTGTTCTCAGCCTGTGGGCTGCAACCCTCACGGGGTCACGTTATCAGATCTCCTGCATAGCAGATAGTGACAGTTATGATTCGTAACTAGCAAAATTACAGCTATGATGTAGCAATGAGATAATTTCATGTTTGGGGGAGTCACCACCACATGAGGCACTGTATTCAAGGGTCGAAGCATCAGGAAAGGTGAGAACCACTGAACTAAGGTCATCAGAGAGGAAGGAGCCTCAGGTAGGAAAATACTACCATAAAATCAGGCAGTAGGCAAGCCTGCAGGGCATTTTCTTTCTGTTGTTGGTGGTGGTGGTTTGGTTTGGTTTGGTTTTTTGAGACAAGGTTTCTCTGTGTAGCCTTGGCTGTCCTGGACTCCCTTTGTAGACCAGGCTGGCCTCGAACTCACAGAGATCCACCTGCGTCTGCCTCCGGAGTGCTGGGATTACAGGTGTGCGCCACCGCCCAGCAGGGAACTTTCTTTACTAGTGATTGACGGGGGAGGACCCAGCCCGTCGTGGGTGGTGTGACCCCTGGACTGGTGGTCCTGCGTTCTACAGGAAAAGAGGCTGGGCAAGCTATGTGGAGCAAGCCAGTAAGCAGCACTCCTCCACAGCCTCTGCATCCGGCTTCTGCCTCAAGGCTCCTGCCCTGTTTGAGTCCCTGACCTGACTTCCTTCCGTGATAGACTATAGATGTGGGAGTGTAAGCTGAATAGACCCATCCCCCACACAAACAACTTCATCATAGCAACAGTAATCCAAGACAAGACCCAGTGCTAACCCATGGCCTTCGTATGTATGTGCACGCCCTCATACACATGCACACACTCATATAAAAACGCACAACACGCAGACACACATTCAGACAAAAGGACCGTTTTTTTTTCTTATTATAGGTGACTATTCTCAGTACCAAGGTAAAGGAAAGAGTTGACCGTATTAGGAATCATAAGACTCCATAGTTTTGTTTTTCAATCTTGCAGGAAAAAAAAAAAAACAAAAACAAAAACCCTGAGCAATCACAAGGCAAAGTCCTAGGACTCAGAGATGATAATAGAAACGTGGAACTTTGGTGTCCAGGCACCTGCTCCTCGATTCCAGTCACTAGCCTGTCCGTTCTAATCCTTACGTCACTTCCTCTGTTGATAGAATCAAAGGACTAGCTTTTGATCTTGCCCATGTCAAAAACACACCGATGCGTCCAAAAGCATTTTTTTCATCATCATCATCACAGACTGATTGTGCTATCCAGAGGGTTCTATAACGAATGACTTCTCCTACCTTTTGGGGTGTGAACCGCTCTCCTGGATCGGGCAAAAAGATGAGCGAAAGAGATACAGATGTGATAGACACAAAGCACAGCCTCCAATAACTGTTTATTTTCTTTTCCAAGTTGTTGGAGTTTCATGCTTCATTTTATATAGAAGTTGAGGCCCCTGCGCAAGAGCCTTCTTCCCACACACAGCTCTCCCGGTCACAGGGGAAAACAGAGTCCGACCCTCAGGGACATCATTTAATATTTCCAGCATTTCACACGAGCTTCCGATGCTCGGGTCTTCCAGGGGAACGCTGATTTATACCTTCAGCCGTCAGACAATGTAAAAGGTGAGGTCGGGCACAGGCATCCTTCATCCCTTCCCCGAGTGCTCACAGGTCCCCCGGGCAAGGTGGAATCAAAGCCTCTCAAACGGCGGAGGTCACCGCCGTGGCACCATCAGAAGTAAGAGCGCACAGGCTCCTTCCTCCGAGAGCGGGTCTGATGCCCGTATATCTTCACGATGCCGTTGTTTCCGCTTGAAAAATTACGCGCAGTTGGTTTTGGTTTTCCCTCATTTCCTGTTCTTAAAACACGATTTCCACCCCCAATTTAAAGCGTAATATATGTCAAAAATAATGGTTATTTGTTGCTGATTATGTTGTAAAAAGGCAAAGCCCTTAACAGAAATGCAGGACAACAGGTGTCCTGTTTTATGGCCCTGTACCTCCCCAACCCCATCAATTCAAATCACGTCTGCGCTCTCTGTCTTTGCACTGATCTGGAATTATTTTTCCAGGACACCCGAGGAATTCTTTGCTCTCTGGCACAACCCTTCCCGAGTGGGAGGTGCCAAATAAATTTTCCTTGATTAGATTTGATCTACAGGTGCTTCTTCCAATTCTTGTTAGACCCAGCAATACAATAGCATTCTGTAAATTGCAGCCCAAGCTGCCACCCCTGGGCTTCTGACCTCAAAGGACTTCGTGCCTTTTTATTACTTGTGAAATAAAGCAGACCTCCGATGGAGAGAGGCCTCCTGTTTTCATGAATCCTTTTGCCATGTAGGAAGGACTTAAGCAAATTAGACCTATGATACCTAGTACAGTATTAGAACAGCAAATGAGTCTTAAAATTGCATGCAGCTTATTAAAGTGTTCTTTAAATGATGCCTAATTCAGGCAGGTCTTCGTGTGCGTGTTTTTAATAAAATTGTTCATTTCTGGTGCTACACTAGTTTTTTTGTGTTTTTTTTTTTTCTTCTTCCTTCTGTGGCTTCATTCACCACTTATTAAGCTTGGGAATTTTCTATAATCAGCCATTCATCAGGGACATCGTTATATAAATATGTAGGTGTACAGCTTCCCGATAAAATATCTGTAAAGTTTGTAATCTTTTGGTTATTTTATATTCCTGTGTAAATAATGTAAGCACGTCATCTAGGGTTGGGTTTTTTTTTTTCTTCCATTTATTGACTTATTTATTTTGTGTGTGTTTAGGGGAAGGGGGACTCATGCCACAATGCACCTATGAAAGTCCGAGGACAATTTGCAGGAGTCAGTTCCTTTTTTTTTTTTTCACCACATGTGTGGATCCTAGGAATTCAATCATAAGTCATCAGGTGTGATGGAAAAGAAAAAAAAAATTCCCCTCTCTGAGTCATCTTGCTTTACCCAGTATATACTGGAGTTTATCTTGTTTTTAAGTTTTGTTTTATGTGTGTGAGAGTTTTGCCTACGTTTACACACACACACACACACACACACACACACACACACACACCACGTATGTCCAGTGCCAGCAGAGGCCAGTGGTGGGCATTGGATGCAGGTACTTGTGAGCGGCCAGCTGGCACTAGGAACTGAACCTGTATCCTCTGTAAGAGCACCAAATTCTCTCTCTCTCTACAGCATTGCCTGCAGTGCATACCTGTTTTTAATAAGTAAATAATAACACCAGAAGCAGCTATCTCTTCCCAACCCCGGGATTATGCCCTCTGGAGGTGTGCCTTTCAATTCTTTCATCCATTTTTTTTTTAATCTATACTGCTAGCTACCTTCCATATTTCTAAATAATATTATTGTAAAGCCGTTTTTTTTTTTTTAAATTGGTCGATTTCAGATGTTACCTACAGTTTTGAAACACGGCAAAAGAGAATGTAGCTCTCCTACCCCGATGTAACCCTCCCTTCTCCCTTCATCTTCCCAGTACAATGATAGCAGAATTGTTTGTTCGTTTTATTTTTGAGACAGGGTGTCTCTTTGGAGCCCTGGCTGTCCTGGAACTTACTCTGTAGATCAGGCTGGCCTCGAGCTCAGAGATATGACTGCCTTTTCCTCCTAAGTTGTGGGATAAAAGGCGTGCACCACCACAGCTAGCTGATATCAGAATTTTTTATTAATCAGTATTCAGTAATTGCATTATTTTAATATGTAAACACTTACATATGAAGCTGGGTAATTAGATCTTGTTTTTGTAGCCAGGCACACAGCACTCAGGAGACAGAGGCAGGCAGATCTCTGTGAGCTTGAGGCCAGCCTGGTCTACAGAGTAAGTTCCATGACAGCCAGGGCTGCATTGAAAGACCCTCTCTCAACAACAACAATTAAAAATTTTTTTACTTATTTACTTGTTTGTTTATGGTTTTCCTAGAGTTGGAGAATGCTTTGGTCTTTTCCTTTGGTTACTTTTCAGAGTTGCTATACATAATTCTCACAGTCTTTGTAAGAGAAGTGTGTGAATATTCTCCTGCCTCCTATTTTCTTTATGATCAAAGACATCAGATGATCCCTTGGGTTCCATCTTGTTCTTGGAGATCACTGTCCTGCCCATTCTAGGCTGGCTGCTGTCACTGTCTGTTTCCTTTTATCCCTTCCTTTGTCAGTCCTGGCTTCTGGGTCCATGGTCTATGCCCTCATTCTGGTAGCATTGCAAGACGGGCTGGAGAGTGCATTTATGAAAAGCTCTGTGTACCTGACTGGGATTTTTTTTTTTTTTAAGATTTTTGGGAAGTGTTGCTTCACTGGGTTCTGGCCTCCGACATGGTTGGGCAGAAGTTCGTGTCATTCTTGTTATTGGTTCTTAATGTATAACCTGTTTGTCTCTCTGATTCGGGAGCTTGTAGAATATTCTCTCATCCATTATGTTCCGAAATGTCACAGTGATGACCAGCGTGTAAGTCTCTTCATTCACGGAGGACTCACTGCAAAATATTTGTCTTTCATTTTCACAGATTTTATTGTCTCTTTATTTCTTTCCCTCTGTTTTCTGTGTTCTACTTACTCGGTTCTATTTTCCTTTTCTTACTGGTTTCGCCCAATATAAGATTTCTTCAACTTTTCCCTTCCAACTAACTGATCTATTTTATTTTTAACGTTTAGCTGCCATTAACTTAATTTCCAACTGTCTTTCCTTGGTCTCTAATTGCTTTGTATTAAGCATCCTTCTTAATGGCTACAGTGTCCCTTCCTCCCTCTGGAAATATAAATGATGGCTTATTTGTTTGCTTTTTAAATTCTCTTTTCTGTACCCTAAATTAACCATTTCCTATTACTTTTGTTTTGCTGTGCATTTTAGTCTTTTCTTTTACCTTGGAAACCTTGCTTTGGATGTCTTGCGATAGTATATTTCAAACTGAGTTGCTTGTCCGGCGTGTGCAGGAACCTGGGTGCCCCACCAGGGCCAAGAACAAAAGCGTGTGCTAAGGCAGACGGAAACATCTGTGTGGTTTTCAACTGAAGATCTTCATTTAGAGTCTAAAACTCTGGACAGCAGGGGCAGCCAGTGGCTTTGTCTCAAGAATCTCCCACTCATGAGTATCTCTTCTCTAAAGCCAAGCCCTCCCTCTCCCACCCCCACCCACAAAAGGAAGGACAAAATTTCTAGCACTGCCGTTTTGCATATTTACAGAGGATCTTGAGGTCTTGCAGCAAAGGGAGGCTGGGATCCTCAGTGTTCAGAGCAAGGGCTGTTACCTAATTCACCTACTTTCAGTATGGCTCCTCATGCTCTGCTGGACTCACACTCCGCTGGACTCTGTCATAGGATCTGAGCTTCCTCGGGAGCCAAACTTTCTGCATCAGAATTGGAGAAGAATCTTTAGGAGACTAGAAAGGGGATGGAAGACTGGTGTGCTGGAGTTGGAAATTTTCTCTTCTCTTTTCATTGCAAAGTCAGTACCTTGCCTTACGTTGGATGAGGCAAGCTGGCTCACACAGCTACCTTCATGTTCATTTCTCCATCTGCAAAATGGGTGGCCAGCTCGTTTGCTTTAGGAGGCCAGAGAGCCCGGAACTGTTCCGTCTGAGAGTTCTTCCTTGGGGCTCCTTTATGGAAAAGCAAGAGTAAGTGATGAGACGGTATCGGGAAGGATTTCCCTTGCAAGTGTTGCCAGCTCCTTAGATCATGCTTTAGCAGTTCATTTCTCGGAAACCTCTCTGTGGTCATTGGCTTTGGCTGTGAGGCCAATATCAGAACCTCACCGGTTCACCTTTTATGAGTGCCACACCGTTGGCAGTTTCAAGTCTTATTGCAGAGAGGTAGTCCAGATCTTTGCCTCTTCTCTGACCCCCTCTCAGAAGCTGGTCAACTCCTGGGCACAGTGATGGATTGTGCACTATTATGTCAGTAGCTGCTATGCTCGGCAGAGGCAGAGGTTAGGACAGGGTTTGGGTTTTTTTTTGTTGTTTTGTTTTTTGTTTTTTTGTTTTTTTCAATGACATTTAGGGCTGGGGAGATGGCTCTGTGCTTAATTAAGAGCATGTACTAATTCAATTCCCAAAACCCAGTTAATACACCTCACAGCCCCTGTAACCTCAGCTCCAAGAGATCCAGTGCCCTCTTCTGGCCTCTGTGGACACTACATTCACAGGCACAAACACACACACACATACACATCTACACATAATTTTTTTCTAAGTTAAAAATCATGAAATTTAGATTGAGAAATCTAGACATAAAGCATTCTTTATCTTGATTTTTTTTTTCAAGGGAAAAGTCTCACTATTGTAGTTAAGACCGGCCTTCTCACTGTCGTCAAACTTGCCCTTCTCCTGCCTCAGCCTTCCGAGTGCTGGGATTACAAATGAGCACCGCCAAGCCCAGCTCTTCATTATAAACTTCAGACTATAGCTATGACTACACCATTGCATATTAAATGAAATGTTTGTGTAGCCAAACACAGCAAAAAAAAAAAAAAAAAAAAAAAAAAAAAAAATTTGTTTGGAGCTTTGGAAAACCTGGATTTACGTTTTAGTTTTTCTTTTCAACTGTACAGGGTTTGAGTTTGAGCTTTTACAAGCTGTATTAGGAAGGCCTCTCTGTCAGAAACAAGATGGCACCAGAGATGAACGTACCTTACGGACCCTACACTGTTACCCAAACATAAAGGACTGCTGTCCTCGTCACAGGAATGTTGTAACTGTTTGTTCCATGCTACCTTGCCTTTGTAACACCCAGGCAATTCCACAATTAAAGGCAGCTTTTCCAGAAAGACACTTGAGATTTGGGTATTTTGGTTTTGTTTTTGTTTTTTTCATGCCAAAACAAATGAATCCTGAACCAGTCTACCTTAGCCATCCAATATGTACGGCCTCTTTTGTTCATGAACCACCTACAGGTAATAAACCTGTACGCCCCTGTGACAGAGAAAATGTTGGAAGGAAATGGATTTCCACCTCAGAATTCTAAGGTGCGCTCTACCAAACAATAGCAGGGGAAAAATTACTCAGCTAAACACACCTGACGTGAGCTGGTATCTCCTATACCGCCCACCGCACCAGGCATTATGACCTACACACCTGCCTGTGAGACGGGCTGATGGGAAGAGCCATTCTGCTTTTGTTGGACATACATTTCAGGGGGTTTTTTAATAGACTTATAGAGCGAGACCAAGCTGCATGTCTTTTAAACTCTGTTCTTTCATCCGTCTATACCAAGTGCCGTGAAGCAAAATGGATGTGCCTTCAGCTTCCCACGGTCCTGGAAAATGAACCAGTCCACTTAACAATAAATGGTGGTTGGTTCAAGCACACATGGCCGGTCTAGTGAGGAAGGAAAGAAAGTTGAGCTTAATGAAGTCCAGGGTCTGTGTCCCTGTGCACAGACAGGAAAGGACAAGTGTTTTATAACTGTTTATTGGAGTTCGTGGTAATAAATTCCTCACTTGTCATGCACTAACTTTAATGTTTTCATTGCTTGGTGATTTAGGTTTCCCTTTTCACGTTGTAAATCACGGCGTCCGGCGGGGGGGGTGGGGGGGACAGAGCTGGTCGACTGCCTGCCGTGCCCGTCCGTAATGTTCAGTGCGGAGAGGAGAGTGCTCTTTCACTCTCCCACACAGCCTGACAAAAAGATGCTTCGCCTCATCCCAGTTCACTGCTTACTAAACAAGACATGCAGACAGCCAGGCAGAAAGACAGACAGACACACACACACACAACTGCAGCGTAAAAGAACAGGGCAGGATTTGTTTAGATCAGTAGCTCTCAACCCCCAAAGGACCATCAGAAAACACAGATATTTATACGCTACAGTTCGTAGCCGTGGCAAAATTACAGTTACGAAGTAGCAATAGAATTAATTTAATGACAGAGCAACCCTGTCTCAAAAAAACACAAAATAATAGTGACAATGATAATAATGATTTTATGGTTGGGGGCCACTACAACAGGAGGAACTGAACTAAAGGGTCACAGTATTCGGAAAGTCAAGGACCCCTGGGGTAGATCTCAGGGAAAGGACGCATCTCCATGGAAACTTTCCACCTGTGTTTGTTCCTGGAGTTTGGGGGAATTCCCCTTTTGGTCCTCCTTCCCCATTTGCTGATTGTGAGCCCTTAGCTAGTGAGCTGTGCAAACAGACACGGAGATTTCGTGTTCTTATTTTTCAATTACGGACGGGGTGATCTGGCTGGAAACTTAAGGGTCTAGAAACATCACCCTTGTCTTCTCATCCCGATTTTATTTTTCCTCACAAAGCTCAACTTACTTCAAACTTGCCTGCGTTTGGCTAGAAGAATCGAGAAAGATTTTAAGTCTCCCATTTGTAAGTTTAATAAACAGGGGGACAAAGGTTCTTCTTAAGAGCTGACTCTAGCCCCATACTGCTGTACAGAAAAAAGAAAACTCAAGGAGCTGGCTGCCCGTGAGGTCTGGGGAGCAGCTTTGGTCCAGGGGTGATACATACCCAGTCAAAGCCACATTGCGAAGATCATTGCTTTCCCATCAAGTTTTTTCCTGATGGGGTGTGAGGGCTCTCGTTAGATCACCCACCCTGAAATACCCCCTAGAGAATCACGATAATTAGCTCCTGACTCTTCTTTATTTTCTGCTTTGTTTGCTTTAAAAAAGTTTTCTCAATACCACCATCTGATGATATCGGAGTGTCTTTGGCTGGAGAGGCATGGAGAAGGCAAAATCATGGTTGTCTCGATTCCTTCCTGGAAGCTTTTGTTTTGAAAAGGACAGAGACTCCATGGTCACCACCGTCCACACTGGGAATGTTCAGACTCACTCCTAGGCTACCTGTGCACAGGCTGGGAAGTAATGTGCCTGAAGGAGTTCAAAGGAGAAAGAAGTAAAGACACATTCCAGGGAAGGATCTAAAAGAACAAGATTAGGGCACCTCTCAAAAGGCCAGGCCCTCTGCTGCTCAAAACATACAGCCCTGAAGAATGATCATTTATTTACTTATTCATTTCTTCATTTGCTAGCTTGTTCACATTTGGCTTTGTCCTCACTGAATTTCTGCTTTCTCTCAGGAACACACCATGAGGTGGCATTCAGAGGA
>NW_026595981.1:20822472-20832937 GCF_907164565.1 Psammomys obesus
AGGGGGACCCACGTCTGACCCCCCAGGACCCATGCCAGGTGCTCACAGACCCCTGTAACTTGAGCTCCAGAGTCCACATGCCTCTGTACCCACACGCATCTACCCACAGCCACACACGTGCACATCATCTAAAATAAAATCTTTCTTGTAAAGAAATGTACTCGGGCCGGGCGGTGGCACACACCTTTGATCCCAGTCCTTGGGAAGCAGAGGCAGACAGAGCTCTGTGAGCTCCAGGCCAGCTTGGTTTACCAGTGAATTTCAGCGCAGCCAGGGCCACACAGAGAAACCCTGTTTCAAAAATAATACCACTTTTCTCCTCTTAATGCCCTGGGAATTTCTCTCTATTTTTTCCCCCAGATTCCCTTTGTCCTTCCATCATTCTCAGGACCGAACTCCCCGTGATTCTGTCCCCTACTTCCTCTCTGCTCCTTTGGATATGTCCTTTCTTTTCCTTTTTTTTTTTTTTTTAACTTTCCTGTTTCGCATTACCAACCCTAAATTAAAGTAGTAAATATACAGCAGAACAAAAATTACAACTTGTAGCTGGAAAATGATTTATCTAGCAAATATCCACCCCCATATTGCCTTCTTAGAACCGAGAGTCCCTTCAGGCAAGAAGCGTTTTTCGGTTCAGTTCAGCAGAAAAACCGACACCTACTGTGCGTCTACCAGCCCCCTGGGGATGCGGAGAGGAACAGGTGTGTAATAATGACTTATGCTGCCCTCTATCAGAGGGACCACATTTCCCACCGGCCGCTTTTCTTTAGGCTTCAAGAAATTAAATAACCAGCATGGAGCTCCTCACGGTTTCCTGTGTGTGCCCTGGAGAAGGATCCTTCTTAATCTTACATCGATCCGACAGCTAATCAGAGTCCACCTTACGGTTCAGGCTCGCATACCTACGTGGTCCAAGTTCCTTCTCCAGGAGCCCTTCCCCTGCTTACCCAGAGAGTTGTCATGTAAACCCCGGCACATCCTCCGTCAGCACTGGATTCTTTTATCATACCTCCCTGTCTTTCTCTAGGCACTAACCCTTCATTCGCATCTTTTCCTGCATAGCGTCAGCTTTCTTCCCTTGAATGCAAGATCTATGTTCACGCTGTTCCCTGGTGTCTGCTGCCTTGGCCTACAGCTATATTCTTTTTCCCGGCAATAGTACCTTTTCTGTATCCTGTTCAAGGCCTACAGCAGTCTTTACATGTAACTCTGGTCTCCTATAAAACTAAGCAAAGGCGCAATCATTGAGAATGTTAAGGTTAAGTTCATGGTCCCTGGAAGCCCAGACTGTCACAGAAAACTTCACTGCAGAAAACGACATTAGAGTGCAGGTTAGAAGCATGACTTTACATGGAGAAAACATAGCTAGGTGTTCAGGTTCACGTCTGAATCAAGTCTTCCTGCTCAGAAAAAGGGAGCGGAGACAGAAAATGCCAGACAGCAAAAGCAGTATGAGCAAGTGCCCGGCACTCTCCTCAAGGCAGAGATGGTTGTTCATCGTGCCCAAAGTGCTGGGATGTGGAAGGACCAGAGAGGTGAAACTGGACGGCCATTTACAACCAAGCGTTTCAGTGTTCGTGTGCAGAAGTGTTTGCACTTTATGGGCAATGGAGAATCCCAGAAGGCTTTCAACAGGAATGTGGTAACACAGAGGCAGGTGGGTCACTGTGAGTTCGAAGCCAGCCGGATCTACGTACAAAGTGAATTCAGGACAGCCAAGGCTACGCAGGGAAACGGTCTAAAAAAACAAAATATATATACATTATTATTAATAAAAAGAATTAATAAGGATAACAGGAATGTGACGTGACCAGACTAGACCCAAGTTTTAGTGAAATGACTTCTGGCCGCAGCGCGTTAAAGGGATGAGAGGTGAGCCAGCTAAAGGATGAGCCGGAGCCAGATGAGGCGGTGTGTCCCCTGAAGCAGGAGGCTCTCAAACTCAAGGCCAACCCGAAAAGTGTTGGCAGGCCCAGGTGGAGCGCTTCCCTGTGTCTACTCTTCTGTATTTGTGGGATTTTGCCTTTGTTTGTTGTTGATGATGATGATGATGATATTGGGGTATCTTTAGAGGTTTTGTGCTGGGACTCAAATCCGAAGATCACGCCTGTTAAACATCCACTTTTACCACAGAAGCGCAGCCCCAGTGTTCCCCGTGTCCTCACAGTTCTGCGCTGTAAGTATAGAAATGGATCTGGAAGTGAAGTTTTGACATCTGTTGTTAAAGATATGCTCCCAAGCCGAGCGCAGTGGTGCAAGCCATTGGTCCCGGCACTCGGGAGGCAGAGGCAGGCAAATGTCTAATCTACGTAGTGAGTTCTGGGACAGCCAGGGCTACACAGAGAAACCCTGTAAGGAGGTGGGGGGAGGTGTTTTTCAGAGCCAAGGCATGGTAGCACATATGCTTTTAAGTCTAACACTCAGGGAGCAGAGGCAGGCAGGACTCTGCGTTTGAGGCCAGCCTGATCTACATATCAAGCTTCAGGACAGCCAGAGCTACACAGAGAACCCCTGTCTCGAAAACAAACAAACAAACAAACAAACAGAAACATAATATGCTCCCCGGTGATGTGTGCGTGACGGTGCCCGGCCTCAGGATGAGGCGAAAACGTACTTCAAGGCTTCTGAAAAGACAACTGGACAGTCCCGATTCCCCTCTTCCTCTTGTTTAGAGCGACAAGGCATTTGAAGGATGGCTGCGTGGACTGCTGCCGAGACCCTGGTTTACTTTACACTGTTGCCACTTACTAGGGCTTAACCAATGAAGAGGTCCTGGTCAATTGTGATTCCACAGCTAATGAGTTAGTTCTCTCACTGCTACCATACCAAACAGAACAACTTAAGGGAATAAACCTTACTTGGGCTCTCAGTCTCGGGAAGCTTTAGAACATCACAGCCGAGCTCATGACCACGGGAGCATTCCACTGGGGAAGAAGTAGATAACCAAGCTGGAGTTGGCCCACCACTCCCAAAGGCTGCCCTAGAGGCCTAAATCTGCCATCCAGGTCCCCTTTTCTAGAGATTCCATAATCTCCTCTCCCCCCCACCCCCGCGTATGCAAACAGCGCCACCATCTGGAAATCAAGTGTATAAGCCCATGAGCCTATGAGGGATGTTTCAAGTTCAAACCATAACACAACATAAGGACAGATTCCTAGGACAAAAATGAAGCTGTGGGTGCTGCGTTATAGATATCAGAACAATTCCTCCCTTAGATGGCGTGGATCCTGTGGCCGCGATACATGTCTGCTGACACCACACATTCAGTTTGCTTCCATGGAGCAACTGCAGTTCCTCAGCAACCCAGTTCTGTTCTGTTCTGTTTTGTTTTGTTTTGTTTTTAAAGGAAGTAAAGTGCTTTGGAGATCCTTGGCTACATCAATTATGAAACTGCAGATTCGCTTAGTGACTAAAGACTGCGACATAACTAAGATAAATCATGCCTTCCTCTAATTGACTCTCCTCCCTAAAAAGCATAGCAGAATGCAAATGAGCGGCATTACTCTAGAGAAAAACTTTAAATCTGGTCTGGTCTGGTCTGGTCTGGTTCTAAAACGATTCAAAAGTCCACGCCCTTCAACTCATCAGAACGTGTCCCGGTACCATGAATGAGAAGCAACTAGTTACGTCAAGTTATCCATCCTTGAAGATGCAGCACCCGCAGCTTCTGGATAAAGCCGAATATCAGCACTTAGTTAGCTGTCGGCCTTGGTGTGTTGAGGCCACCACACCTCGGGGCTCTGTTCTGTACATGGGTAAAGATCCCACGGAAAGGGAAGGTGTGAAAGAAGGGCGTCCCTTAGAGAGCTACGTCTCGTCTGCGTTTCTCCACACCAAGGCTCTCCACCCTCTAAATATTCATCCCTTCCGCAGCGCACCCCAGATCTTCTCATTGTTGGTGGCATGTTCCGCAAACGGGAAATCAGTGTGTACGTTTGGCTCGGCAAGCTTTTTAAACTAAAATCTCCTCCAAGAGTAAACTGTGACCATGATCCCTGCCTGAGCCCTACCTATACTGATGTGCCCTTCTACAGACACCTCTCACAGCCAGCAGGAAACCCCTCCAAACCTTGGTGACCAGGTAGAGTCTCCTGAGCATTTTCACGTTGCTTCCTCTAATAATGGGCCCCTGATCCGAGCGTGTGTGCCCTGTTACTGGATCTGAGACTTTTATCTCGTTCTGTATGTCTGTTGACTTCTTCGGTTGCACACAACTAGAAAGGAGGAAAAAAAACCATCGCAATACACTAAAAAGCGTTAGTAAGTAAAGGAGTGAAAGATAGGACCTGGAGGGTGCACGGTGGCACACACCTTTAATCCCAGCACTCAGGAGGCTGAGGCAGGAGCATCAAAAGGACAAATCAGCTCTCACTGTATCATGCATGAGACTGTGTCTCAAAAATAAATCAGGAAATAAATAAAATCCTGAATGTTGTCTTTGGTGACCATTAAGTACGTCATTTCACCACTGTGTCTAAATCCAATGTCCTGCTTTGTTGCCTGGCTTTCTCCCAGTGGAGATGAACTCAATTAGCTGTTGTGGTGGTTTGAATAGGAACAGCCCCCATAGAGTCGTGTGTCTGAATGCTACTCCGTAGGGAGCAGCACTATTAGGAGGGGTGACCTTGTTGGCGGAAGTGTGTCACTGTAGAGGCAGGCTTTGAGGTCTCAGATGCTCAAGCCAGGCCCAGTGTGACAGTCCTCACTTCTGCTGCCTGTGGATCAAGATGTAGAACTCTCAGCTCCTTCTTCAGCTCCGTGTCTGCCTGCACAGTGCTTTGCTCTCTGCCATGATGATAATGGACAAAACCTCTCAAGTGTAAGCCATCACCCACTAAATGTTTTCTTTTATAAGAGTTGCCAGTCATGGTGTCTCTTCACAGCAATAAAACCCTAAGACAGCTGTGTTCACTCCCTGCCTCTTTGTCTGCGTTGGACTTTTTCTCCACAAACACATCCATTCAGCAGTCTGTGGTTTCTCTGCCTTTGAATCCTTTACATCCTCAGTCGATTGGTAATGACTTAGACTTTTTAACCTTTCATGTTTTGTTTTTTACCTAAATCCCTGAATAAGCAAAGCACAATGGCAGAAAAGTGTGGTGGGTTGAGGGCAAATCCCAGTGGCTGGCAGCGGGACCACAGAAGGTGAACGTTACGTGAGTGTGCCACAGAGAAGCAGGAAGCAGCTTCTTTCTCTCTGAGGATAAGAGGAGGCTCAGTTCCTGCCAGAGACCCCAAACAGACTACCGTTGGCCGGTTCCAAAACTTGAAAATAAGGAAAAGAAGTTAACCCAGAAAAAACAAGAGACTAAGGACCAGTAGACTTGATCTTACTAAAGAGGGCCACAGGGACAGGAGATGGCTCTGTAGAGCACTGGCTGTTCTTCCAGGGGACCTGTGTTTTCGTTCCCGGCAGCTCACAGCTGCCTGTAACTCCCTCTCCAGGGGCATCTAGCACCCTCTGCTGGCCGCCGTGGGTACCTACAAATACACACCATACATATGTATATGTATGTGTGTATGTAGGTACGTGTACATATGTATATATGTGTATGTGTGTGTGTTTCTATGTATACATTCATACATGCATACACATATGCATACATTTTTAGTTTAATGTTCTTAAAGTATGTGTTTTTACACAACCCAGCAGACAGACAGATGTCTGCAGTCCCTGAGTTGGAATCAAGATGGAACCTGGCCGTTTCCAGTCCTCAAACACCAGATTTTTCTCTAGCCTCATCCAGCCAGATCCTCAATGCAATGCACCAGCTCACCCGAGAACCACCACCCTCTGGGTAGCAAGCTGTCTTTAGGCTTGGGTAGATTTGTTTTCTTTTCAAGAGAGTTGAACTTGAATTAAAAGGAAGAAGAATGATGAAAGAAGTCCACGATTTAAGTTGGGGGAGAACTGGGGGGGGGGGAGGAAAACCACATTTTTTTTTTTCAAAATTGTTGGTCTTTCCAGGTTGAGTTAGCAAGGAACCAAAGTCACTGCCTGTGGTAGGAGGTAGCGGGCACCCCTCTACAGGGCCACAGAGGAATCGGGTGACCTACTGTGCTGTTAGCCTTGTGCTGTGTGTTGCCAACTGATTTCCCCTATTCTCTTTTCTCAGTGGGCTAGAACACAGCTGGCTAAATAGGCCGTGACGCACATAAGCGCCCATGTCTGTTTTATTGACTGCCTCATGGAAATGTATCACACTCCAAAGGGCCCTCATTGTTGTTTGCCATGAGTAGCTGACTGAAGAGTCGTGTTTAGTGCTGAGAGATGGAGTCCTACCCTGTCGTTTTGTCTACGGCAGAGTTGGTTTCTGGCGGGGGGGGGGGCGGTGGGGAGGAGGCAAGGGTTTAAAAGGATCAGGATGAAGAGAGAAGGATGTTCGAGAATTTCTTTTATCTTCGTTTGCCATGGAAGTTGGGCGGCCATCACTTCTGAGTAAAACACTTCTCTGTTGATCTTATCTTTATGGCCAAACATCCTTCCGCTAAGTGAATCTCTTCTTTATGTGGGTTGCTCAGAGAGATTTAGTTAAGTGTAGTGGTGGAGAGAGATCATGACACTAATGCAATTCTGTTTTGTGCTGATATAAAGTGATGCATGCACAGGTCTATGCAAGAGGACCACTTGTTCCTAATAAATTGAAACAGTTTCTCGTTTTTTGTCATAGCAATGGTGGTAGCTTCCATTCAGGTAACAGACAAAAAAAAAAAAAAGTATCTCTTTTTACTACTATCCATGCTTTTGCCTTTTAAATGGCATCTCGCACGGTTGTCTGTGGTGACTTCCTGTCTTTTTCATCATCCTGGAGAACATTTACATACTCTCTCCTTATAAGGCGTAGACGATGGGGGTGGACTCAGTTGTGGAAGCCTCCTGCCTCACCTTCCCATAGTGCGCCTAATCATACACATTCTCTGGTTGCCAGTGGTTGATCAGAGTCCTGGATGACAGCAAAAGAGGAGACACTTAAAGGGACACAATGGCTTCCCACCTTGCTTATGTGGATTCAGCTGCCGGGTCAGTGAGCTCAGAGTCAGGTCTACATGAAGAACATCTAATATCGGACTCACAGCAGCGCCCGTACACTCAATCAGATAGAGGCTGATTGGACTTGATTGTCTATTTTTCTTCGTAATGTCTCCTACAATCCCATCTCTTCCCCCAACAGTGCATCAGGGCAGCCAAGTGAGGTCTTTCACAAATACAAAAAGCCTCAAATGCATTAGGAAGCAACAGTCTGACTGTTGACATACAAAAGCATGGCGTATAAAAAAACATCCCCAGCTCTTCAGGATCCTGTCGGTGAACAGCCAAGTGAGAAATCCAGCAACTCGTTCAAGGGCCCAGATTTTAGCAAGCTGAGTTTGACTCTGGAGGAGAGGAGGCGGGGATAGTACTCTCCCTACAGGCCTGGAATTAGTGACTTGGAGTTCAGACGTCTCTGCTGCATTAGGCCTTTGTTTTCTTGGTTGTTGGCGTTCTTGGGTTTCACTTGGCGGGGAGAGAAAAGCCTCATGCTGATAATGTACTGAAAGTAAATGAAATTAAATAAGCGAAGCGTGCTCATCGCTACTTCCTCCCCCCTGGGTAATTCAATTCAAGCTCTGTCTCTGATGGCAACTCACAGGGGCTGTCTCTGTCACCCCGCTGGGGCCTGGAGTCTTCGCATCTAAATAAAAGTTTCACTCAAGCATTTTTTATGCTCCTGCCGGCAGGATCAGTGAGCTGGTGTGGGCACATTAATGTAATATTCATACGCAGAGACTCTCCCCGAACACGAGGCGATGTCTTTCCATTTTCATAATTATAAATGTTCCATAAAATGGCATTTAGATTTGCATTTAAAAAAAAAAAAGGAGCTTTGAATTCTAGTAAGATTCTTAACATGTCTTTTATGATTCAGACTTTAACAGGAAACTCTCTAAGTTTAACAAGACCTTTTTTAAAAAGAAGAAAAAAAAGAAGAAACTTGTAGAGAAGATGTGGCTTGGGGAATTCAGTCTCTTTTCTCTTTCAGCTTCTGTGTCTTTCATATGAATTTGAGGAGGCCTCTGGGAGCAATTTTTTTTTTTTTTTGAACAGTACTTCAGAGAAGAACCTTTCCCTGTCGCTGGTCTTCACCTCACATGACAGAAGAATCTCTGCCAGTTCTTAGAGGATGTTTTGTTTATTGGTTGGTTGGTTGGTTTTGGGGGGGGAGGCTAGGATTTTAGAGCAATGTGGAGGGAATAGAAAACCCCTAGGAGTATGAACTTTCACTTGCTGTGGTTCATCTCACGTATGTACCTCAAGACTCCATCTGAAAGGATTCATGCCAAACACAGAATTTACTAACTGTAAAATCCACCAATGAAAATGGCTGCCAGATGTGGCCAGCCTTGAGCTATATAGCAAGACCCTGTCTCAAAAAAAAAAGAGGGATGAGAAGAGAGGGAGGGACAAAAGGGCAGGAGGGGGGTGTCTGGCAGACAGAGGGACAGACAGAGGGGACAGAAGGAAAAGATTCTATGAGCAAAGACATTGCCAATAAATCAATTGGATTAAAAAAAAAATCAATCATGCCCGGGCATAGTGGTGCACGCCTTTAACTCCAGCACTCTAGAGGCAGAGGCAGGCAGATCTCTGTGAGTTTTGAGGCCACCCTGGTCTACAAAGCAAGTCCAGGACAGCCAAGGGCTCTGTTAAACAGAGAAACCTTGTCTCAGGGGAGAAAAGAAATCAATCACATAAAGCCGAAAAACCTCCTGCTTTAGTGTGTGTGTGTGTGTGTGTGTGTGTGTGTGTGTGTGTGTGTGTGTTCGCATGTATGAGTGCAGGTGCCTGTGAAAGCCAGAGGCATCGGATCCCCCCAGATCTGAAGTTACAGGCAGTTGAAAGCTGCTGAAAATGGGTTCTGGGAAGGAAACTCTAGCCCTCTGCACGAGCAGCACAAGCTCTTAACCGCTCTGCCATCTCTCTGACCTCTGGTCTGTGTATTTTGGGGTTTTTGTTGTTATTGTTGTTGTTTTAAGATTTTTATTTTTTTTTAACTTACTGGTTTTTATTTCACATGCACTAGTGTTTCACCTGCATATACATCTGCATGAAGGTATCAGACCCCTTAGAACTGGAACCACCATGTGGGTGCTGGGACTTGAACCAGGGTCCTCTGGAAGAGCAGCCAGTGCTCTTAACCGCTGAGCCACCTCTCCAGCCCCACGACTTTTCTCTTTATGCATATGAGTGTTTGCATGCGTGTGTGTATGCTCACCCTGTTAGGTCCTGGTGCCTTCAGAGGCCAGAAGAGGGCATCAGAGCCCTTAGAAGCAGAGCTGTGTGAGCCACCGCGCGAGTGCTGGGAACCAAGGCAAAAGCAGCAAGCCCTCTTCACCACAGAGCCATCGCTCCACCCCTGTGATCCATGCTCGAAACACTATGCTTGAAACAGCTTAGAGGCAAAACAATCGTCTTAATTGTGGGTTGTTTTTTTTTTGTGTGTGTGTTTTTGAGGTGCTGGGAATTGAGCCATTGGTGAGACTTTATGTGGGTAGCTCCCAACATTATTAGGAAACACAACCTTACGGCAAAGTCCCCAATCCTCTGGCTCTTACAGTCTTTCCATCTCTCTTTTTCCAATGTCTCCTAAGCCTCAGGTGCAGGAGTATTCTGTAGATGTTTCCATTGGGGCTGGCCTCCACAAGTCTGAATTTTGATTGGTCGTGCTTTTCTGTAGTGTCCTCCATCTGCTGCAAAGAAGTTTTCTTGATGAGGAGTAAAGGTCACACTGACCTGTGGCACAAGGACAAATGTTTACAGACTGTCGTTAGGGATTATGTTGGTTTGGTGAATTAGGAGTTGTAAATTCTCCAATAAGCATGACTTTACTAGGGTTGGCTCTAGTACCAACGATTTCCCTCTTGTCGAACAGATTTTAAGTCCAATTTGAAAACTTTTGGTTACTGCCAAGGTACATGTGCCACGACTGGCCCTACAGGGTTACTGTGCCGCATCAGTCTGTTTCGTAGGCGTCATAGCTGGGTAGAACTGTTGTTCGACTCCCTGCTTCAGAAATTTGCCTGGTGTCCTCATAATGTTTTAAGAAATAATATTTTCTATTTATTCTTTGAAAGTTGTATAAATGTAGATAGTGTATTTTGAATTGTTTGCATTATAAATTTTGAAGGAAAACATTTGGGTTGGAGAACTAAAAATAAACATAAAACGTCTCTTAGCCGACTCTCTTCGGCCACTCCCCCCCAGTGGGGCTGCCTTGCCAGGCCACCAAGGAAGAGGAGGCACTCAGTCCTGATGTGATTTGATGTGTGGCTTGATATGGGAGGGATCCCCATTTCTGAGGGGAAGGGGGATGAGGGAGAGGGAAGGGGTGCTGGAAGAGAAGAGGGAGGGGGCTACAATTAGGATGTAAAGTGAATAGATAGATAGATAGATAGATAGATAGATAGATAGATAGATAGATAGATA
>NW_026595981.1:20832947-20864933 GCF_907164565.1 Psammomys obesus
ATAGATAGATAGATAGATAGATAGATAGATAGATAGATAGATAGATAAATGATTTTTAAAAAGAAATGTAAAGGGGCCAGTCAAAGGCACTTGTTTTTAGAGTCTAATACCTGAGTCCAAATTCCAGTGCCCCGCGAAGCAGGAGAAAACTGGCCAAACACACACTCACACACACACATTACACACACATACAAATACACACATACACATGTGCATGCACACAGGTCCACTCACACTCACACATACACACATACACCTGCTAAATAAATGTAAGTTTTAAAAGTGTTTCAAGAAATGTGAAGTTGGGGTGGGGTTGTAGCTTAGTGGCAGAGCACACACTAGAGAAGGAAAGAGAGGGCAGGAGACAGGAGAAGAGAGGAGAGAAGAGGGGAAACGCAGAGCTATGTTTTTCTGGAGATTCTAGGGGAGCTAGACGCAGTGGTTCCTGTTTACGGCCACAGCGTTGAGGATGTGGAGGCAGGAGGATCACATGGTCAGAGACAACCAAGGCTGCTGTTAAGCAAGTGTAAGCCCCAGGCAGGAGAGTGAATTAGGAGCTTGGCATCTCAATAAATGTGTACCTAAGGAAGCCATTAAAAGCCAAGAATGTCACTGCCTTTAATCCCAGCATTTGGGAGGCAGAGGCAGGCGGATCTCTGTAAGTTCGAGGCCAGCCTGGTCTACAAAGTGAGTCCAGGACAGCCAGGGCTATTCCACAGAGAAACAATGTCTCGAAAAAAAAAAAAAAGTCACACCATCCTGCAGTTAAAGATTAATGTCAGCCCCAACGTCTTCTTTTGGGCTAAAGCTTCTATGATTCTTAAGACACATAACATGACCCATACTTTGCAAAAACCCAAGATCTGGTGGTTATTGCCAAATTCGCCTCGCATAGCCCTTCGTCACAAAATCTGTGTTCCCCAAAGCAGCTGTCTAAATGAAACAGGCTGCCATGATGGCTCAGTAGACAAGCTGCTTTTCTGTGTGCACACGAGGACCAGAGCTTGGATTCCAGGACCCACGTAAAAGCTGGACAAGGTAACACTTTCTATAAAGCCCAGCGCTGGGAGTGTGGAGACAGAGTCCCCCGGGTTCACCAGGGTACCCTATAGGTGAGCTCCAGGATCAAGGAGAGACCCTGCCTCAAAAACTAGGATGGAAAACAGATAACAGAGGAAGACGCCCCATGTCAAATACTGCCCTACCTGCACACACGTCCACCCAAACACACACACACACACACACACACACAGCACAAATACAGACGTGAAAACAGCCAGAGCAAGACCGACAGGTAGAGATGTGTTTATTGTCCCTTCTGAAATGACTGCATGCATAGTGGAGTCTATTACTCATTAAAGCCTGGCCTTCTTGGTTGCTGTTCATTTGACTGTTGATTATCTCACTGTGGATTACCCAATTTAGAGCTTATATCCAGTGCAAATTCCTAATTCCCCAGAGGCCTTTTTCCTGCCGATCAGCACGTATTGAGGCTACCTCCCCTTACCACAAGTTAATGTATGTTTGGTCATTTTAAGCAATATTAGCATTAGATATAATTAGGAAGAAAATTAACTTTTTCCCCTAATCATATAGAAATTGTTGTATTTTGTGCTGCATTTAAACAATTACCCTTCCGTACTCCATCATTAATGTGAATAATCTAACGTGGTGTAAATGGAAATCCCATCAGGCTTAAACAAGGCGTTTTATTGTTGTTGCTTTCAGGACTGGAAGATGCTCTAAGAGGGGCTCAGGAGCTGGAAAACGTCATAAAGCAAGGATACTTGGAGAAGAGAAGCAAAGGTATTAATCAGACCTGTGAAGAGCAGAGCATTCCAGGAGAGGAGGAGGGAGGGTGGGAGGGAGGGAAGACAGCAGGAACTGACTCTAGGATGTCTTCCTAGGGCCCAGGAGTGGGCCAGACCCATGTAAGGCAAAAGCCTAGAAAGGAAGGAAGTATGGTATTAGTGTGTGTCAACTAGAGATAAGGCCCAAGTGTTCAGCCAACTGTGGGCTTCATTAGGAATGGTTCTAGCCAGTTGTGCTGGCACACACACCTGTAATCCTAGCCTCCAGAGGCACCGACAGGCAGATCTCTTATGAGGTGGGTGGATGGATGGGTGGATGAATGATGTTCTTGTCCTCACCTTTCAGTGTGCTCCTAAAAAGAGTGACACTGTAGCAAGGGAGAAGGGACACACACACCTATAGTCCCAGTACTCAGGAGGCAGAAACAGATGGATCTCTGAGTTCAAGGCCAGCCTGCTTTACAGAGTGAGCTCCAGGACACCCAGGGCTACACAAAGAAACCCTGTCTCAAAAAAAGAAAAAAAAAGTGAGACTGTTTTTGTCAAGAATGTAGTCTTTCCAAGTGTTTAGAAGCCTACTTCCAAATTTCAGAGCTGCCCAATTCATGACCCTTTAAGTCATTCTATTAAAATCCATCCTACAGGGGCCAGCGTCCTTGTTTTAATGCTCAACAAGCAAATTGGTTTACCACAGATACTCAAAAAGAAGAAGAAAAGAAATCCCTTCTCCTGGCCGTGGCCTGGAAGACCTGGAGCGTCGTTTCATTTCGCAGAAGGCAGCACATAAAGAAATGATGGTAGTCGGGTATAGTGGTGCTGTGCCTACAGTCCTAGAACTAGAGAGGCCGAGACAAGGTGGTAGCGATGAGCTTGAGGCCAGCCTGGATTACCCAGTGAGACTCTGTGTCCAAAAACAAACAAACAAACAAAGATATCACAGAAAGTTTGAAAAAAAAAAAAAAAAAAAGAGCAGGATGAGATCTGGTCCTACAGGATAGAAAGCAAGCAAGATAAAAAGACAGCCCTGAAAGCACGGAGGAGCAGCCTTCCTAAGAGCCCCGGGCCTGTGATGGAGTTCATCCTCCCCCACTCAGTCAATACAGGATAACCTGTGGGAGTGAAAAGGAGGGTTTTACAGTCCATTAACCTGGGAAATAAAACAATAACCCACTCGGCTGTGTTGTTGGATTTTACAGACTCTTAGGCGATTCTAGTTACCTGAATTTATGTCCCTTCTCGCTCTTCTGTGTAGATCATAGCTTCTTCGGGTCAGAGTGGCAGAAGCGATGGTGTGTGGTCAGCAGAGGTCTCTTCCTCTACTATGCTAATGAGAAAAGTAAGTGTTCTCCATCTACACGGCAGCATCTCGCTCCTGGATACAAGCTCTTCCTAAATCTCAAGCACTTAGATTTCTACATAGCAGTCCTTAACTAATATCCATAGAGCAACATGCTTAGGAAAGAAAGAGGCTCCCCCAACGCCAAAAACACAGGCCAATTTAGCGTTCTTTCTTCCCTCGTTAAACACTAAGTGTGGTCACTCTCTGAAAGGGTTACTGTCTTTTGTGACTCATTACACGATAATATCAGAATGACTTGGCATTCTTTGAATAAATGAAAAAAAGGGAGGCTGGGAAAATGGCTCAGTGGATAAAACTCTTGCTGCATACGCATCAAGACTTGAGTTCAAGACCCCAGGGGCCGTCTAAATATAACGGTGATAATATGGCTCGGTCTAACGCCGCCACTTTCACCATGAGATGGGAATCAGAAATTATAGTGAGATAGGAGACAGAAACAGGAGCATCGCCAGAACTCTTCGGCCAGCTAGCCTAATGAAGACAGCAGCAGACAAGAAACCGTGCCTCAGGCAGGTGGAAGACAAGAAGCAACGCCAAAGGCTGTGCTCTAACCTCCACGTGTGTGCTGTGGCATGCATGTACCTGCACTCACATACAGGACCACGCTTACACATACATGTGCAAGTGAGAACGCATATACACACACAAAGACTTTAAAACAAAACACAACGACAACAGCAAGGGGGGAAAAACATTTAAGATGTCAGGCGTGGTAGCACACTCCTGCAATCATCCCAATACTTACAAGGCTGGGCCAAGAGGATCACAAGTTCAAGGCTAGCCTGATCTACATAGTAAGACTCTTGTCTCCAAAACCAAGAACTGGAGATATAGCCCCGTGGCAGAGCGCTTGCCTGGTGGTCACAAGGCTCTGGATTGAACTCCTAGCACCACACACAAAAAATGATAACAATAATAATATAATAATAATAATTCTGCAAAACGTGTAAGCAGTGTTCACAGTGGCCCAGAAGTAGAACCTTAGGGCTCAAACTCTCTAAGAGCATATTCATGACTATTGGGAAACAGGAGTCCAGTGGACATTCCTGGAGCCACAGAGTATTGAAATCTTAATGGTTGTTGTACCCAAGAGACACCCTTCAGCCAGATGACGGCAGCAGCAGCCGAGTGGAGACTCAGAGGCCATTTCTTAATGTGCCACCGCACGCTATCCCTAGGAGACCTCTCATCCATGTTGGATGCCTTGCTAAGTCCCTGAGAAGGGAGAGAGAATTTAAACACGATCGGAGGGAGCTGCAAATAAATACAAGTCAAAAGTTATTATTGTTGTGAACAAGTGCCATCTTCGTTGGGTTTCTATTGCTGTGAAGAGACACCATGACCACAGCTGCTCTTATAAAGGAAAACATTTAACTGGGGCTGGCTTACAGTCTCAGAGATTTAGTCTGTTACTGTCATGGCAGGAAGCACCGCAGCGTGCAGGCAGATGTGGTGCTGGAGAAGGAGCTGAGAGTTCTCCATCTTGTTTCGAAGGCGGCAGAAGTGAATGCTTCACTGGGCCTAGCTTAAGCATATAAGAGACCTCAAAGCCTGCCCCCACAAGTGACATACTTCCCTTCAACCAGGACACCTCTGCTCCAGCAAGGCCACACCCCCTAATCATACCACTCCCTATAGGCTTATCTAAGCATTCAAACACCTAAGTCTATGGCTGCCATTCCTATTCAAACCACCACAAGGGCCAACTCCCAGGGAGAGGAGTCTGTTCTGCTGATTGGAAGCAAGACGGAGAGGAGATGAGTAAAGTGCTCAAGGGGCCTCCTTGGGGTCTCCTACCTTCACACAGAGGCCAGTGGTAGCTCTACAAAGAAGGCCTTTGATCTGCCTTCCAGTCGTGTGCTGTTTTCCCTCCCTTCCTTTCCAAACTCTATTTTCCTGATGCCTGGACAACAGTCTCCCGGCACCTTTGGTACAACCATGCCAGAGCGAGCTACAGTTTGGCTAGTGACCTGGGACCCTTAGGATCTGCCCTTGGCTTTGTGGCATTTGCCTCTCTCTACCCTTACTCCTGCCACCATGTCACTGATTGCACTTTAAGACCATCTTGGATTTCTCAGTACCCCATTCAGGAGTACTCGCCGCTGATGGCGACATTCTTGAAAATTGAGCAACAGAAGCTCTGTGTCCTTCCAACCCCCAGCTCACTCCCGAGTCCAGCAAGTACTGGTTCTCTCCTGAATTCGAGGCGTAGGCCAGAGATGCAGCTCAGCCGGTAGATGCTTGGCTGGCACGCATGATGCCCCGGGTTCCATCCTCAGCACTGCGTGACGCCAGTGTGACGGTGCATGCCAGAAGGCAGAACCGGAAGATTGAGAGTTCAAGGCCGTCCTCAGCTACGTAGGGAGTTAAAGGCCAAAGCTACAAAGCCGACAAGCATTCTATTCTTCAAACTAGTATGATGTTTGGACTGCTGTGAAACTGTTCACCATTTCCCTTGCATTTAAATGAGTGGTTGGAGGGCTGGAGAGAGGGCTCGGAACACTTACTGCTCTTGCAGAAGATCCCAGGTCAGCTTCTAGCACCCATGCGAGTGTCCCATAGCCACCTGTAACTCCAGTTCCAAGAGATATGATAGCCTCTTCTGGCCCCCGAAGGTACCAGACGTGCACATGGTACCCGTATATACACGCAAGCAAACCACCCGTACAAACAAAATAAAAATAAGTAAGTCTTTAAAAAAAAAAAATGGTTAGTGTTGGCCTGTCTGGGTATAAAGCCAAGTCTGTTCATTCAGAACTCAAGTCTTACGGTGTGTGTGGGGGGGGGGGGAAGGAGAGAGCAAGAGGCTTGGAGACTTTTATTGACCATTTTGCCGTCAGGATGAAATAAAATCTGGCAACCAAAGAAACAACAAAACATTTTAGTGGCCAGTTAGAACAAGGAGGGATACTTTAACGAAAAAGATTCTGGTGTCAGAAAGCAGTGCTGCATGGCTCCCCTCTCGACAGTTAGTCCTTATTGTGCCCAGGACATTTTCTCAGTAGGTGTAGTGTCTGCATGTTTCTTTTAGCTCAACCAGGTAAAAATAGAACCCTTCTCCCCTCTCCCCTCCCCTCCCCCCCTCCCAGCCCCCCCCCCCCTCCCCCCCCCCCCCCCGTGTGTGTGTGTGTGTGTGTGTGTATGTCCTTCAGTCGCCATCATTAACATTTAGAGGCGTCTGGGGCCATGGGTTCAATCTTCAGCACTGATGGGGAGAGGGAAAGATTTCAATTCCAATTGACTCCACTTGATAGAAGACAGCACCATCGCCCAGGCGCTGCCGTGGCTGCCCTCTGCATGCTCTGTCTGTCAAGACTCACAACCCCTCTCAGGGTACAGGGAAGAGTCCAACGTTGTTGTTGTTTGTTTGGGGGGGGGAGGTTGTTTGTTTTCAGAAAGAAGTGGCAGGCAGAGTGGTCTCCCCTTTCCTTCATTTGGGGTCCCCTTCTCTTGGTCACCTTCTTCGTCCTCTCATGATACTCATTCTACTTGGTCACTTCCCAGGAAATTTCCACCTGACCCTCAGGGGAGGGGGTGAGCACTTGAGGTAGGGTATGGAAGGAGATTCGGGGACTCGAGAATACCCCGCTGGGCGGCCGTGCCCTTCCTTGAACGTGAACCCTGCTGGCCCCCATAATAACGTTTGGGCTCTGTAATAGCTTTCAAGAGCCCCACACTTACAGCCACTTTCCTTGCTGTAATAACTCCTGCTTTCTGTTATTATGGATCTCTTAACATTCTAATAAATTCCCCATCTCTCCTGCACGCTTTCGGTAAAAATAACCTCTCGTGTTGGCTGTCCCTTGCTCGGTGCTGATCTCTGCCTGAGCACGGCAGGAGCCTCATCCCAAGCTTCCCTGAAAACCTTTCTCAGACAATCGTGGTTCCTCGGGGATGCAACTGCTGTTTGATACTTTTGATTTTCCACCCCAGAGAGAAAAGCCTTCCCTCAGCTGCTGTATCTCTCTAGGGATTCAAGGAGCTTTGCTGTTTTGCAGGCAAGCAGCCCAGAGGGACCTTCCTCATTAGGGGCTACAGTGTCCGGATGGCCCCCCACCTTCGAAAAGACTCCAAGAAAGAGTCCTGCTTTGAACTGACCTGCCAGGATAGACGCAGCTATGAGGTAGGACAGCCTGATGATCATCATCAGCCTTGCGTTCCCCCCTCCCCCGGCTGTCGCGTGTGAGCCGCCGTGGCTGGTTGCTCTCCTGGATCCCATCCTCTCTGCTGCCCACTCATTCCTCCCCAGCTGTGACCTGCTCGCTGGCTCCGTCCTTCGCTGTGTCATGCCCTCCCCTCTCATCTCTTGCTACGCTCATCCTAGATGCCACCTCTACTCATCTTCTGCCTCTTCACCCCTCCCCTACCTTCCCAGTCTCATCCCACAGGCGAGATTCCTTTTCACAGCTGCAGTTCCTATTCTCTCTGTTTTTTCCAGCTGGTCATCTTTACATCTTTCCATGGAATCCGAGATCAGCAATATCTAACTACAGAGTGGGAAATAATTCTCCCATGTTTGTCTTTCTGTCCAAAACTTCCTCCTTTGGTGTGGATGTGCTGTGTGCCTAGAAGGATTTCCAAGACCTTGATGCCAGTGGCTACTGAGGAGAAATAGTGAAGACCAGAGGCCTGTGAAGCCTTGTCCATGCGAGGCTTATTCCTCATTCTGCTAATTTTTATATTTTGAATCTTCACTACTCATTTTTAAAGCAACCAAAACTAGTGCTTGAGTGATTATGCTGGTATTTGTCAAGTATGAATTTTACATGTATGTGTATATTATTTGTTAATTGTAGGTAATCTTTATTTTAACACATCTTCATTAAAGCTATGTAACTGAACCTTGGCCAACTTAGGAGAAAAGAAAAAAAAACATACAAAATTTATCACTTAAAGAATGCTTTGGCTTTTCAAATTTTCCTCAGCACTCAACTTTTTACCGTTGATAGTGCCTTGACTGTTAATTTGATAAAATGATCTATGCCTTCGTTATGCAATGTCCAGATGTTTTAACGTTTCACTAAAACTTCTCTGTAGGGTCCTTTGTAAACATTATGCAACAGCCGTATGCACTCAGCATGGCTCTCAGTTGTTTTTATTATTAAAATGCAGTAGTGTTACATCCAGGTAAAAGTTTTATGTGGAAAGTCCAAAACCAGTATACCTAGAAAGACTTTATTGAACTGTGTGGTTTTCGGAAACTATGAGTGTGCTGGAGAGATGATTCCCATGAAAAACCGATTTCAAATCCAGAACCCATGTCACAAGCCAGGTGTGGTTTCACGCATGCCTTTAAACCCAGCACCATGGAGGATAGAGACCCAGGGAGTGCTGGGGCCTGCTGAGTGCCAGCCTAGCGAAAAAACAGAAGCTCAAGGCTCAAGGAGGGACTCTGCCTCAAAGGGATAATGTTGAAAGTGAAAGAGGAAAACACTGGTGCCCTCCTCTGGCCTCCGCTTGTATACAAAGAATATGTGCTTGCACACATACACACACACACACACACACACACACACACACACACACATATACAGAGAGAGAGAGAGAATAGTGATAAAGCAAGAGCTTATATTTCTGTCTGCAGCTTGTACCTTTATCAAACTCTAATGATCATAGAATCAAAATGTTCTTTCATTTCAGGTTGATTCATTTTAAAAATTGCAAAGGGTCTGGGCAGCGGTGGCGCACACCTTTAATCTCAGCGCTCAGGAGGCAGAGGCAGGCGGATCTCTGTGAGTCTGAGGCCAGCCTGGTCTACAGAGCTAGTTCCAGGACAGCCAGGGCTACATATCGAGACCCTGTCTCAAAAACAAAAACAAATAAACAACAACAACAAAAAAGCATTACAAAGGTTTGATGCTTGGCTGCTCTGTTTGGTGAATCCGAATGTGGTCTGTTTACTGCCTGTCTTCAGCCCATTGAATCCAAACCATCACTCTGGGCCATGGATTCTTGTTAATTTTCCTTTCTTCCTCTCTTTGTTTATTCCCGAAGTTGCTAAGCCCCTATTGTTTCACGAAGCGGGCTAATTAAACAGCCTCCTAATCAGCCTTCAGACTCCAGACACCCCTATTCCAACCCTTCCCAGCCACAGCTACCGAAAGTCACGCACCCTCTTTGCTAGAACTGACAGCGGCTCCCTCTTGCCTGCATTTTAAGTCTGGTCAGACCCGTCCCCCACCCCGGCCGTCTGCTCTCTCCCTGCCCGCTCTCCAGTCCAGCTTGATCTGCTTGCACAGCTCACATCTGACGGTCTTCACTGCTCACGTGGTTCCCGTGGCTGAAACGCTCGGCTCCCTCTCCTGGTTGGCACCAACCCTCTAAAAACCCAACGGAAACAGGGAAACAGTGTTACTTCAGCAACCACCCCCACCACCCCAGCCTGCTCTAAACAACCAGTGTTCCCTGCCTTTTCCTCAGTGTCCTGCTGGTCAGCAATAGAGTACTTCACTACATGATTCAAGTGCTGAGCTGCATCCCCAGCACTGGAAAACAAATCCCCTTGCTGTCAAAGGCCCCTCCCTGGCAAGATTCCCATCTCGCGACCGTGTTGACTTCCTTCGTTTTCTATAAACCTTTTTCCAATAAATCTCTGATGAAGAAGTCATCTAGTGAATGGGCGTACACGGACCTGAACATCTGGACCTGAAGGGCCGGCCTTTCTGGCCTATCAAACTGCTGAAGGCACAAAGCAGCAAGATGAGTGAGGTGTTTTGGCCTTTTTTAGGAATGGCAAGGAGACAGAGAACCCAAAGCTCCAAGCTCGATTCTAAAACCCAGAGGCCTCTGAGCCTCTCCAGCAGCAGTCATGACACTTATAGTATGGTGAAGGTGATGGATAAATTGATCCCCTTGTTTTTCTCTAGTTTACAGCCCTCAGTCCAGCGGACGCCAGAGACTGGGTGGATCAAATAAGCTTCTTGTTAAAAGGTAAGAGCACCATTTTCAAAAACATGTGTTTCGTGAGTGGGTTTGCAGCTGAGGTCATGTTTTGAAAGTCTGATCTGCAGGTTTCTGTATGTGTCTTTCCCTGACCCTCTCCGCCCACCTACCCCATGTTGCCCTTAAATATAACCACAAGTGGTATCATATATGAATGAGAAGGCAAGGAAGTCATCCACCCACCATCCAAAGCAGACATCAGCGATCACCTGTGATGTCATAGCTTATCCACTGACACCAGGAGCACAAGTCTGTAACTCTGATCATCCTTGGGGAAAGACTCTGAAAGCAGCTTGGCTCAAGTCACTGTCCCCTCCAACCCCTACCCCTTCATCCTAGAAAGGTAATTCGTAACAGCCATCATGTGATTGAGATCCAAATCCTTCCCCTCCTCCTCCGCTTCTTATTTTTTGTTTTTGTTTAGAAGTTGAGTTTTAAACTCATCTAGGTGGCCATCGGGGACACTGGACATTAAAAATAAAATTGCCATTTCCCAAGCAACAATAAAAATGTTCCTTGCCTTCGGATGGCAAGAGTCCTGCCTGAAGAGGTTAGCCGCTGTTCTTAGAGTACCCTCTGCTGGCCAGCCTGCAGGCCTGGCTACAGCAGCCACAATGGCCCAGGAAACCTCACCTGGGAGTGGGCAAGCAGGTAGATGTGGCCTAAGAGGACCCTTATACACTACCGTGGCAGGGCCCTGCCTCATCGAGACACAAGAACACCAAGCCTCATGGAGAAGCACACCCACCTAAAAACACCAAGCTTTCACATCACGGTTTATTATCCTGCTGTAGGGTTTTATTGTGGATTAAAAAGGAAGGAAGCGCCCGAGCCTTAATTACAAGAATTGCCTCTTTTACCCAGCCATACCCCTGCTATCACAGAAACAAAGTACTCCACACACCAGCAGCATCACGTATGATAGGCTGGAACTAGGCAGACATGAGCATTGATGGTGAGGCTACAGGGTACACTCTCATCTAGGTGCCCAGGATTTATGCGTGTAATATACCCCTAAGCGTGTAAACCTCAATAAAACTCAAAGCAGCTTTATTGAGCTGTACCCTGTGGTACTTTCCGAATCTCACATTGAAGAAATTATTCATTCCATTTTATCTTAAAACAAACAAAATAATAACATATGGTTTAAGCCGCAAATGTGCCTTTGATCCTTTCCTCATGAAGTTGCCAGAATTCAGATGAAATTTGTTGGGAAATCTTTATTAAAAGCCTAATCAAGCCAAACGTTTTTATTGTGTTTTGAAATGAACTGTTTGCGTCTCTCCATCCTTTCCTTCCCCAGAGGACACTCGCTGTACTCACCGGGTCTTACAGAGGCCCCTCGGTGGGGGTTTCCGGGACAGAATGAGCTTCCCAGCCCCCACCAGATTTGAAACCAATCTTCCTCCCTGCCCTGGTGCTTGCCAGTGCCGTAATGGCTGAACATCCTGTACTCAGTGACCCCCTTTAAGGTCAGCCAGGCCGTGAAAGGACATGGCGACTGTGCTGCTTGGCCCATTTGGTCGAATCCCTGTTGTGTTTTTTTTTTCCTACCACCCCCCCCCATTTCCTTTCTTCTGCTGCTCTCCCCCATTTTTCTTCCCTCTCCACAAACAATTTTGTCTGAATTCTACAAAGGGACCGTCAGGAGATGAGTTGCCTGAGAGCTCCGACTCCACCAGACTGCCCTGGCTCTGTCACCCTAGACAACTTAGAGCCATCAGTCACCCATCCCGTTTTCTGCTTGATGGACAGAGCATGGCACCCTGGCCGTGCCTCATCTGCCCTATTTTCTCTCCTTCACCTTTCGTTTTCCTTCACACACCCATACTTTCCAGGGCTGTTCACCCTGACCAAGTTTTATTGCCAGAGAGGATTTATGTCAGTGGTTTGAACCTGGTGCAGGGCAGGGCTGGCCTTTTCTGTAGATTTCCTGCCACTGAGGCCTACATTAGGGATAGCAACACTTAACCTAGTGTTTCATTTTGTTCTGACATGTTTTATCCTCCTCCTTCCTCCTCATTTTCCCACCATCTTTCCCAGCCTTATTATTTTTTTTTCTTCTATTTTTACTCATTCTTATCTTTGCCCTGTCAGATCTTAGCTCCTTAACCATTCCCTGTGAAGAGGAAGAGGAGGAGGAGGAAGAGGAAGAGAAAGAAGAGGAAGAAATGTACGATGACATCGATGGCTTTGACTCCCCTAAGTCTGGTTCCCAGTGCAGAGTCGTGGCCTTGCCGGAGCCCACAGACAGAGAAGAGGACATTTATGAAGTCCTACCAGGTGAAATGCTTCACCTTCTAATTCTTCCCCACCTTCCCCTTCCCCGACCGTCAAAAACTCTTGACCGGGTGGAAGAGCAAAACAGTCCCCCGAAGTTATCCTGATCTAAAGGTCATTCTCTGAAGGAGACAGTACAGGAAGTTCATGACTCCCTGGACAGTGGCTCTCTCTGCCCAGCTCTGGGAGGAAGACGAAGCCCACCAGATGATGTCATCTGTCCCACAGGAAGTCATCTGTTCCTCCACCGCTAAGGTTAAAGGCTAGAGAACACACCTCCAGTTTTCATTGGTTTACCGTGTGAGTTTGGAGGTGCATTCTCATAACTCTCTGGCTTATTTTCTGTAGAACCCCGAGAAAGACAAAACATTGTCTCACAGTTGAGGAGGATTTGAAAAGTCTGGATTATGCAAACAGCGAGACAGTAAAACCCTGATAGAACACTGCAGCGAAACTCATCTCACTAAGAATAAACCCTGCCTTCCCTCCGCCCTCTGCTCCAACAGGTTGGCTCTGCGGAGCTCTGCCCCACAGAAGATGCTCACTAGCGTCTCAGAAAACGCACAGTCATCACTGCTTCCACCGAGCCATTTCTGGTGGGGATCCAGCAGCTGGTGAACAGTGTAGAGCACAGTGGGGGTTAGGCTGAAAAAAAAAAACCAGAGCCCGAGTCTTTTAATTGTGAGGTATTTAGACAATGGGAAGGCTGAGTCTTCGAGTCCATTCAGAAAGCACTCCTGTGGAAATTTGCCAGGAGTTTAGTGCTCTGCTAAGAAGTTCAAATTAAGCCAAAATTTATAGCAATTTAAACCTGCATCCCAGATGAACCTAGGAACTAAGGTGAATCTAACACTTAGGCCCCTGAAGACAGGGCCCCTTGCCAGACGCCTCACCAGTAAATAATTACATCTCAGGGCTCCCTAAGAAGAGGGCCCAACCTTCTTAAGTAGGCATTCCCCATTTGTCTCTTGCCTGAAAGAGGAGCAACGTCATTGCTCTCTAAGTCTGTACCCACACAACCCCACCAAGGAGAAACCAAGCCTTCCTCCTTGTTCCTCCAGCCTCTGCTAGACTCCACTTCCTCAGCCTTTTTTTTGTTGTGTTTTATTATGCAAATGATATCTTGGTTGAGGTCGAGCCATTTCTTGTGTCTGAAGTTAAAAAAAAAAATGATAATTTCCTCAGCAAGTCATCGTCGTTAATGAAGTTTTACAAAAACAGATACAACCAAAGGAAAATAAAATTTCACAGGTGATAAATTTTTCCAATTTCCCTGGCAGAATTCGATAGGATTGTTAAATTAAGAGTGAAGGTGTCTGTTAGAAAGCAACGAGCAGTGATGGGTAATTTTATAGAGTGGAAAATTGAATCAAATTGCTACATTAAAACACAGCTCCTTTGAGAATCCTCTCTTTCACAGCCTGCGCCATTGCAACAGCAGGGTGCAGAGTCGGATCTAATTCACCACACTCCCTAAAAGGAGATGCGTGCCCCAACTTGGCCAGAGCCTCTTCTAGAGAGCTCACTCCTGCCCAGGTTCAGGGAAAGATGCAGGGAAGGCCCCACCTTAGGTTCCAACCTCGGAAGAAAGCCTCAAGGGAAGGGGGGGACAACTATCTCCCTGAGCCGCTCTGCCTTCTGGGGAGCAAAGAAAAGGTGTGTCATGCTCCCAGAAGTGAGGGAGGATGAAGATGGTGCTCAGGGTTGGAGAGCAAAGAGGCCTCAGAAAACAGGACTGGTTTGAGGCTCATCCCTTTCTTCTGGGTCGGGGGTCAAGGAAAGTACCACTGGCTTCTCCATGACCTGCCTCCTACACTCCTAGGCTGAGCTGAGGTCTCGGGACTCCGCCCAAACTCCCACTGCTTACATACAGGAGAGGGACCCAAGGGCATGGAGCTTACTCAGCCTCCTCAAACAGCGGCCAGTCCTGTGCCCACAACTCGTATCCACAGAAAGTGCGGGAGACTCACTCTAGAAAAGCTGGGAACTCACTATGGAAAAAGAAAACCACTGCGCAGGTTAGAAGGACAGCAGCTACCTTGCCTGTGCTGCCAATAGACAAAAGCCGCCATCCACCACCGTTCTGGCAGACAGCTTGGGGTGGGGTTGGGGAGGGGTGGGAGTCTAGGGGCACCTATTATCACATGGTTATTTCAGCCACAGGTCTCCATCAGCCAAGCTTTCTAGCGCTCCAATAGGGTCGCTTCTGAAAAGTGCCTTGTGAGTTTTGCATGTGCCACGCCACAGTCCTAAAGAAACTGAGAAGGAAGGAACTCATTCCTCACCCTCCCTACCCCACGCCCCTGCTGAAAAGCAGCATGCATGTGAACAACGGCTAGAGCCAACAGGCACCAAGCTGGCTGTAAGTCAGAGTGGGTCTGCACTGCCCACCCGCCATCTGTGAGGACTTGAGGGAGCTCCTTGCCCGGTCTAATTGTCCACCCGTAAAATGGGGAAAGTGACGTAGCTTCCTAGAGGGATGTGAGGAGCCCGAAAGGGATGTGTGTGCACTCAGCACAGAGCACCGGCATGCAACAGGCGCTCCATAGTTGGTGGTAGCATTAACCAACCTGGCGGTGTTTAACAGGAAATAGTACTTCCTCAAAGAGCTGGGGGCGTGGCTAGGTCCCGCGCCAGCGTGCTCACCAGCCAGACCCAAGACAGTCATGCTAGGCTTTTGCGTAGGAAGCCAGGCTATGCGTATGATGCATGTTCGAACCTGAAAATCCTGAGCAGATGGAATGTGGAGAACACCTTCTGCTCAGGCCCCACCCCCACCCTTTTTTTTTTTTTTTAACCAAAAGACCAGGTGCTGGGTGGAGGGACAGACGGTCATAACATTGGGCTGTGCTAGCCCCGCATACTCATCAATAGTCAAATGGCTCCGATCTCTAGCATTTGTATCATTTTAACAGGTGAGCGAAGGATGGTTAGTATTGCAGATCTGCTGGTCCTGCTCTTTGGGGTGGGGGGGGCCTACACAATTTCTCACTGTGCTATAGGGAAAGCTACATAAGCAAGGCTTCCCTTACCCAGGTGTAATTAAAATGGGCTTCTAGATGAGTGAAAAGAATATGCAAAATATACCATCAATAAGAAAAAAAATTCCTAACCAAATATAAATATATATATATATATATCATCAAATTAAATGCACTACATCTTATTAATCATGAGATTATTAGAATTTACTACATGGCTAAACACTCTTGTCTCCAGGAGGGAAAAAGGGAAAACCAGAGCAATCAAGGTTTTCAGCCAGACCAAAAAAAAAAAAAAAAGTTAGTCCTGGAAAAGTTGTTATCCACTGGGATTCTAGTCATTCCTGATGAAGATGTGGGGGCCCTTAAGTTTTAGGATTTCATTTGCAGCAGATTAAACTGCAGCGAATAACCTGAGTCAAGTATGAAAGCCAGATGTTAAAATAGGAGGCTTTGGGGCTGGAGAGGTGGTTCAGTGTTTAAGAGCACTTGATGCTCTTGCTGAGGACCTGGGTTCAGTTCCCAGCATCCACATTGGACAGCTGACAACTCCAGAGGACTTGATGCCCTCTTCTGGCCACCATAGGAACCTGCACATGGTATACAGGTAGTATCACACACACACATACACACAATTAAAAATCAAAATAAATCTTTTTTTTAAGTTTTTCTAAACCTTTTCTCGTCTTCCTTGAAGTTATTCTGCAGGCTAGCACAGGCCCAGATCCAAAATTTAAAATTCCATATAAGGGCATCTTTTATCAGGTCCTGAATTGTCTGGGGCCTCAAAGCTAGAAGCCGGTGAGGCATCTGAGACCACTGGAGACCTGTAACCAGGATCTTGTACTAGCTATAATGGCAGCAGGATCCTGTTGCATTCTCTGGAGAGTCCAAAAAAAAAAAAAAAAAACAAACAGAAAGAGATGAAGAGGCCTTTCTGGAAATGTCTGCGAACATTCTGAAGATACCCACACTGCCACAGAGGGTTACTACAGACCCAGAAACTGGATTGCTTTATAATAAAGCATATAACTAGGTTTCCTTTTTTTAATTAGAGTCAAATGGAAACTACATTCTGTGGGATTATCTTTTCCCCTCTATAGTTGTCCTGGCACACAGGAAGAAGGAATGGTGACAGAGATCTAAAGAAAGGAAAATACAAAACAAATCCAAGCCCTTAAAGGGACCAGCCGGCCATGTGGTTTCTCTCTTGATCCTCTCTTCTCTTGCTCTCTTGGTCCTTCCTCTCTATCAGGGCACCCCCTCTTTCTTCCCCTCCCTTTCTCTTTCCCTCTCTCTCTCTCTCTTTCTCCCCATCATGTCCTGCTCTACCTTCTCTCCCTCTCTTCATATCCACCTAATAAACCTCTTCTATGGAAGATCTGTTGTGAGCCTCATCATGACTTAAGTGGTCCCAACACCCATGACCACTGCTTTTGTGCCTTGAGTGGGTCCCCGTAGGCTCTTTTCCTTCTGTCTAGCAATCCTACATTCCCTGCTAGTCCTTGTGGTTATAAATTAGAACAAAACAAATCCAAGCCCAAAACACAAAAGAGTCAGTGCCATTCCCAGCCTCCTCCTAGCCTCCTGGCTTCTTCTCTTCCTCATCCCTGCTCTCTATCTGTCTGTTTATCTATCTATCCATCCATCCATCTTTCTTTCTTTCTTTCTTTCTTTCTTTCTCTCTATGAATCTATTCATCTACCTATCTATTTATCTACCTACATACATACATATCTATCTATTTATCTATCTATGTATCTATGAATCTTTCCATCTACCTACCTATTTATCTATCTACCTACATACATATATATCTCTCTATCTCTATCTGTCATCTATCTATCTATCTATCTTCCTACCTACATACATATCTATCTCTGTCTATCTATCTGTCTGTCTGTCTGTCTTCCTACCTACCTATCTATCTACCTTACACTCTGAGCAGCAGCCAAGGGGGCCAGCTGGAACCACACTGTGTCTTTTACCTAGCATGCCCCTCTAGTCTCTTCTATGAAGTGCTGCATGTTCTGCTCAGGTGCATCCTCAGACGTAACACCCTCTCAGACACCACTGAAACTGAGCTCTGCCTCTGCTCCTGCTGGTTTGTATTCATGTCTTTCTCCCAGATTAGTGGATACTCAGTTATTGTTTGTAGAATTAAGTTCTATGCCTTTCAAGTGTCGATATTAGCACAAATTGAGTTTAATATCTCAGAATAGAATGGACAGATTGAGAGGTGACAGTTGAAATTACACAGCAGAGGATAAGTGAGTTCTTAGCCTCTTGCTCAAACATTCTATCGTTGTCTGGAGAGTTGCAGGGGCCTGTAGCTCACCTGGGCATGCCAGGGAGTGGCTCATTTCTATTCTTCTGGACGTTCCCTTTGCACATCAAGTTTCCCCGTCTTTCTCCTGCACCTGTCACCAGAGCACCCTGACATCTGGCTGCACATTAACACGCTCGGCATCTTTTAAAGCTGTTGTCACTTCCTCGCTTAGGGGAAATGCTTTTCCCTCTCTTTGATGGAATCGTCTCTCCCCTATTATTCTTTCTGGTACCAGTTTAGACGACGTCAAGGGGTGGGTGCCAGAGCCACACCTCAGGAAGGACTCGGGTGTCAGAGCAGCCGGCACCCCTCTGTCCCTCCTCGGTGGATTCAGTGTCCTGTTCCTCTCAGCCTCTCATTAGTGTCCCTGACACCGTGCCAAGAATGTTGATTGAAATCGACTCTCCGGATACGGATGCTCATTTGTGATGCCCTGTGGTTCCCTCACATGTCCACACGGTTAACAGAATCTTCTTCAACTGTTTTCCCAATCGAGATGAGATATTTGGGAATCAAGTAGAGCATTTAATGTAATAAGTGGGCAGTAATCTTCAGAGGTTAATTTGTTTAAAGCCTGTGTAAGATTGGGGTCCCATATGCCCCGTTAGGAGCAAGGACCATTATAATCTATTACTGTTTAAAGTTGAGCTAGCACATAAATTTTAATTCACTCTCAAATGAAGATGTATTTCCATAGACATAATGCTAAAATGCCTAATAATATTCTTATAAAGAAGTTCAATGAGCTCTTTAACCTAAATATATATATACATATATATATTTTTTTTTTCAAAATGGTCTTTTAAAACAAAAATCTCAGGCCAACAAGATGCCTCGGTAGGTAAAGATATTTGTCATCAAGCCATATGTCCCCCATGGTGGAAGGAGAGAAACATCTTTCCCAAGTTACCCTCTCACCACCACACATACCTTGATGCATCTGAGCACACAGACTCACACCCTAAAATGTATGGGTAACACTAAAGCCCATTTGTGCAAAGTAGCAAAAATATGAAATTTAACTCCCTAGCCCAGCTCTCTTTTTAAGAAAAAATGCCTTTAAAAAAAAAAATCCCAGTTACGATATAATTGGCTTGGACCTTGGACTTTGGACCTTGAGAGATACGAGTCTAGTTTCACAGAAGGGTCTGTGATCAATTATACCAAACCCTCAGTAGCTAAGAAAGTGCCAAGAGCTGTGCTGTAGAAGCTACTAGCCGTAGCTGTAACCAGCTGTAGAAGGGGCTTTCTCCACTGTGTACCAGGACCCTCAATCCTCCACTGTGTGCCAGGACCCCACCCTCAGGCCTCCATCCCATCCTCAGTCCTCCGCTGTGTGATGGGACCCCCTCCTCAGTCCTCCATCCTGTCCTCAGTCCTCTGCTGTGTGATGGGACCCCACCCTCAGCCCTGCAGAGACCCTGAGACATAGCCCACACCCAGCAACAGGAAGGCGTCCTAACTGGAGCCGCCAGAGGACAAGGAAGACACAGCAGAAGTGGGGACAGGAGCTTCCCGTTCACATCCATCACCGTAGGGCCTGGAAACGGTGGCAAATAATACACCATGCTTAATGGCCAGCATTTTTCTTTCTAGGTGACTCCAAAGCTGCAACGGAAATCAGAGAATCTGTTCTGGGAGTGAAGTGAACAGAGCATACTTTTTTTTTTTTTTTTTTTTTTTTTATCATGACTAGATTAAGTGCTATTGCCTGAAAGGATAAAGGAATCAAGGTTTAGTTTTCATTTTTATCATTGCAAATACATTTACATTCCCCTGTTTCACAAATGCAAAGAGCAGGCAGGGCCACTTTCAATAATTTATTTTAAAATCAATGCTAATGAGGTTATGTCTCGTCAGTGGCCGAGTTTTACAATAAAGTCTGATTTATTTAGAAAAGATCTTTGGTGCAGCTTCCCATCTAATGGCAGTGGGAAGGAGGTGGAGCAGCAGGCACGGTGACCCCCCAACTTCGGATCCAATTTGTAATTCACAGCGGAGATCTGACCCAATTTACATTGATTAGAATTGGGAGAGAGAGACAGCTGCGCGCGCGGACAGCAGAGGTAGAAGAAACGCTTTCTGCAAAAAGAGCCTAAGCGCGGGGCTTTATTGGTCCATGTGACGGAGCTGTTTGAGACCAGGAAAAGAGCCGCTTTGCTGTCCAAACTCTTGGGCGTCTCTGCCAAGAGGGTGCACCAACTCATGCTCTGTAATGGTCAGCCCCACGGCGGAAAGGGAAAGCATCGCAGCAGAAGAAGGGGGGGAGAGGCTAGTAATGAAAAGACAGTGTGGAAAGAGTGATGCTTACTATGATTTGTTCCCATGTGCCCTGTTCCCTACATTTGATTTCACTCCTCCATCACCTCGCATCTTCGTTCCTTGAGGTAGGGTCGGGATCACTACAGCTGAATGAGGGAGAAAGTCCCTGCTGCTGGACCTTACAAGAAAATAAGAATCCTTCAAAGGGCTAGAGAGTTGGGCTCAGCAGTTAGGAGCATTGGCGGCTTCTCCAGGGACCAGGGTTCAATTCCCAGTACCCACATGGCAGCTCACAAATGTCTGTAACTACAATCCAAGGGGATCTAACATCCTCTTCCGAGGGTACCAGGCACACATGTGGCGCACATACATATGTACATCTGAGATAGTCATACACATAAAATAATCAACTATTTTTAAAAGATTCCTTCAAAGTGTTCCTTTTCCTCAGGATTATAGGGCAAGCATGTAAGCATGTGTGTGTGCCTGTATGTGTGTGTGTGTGTGTGTGTGTGTGTGTGTGTGTGTGTGTGTCTGTATCTTTAATCTTAGTCACAGGTGAGTTACTTCTCCAGAATACTAAACTCTTAATTTTTATTTTTCTGAGAAACAGTATCATACTTTATAAACAAAGAGCCAAGCAGCCAAGCAGTAGTTTGTGTTTGTTTGTTTGTTTGTTTGTTTGTTTGTGACAGTCTTACTTGTAAGCCCAGGCTGACTTTGGACTCATTGAAATCTACCTGCCTCTGCCTCCTAAGTGCTGGGATTAAAGATGTGGTCTACCACACCCGTTCTAAATTCAGGGGTGGAGGGTTTTTGTTGGGTTTTGGTTTGGTTTGGTTTGGTTTGGTTTGGTTTGGTTTGGTTTGGTTTGGTTTGGTTTGGTGTGGTGTTAGTTTTTTTGTTTTTTATTTGTTTGTTTGTTTGGTTGGTTGGTTGGTTGGTTGGTTGATTGGTTGGTTGGTTGGTTGGTTGGTTGGTTGGTTGGTTGGTTGGTTGGTTGGTTTTCCAAGAGAGAATTTCTCTGTGTGGCTTTGGCTGTCCTGGACTCACTTTGTAGACCAGGCTAGCCTCAAACTCACAGTGATCCTCCTGCCTCTGCCTCTCAGTGTTACCACCCCTGGCTAAAGTCAGGTATTTTTAACGGTCCGTGGTGGCCTAATATATTTTGTGCTGTTTCTTCTTTCTTTTGATCTTAGAATTTACTTTGTCAAATCTGACATTTTTACAAAGGTTAGAAGGAGAATGTTCCCTGGCCATCTCCTCAAAGATTCCATTTAATGGTGCAATTGTGGAGATGTAAGACAAGTGTGTGAAAAAAGAGGAAGTAAGATATGCCCAGGAAAAGCTGAGTAGTCAGCCCTCAAAGCATTGCTTACTGTGTCCTATCCTCTGTGTGTCTGTCTGTCTGTCTGTCTCTCTGTCTGACTGTCCATCTGACTGTGTGTGTGTGTGTGTGTGTGTGTGTGTGTGTGTGTGATAGAATAAGAGAAGAGGGGATGGGTGATGAAAAAGAATAACGAACCTACTTCTCCCCCCATATCTGTATATATAGATTATAATTCTGTATTACAAAAAAAAATGGAAATTTTAAATGCGACTCTAATGCACATGCACTCTTTATAAACATCCAGTTCCTTTTGTATCAAGTAGTACAAAGCCTGAGATGAAACAGGTTAATGAGGGTAAGAAACTTGCACCAATCACGTTGTGACTTTGGCCATATAAACACTTGACTGGAGTTAGACACTAGCATTGACTTAGAACCCATTGTGAATCCACGGCAATTAATTAAAAGACCATTCCATCTGCCCTCAGGAGCCTATACTCTAATGAACAAGGCAGGCTGAATAAAAACAGTAAAAAAAAAAAAAAAAAAAATAACTACAGGCCTCAAGTACTAGGAACATAAAACTATGTACATGACCAGCCTCCCATACAGCTGAACAAAAACGACTACGTTAAAGACTAATTAATCACAGAAGGTTTAAAACCCACTTCCAATCAACACACACACACTAACTCTGGGGTGACTAAAACCAAAGAAGATGCCAGCATTGCAGATAAGAAATACAAGCAAGAAATCCACAAAGGAAAAAGAAATAAGAATTGAGGAAAAGAGTCGGCTCTAATGATAAGCCCTTTGGTGAATCAATAGATTTGAAGCTTCACCAAGGCTGGAACTTTAGCACACTGGTCTGTTGTTGTGTCCCCTGTTCCTAGTGTAGCCTCTTGTACATAGAATGTACTTCATAGTGTTTGAAAATGAATGGTGACTAGAAAGGCAAGGAGAGGGTTTGCAGGTGAGAGACAATTGAAAGGGGGAAAAAACAAGAAAATGTGTTAATTAAACAGCCCTTGAAGGAGAGAGTTCCCTAACTAGACAGGATAACATGTGCCTGTAATCCCAGCTCTTGAGAGACTAGGGTAACGGGATCATGAGTTCAAAGCCAGGCTGGGTTCCGTTAGCAAGACCCTGCTTAGCAACCCAAGAAAGAAGAGGAGGTCAGTGAGCTCAGAGAAAGGTGACCCCTCAAAAGAAAGAGCATGAAGACCAACCCCCTCCCACACACACACACACACACACACACACACACACACTGATGGCTAATGATGATCATTTGTCCCCTCAGATGAAGACCGTGAACTTGAAGAGGATGCCCGAGGCAGTCATGGAGGTAAACGACACGGTTGCACAGCACTGGGCGGGGCAATGGAGCTTCCGGCTTGAGAAAGCGCTACTGTTCCTGGACTCTCTAGTGAATAGAGAGCCCCGGCACGTGACCCCCAAAAGCCCAAAATAGAGTGACTGGATAGAGAAGTGCCTTAACTTTAAAAGCAGGCACCCAATCACGTTAATCGATGTCCTAGCACGGCCGAGATTTGTCTTCAGAAGGTGGGAAGCCGAAGCAGATATTTTTTTTTTTCCCCTATCAGTGTTTCTTAAATCAGTGCAGTGAAAATAGAATTGCCTCATCTCTAAGAGATCAGAGGATTGAGAATGGGAAGAATGGAAATGTCTCCTCTCCGAGAGGCCTGGAGATTGCAAGTTGAGAGGGGAATGGAAATGTGTCAGATCTGAAAAGTGAGCCCCAGGGTGAAGGATAGAAGGACAGGGAGGAACGCTGACCTCTGATGGGCTGGTTTGATTCCAGGCACATTGGGAAATGAATATGTAACAGGTTTGTTGAATACGAAATTACATCCTATGCATCCCAGACTGTTAGCCGTGCTTCAGGCTGTTAGCCAGCCCATCCCTCCTAAGGTCATGTGCCCCTGGGAGTCTCCTTAAGAGGCCCAAGGGCTTACTCCCTCTGCACGTTGCTTGGGCCACCTCAAGGACATTCATTCCATCAGCAGAGTTGGATTCTGGACTGATTTAAATAGGAGATTTTTAACCCCCCTGTGTCTACGAAAATCTCTAGCTTAGGAGCGTTTTCCCCGTTTCCCTCCCTGCTCTCGGTTTCTCTGGCCCCGTTTCTCAGTGTCCTCTTGCCTCTCTCCTTTGCTTCTGACTTTTATTCTCACTTGTAGTCATTCACCAAAGCCTCTTTTCTGTTTTCAGTCTCTGCAGGAAATGAATGTGGGAGGGGAGAGCAGAGGAGGGGAAGGGGCAGAGGTCAGAGGACAACTTCTGGTGTTGGTCTTGGGTCTCTGCCTTCTACTTTGGCACGGGCGGAGTGCCTTTGTTGTTTTGCCAGTGCAGTGGTTACCTGGCCTGCTGGCCCACGACCTGCTACCAGGATTCTTTAGTCTCTCATCTTGCCATGGAAAAGCTGGGATTACACACATGTGTAACCTTGCCTGACTCCTAGATGGACTCTGATAATTAAAACTTAGTCTTCGTGCTTGCTGGACAAGTACTTTTTTCTCACTGAATCAGTCATATTTCCCTCCCCTGCAGGAAGTGACTTTGAGGTTTAGTGAAGGGCTCTGGATTGCAAATATCCGGCTTCTTCCTGAGAAGAAGGAAGACAGCCAGGGGCCTCAGAGGTCACAGTACCAAAAAAGGGAAAGCATGCCGGAGGCTTAAGCTTCAAGGGTGTTAGCGCCTGATGATTAGCACATGGCATTATGTCCTCCAAAACCTGATTTCTGAAGTTTTGGCTGTGCGCCTCGGCCTTTAACGGCTGAGCCAGCTCCCCAGCCCTGAAACCTAATTTCTGCTGTTTTCTACTCGCCATACAAAATTCCAACAGAAAATCGGTTCTGACCAAGCATGTCCTCAAGAAGGCTTTTCTCAGCCAACTTCCATCACCAGCACAGGAAGAAACACCCTCAATACAGGCACCTTGTTGATAACTGCAACATTGTATGAAACTCCATTCAGGAAGTGACAGTCTCCTGGCAAAGTCTAGCATTCCCGCCCAGGCTCCTCCCTCCTCTCTCTCTCCCTCTCTCTCTCTCTCTCTCTCTCTCTCTCTCTCTCTCTCTCACTCTTTCTCTCCTTCTATCTGGGAGGTGACTTATTTTTTAGCCATCCCAATAACTATAATTCAAATAGAATGTTTTTTTGTTGTTGTTGTTGTTGTTCCTTTTGTTCCCTATACTTTCTGCCTCCCAAATAGGTGTCATTAACATAAGGCTAGCTCTAAATATGTTTCCGTGGCTTGTGCTTCCCACCAGTTAAAATGATTGGTGACTTGGCGATTAAAAAGCAGGAGGACTTTCCGCTCTCCCTGCAGAATCTGAGGCAGGGATTTTTCTTATTTGTGTTTACTTATTTATTTATTGAATTTATATAGTGCCTCTTCTCCAGAGGAGCTGTAGACGCCGCAACACATATGTAACTTCCCAACGCCACCTCACAACAGAATATAGAGATCTGGAGGGAGGGCCAGCAGCCCCAATTAAGGCCTTTAAAAGGCTGGGACAGAGTAAATTCTTAGAATGGTCATACATGACCTGTGTATGTTCGCTTCTTCTCATTTCTCTCAGGTGGTATGTGTTTGGAAGGGAAAGCTTCTTTAAGCGAACTGGCCTGTCCCAGGTGTCTTTCCCCCTAAGGTGCTATGGCTGATGCATCCGGGAACTCCTCTCCTCTACCCCACAGACCCTGTCATTTGATGCTACACGTTCCTCTGACGGAACTGCTAACATTTTTCAAGCCGGGCTCCAGATCTTATCTGAAGAAGGAGGGAGGAAACAGAATTCAGTTTATCCTTATTGAGTGTTAATGACCCTGTGAGATGCAATTTCTTTTATTTTATTCTGTTACCTAGAAAATCTATCACAGCCTTGTAGTATTGATTGCTCAATCTATAAAGAGCTCGCTTTACAGCATGACTGTTAGTAACACGGTTACTTTAATGAGTGACTCTTCAACACCTCAGATTTTCTCTAAATTCCAGCTTGGCAGTCCCATGGTGGGGCTAACACTGAAGGTCTTTAGTGGTGAGATCATATTTTCCTGCCTCGCTGTGAGAAACTTCTGGGTAGCCCAAAGCAAGACTCACTCTGGGATGTTTGTGTAAAATTTTCCTTTGCCTGGGTGTGCCATGCTTGTGGAAACACAGGTCACCCTTAGACACATCAAAGAAGGCCAAAGAAGGCCTTGGAATGGGGTTTTCTTCGCTCTGCCTCCGTCTCTCTGGCTCTGTCTCTCTGTCTGGCTCTGTCTCTCTGTCACCGAGTGTATCTCTGTATGTTTGTCTGTGTCACTGTTTGTATCTATCTCTGTATGTTCTTGTTTGTCTCTCTGTCTCTGTTTCTCTTTGTGTGTTTCTGTCTGTTTCTCTGTCTCTGTGTCGTGTGTGTGTGTGTGTGTGTGTGTGTGTGTGTGTGTGTGTGTGTATGTCTGCCTCTCTGTCTCCAGAGACCAGGCAACCCAGGCATGGTCTTAGAAGCATCCAATCATGTCAGAGGAACAGAAAAGTTGTCATTCATAGGCTTTCTCTCCTGGTGACCCTCTGAAGGCCCACTGTGGTGCCTACCCACAGAAAACTCCTGCGCCACATAAAAGGGAGGACACAGGCTCCTGCAGCTCTTACCCTTGGTTTTTCCAGGAGCAACCATGAGCGGAGCATCACGTAGCTAACATTTTATCCCAGTAAGACGGGAACAGATGAGGTGAGAATCAGGACCTGCGATCGCTCCCCATGTATAAATCATACTTAGCAAAATTAAGGGGCATAATAATTCCATAACTCAAGATGAAATGGGCTTGAACGTAAGCAAATGGTGTTGAAAATGAGCAAAAAAGCTACCGTTCCTGCCCTGGTGCCACAGTGGGTGGTGCCTGGTGAGTTTCTTCAAGCCTCTGAAACGGTTCCGGAAGTGGCAGTGGGCGTCGGCTTTGAGCGTGCTCAACATGGCGGCCCTGCCTGGCTTGGCTCAGGCTAGAGCATTCCAAGCCACAGAGTCTTTGGTCCAGCTCTCACTGGGCCCTGCTCTGGTAGGTTTGTTTTCCAGGTTTTGTCTGCTGTCCCTAATTTAAACGGCTGTGCCTAACACCAGCCCTCACTGACACAGCCCCTTTCCTCCTCAGGGAAATGGAAATAGCACCCTAAACTGCCTTGAGCCTCTTTTCCCTGGCCACAACTTGAACTCTGGAGCTACCCAACGTCCCCCAACATCAGCTAAACTCTTGGGGAACAGTCATCCTCTGTAGAGGACAAGGAAAGCCAGATCGGTGTCCTGGCCTGTTGGCTCTGTCACTAGCTAGTAAGGCCAGCCCAGACTTCATCGCAGAGGAGATGCCTAGTCACAGGTCACAAAGAATCAGGTGTGCAATGGCGTACGATTCCTCATGAGCACCTGAAAAAGAGAAGAACAATTCCCTGCGACACTTCGTTCGCTCGAATCTCAGCCTCCCTTGCGTGGGATCAGAAAGAATAAGACACACTCCCCGCCCCCCCCCTCCATTTTCTCTAGAAAAACTCCTTCCCAGCTTTGCTAGCAATTTAAATGCAGTGATCATAGCCATTAGCTTCCCTATCATTGTAATTGTTGTTAATTGTTATAACTGTTTTAGTTATTAGTGTTGTCATTATTGCTCTGGGTCCTCTGTCTGTTTTATGCTGAATATATTAGAGCTTTTGCTTTTGAATTACCAGGCTTTATTTAGTGCAGAGTTACGTGGTTTTGGAGAGACATTGAGAAATGCTGGCATTAAGCTTTATTCTTTTGTTTTTCATTCCAAATGGACAGACTGGAAAAAAAAAATAATTAGATGGAATAATGTCCTCAAAATGAGAGTGAGGATGTTTTGAATTAATTAACTGGTCAGAAGATTGCATCATTTCTGACTTAGGCTGTTGCCAGTGTGGTGGAAACCTGACGGAGCCGAAATCCAGTCCACTGAGGCAAGCCCTGCTTTCAGGCTCCTAACTCCTTCCGCTACCCCTATAGGAACCAACATCTGCTCTCCTTCTCCTGTCTGGGGATGAGCCAAAAAAGCTGGCTTAGGGCACAGCTGAGCTCACCCTGCAGACTCACAGACCTTCGCGAATGAAGTCTTGCTCATCCTAACCACTTCCCAATTTCAAGGGCCTTCTGTGACACTCAGCGTGTCAGTGGAGACAGCTGAACTTCAAAGAATCCTCCCCTGACTCCTAAGACTCTGCTAAGTTCCCTCTTACACACAGCATTCTCGACCTTGCCGTGGTCCTGAATACTGGTGTGATGATTCTGTTCCACAGTGCCTCCCTGGCTTGAGGATAGCCTTGAGAGCAGGGACTGTGTGTGCCCAGTGTGGAACCCCCAGCATCCAGCACAAGTCCCCGGTATTCAGTCAAGTGTTGTGCCCAGGCGTGACGGATGCCGAGGGATGAATTCATGAAGTTGCCTGTACACGGATGTATGAATATGAATCGTACGAGTTAAACAGGGACCTTGCAATATGGAGTCCAACCTTATCTAGCTAAAAAATGACTCCCTGATTGATCTCCTTAATAGCGAAATACCTCTGTCTAGATAGAGTGGAGTACAGTCCCTGTTTTAGCCATATCAGTCTGCTTAACTTTGTCTTTGTCATGGTCCTTAATCCTTTTTTTTTTTAATATTTTATTTAATTTTATTTTACACGCATTAGTGTGAAGGTGTCAGATCCCTTGGAATTTGTGTTATAGACAGTTATGAGCTACCGTGTTCGTGCTGGGAATTGAACCCGAGTCCTTTGGAAAAGCAGACAGTGCTCTTAACCACTGAGCCGTCTCTCCAGCCTTAACCTTGGGCAGGCTGTCTCCTGGGTCCCTGAACACCCAAGGCCTTTTTGTATTCTTTGTGACTTAGAAGGCTCATGTCTTCCCTCTATGGCAGATTGAACCTGTCTCCCTGTACCGTAGCTTCTTATGTTTCGAGACAGGGTCTCTCTCATTCTATGTAGTCCAAGCTAGTCTTGAGCTCACCTTGCAGCCAAGATTAGCCCCAAACTCAGAGCACTCCTCCTGCCTCAGCCTTCTGATCACCGGGATTATGGGTGTGAGCACTGTGCCTGGTTTGTACTATGCTTTTAGCTTAGGTCTTTCCCCGGGGATTTTCCTCCGCCATTGTCAAATCCTGGTAGGAATCTCATAAGGTTCCATAGGAACTGTCTCCTACCCTAGCACACTGTGGGGAGCAGAGACTCAAAGGGACTATGCACTAGGCCAGAAAATGCCAACACAGCTCTGTCAGCCTTTCTACCATTCATAAGTAGCTAGATTGGGTTTTTTAAAATCTGTTTTTATTTTTTTTAAAAAAAATTTTTTTAATGATTTTCCTCTGCCATCTACAAATCCACAAAGAATATTGATGTCCATTGGCTTCTCATTCCTAGACTTAGTCAAACTCTTGGGGTGATTTATAAACTCCCTTTACAACTGAGAATGGATAGCATATCCTCTGGGGAAACTGCCATCGCTTTTCAAGGTCGATATTTCTCTATCATTTCATGCACTGATGTCTCCAAAAAAATATATGCTTTCTCTTTTCAACTGTTAGCAGTTTTCTCCCAGTATATTTTTCTTCCCAACATATTCTTAAGTCGACGGCAGAAGGTTTCCTTGGCAGTTGTTTTGTTTGCTGCCCTCTATTGTCTGCTGCGGAGACAATTTTCTGTGCAAAGAGAACACGCCCCAGCCTCTGCTGTTGACATTTTTATTTCTATTTGCAATCTGCTCCCAACCAAATGAGTCAGTCTGTCCTCTGCCTTTGTGCGCTTTAATACGCCTAATAAAGTCTTTTGCAAAGACATACAGGGGATTTGTTCCACTGTGCCTCTGTTACTTGAATTATTCATACGTTAGGAACAAATTGGGGAGGGAGCAAGTACGGCCAGGTCCTCTGTGCCCCACTGACCGCTTGCTCCCCATCTGTTCCCATCATGAGCATCCTTAGAACCATGGTGAGAGGGTCCAGACAAGCTCAGACAAGGTAGGCATCACAAGACAGAGTCCCCAGAAATCACACACATTTCTCGTTTTGATGGTCAAGACAAGAGTGTCACAGTGAAAGCCGGGCTGGCTTGGAATTCACAACCCTCCTGCATCAGCCTCCCAAGTGCTGGGGTTACAGACCTGTACCAGCCAAAAAGAAAAAAATCACTTAGATGTTTAACTATATCACAGGTCTCCTGAATCCCATCAATCAAATTCCACCTTTGGCAGGTGCTTGGCTCACAGCTCTCGAATGGACCGTTCTAAGAAACAAGGAGTATCCCTGGTCCAGTGGACATTAGCTCTCCTGCCACTCAAGTCCCCAGATGTTCTCCCACTGTAAGCTAGTGTTTAACCTTTCCGGGTAGAAAAGGATCAATAGGAATTCTTCATTGTTAAGAATCGATGGCTGTCCTGTGGCATCATTGCCATCTAGTCTGGCTGAGAAGCCCAGTAAATCTCGGCAGTGCTTTCTAAGGCTTAGTTTGGTGTCTTCAGTTGCTTTCATTTTTAATGCAGATCACTTTGGTTTCTGCTCCCCGGGGGGGCTTGCAGATAAATCTTGGCAGACATGTTCAGGGTCTACAAATGAGATGCTGGAAAAGGGCCAGGCCACCCAGAATTTAGTTGTAATGGATGAGACACCCCCATGGCTCCACTTAAAGACTGGGCTATCCATTTCAGCATTTATTGGTAACTACCTCATGAGGTACCTGGGTGGGAAGCGCCTGGGATGGCGCCCCGGTGTAACAGGAGGCCAAAATGGGAGGCGTGACGCAGGAGCATGCTGGCTGATCCACCGTCTCTCGCAGGAGGGTCTGTTTCTTCAGCTGCATAAAAAAGTGATACGCTCGGGTGTTTAGATGCCCTGGATCAAGAAAGTCTAGTGGGAAACATCTTCGTGCTGCTTGTTTGCAAACCAACTGAGAAATTATGTGCCTGATTTTCTTCTATTAATAAATACATCCATTATCATATTGTTTGAGTAGAATTCCTACTAGGGGTGATCTGTAAATATTTCATGTGAGTTAATGATCTCCTCCTCCCATAGTCCTTTGCTCATATCGAGTGTTTGTCATCTGGGGCCCCCTGAATCTTAAGCTTCCTAGAGGCTGTATCAGAACCCTGGTTTCCATTTGCAGCCAAACTGACTCCTTTTATCTTTGCTCTCTCTTCTCTTTGATTAGTGGACTATGCCAATTATTACCAGGGCCTATGGGATTGCCATGGTGACCAGCCAGATGAACTGTCCTTCCAACGGGGTGACCTCATCCGCATTCTGAGCAAGGTAAAGATGTGGAGTATAGGCCTTGGATCCAAAGTCTATGTTTTTGCTCCTGTTAGTGTAGCTACCGTAACCAGAAGAATCCTGTGTCGTAACACCTTTCTCTGTGAGGCTCTCCTTACACACAGATCAAAATCTCCTTTAATCTATAATTGTTCAGGAAATCTTTTAACTACAAATTCAGGCCCAGGAACCATTTTTTTACATTTAAAAAATACCCTAGAGCAAATGTGAACATACATATATTTAATGAAGTAGCTTCACTTCTAAAATTATGCCAATCAAAAGTCAATGTTTTCCGAGAACTTACGGCACATTAAAGGTCATGCTGTGTACATAATTTATTACCATATAGTAGTATTGAAAACATTCTGACTAAGTAAACTAGATTTTTATTTCATTTACTGATAAATGAGATGATAATATAATTACCTGTGGGAGGAGGAGTCAGAACCAGTTAGCTCAGTTGGTCTGAGCTGCTGCCGATAAGACTGACCTGCTACATCCAATCCCACACAGCCCAGCTAACTGTATTCTCTTCTTCAGGCATAAGTTAACCCCTAGGCTCAGCTAACACATACTATTGTTGAGCATAAAGCAACAGAGGTTGGTTTGTTTGTTTGTTTGTTTGTTTGTTTGTTTTTAGGGATGGGTTATTGCCTGTCTATCATAATGAGAAGAATTTTCTAAAGTTGTAGGCTATCGTTTGAGGGAATAACTGATCATCATCCTTGTAAAACAAACAAACAAACAAAGACCGCATGTTCTATACAGCCAGACCAAGACAACATCCTAAGAGGATTTACCATAGAAGCCCATGAGTATCTACAAACATGGTTTGAAACAGGCATAATTTGCCCTTTAATTGCGTGTATGTGTACTCCATGGAGGAAAAGGGAAAACGCACTGTATTATTATTAATGCCACATTTGCTATAACTCTTTATTCTGTGACTGATCTGCTTGTGTTGAAAGGCGCCATGAGCTTATCTGGGCACAGCGGCGCATACATGTAATCCGAGCGCTCAGGGAGGCAGAGGCAGGCAGATCTCTGTGACTTTGAGGCCAGCCTGGTCTACAGAGTGAGTCCAGGGCTGTCAAGGCTGCACATAGAAATCCTGTCTCGAAAAACCAAAGGGAGAGAGAGAAGATAGAAAAAAAAAATGTGCTGTGAGCTCCTTTACAACAGACCAAGGGGCAGGCGAAAAGTCTCAGTGGGTAAAGGCACTTGCTGCCAAGACGAAAGACCTGAGTTTCACCATATCCCAGAGACGCGGTGAAAGGAGAGAACTGACCCCTGAAAGTTATCCTCTGGCCTCCACAGGTGCACTGTGACACACACACACACACACACACACACACACACACACACACACACACA
>NW_026595981.1:20864943-20880591 GCF_907164565.1 Psammomys obesus
ACACACACACACACACACACACACACACACACACACACACACACACAAAATCAATAAATGAATGAATGAATGAATACATAAATAAGTAAAATATAATTTAAAAAGAAATAGACCAAGTCTGACTCCTGGTGTCTTCCAGTGGTTCTAGTGAACCAGGCTCCTTTAAAGGAAAACTAAACTCAGACCTAGCCGTTTGCAGGAAGGGAAGAGCTTTGCAGGCCCCGCTGGGTGAAAATCACAGTGTTGTAGTGATTTCTCCTGCAACTCCGACTCAGCATCACCCTCCTGCAATTGCGGTGCAGCTCCAATACACCGAGAATAAATTGGAAGCAAAGAAGGGAGTGGACATTGGCCTGATTGGTATTTCAAATGCCCGAAAGCAAGGTTTGCCGTGTAATAGAATTTGTGTACATTACCGTGCTGGCATTACGGGGTAATCGAGTTATCCACTCAGGTGTGACCAGGCCTCTGTTTGCCCAGAGCCTGCAGGTGAACAAATTAACTGTTTACATTGTCTAGAGGTGCCTGCAGCAGGAGGGGGAGCGCAGAGCCAGACTGGCGGCCGGCCTTCTCTCTCCATCATGATTATTATGTTTGTTCTACATGTCTTTTGCCTTTTGTTAATGGCTTCTCACTGGGGGTCCCTTCCCTCCAGTTAGATCTAAGGGGCTGTGCAGTGACCTGTCCCGTGGTATAGAGTGGTGTGTGGTTACCATGGCTGTGGTATTTCTGTGAGAAGCCTAAGAACGCTAGACTGGTCTTTTGAAATCAACCTCTGTTCCCTCCTCCATGACTACATGCTAATGCATCAGAGTTTAATTTCGGCGAAAATGCCTCGCCGCCTTAATTCTATCAGCTTCTTTCTCCACTGTTCCGGAAGGTTCTAAGTCCATTAGTGTTTCTGGCCCCTAAGCTGTACCGGGTGCCTCCCTGCCTCATGTTGCTAATCCCTGCAAATCAGAGGAGGAAATAAGAAGGTAGCAGTTCAAAGGACGTTCCCTCACAAAACTTCATTCCAGTTAACGTCGGCTTAGGGAACATCTGGGATTGGATTCACCTTGATTCTATTACCTAACTCAATCAGAGCCCCTTGGACAGGAAGAAACCTTCAAAGACCTCCTATCCTATCCGCTTGTCTCTAAAAAGCACAAAAGAACCGAGTCATACAGATAGAAAAGGAGAATCTGATACCACCTAGAAACTCAGCCATTCCTTGCTCTCTAGAGCTGTCTCTCATATCCATCCTGCTGCAGCCCCAGCTGGCTTCCTTTGCTGGAGCAAGAGAACAAAGTGACCCAAACTGAGTTTGATCCAAGAAAATGGTGTCTGGAGTACTCCATATTTCTCCCCTCCAGAGGCCAGTAGCACCTTTGCTGAGCAAGAAAGGCCTCAGTCTAGCAACCTGCAGATGCCTCTTTCCCTGTGATAGGTATGACGCAGTCGTAGGGCTCAGCTCACCTGGACTTGTTTCCTCACTTGTAAAATTAGGGAGCTGTTTGTTCCACCACCGATATTCCCATGCTAAGCACAGTGGGCATGATGTTGCAAAGCCGCTCAAGAAATCCCACATGGAACTCTACTCCATTTAAAGAGCAAACATTCCGACTACCACCTGTTTTGTCTTCACCCCCTTAGGTACAACTGGTTTACTCTTCTCTAAGTAAAACTTATGGTGCTAAGGATCAAATCCAGGCCTTATGCACGGTAGGCCCTGGATATTCTACTACCAAGCTAAACCCATAGCCCTTTAGAAACACCGTGCCAAACCAAATGACACACTCGCTTAATCCCAGCACATGGGAGGCTGGGGTATGCTGATCTCTGTGAGTTTGAGGCTATCCTGGCCTGCATGTCAAGTTTCAGAACAGCCAGGGCTACATAAAAAAAAGACCCTGACTCAGGAAATATGTGGGGGTGGCAGGGGATGTGGGAGAAAGAATAAAAAGGCTGTGAGAAGGAAGTGCAAGGCAGGAGCATGGGATGAGCAGATGGGAAGGGAAAAGATGTCAGCTTTTAGCCCTGGGCTCCTGATGCTCCTTGCTGGGTTTGGGAGATGTTTGTTTGTTTGTTTGTTTGTTTGAACATGCATTGGTATTTTGCCTGTACTTAAGTCTGTGTCCTCAGAGGCCAGAAGAGGGTTTTGGGCCCCCTGGATATGGAGTTACAGATGGTTGTGAGTTCCGTTCAGGTGCTGGGAACTTAAAATGGATCCTCTGGAATGGCAGCTGGTGCTCTTAACCACCGACCCGTCGCTCCTGGCATATGATGCCTTTAAAATACATGGATAGATATAGAGATATAGGCATTATAGATCGAGATAGGATTGTGTTCAATAGTTTTGGTTAACAAGTCGTGTAACCTTGAGAAAAGTCACTTAAACTTTATAGGTTCTAATGTCCTTCTCTTGTACAAAGTAGGATAGTTTCTGTTCATAGGGTTGTGGTCAGAGAGCTGAGGTGAAGGCATAGGTAGCCCCGTAACTAATGACAACGGTTCTTCTCTCTTATCCACTAACACTACAGTAACACTACCCTTTGGTTGGGCATCTACACTAATTTCAATATATTACTGACACAACAGTGCAAAATGAGGGCTGGCAAGTTGGCACGGCGGGTAAAGATGCTTGCCACCAGGCCTGCCCTTTGAGTTCCATCCCTGGGACCCACAGAGCAGAAAGAACCAACTCCAGATGCTGTCCTCCGAGTGCCACAGGCTCTCACGTTGGCACGTACAGAAACACTCTACACACATACACAGACACACACATAAATAAATTTAAATCCTTTTTTTTTTTTTTTTAATGAGAAAAGTGGTCATGGGCCAATAATTCCTCAGAAGCTTCATGGATTGAAGCACAAAGTTCTCTCGCTGGAGTAAGAACACTTACTCCCCAGTGAAGGGGCCTACGTGGAAATCCACCATGTCTTCCGTGGTCTAGAAATCTCGTCACTGACACCAGAGTCCCCCAACTTCTCCCTCCCGGAAGAGGCCAGAGCCCTGTACCCCATCTCCGCAAAGCAGTAACAAGGACACAAGTCAGCAGAGAGCCCTCCCGCTGACCGCCCCTCAGCGCATCCAAACATTCATTCCAAGGCCCCACGCAGCTTCATGCCCACTTAACTCACTGACTTCCAATTTGGGTCTTAAAATATACTAGAGGAACATTTTAATAACGAAGCGGATGCGAACATCCAGCGGATGCTCCCGAGCTCCTTTTCGGGGGGGAGTGGGAAGGGGGAGGTCCCAGATATTCCTGGTAAGAGCCTCCCTCCCCTCCCCCAAACAGGAGCCGGGGACACAGCTCAAGCCACAGCAGGTGTTCAGCGCTCTTCAGTGGCTCCAGATTGCAGCGCTGGTGCAGGCCTCCTCATACGTAACGGATCGCTCCTGAGAGCCTGCCTCTCGTAAATTACTTCCCGCGATGCCAGCGACCACCGCAGAATTCCAGTTTGAATAGACCGAGGGAGAAGGTGTTGGAGAGGCCTGTTCACTCAGCTGCATTTTAATTTCCTTTTCAATCTTGTCCCAATTAATTTCACAGAATTAATCTCACAGAAGCAAACTCCGGCAGCACCGAGGCTGTGGTTTCAGTGTGGCGGTCGCTCTGCCTGAACGTGAAATAGGAGCTAATATAAAAATCCATCTGCTGTGTTTGAAATACATAGCGGCCGCTGCTCGGTCCTGTCTGACATTCCGAAAAGTGGCAACAGCGGGGGGGGGGGGGGGGGGGGGGGGGGGGGGGGGGGGGGAGTGACTTGGGAGTGAGCAGCCATCAGGCCATCAGTCCCTGGCAGGGGTTCAACAACAGGTGTAGTCCGAAAATCCATTCTGTCTGAACACCGTGCATGACAGGGCAGGTGTAAGACACTGCGCCCTGGCTGAGCAGCTCCTATCTGAGGACTGCAAGGCCCCTCCTGGGGACCAGCGCCACTGCAGTCGCTCCTTATCGGTGGGAAAAGGAGAAGTGAGATGCCTCTTCTGGGATAGGAGAGGTCACGAGTCCCCTTTCAGAGAAGTAACCTGCCTCCCGGCCAGCGGAGTTCTCCCCCTCAGAAAACATACCTCCTGAATAACAGAGGTGCTTCTTCTGCCGTCTGAGAGACGGCGTGACTGAACAGGCCATTGAGAAATGGGACCACACGCCCCTGAGGCAGAAGCAGGCAGGTCTCTGTGGGATCTGAAGCAGCCTGGTGTACATAACAAGTTCTAGGCCAGCAAAGGGCCCATATTGAGACTGTCACAAAAAGAGAGGGGGTGGGGGGAGAAACTCCATTAACCAAAAAGAACAACCCACCCCTTGACCCATGAGTAGGTAAACTGAGCCAGGAAGGGCTCAGCTTGTGTCCGTCGCCAATGACTGTTAGATGTCTCTAAGGCCCTCATCCGGCATCTTATTTCCTTGGAAGTCAACACTGGAGCAACAAGTTGGGTTTCCTTGAGGTTGATACTTACAGGATGGGTCTCTTCACGGCTCCAACGTGCCAGTCTTTGGACTGACTTCTTGGCTTGGTGGAAACAGCTCGGGCTTGGGGCGTGTGATGTGAGTAAGTGAACGAGGAATGAACGTTCATATGAGCGAAGATTCATTTTGTCACCTGGGAGGGAACAGCTGTTTCTGGCTCCAGACGCCTGAACGCAGCAGGGTCTGGCCTGGCCTGGCCCTCCTGGACTGTGTTAACATAATGCCTGCTGTAATGGGATTTTTTTAAAACCCACAGTTTGTTTTTTGGGTTTTGTTTTGGTTTTGTCTTGTTTTGTTTTGTCTTCCCTTACATCCTCAAAGGATTATTTAAGAACGTAGACCTCTGTCTTCTCTGGAGTCCTTCGTTCCTCTCAAAAAGATCTGCATGTTTAAGAGAGAGAGAGAGAGAGAGAGAGAGGAGAGAGAACGCCGTGGTGTTTCCTCTTTTAGGTGTGCTTAGTTGAACGTGACAACAGTGCTCATAAAAACCAGTAAGTTGATCCCTTCAGTTGCTTTAAGTGGAGGCTTTTTTATTTATTTATTTATCCTTAATTTCAGGGCTCTGAGGGAAAGGAGGTGTTTGGTGACATCTAGTGTCCGTTTAAGACCTCCTCAGGCATCATGCCCCTCTGCCTGACTGAGTGGGGGATGTGCCGAGGTTATTTGGGAGGTAATTGGGGAACGGTCGGTGGGGGGAAATACAGGCCCGGGGCGCAGACTGCCCAAACAGTTCGAGGAAACTGATCAATGCCTGTCAAAGAACCATTATTCACCTCTGACCTAAACGAAAGGGGGTAGGCAGGGGTAGGCCGTCGGAAAATCTCTCCCCCTTATTTATGGTGGTGTGGCAGAAACCCAGAAGGTGTCCCCGCCATCCCATTCCGTGTTAACAAGCAGGTCAGCCCTGAGCTGGGGCGACGAAGATGATGATGGTGGTGGTACTTTCTCTCATTAATAACCCCTATGGGAGGCTGGAGTTGGGAGGATGCGAATGGGCTCCGGGGTCAGCTGGAAGGCAACGGTCACACACCGGTCAAATTCAGTGGAGGCCATTCCTTTCCCCCAGACAGGAACCAATCGTGTAGAACAAACCCTTGGCAGCCTCATTCCTTCCAGGTAATTTTTATAAATGAGGGGATACCCATTCCGAGGGAGGACAAAAGGGAGAGGGTGTTTGTGTGTGTGCGTGTGCATGCCACACGAGCCTGCCAGCAAGGGGCCCAACCGCAAGGCAACCCTGTTCCATTGAATCCTGGCTCTTTTTTAATAAAAACCCTTTAAAAGGGGGGGGGGGAGAACACAACCGAATTTTTCTCTTTAATCTCCTTATTGCTAAACTGTTGTCCAGGCAGGGTCTTTCACTTTCAAAACACACACACACACACACACACACACATCACTCAGGTGGAAAATCCCACACCAGATGTTTACATAGAACCACATAAGCCACGGCAGGGTTAGGTTAATACTCGGAAGAATCGCCCAATGCTTTACAAACTCCAGCGTGGAAAAAAAAAAAAAACAGCCATTTATTTTGCAGTGAATTTATAACAAATGCTGTTAAAGGCTTCGTCTTTTGACAGAGGTAATAATAAATTCACCGTTAAAGACGGTAGTTTAATCCCTTACACCTCCAATACTGCACAGAATAAACCATATTCATCACTGAGTAATTTTTTACCACATAAATCTTTAAAACTAACCGGTGAAGGCTGTTGAGACTGAAATATTGTGAATTTATTAGGATATGCCCATGTAGTATTGGATTCAGAGGTTTCCATTCGAATATATTACAGGGGAAATTTGTGTCTTTAACTGTGACATTCCTTCCATTCCCTGCCGCCAGTGCTATAACAAGCAGCTCCTCCAGAGTCGGCGACACGTCTATCAGACAGAGATTTAGTGGTCAACTCCTCGCTAATCTGCCAGAGAGGCTGCATGACATTTCAGTGATGTACCCTGTTTAAAAAGAGTCGCAAAAGCTTTGTTTCTGTGTAATTATGTTCTCAGAAGGAACTCAGCCTCCCTCAACCTCTCCTGCCAGGCTTTCTTGATATCATATGGCTGCAGCGTGCCAACCAAACTCGCAAAATACTGAAGCACATTATGACCTCATTACAAACATTCAGAGCAGTCATTTCTGTCGAAGGTGGAGGATTCATTATGGGAGGTTTGGCGCAACTGATGAGAACACAGAAAGTGAGAAGTTGCTGACACCCATAGACATATGATATTTAATGCTAATTTAAAAAGCATATTGATTCTCCATCCAGAAATAATAGACAATGTCTTCGGAAATTTTGCTATTTAAATTTTTTTTCATGTGACAGGACGTATTAAAGACAATTAAATCCTCAGATTTTAACAAAAAAAAAATCCATTTGCCCTATTATATTAATTTTGAGTGGAACTCTAAACTGGAAAATGAGAAAATTCCAAAGTTTTGTCATGATTTACCAATTAAGTGACATTTAAACCATAACCAATCGGTGATATCAAATTATATCTCCAGTTCATTTAGGGGGTGGTAATATAGTTAAACTGAAAAAGATCTCTTCTTCTTCTTCTTCTTCTTCTTCTTCTTCTTCTTCTTCTTCTTCTTCTTCTTCTTCTTCTTCAGAGATGTACACCATTTTTGTTGTTGTTTTAGCACAAAGGCACAGGATTTTCTCTGTCCTTATGAATACACTGTGACTGGGAGGAGTTCCAAATCCAGAAACTTCCACAGAGCTTTAATGAACTTTATGATTTCTTCTTCAAAGGAAATGAAACCAAATAGGTTCCTAACGGCCCAACAAAGGGAGAAGAGTCGACTGGCAGTTCAAGACTGCAGCCCATCAGGATAATTGTTAAAAGACAGAACTCGGCTGCAGAGATAAGCGTAATGCCGCAATTAATATTCAGCGTTTCACATTCTGGTCGAGAGGATGTGTTTTTCTTTGTGATGTGGCTCATAAGCTGAGAGAGTCGGGAGCCAGGTTTGCTTTTTGTTTTTTTGTTTTTTGTTTTCCGTGCATGAAGATTAAGGAGAAAAAAAAACAACAACAACAACAACAACCACATTCCTCCCCATCTGTAAATAAATGAACATCTTGATTTTATAGCTATTTGCTTTGTAAAACTGAGGACTAAAACAAAAATTACCGGGTGCCTAAGTAACACTTTAATTCGGGATTCATTTACGCCGTAGCTATGTGGTTGTCACAAGCCATAACGCAGTATTTAATTAAAATAACAGAAGTGCATCTAGATATGTCCTGGAGTAGCTGTCACCGAGTTATAGTCTGTGCCATCAGTATTTTATTTATGAAATGGCAGATTCTAAGGTGCAGCGAGGCTGAGACAAGAGCAAAAACATTTTAAACCTTTTTAGAAAGGTTCCCTTTTTTTTTTTTTTCCCTGCTGCTGCATCCTTAATTTTTTTTTTTCTTCTGTGGGGTGGGGTGGAATGGCGGTTGTGGGGTTGTTTTGCTGGGTGTAGAGACCTCTCTTTCTAACTCTTGCTTTTCATCTATTGACCTCTCAAGTCTTCTGGCTGCAAGATCTGTTGTCTCGGAAAGGCTTGTGAGGTTCTCGGGGACCACAGCAAGCATAGGGCATCTTAGGCAGAACCTGGACGCAGATTACAGGAGAGCAGGCGCTGGGAGCCGGTTCCCACCGTCATCCTTACACCTCTTCCATTCATAATACCCACTGGAGTTTACGTGCTTGCCTGCTCTGTCTTCGTGGATGTTCACTGCAGACGCCTCTCCTTTTCATAAACACATCGCATCTATCTTGCACGCACCCACCATCTATCTCCTCGTTCACACCGGCTGTCCCATCCACCTCCTTGTCTGCAGAATTATGTGCGGCAAGGTCCCGATTTATAGGAAATAAATAATGAAAATGGAAGGGCCTGGGAAAGATAATCGAAACATTCAAATTGTTATTCTTCACTGTACTTTATACAAACAGAGCATCTGTAAACACCTGGAGAAGGTGCTGGCTGGTCCCTAAAAAGCAATGAGTCCAGGATATTCTGACCAAGTAGGTCTCTGTGTGTGCTGCTTGTCTCTGCTCCAACTCTCCTGCTCTCTGAGGCTCCGCCATCTGACCTTTTTAAAATGGTAATTCATAGCACATTATTATTGTCTCTCTCTCTGGCTCTTATTTATTCTGCTTATAATGGCGTGTTTGTCACCACTTACGCTCTGTATGATAATCCTAAGGGCTGTAACACAGAAACTATCATGGCAGTCACCTTCTTAAAGGAAAAAAAAAAAAAAGTCCTCCTTGTGGTTGCAATAGGAAGATATTCTGATAATGGTACCACAGCCCAGTCCTACAGCCAAAGTCTCCTGGAAGGAGGATTTCTTCTACACTTGTAATTATTTTAGCCCCTTTCACAGGTCACATAAAAAGTTAATTTCAATCGCTGCTAATTTCCGTCCAACAAGAGCACGGTACTTTAAACCACCCAAAATAATTGGATTCAAAACAAATTTAGGAAATTGAGTGTGTTAGAAAGCAAATAAAAATATCCTTTTGGCAGGGAGGAGGGGGAAAGTAGTAAAAATGGCCTTTTTTTTCCCCCACTCTCTCCCTTCTTTCCCCTTCACAACTTTGCCATTAAAGTTGCACCTACAGCTACAAGTTTGTCCGTGAAAAATGGTCATTTTGTTTCTCTGCTCAAAGAATGTTATTAAAATGCTAATTTAAAAGAAAAAGGAGTTAAATATCTAGCGATGGTGCATTCTAATTGCAGCCATAATGAGCTCTCTAAATGTGCTTGCCCCTGACACACACAGAGCATAAACGGCAGTAAACAGATCATTAGTACCCGCGTTCATTTATTCTGGCGACCTTACCATGACCCCACCGAGGGTAGGGTGAAAAGCAGGTGGATCTGGCTGTGACACCCCCTAGAGGGATCCAGGAAATGAAGCTATAAGCTGTTGTCATGGAAACGCCTATGTGTGCAGATGATGTAACACAGCGACAGGCTGAAGGGTCCCGCAACTGGGACGTTCGCCTTTCCCTCACCGGAACGATCCTGAGGATTAAATTATTCATTTCTTTAATTCACAAAGCAAAAGGAATCCTAATTTTCACGGTGATGTGCAACTCTCTTCCATTCGTCTGGGGTCTAAAACACAGTGACTTGTCCCCTCTTTCTCCGAAACCCACTCCAGCTTCCCAAACATTCCAGCCCCAAATAGCTGAATCTGGCGAAAAGAAGGTGTGGAAATGCAGCCATCATTTGGGCATAAACCTCGGGGTTTATGCCCAAATTAAAATTATAAAGTGTCCTTTCCTGATGAGGGCATCAGCAAGTCAGTGTAGTGACGCTTTGTTTGTGGCAGAGAACTACCAAGCCCAAACCCGATGCCATGAGCGTGGAGAGCCACAGCCCCTAATGAGTACCCTAGCAAGGTGCAAGAGAGAGTATCAGGAAGAGGAGAGCAGCTGCTCACCCCTCTGACGCCCAATTGAGAGAATGGAGATTAATAAATATAATTCTTTGGAGAACGATTCCACTCTAGCCTACCCTGTTTTGCACCAAACAACCTCAATAACCTTACGGCAACAATAGAATAACTTTTCCTCTTTTTTTTTTCATCTTTTTTTTTTTTTTTAAGGAAGCAGAAAAAGGCGATCTCTGGAAATTATTTTAAAATAAAAAATCTCCCAGCCTGCGCCTCCTCCCCGGCGCACTCCCCCCCCCCCCCCATTGCACTTTAGATGAACCTGTGATATTGTACCAATGGCCCTTGAAGTGCGGTGGGGAGGTGATTTAGGAGAATATTAAAGGCAATGGTGGAGATTCAAGGCGCCTCTCTCAGGGAGATCTGGAGAAATACGCAGCACAGATGGGCCGAGCAGATTAAACATTTCCGTCACATTGTTTCCAAATTGTGTTGCGGTGCCTGAGGCTGGTACTGCGGTCAGAGCAAAACAGAGTGGTGGAGGTGGGAGCGCGCGGCGCGGTTTATGGAATACATATTAATATGCCGGTCTCACATGGTCTCACAATTCCATCAGCTCTGAGATGCCTGTATTGTTCCCAAGCTCTGCGCTCGCTCGGCACCTTCTTCCCTCCCGTCTGTAAATGTTTACCTTGCCTTTCTCCTTTCTTCTGTGGGTGAAGTTTGAGTTGTCTGCTACATTCCTGTCTCCCTTTGCAAACCTGCCTCACTTCCCTGCCCCCACCCACCCACCCCCACCTCCCCTTATGATTTTTCTGCCGCCTGTGCTTGCACGCACATGTTTCTGTCACCAACAGCAGCTGGTGTGCACAGACCCTGGGCCCACCGCCCTGGCCTTTCTTGACTCCACAGTCGTGTTCACACCCTGTTCAGGACGTGAGCTTGCCCTCACTCAAGTGCTCCTAGGCCCTCCACGAGGGTGGGAGGGTCTCCTCGGAGCACCCCATTCTTCAGCTGGGCCGTGCTATGTAAATTTGTCATTGTGAGCCCCCAACAGCCCGCGCTGACCACCTTCCCACGGTCCCTTCTTTAGAACACTCATCTCTTCAGATGCCCAGCTGCATCGGTCTTCGGGATAGCAGGTTCCCTGAAATGTAACAATAAATAAAGCCAGCTCAATTGGAGCAAATGTAATGATTCATTTGTATTATGATCTATAGACCAGAATTCTACATAATGGAAAAAGAGAGAATGATTGTCAAGAACCTCAACCACGGTAGAAAATAGCCTGGAGAGGCCACCAAACTACCCAGGGTTCCAGCCAAGGCCTGGCTTCCCATCCTTTCCAGGGACACAGAACCACCAGCTACCCAACCAACCATCTCCTTTCCCCTTCAGAAAAAAAAAAATCTTTTTATAGAATGGTTTGTGGGGTATCTCTGTCTTGGGCAAACCATTCTTCTTCCAGCAGATGGGAATTTGTGGAGTTAGATCCCTCCAGTTCTCTTAAAGCTTAGGCTGTCTCAAAGAAACCACACTAATTCCCAAAGCTGGATTCCATAGATATATATATTCAATATATATTCATATTCTGGATTGGCCCACAAATTGTATTAAAAAATTTTATATATATATATACAGATTGATCTTGGAATATACAATCTGCTAAGGAATTCAAATTTCACATTTTTACTAATGATAATATATGGTAAATGAACACTATTAGGAGGAATAAGCAATCATACAGCAATATTTCCATGATTGATTGGCTTTTCCCATACATATATCAGGCACTTATTGATCTTTCATGTTCAAGGCTGATGGATTGTCCTCTTGAAGAGGGACTCTCTTACTTACAACAATGATGCCGTGAACTTTGACGCTTAAGAGAATAAAAGTCTGAGACATTTTCAGGGAATCATGCTCCACGGAAGCTTAGAGACCGTTTTGATGTGAAAAGGGAATGTTTCTCCTAGGAACTCACCCAAGACCCCCATAACAGAACCTTCTCAAAAGAACTGAGCAAATCAGAAGGCTTGTTCCGAATGCCATTGAGAGCTATGAGAGGGAACCATGCCTTTTAAGTCACAGTGAAAACGCTGGCTCCCTAGGACAGGCAAGCAGTACAAGACGACTCACACCTAGAAGAGTGTGGACCAAGTGCGGGACAAGTTTTCTTGGTTGTCGTTGGTTGTATTTTTGTGTAAGAAATTGGCCTGGTTGTATTTTTGTGTAAGAAATTGGGAGATGTCTATACTAGGATCAAGCACAGACGTAGGCCTACGAAGCCCACTGCCTTTCCCTCTAGAATGCTGGTTTGTAAACTGTGGAGGGTCCATAAACCCTTGGAGAATCTAATGGAAAGTCCAGGCGTGAGACACACACACACACATCCGCACAACAAAAAGCCTTTCCCATCCGCCCGTAGACAAGCTAAGGGGTCACGGATTCCAGTTTGAGACTTGGAGCTCGAGAGGATGTGAGCTCCTTCTGTTGGAACAGCCTAGGAGTCACTGAGCCCAGAAATTGAATTCTCATCCCAAGACGGGATGGTCATTCCAGGTCATGTCTGTGCTACTCCAGGGGAGCCATGGAAGAGCTTATACAAATAGGAACCAGCGGGGAGGAGAGAAATTAAAATGTAGCAATCATGGAGTAGGGGTATTTAATCTCTTTTAAGGCTTATGATAGGCGCCCGCTGGTTTCCCCCCTGACATCCCCTGACACCTACTGACAGGGTATTTACAGCCACCACACAGGGGCTCAGGGCCCTGTGACAGGAGGAGCACCGAGGAGGGCTGTGAGCGTCTTGAAACCATAAACAGCAATAGGGAACCACTGGAGGCAGAATCAAGCTGTGGGGCATGTCTGTGGTTGGTGACCAGACTGCTTTTTGGTTTATAGAATTTGCTGTTCTTTTTTATGGCAGGTTTGGTGGGTTGTTTTTGTTTGTTTGTTTGTTTGTTTTTCTTGTTGATCTAGATTAGCAGCATAAATCCTTTTAGGGCTGTGTGTAGCCGCCGCTGCCTCCCCCCACCCCCACCCCAAGCACTTTTGACTGTGGATGATGGTGGATTTCAGGTCCATTCCACATTTCATTCACCCAAGCCCAGTAGTTTCTCCATCCTGGGTAACGGAGTCCAAACCCCAACTTTCATTTTTCAAAACTTCTTCACTGGGGGGTAGAGAGGGTTCAGGGAGATCTGGAAAGGTTCAAATTGAGAGAAACAGATGTTTGACGAAAAGCAGAAATTAGCAATGCGTCACATTTCTTCCAGCTGAAAGAAGAAGTGGCCGTGGAAAGCAAGGCCTGCAGAAGGGGGTTGTGGGTGTTGTGGCTTTGTGGCTTTTTGGGGGGGGGGGGGACTTTTATCTAAAAGTGTCTTCCGGTTATAATTCTGTGCCATTGAAATCTTCCTAGTACACAGAGTCACGGAGTTGGGAGCATGTGTAACTCGGACGCCCCAATTCTATACACACTTAAGGGTGTGTGAGTCCCCGGTTTGAAGGTGGAGATACTCCTGCACAGAAAGCTGCAGGTCTCCTGAGGCAAAGCACTTTTTCTTTTTTTTTTTTTTTTTCAATTTTTCCCAAACAGCTGGGCCAAGAGAAGTTCAGATTTTATGGAAAAAACATTGATCCCAGAAATTCAGTTCAGTTCGATCCTAAAAACTAAAACCTAAGACTCAGCAACTTAATAAAAATGCAGTAAATTAGCACCTCTAGACACGAGCAGAGTTCATTCAGAGCTAGGGTCTGCCTGGCTGAGCCAGTATTCTCTCCATTTTAATAGTTTAATAAAAATTAGCATAATTAACGAACATCTGTATGATCCAGAGTGGTGCAATTTGGCACTTGGAAACGAGGGCTTAAACATGATTGCTGTGAGTTTAATGTTGTTTTAATTCTTTTTGGCACTGTGCAGTGAAATAAACGTTTGGTGGTGATCGTTCGCGGCCGGATCTCATTTGCATTTTTCTCCCTTTGATTATGAGCAATTGCGGACTCCCCAGCAATTCATCAAAGTAGAAATTATTTTAAAATACCTCGTGGTGTTCAGACCGGGCTGGAGCAATGCATGGGGTGGTGGTGGGAGAGAAGGCGAGACAGTTCCATTCATGCTTTAAGCACAGCCCTGCAGCCCTTTTTTGGGTATCCAGGCAGGGGATGAAATCTGGAAACAGCAGTCAGATCCCAGGACCTGTAGGTGCTTTGATTAAGCTCCCAGACTTCCACAGCAGGACACATATGGTCTCTGAGACTCTGCGATCCTCCTCATACTTCTGCCGGCTCTTTTGTTTTGAAGGGCAGAGAGTTGCCTTCAACTCATTTCTGCTCTTACCACTGTGCTGAGGCCACTTCATCTTCGGTCGGCAGGTCAGCCCTCCCCTCGAGCAAGAGCAAACTAACTGGGAGCCTGGCCTTGGCGGGTGCCCTGCTGAGCCTCATCTGTTTCCCGTTTGCACCCTCTTTGAGTTGGCAGAGGGTACGTTTCCAAGGCCTGGTCCCCACCCCTGGCTTCACAGCCAAAGGAGACTGGGAAGTGTGAGTCGGAAGTCAGGGTGGGTCTCAGCGGGTCCCTCTGGGGCCAGCGCCTTATGGAAAGCCGTGCACACACCCCACACAACACACGCTTGACCTGAATGAGTTCACTTTGGTCAGAAGACAGCCTGGCGGCAGAAGGCTCACCCTCTGCCTGAAAGAAAGCAGAAGAGCTAAAGTTGATTTGTCTGAGCGGCAGTGAGAGGGAGGCGGAGTGTCCCAGCAATGCCCTGTAGATACAGACATTCCCGAAGCTCTGCAAGCAAACGGAAGACAGAAGGGATGGGCCCACGGCTCAGACCGAAAGACAGAACAAACCGGAAGGCAGAAACTGAAGCCAACCGCAGCATTGGAAAATGGACCCTACCGTCATTACGCGGAGCTGAGCTTTGAAATGTCCTGTGGGGCACAGACTGGGGAATCCTGGGTGGGTCTCTTGTGCAGACACACTAGAGAGGGAGGTTGCCTGGGGAGGGGGGTGGAAGAAATGAGGAAGAGTGGGCTGGAGAGGTGGCTCAGAGGTTAAGAGCACTGGTTGCTCTTCCAGAGGTCCTGAGTTCAATTCCCAGCAACCACATGGTGGCTCACCAATCTGGTGCCCTCTTCTAGCCTGCTGGTTCACAGGCAGGCAGAATACTATATAAATAATAAATAAATAAATAAATAAATAAATAAATAAATAAATAAATAGGAAAGAAATGAGGAAAAGTAGTGGTGGTGGACAGACACATTCAGTTATTTAAAATGTTTGTTTTTGCCTGTGTGTGTGGGTGTGTAAATGTTCACAGGGTGTGTGCAGGTGCTCATGCATGCATGTGTGTGTACATATGTGTAGAGGCCTGCGGTAGATATTGACGGTCTTCATTTTTCTGTGTGTTTGTCTTTTGGTGTGGTGTGGTGTGGTGTGGTTTGGTTTGGTCTGGTCTGCTTTGGTCTGGTTGGGTTTGGTTTGGTTTGGTCTGGTTTGGTTTGGTCTGGTCGGGTTGGGTTTGGTTTGGTTTGGTCTGGTTGGGTTTGGTTGGGTTGGGTTGGGTTGGGTTGGGTTGGGTTGGGTTGGGTTGGGTTGGGTTTGGTCTGGTTGGGTTGGGTTGGGTTTGGTTTGGTTTGGTCTGGTTGGGTTTGGTTTGGTCTGGTTTGGTTTGGTGTGCTGTGGTGTGGTGTGGTTTGGTCTGGTCTGGTCTGGTCTAGTTTGGTTTGGTTTGGTTTGGTTTGGTTTGGTTTGGTTTGGTTTGGTTT
>NW_026595981.1:20880601-20886960 GCF_907164565.1 Psammomys obesus
TTGGTTTGGTTTGGTTTGGTTTGGTTTGGTTTGGTTTGGTTTGGTTTAGTCTGGTTTGGTCTGGTTTGGTCTGGTTTGGTTTGGTTTGGTCTGTCTTTCGAGACAGGGTCTATGAAGCCCTGGCTGTCCTGGAACTCACTGTGTTGTGTTCCCTCAACACAGGCTGGCCTCAACCTCACAGAGGTTCGCTTGCCTGCGCCTTCCAAGCACTGGGGCTGACGGTGTGCGCCGCTACACCCGCCTGCTGGTGTCCTTGGTTATTTCCACCTTACCCATCCAGGCAGGGTCTCCCCTTCTGCCTAGAGTGTGCCTGTTGCGCTGGCCTAGCTTGTCATCCCAGTTCTCGGGATCACCTCTTCTGCTGCCCATGTGCTGGGTTACAGTCGGCTGCCATGCCCACTTGGCACTTATTGGACGCTGAAGATGGGAAGTCTGGTCTTCACACTAGCAGGGTGGGTGTGTTCATGTGTGCTTGTGTTTTGTGTTTTGATTTTTTTGGGGGAGTTTGGTTTGATTTTAGGTTTGTTTTGTTGGTGGTGATTTGGCTTTTGTTCTTTCTTTTCTTTTTCATTTTCTTCTTTCTTTCTTTTTTTTTTTTTGAGACAGGGTTTTATTTTGTAGTTCAGAGTGACCTTGAGCTCACAGCAATTTTTACCTCACTCTCTGCAATGCTGGGATTAAAGATATGAGCTATCACACCCAGCTCATTTTTTATCCTTTTAAAACTGAGTCTTGGGGCTGGATAGACGGCTAAGCATTGCCATGGTTGAGAACACCTGCTCTTTTTACAGAGGACCCAAGTTTGGTTCCCAGCAGCCATATAGGGTAGTTTATAGCTGCTTGTAACTCCAGCTCCAAGGGATTCAATATGGAATCCATGGATTCATATGGATTCAATATGGAAGCTCTTCTGGCTTCCATAGGCACATGTGCATAGATAGATAGATGATAGATACACACATACATACACACAGACATAGGTAAGATATGGTGTTTTATATGCTATCACAGTCTTAATGAGCTCCAGGCTAACTAGAGCTAAAAAGTGAGAAACCAAAAGATAACAAAAAAGTCCTTAAAGGCTCGGCTCAGTAGTCACTGTCTCACATCTGTAGCATCTGAGACTTTGCTTAGGAGGTAAGAAGCCATTTGGGATGGGACCACTGTCTCCAAAGGCAGTTGGCCCCTTTCTGCCACAACCAGTTTAATCACTGGGGAGAGAGTATCAAGCTTAGATTCAGTCAGTTGAGAGTGCGAATCCTTATTGTCCCCGTGGCCTCACCCACTCTGTGCTCACTGCCGAGAGTTCAACAATAAACAAAACCAACAAAGGCCAGCACTTGAAACTTCCCATCTGTCCCCATCAGCATTAACTATGAACTTGACATAGCCTAGACCTACCTGGCAGGGTGAGTCTGAATTGAATCATTTTCTTTTTCTTTTTTTTTTTTTCTCTTGAGTTTTCGAGACAGGGTTTCTCTGTGTATCCTTGGCTGTCCTGGACTCACTTTGTAGTCCAGGCTGGCCTTGAACTCACAGCAATCTGACTACCTTTACCTCCTCGAGTGCTGGGATTATAGACATGTACCACCATGCCCAGCTCTGAATAATTTTCAGGTTTATCAGGTTGGTCTGTGGTCATATCTAGGATAGATTATCTTCATAGCACTTTTTTTATGTGTATAAGTGATTTGCCTGCATGTATGTCTGGTGCCTGCAGAGGTCAGAAGAGGGTGTTGGATCTCTTGGAACTGGAGTTATGGACAGTTGTGAGCCACCATGTCGGTGCTAGGAGTCAAACCTGAGTCTTCTGGAAGGACAGCCAGTGCTGTTAACCACTGGGCCATCTCTCCAGCCCTGTTTTGATGGTCTTAGTTGGCATAGGAGGGTACCATCCACAGGCAGTGTTCCTGGACTGTATAAGAAAGCTAGCTACCGTCAGTGAGCCAGCAAGCAGCACTCCTCCATAGCTCCAGCCTTGAGTCCCTGTCCTGACTTCTCACAATCGTGAACCTTAACCCGAAGGTGTAAGATGAAATAGACCCTTTTATCCTTGCCTTAGTTACCGTTCTATCGCTGAGAAGAGACGCCATGGCCAAGACCACTCTTGTAAAGAAAGCATTTAATTAGGGGCATACAGTTTCGAAGGGCTAGTCCATGAGCATCGTGGCAGGAAGTGAGACAAGCAGGGCTCTGGAGCTGGAGCTGAAAGGTTTACATCCTGATCTGCCAGCAGAAAGAGAGAGAGACTGGGCCTGGTTGTAGGCTTTTGAAACCTCAAAGCCTACTCCCAGTGATGCACTTCCTCCAACAAGGCCACGCCTTCTAATGCTTCTCAGTTTATCATGCAAATATAGGAGTTTTCAGGGGGGGACATTCTCAGTCAACCCCCACACTGCCCTAAGTTGCTTTTTAAAAATAATTTATTTATTTTTATTTTTTGTGTATTGATGTTTTGCCTGTCTACATACCTGTGTGGGGGTATTGGATCCTGGAGTTACAGTTGTGAGCACCCACCCATGTGGGTGCCGGGAATTGAACCCAGGTCCATCTGGAAGAGCAGTGAGTGCTCTTAACCGCTAAACTAGCTGTTCAGCGCCCCCCCCCCAGTTGCTCTTGGTTAGAGTATTTTATCTCAGCAACAGAATGAAGTTAGACTATATCTAAGCCAGATGTGGTCGTTAACATCTGTAGTCCCAGGACTCAGGAGGCTGGAGGACCAGGAGTTCAAGGCCAGGCTGGGCTACACAAAAGCCTGTCTGAAGAGTAAAAAGAGAAAGAGAACCTTCCCATCTAACGATAAGCACTGAGACAAAGGCAATATGGCGAATTCTTTTTCTGGGGAAGCACAGGGTACTGGACTCTAGACAATGGGGCCGGGCCCTCAGACACAGTCAGAGTGGCGGGGGATTTGTCTCAGGGCGTGTAACTCGGGAATTGAAATCTGAAGGCTGCTTAGAGCGGAGAAACGGAGGCTATAAAAGTGGAAGAAAGGCTCCAAGCACGAGACAGCCTGTGGCCTGTGGGGGTAGCCTGGGAGAGTTCCGTTTTGCTAAGAAGTTCGATGGCAGCACCAGGCACCGAACAGAACAGGATCACAGGGGCCTCATCATGGCAAGACAAGGGTGTGCTGAGGCCATGTTGCTGTCCCTGGCCTGCACTGCCACCCGAGACGAAGCTGTCATGGCACAGGCAACACCACTCGGAAATCCATGGCGCCTGCTCCCGCTGGCTATAAAAGACAGGAAGCTGCTTTTCCAGTGGTATCTGCAAAATAATGACTGCAGAGTCACAGCTGAGAAAGAGAGCCGGAGAAACCTTCTGTGACAACCCCTACTACCACCCCACCCTGTCCCCATCCTAAAATAAAAATAAAAGAAAAGTAACAGCCTAGACAGGAAGCCATCGAAGAAAAGTCTTAAAAATTGTGATGAGGACCCTGAGGTGTAGCTCTCCACAGTTGATGGCTTCTGGAGGTGGGGTGCAAGTGAGAAAGGGCTCAGTTTCCTTTAAGGGGCTGGCTGCTGGGAGTTTGACCATGCTGCAGTGATTCTATAGGCAACACTTATTGGATTTGTGGGTCTGGGGGGTGGGGGGCTTTTTGGAGAGCGTCACAAGGGTTGGGGAAGACCTGGGAGGACTGGGAAATGAGTGTGATCGGGGTGCATTATGTGAAATTCCCAAATAATCAACAAAAATATTATGCAAAAACATCACCAGTGAAGGCTGGGAAGCCTGTGAGTTAAACATGCCCCCAGACTGATGTATTTTCTCCTGAACCTCAGCCACCAGCTTTGCAAAATATGCGTAGCATCACATTCCCCCACACCCAGTTGAGATAAAGCACTCTCAGCCCTTTTCTTCTTTGCTGCTCTCTGGTCCTGTATTACCTGCCTGTCCTTATTGACATTCCTCCCCACCTCTACCTTCCACTTCCTACCTCTTCTAGGAAAGGAATCTAAGGCTCAGAACACCGTCCATAGAGCGCTTTCTATTGTCCGATTTCTACGGCATCTCTCCCATCCTCACAGCATGGAGAGGGAGATACAGCCCCACTCCTGCAGATCAGGGAGGCGAAACTAGGAGAGCCTGAGGCCACATGGCTGCTAAATGGCCAACTGAGGATTTGCTCCCAGCCTATCTGACTCCAAAGCCCATTACTCTATCCCATAAACTCCCAGGGAGCAAGCAGTGTTCTGACTCATCATTCTGTCCCTTGAGGAAATCCAGATAGCACTTTGCACGAGGAAGATGCCTGATGGATACTATTGATTTGAACTATGACCTGTCACCCTGAACATCTTTAGTGTCCTGGCATTTTAGTTAGTGTGCGACCTTCTCTGAAGAAGCCATGGCATTCACTTGGTTAAAGGGGAGGAATCTAGAAAGATGGCTCAGCATCTCAGAGCACATACCACTCTTCCAGAACTGAGTTTGATTCCCAACGCTCATATCAGGTGGCTCATAACCACCTTTAACTCTAGCCCTAGGAAGATTCCCCCAAGGGCACCTGTACTCGCAAATATCACACATACACACACACAATTAAAAATAATAAAAACCAGTCTTAAAAAAATAATAAAATTTTACACAAAGAAGCCTTGTCTCAAAAACACACACACACATACACACACACACACACAAAAAGAAAATTAAAATTATATTTAAAGAAGAAAAGATGACAGTGATTCATGCCTTTAAACCTGTAATGGTCTATGTAGTGAGTTCCAGGTCAGCCAGGGCTACATAGTAAGACCCTGTCTCAAAAGAAAAAAAAGGAGAAGGAGGAGAGAAAAAGTGAAAGAAAGAAAAAAAAAAAGATTCTTAAAATGAAAAGCATTTGGCGCAATGGTACACACCTGCCATTCCAGCCCTCAGGAGGCTGAGGCAGGAAGAGAGAAAGGTGAAGGCCAACCTGGACTGCACAGTGAATCCCTACCCTAAAAAAACACAGCTGTTAGCGGCTGCAGAGAGGGCTCAGTGGTTAGGAGCACTGACAGCCCTTTTTGGAGAAGCCCTAACCATCATCGTGTCACGAAAGCCTGGAGGATCCAAAGCCCTTATGTGGCCTCCATAGACTATATGTCTGTCTGTCTGTCTGTCTGTCTGTCTGACTGTCTGTCTGTCTGTCTCTCTCTCTCTCTCTTAAACACACACAGAGAGAAAGACTGATACAAAAATACACGTAATTAAAAATTTTAAAAAAATTTAAGCTGTTAGGTTCAGCGGTGGCATCAAGTATGCAAATCAAGCATGCTCAGTCACTGTGCCGACAGGGTGACGGCGAATTGAGCACAGTTGTTTTTCTCCTCTAGATGACGGTTATATAGATGAACGTGCAAAGGCTGCTCACTGTTCATTCTGGCAGCCAGCAAAGAAAGCAGCCCCAGACTCCCCTCCCTGCCCCCACCCTCCAGTCACCGTATGAGGCTTGCGGAAGCCTGTATCCAACCACGACTGTATTATTCTCCCTTTTTCAGGAGTACAACATGTATGGCTGGTGGGTAGGAGAACTGAACAGCCTCGTTGGGATTGTTCCGAAGGACTACCTCACCACCGCCTTTGAGCCGGAAGAACGATGAAAGCCAGGTATCCGAGTCCGCGTCTACGAGCTGCCCTTAGCTGACTGGAGTTTGTCAGCCCGGACTCTGCTTCTCTGTACAGTCATCAGTGAAGCAGCCTTTCCTTCCGCTCCAAAAATGGTGTCAGTAATTCGGAGGAAAGGGAGTGGGTGTGAGCAATAGCATGCATGATTTTTCCTTTATATAGTTATAATTTTTTTAATTGTTTACAGTTTATTCATTTTATGCATGTAGGATTTTTCAAAGATTAAAACATAATAAATAAGCCGGTCATGGTAGCACACACATGCCTGAGATCCCAGCACTGCGCGAGGCAGAGGCAGGCGGATCTCTGTGAGTTGGAGGCCAGCCTGGTCTACAGAGCAAGTCCAGGACAGTCAAGGCTACACAGAGAAACCCTGTCTCGGGAAAAGAAAAAGAAAGTGAAGAAGGAAATGAGAGCCAGGCAGTGGTGACGCAGACCTTTAATCCCAGAGCTACAGAGGCAGAGGCAGGTGGATCTCTTGAGTTTGAGGCCAGCCTGGTCTACAGAGTGAGTTCCAGGACAGCCACGGCTGTTATACGTAGAAACCCTGTCTCAAACAAACAAAAAGAAAGAAAGGAAGGTATGAAGGAAGAAGGGAAGGAAGGAAGGAAGGAAGGAAGGAAGGAAGGAAGGAAGGAAGGAGGGAAGGAAGGAGGGAAGGAAGGAAAAAGGTGAAAAAGGAAGGTAGGAAGGAAAAAGGAAAGAAAGGAAGGAAGGAAGGAAGGAAGGAAGGAAGGAAGGAAGGAAGGAAG
>NW_026595981.1:20886970-21000353 GCF_907164565.1 Psammomys obesus
GAAGGAAGGAAGGAAGGAAGGAAGGAAGGAAGGAAGGAAGGAAGGAAAGAAAAGGAAGGAAGGAAACAAGTGGGTTGCAGGTACAGTTCAGTTGGTAGGCTTCTAGCGTGCTTGAAGCCTGCCCTCATCCCCAGTGCCACATGAAACTGGACATGCTGGTCCCAAACCCTTGGGAGAACCAGAAGCAGGTGGATCAGAAGTTCAAGGTACATAGCAAATACTAAGTCAGCCTGGGCTCCAGGAGACCAGAGTCGGGGGAAGACTATGGAATTGTGTTTCCCTTAGTTTAGGGACTGTGTCACTTTGCCCTGGATGACTTGATCAACAGAAATGAATTTTGCTCCTGCGTAGAAATCCAGAAGCAAGCAGCCAGAGGCACCCAAGTTCTGGGTAGCCTCCTGCAGCCTACTGTGTATGACCAGTATCTCCCAGACTGGCCACGACAGATGCTGCAGCTCCGGCCCCCGTGTCCCCGCCCTGTTCACAGGGGAAAGACAGAGGACAGCGGAAGGGCAGTACACACCCTCTCCCTTTGAGGACACTTCGTGAGCATTACACACAACACCTCCGCTCACAAGCTGCCTGCCGGAACTGACCTTACAAATACACCAAGCTGCAAAGAAATCTTTGCTCTGAGTAGGCTCGCGTCCGCCTTCAAAGAGGGGTGTCTTACCACTAAGGGTCCAGGTGTGGTGGCTCACGCCTGCACTCTGGGGTAGCTGGGGCAGGAGGATCCCTTCAAGGCCAGTCTAGCCCGCTGTATAAAAAGGGGGTAGAGGGAGCTGGAGAGCCGGCACATACTACTCCTCCAGAGTTCGATTCCCAGCAGCCATCTTCAGTGTTCCAGCACGTAGGTTAGCACCCAACTGGCTCTTGAGAAGCCACACCATCCTGCCTGGCCCAAAGGGGAAGGAGACAAGCTGTAAAGATGGTTGAGCGTTTGAGAACACTGATTACTCTTCCAGATGACCAGGGTTCCGGTCTCAGCACCACGGCAGCTCACAACTCTCCTTCAGGGGATGCGGTGCCCTCTTCTGGCGTCTGTGGGCATTGCATGCACAGGGTGCACAGACCTACGTACAGGCAAAACATGCACACATATAAAATTCATTTTTTTAAGAAGTTGGAAAGCGAGGAAAAGCAATCAACACTGACCTCTGACCTCCACATACACATACATGTGCACATACATACAATGGACATACTACCCTAACATGTACATACACATTAAACGCCACGCCCACAAAAATGTTCCATCTTTTATGAAGATTTCTAGGAAACATAATCAAATTAACTCTTGACAGCTACTTGGGAGGCTGAGGCAGAAAGATCTTGAATTCAAGACCAAACTGGGGGGCTACAGATCAAGTCCCATAATATAGACACAGATAAAACTTTCAAGTGATAAAGAATATGGATTAAACTTTAAGAGCAAGACTATCATGCTAGGGTTGGCGTTTTGATTTTTTTTTTCTTTTTGATGGTGTGTGTATGTGTTACTGGGAATTGAACCCAGGATTTCCTGCACACTAAACCAAGTGCTTTGCCATTGAGCTAGTACGATGTTTTAAAGTAGCCGGAAGGCTTGTGGGTGGGGTAGCAGTGGAAGCCACTTTGATGGTCTGTGGGTTTAGAATTTTGAATACTAAAAGAGAGCATTCAAGTCTAGATTGAGGTCATTATCTCCATCTTCCGGCCTAAAAGGGGATCGGCCTTCAACTCGGGGCATGAAGCATGCCATCAGTGTGACTGTGACAGGAACTGTTCGTGGAGTCTTCCCAGCCGGGCCCCTCTCTAATATGCAGCAGCCGAAGGAGCTGCTTCAGGAACAGACAGAAGATAGACCTTGCTCTCGGGTGCTCTTGTGCAATCACAAAGCCCCAGCTCAGGCCTGTCGATCACGTGGCTTCCCTAAAGAGGACTGGGCACTGGCCACAGGTGCACAAAGGTCGGACTTTTTCTGCCAGATCTGAACAAGGAAAAACAACTCGTTTTCACCCTGCCGCTTATTTGTAGCGTGGCTCTCGGTTCTCTTTAACCCAACAAGTTCCTTCTGGGAACGTATCCCACGGCCATCCTTGGCGCACATGCCAAGAGATATGAACACGAGTGTAGATAGGGATCTGGATAGGAAAGGATTGGAGACAAACTGAGTGGCCAGCCATGCCACCTTGCAGAAGGGGGAGTGGAGAACAGTCGTCGTGATGGGGCAGGCCTGTAACCTCCAGCACCCAGGAGGATCGCCATGGATTCTTCTCAACCAGCCCTGCCTACGGATTGAGTCACGGGGCCGCTGGGTTACAGAGTGAGACCTTGCCTCAAACGACCATGCAGAGTAGACTCATACACATGTGAAATACTTCTAGCAGGAGAAGGAACAATACCGTTGACCCCCAAGGACAGGAAAACTACCTGACTAGGAGACAGGGCAACAGGAAAATATCTTACTCCCTTTCGTAATCCTATCTTTTTTAAGTTTTTATTTTCAGCTGGGCAGTGGTGGCACAGGCCTCTGATCCCAGCACTCAGGGAGGCAGAGGCAGGAGTATCTCTGTGAGTTCGAGGCCAGCCTGACCTACAAATTGAGTCCAGGACAGCCAAGGCTACACAGAGACACCCTGTCTCAAAAAAAAAAAAAAAAGTTTCTATTTTATTGACTTTACATTATGGGGGTTGTGGACATGAGAGTAGGTGCCCATGGAGGCCAGAAGAGGGCACTAGACCCCTGAAACTGGAATGGTGAGTGACTGTCAGCCAGCATGTAAGTGTTGGGAACCAAACCCAGGTCTCCTGAAAGAGCAGCAAGTGTCCTTGACCACTGAGCTAAACCTCCAGACTTCTCTGTACCCCTCTTTTTTTTTGAGATATCTTATACAGCTTAAGCTGGTCCCCGACTTGCTATGTAACCAGGATGGCACTGAACTTCTGCTGCTCCTGCCTCTACTGCCCACTTACCAGGGTGACAGGTGTACACGGCCATTTCCAGTCCACACTTCCCTGCATATGAGAGGCAAGCACTTGCCCAGCCGGGCTGCGCCTTCCCACGCTTCTACGTTCTGAATTGTAAAAGAAAATGTACGTTTTTCCGTCCTTCAGGGAACACATTCTCCTCGATGTCCTGCCTGGATGAAGGGACGCGCCCTGGAGAATGCCCATTCCCCGCCCCGGCCCTGGATTCTTCTCTCTGCCAAGCAGGCCCAAACTCTTCTGCTTCGTGTGACTTTAAGCCACTCGCAAGACAAGTAGGAAGAGGACGGCCCGTCATATCTGTTCCTAAAGCAGCTCGCTTCTAGCTCGTTGCCCTTGCCAAGCCGTGTCCACACACCCACATCTGCCTTTTCTGCAAGCTTGCCACAAAGACGGCAGCGAAGGAAGTCCTGGGAGGAGGAGTTGCTGGCCGGTTGTGGCTCTCAGAGCACAAATAAAGTTCGGATTTGTTTCTTTGCCATGTGTGATGGGGCTGAAGTCTTTTCTGACGTAGTATCGAGGGCCGGCAAGATGGTTCAGTGAGGGTAGCGGCGCCTGCTGCCAAACCTGATGACATGAGTTCGGTCCCCAGGACCTACACAGTAGAAGGGGAGAACACGCTAGCTGTCCTCTGACCACCACACTTGTACCACACACATGACTAGAGAGGTAGGTAGATGGTTGGATGGATGGATGGATAGATAGACAGACAGACAGAGAGACAGATAAGCAAATGTTTTAAGTTTTAAAGTCTGAATAGTGTCAAAATGCCACAGCTGGGCATTCTTACCATCTGCAAACTGGGAAGGCACAATCACAGTGAAAGCAAAACTCGGGAGGAGATTTTGATTGTCTTTCAGCACGGAGTCATCTATGGAACCCAGGACCGCTAGTGTTTGGTCAGCTCCTCAGACTCCCTCTGGTTGGCTACTTGGCTGTGCTCTCTTAGGTGAGGAATCCCTGAGACGGAGACAGAAGCAAGGCCCGGGAATCAGCACGTTGGAGAGCGACTCTGTGAGCACTGTGGCTGGCTGTGATGGAGTCCCACTTTGGGCCGAGGACGTGAGGGGGTTCTCTAATACGGGGCACCCTGCCCCCTCTCCTGTCGCCTGCACTTAGTTCTGCACACTGACGGGGCAACAAAACCGTGGTTGTGAGCACAAACCCCAGAGCTAGACAGCCTGGGAATAAATCTCATTTTCCCTTTTATGATGTGTTGGCATTTGGCACCTCCATTTCTTCAGTGAAGAAGGGCTCTGTTCTATCTCAGCAGGTCACTGGATAATTAGGGAGATGAAGGGGGCTGTCAAGTTCTGTGTACTTGGAGAAGTACCTGGCACGGGGTAGCTGCTCAGTGAGGACTTGGTCGATGTTGCCAGACTCTACGTGAGAAATTCTTCAAGACAGGGACCTGAGCAGCTATAGAAATTTTATACCCAAACTGCTTATTCGGAACAGCCCACGACTGGCAGAGGCCTTCCTCACCTCTGTCAGGGCCATATTGTAAGCAAGTTCCCATCTCACATTACCTCGGGAGGGAATCCAGACAGCACACAGGGATGTCGGCAGATTCCAAGTTTTTCAAAGCAGGAAAAAAAAAAAAAACAACTTATGCTAATTACTCACTTCCAGACCTAGGAACAAAAACGTGGAGATAATTCTGTGTATGATGGATAGAGAGGTAAAAAGGGACTGTTTCAGTCTGGGGTGGGAGGTGGTGTAGGTAGGGGGTGTCGCTAGGGAGGTATCCATCTAGAACATCCTGTTACCCAGGGTGCTAGAGGAGAGGGAACCACTAGGTGGCAGTCTACGAGCAGGTGAACCAGAGAGAACCAATTGCCTACAGCTTTAGAAACCTTTGCACCAATCCCAACCCACAAGTAAGAACAATGGGTATTGTTCAGCACTTAACACAGAACCCTCCTACGCCTGCCCATCCTTCCTTGGGAAACCCCCCAGAGCCCAATCTGGAAGACTAGGTGGTAAGAACAGGACTGTGGGACTACCCTTTGAGTCAAACCCCAGAAAGGGGGATTCCCCACCCCCAAAAAACGAAAGTACCTGGGCAGGGTGAAAAGGGAGTTGAAAAAGGAAAGATGACAAGGAAATGCCATTATTCCATGCATTTCCCAATGCGTTTAATCTCCTGGCCATTGCTTCCAGCGTTTAAAACATAATCCCTTGGTGGTTTGATTCCCTTCCGCACCTGAAGACCTAAGGAAACCATCGCTTGCCAAACTGCAAATGTCTCCCAAACTTCTGTGCACCATAGAGGAGGTGTAAAGACCTCTGGCCTTTCTAGCAGTTAAGTGTAGCAAAAAGAAGAAAGAAAGACCATAGATAGATAGGTAGATAGATAGATAGATAGATAGATAGATAGATAGATAGATAGATGGATAGATAGATGGATAGACAGACAGAAGATTACCCTAAAAGATATAAACAAAGAGGCATCCTGGATGTCTGTCCTCGGCAGGGCATGGCATATGTACCTTATCCCAAGGCTCTGCTCCAGAGGCAAAGGCAGAAGGCTCATCACCAGTTAGAGGCCATCATAGTCTGCACAGCGAGTTCTGGACCAGTCAAGGGGAGAAAAATCTAGTTAGCAGCTGTTCTGACCCTGATGTTTGAGAAAAGGCCACTTGGGCTTGGTGAAGTGATGACCCTCTCTGCAGGGCATTTTCTGCTGGAAGAAAATTCTAAAGGATACTTGGATTTATTTTCCACCCCCCCCAAAGGGGGGTTCATTCTTTTGTTTTTGTTTTTGTTTTTTTCCAGAGAAAACTGATTTATTACGGAAAAGTGGGGACAAACTCTCAAGGGTAGAGAGGGCTCCCCAGGAGGGAGCACCCTACATGGACCCTTGGGAGGAACAAATTTCTACCACTGGTGGAAAACTACACCTCACACCTGGTTGTGTGCGGTACAGGCCTCCCCCTCTGCCCCGAGCTGCCAGGAGCAGTTCTGGAAGAATGGAACTGAATGTTGAGTGTTGTGTGGCATGAATTCATAAACTCCCACAACAGCACCGAAGCCTGACTTCAGGAAAATCGGCCCCTGCTCAGAGGCCCGTCGCGCTGCACAGCCCAGCAACTCTGACTCATTTTCTAGCGTACAGATTACCACACCTGGCTCCCCTCGCCCAGCCATTGAGTTTCCCACCGGAATTTACCAAGATCAGGTTGGGGAGTCTGAAACTCACAACTGAAAAAAATGTGATTTCTCTCTTCTTGAGGGATTTGGATGTTCGCCACACTCCCCATCAAAAGCTGGTTAGGAAACATGCTGTTATGAATTGCTAACCATTCTTTGAGATTGGACCGGTGACTCTTTTTCATCTTAAAATTATATTTATTGGGGGAAGGTGTGTAGGGTCAACAGGGCACGCGTGGAAGTCAGAGGAAAAGTTACTGGAGTTTGTTCATGCTTTCTGCCATGTGGGTCCTGAGAATTGAACTCAGCTGGTTAGGTGGAGCCAGCTCACTAGCCCTGAATAACTCACTCTAAGGTGTATCCCTTTTGGTACAAAATTGTTGAGTACATATCATGGAGGGAAAACTTTGTCAGTGGGGAAAGGTACAGTAGGGTGGCCTTATATTTTCATAACTGAGACAGTTTCCTGAGATGGTCTCACTCGAGGGGCCCAGGGTAACCTCAAACTTGAGATCCTTCTGCCTCCGCCTCCCAAGTGCTGGAATTACAGGCGTGTACCACTTTGCCTTCCCCTCCCCCACATCCCTGCAACCCTTTAGAGATAGGCTCTAAGCTGCCCAAGCTGACCTTGAACTTATGGTGCTTCTGTCTCTGCTTCCAGGATAGCTGTGCCTAGACATGCATATCACCGTGCCCAGGTCCAAACTAAGACACTTTGGAAAGTGAAGGAGGGTGGTTAATCATTTACTGGGATGTGTGTACATACTAAAAATAAGGCAAAATGAGCTGGGGAGCCAGGCACTAGTGGGATGACCCAGCTCTCCTGGCATGGGGCCTGGCAACGTCCCTTCTAATGAAGTCCTTTCTCGTGCAGGCCTGGCTTCTCGGTAAACTTGCCAACTAGGTTTCCTCTGCCCGATGCCCAGGCTGTTCAGAGGCTGGTGTCTCTGGCATGGGGCTGTTTCGGAGCTGGCCCACTGTCAGCAGCTGTGTGTGTTCCGTTCCCTCGTGGGGGCCCATCACAATCCTCCACATTTCCACCTGGCCAAGTGCCACCGAAGGAAAACAGTTTGTGGCACCGGGCAACAGCAAGCCGCTTCCTTTGCCTCCTGTGACCAAAGCGCGTTCCAAGAGGTTTCTAGTGCTCATCCTCAAAGAGGGCATCTGCTTCCCACTGCAAACGCTCTCCACCTGATGGTGAGCAGCTGGCCACCATGGAACAGAAAGCAGGCCACAGCCGTTTCCCTTTCACCCACCGGCCATTTGGCCTCCCTGCACTGTGAATTCCAAGGTAGCACGCACACACCATTGCTCCCGGGACTGGCACCCTCTAGGAAGGCACCTGGAGCTAGGACACTTGCGGTCATTTCTTCAACATCTCTTAAGTTTTAGGGAGGCAGAGTAGTGGTTCTCAGCCTTGGTGTGTCGGGTCAGAAAATTCTGTTTTTGCTGAGCCTGGTGACGCAGGCTGAGGTCAAACTCCCTAGGATGCTGAAGATGACCTTGACTCTTTAACCCTCGCCTCACCTCCCAGGCATGGGCTGCCCGCTTATGCAGAGCTGGGGACTGAAACCCCACCCCCACGGCTTCCCACATGTTAGGCAAACACCACCAAGCAGCGCCCCCTTGTTTTTTGTTAGAAACGAGGTTTCAGTCTGCTCTGGGATTCACCACAAGCCCAAGTGGGCTTCATCCACACAGAATCATCCTCCTGTAGCCTCCTAAGTGTTGGGATTGAGTGACTCACCACATCTGGCCGTAGGTCAGAAAATTCTATTCTGTTGACGGCTCCAGAGGACGTTCAATAGCATCCCTAGCCATCACTATCATCTCATTCTCTGCCAGCTTAACCCGCACAGTGGCCCTGCCCCTCAACACACACACACACACACACACACACATACTTAGAACAAAAGGCATCCAGCCATAGCCAAATGTCCCTGGAAGCAAAATTCTATCCACACCCACCCCATTTGAGAAGTCTCAAAGCCTTTGGGGTCCCCTTGGAGCCAAGCCCTGCCTTCTAAAAGTTTGTGCTTTAGCCACCAGATGCTGTTCACGGAAGTGGTACACGGCAGAGCTGGGGAGACAAGCAGATAAGCCCAACACAGGTACGTCGGGACTGAAGCTCCCCTTCCGTGCTGAACACGCCGGACCCGCACTGCTGCAGATTCGAAACGGTAAAACCAGGCTCTGAATGACAGGGCCCGCCCTTGAGGGTTCAGCGCTGCAGGCCTGCCCGGCTGGAACTCTGTGGTTACTTCTTGTCTCTCCCTTCGGTGGCGGAAATTGGGGAGGGCAGCCTAGGAACGCTTGGCTGGGACCGAGTGAACCGAAACCACTTCAGAGCTAGAGGCCGGCGGGAGACCCAACAGCGTTTTTTATTCAGCTCATAGGATCACGTAGTCCTGGATTCTTCTGAATCCCGCTCAACTGGGTGGGACTGGTGCCGCACAGCAGGGCGCTTGGGGTTGCTGACTGCCGCCCCCTGACAGGAGAAGGGGGTTTGGGGCAGGCTGTTGTCATTTTCCTGGCTGTCACTGTTAGTTCAGAGGAAAGTTTTCTCATACAAAACGACTCCCAGGAGCTCTGTCAAGAACCAAAACACAAAACAAAGAAAAAAAAAAAAAAAACCCCACCACAACCAAAATCCACCACCCTCTCAGGAGGCCCAGAGATGGGATGAGGGTCTGGCGCCTTTGTTGTGTTTCCCTGTGCAGGCCACAGAGGAGGGCCAGCGCCTGCTGTGATGCCAGCCAGGGCCCTGTCGGTGCTGCCTCCCCTGGGCACTGAAGCTGAGGCACCTGGAAGGGTTATTAGCAGGATTGGAACTCATCCTTCTGCTGGGACTGGATCATAATTACAGTAATTTTCTAACAGAGCTCGGCAGTAGGACTGTTTAATCAGCATCCGGCTCCCCTGTGCTCTCAGCCCTCATCACTCAAGGAGAGGAGTGGGATGGCTCTTAAAGAGACAGAGCCCGCCTTTCAGCATTCTGAACAGATGTGCCCTAATTGGTAGAATATATCTAAGTCTTGTAGCTTACAACGGGCAGGTTGCACTGCCTCCGACAGACTGCCTGGGGCTCTTGCTAGTCTAGGCCTTCTGCCGGAGGGCCCAGGTCAGGCTTGCTGGTGGGCCAGGACCCCAACCTACATAGCCACGAAGGGCAGACACACACAAGCTTATCTCACTATTTATGGGAGGAACCGGCAAGCGAGGCCCTCTAGATTGATGGAAGGAGAGGAGAAGAGGCTAGCTGAAGGGCAGGAAAGACTTGGAATTCTGGCTGGTGCTTTCCCATAATCCGAACATCACTGAAGCTCTCTCGAGGAAAACCCACACAGCCCCTGAACTGAAGAGAAGCCAACATTAGTTATCACATGCTGAGTCAGGGGCATTAGGCTCCTAAGGAGCCCGGCTTGTTAGTTGACCAGTTGAAAGTTGATGGTACCTGAAGATTTGAAGTTGCCAGCTTTCCCCTCCTCCACCTAGTCACAGCCGAGGCAGGGCTGTTTCTCTCTCCAGACGTGATATCCCTTACAGTGTCAGGACTGGCTCAGCTGGAAGGGCCAACATGCACGGTCTTTGCAGCCATTCCTTAAAGAGGAGCCGGAGAGGAGGGGACAGGACGCTTTCAAAGTGACTGAGGAAACCTTTCAGGAAGAAGGTACACTGGGAAGGAGACAAGGAAGCAGGGCATTCATCTATAGTCCGAAAGGCTCCATGAGCCAGGCTCTACAGAAATGACTCCCTTCTGGCAGAGGCTGCCCTAAGGCTTGGGATCTCGGCCCAGGGCCCACACTTGAAGGAGGAAGTGGCTCTGGCTTCCCAGAGCCTCGGTAGCATGCTCTTCTTGCATCCTCAAAGGCCAGGCACCCGGTGCAACACTCCAGCAGCCTTGATGAGTCAGGCCGGGGGCTGCTCTGATCCCATTTCTACATTTGACACACCCTTGCGCCTTGTGTCCCCTAAGTCCTTAAGAATACCAAGCAAGCCGGGCATGGTGACGCAGGCCTATAATCCAAGCGCTCAGGGAGGCAGAGGCAGGTGGATCTCTGCGAGTTTGAAGCCAGCCTGGTCTACAAAGCAAGTCCAGGATAGCCAAGGCTACACAAAGAAATTTGGTCTTGAGAGAAAATAATAATAATACTAAGCAAGAGTTGTGGTGTGCAAACAAACTCAGAGCTAGTTTAATCTCCATTCTGGTGAGCAAAGCCACCAGAGGTAGGAGTCAGTGGTGAGGGCTTAAGGCATAGCAGCCAGCAAACCAAGAACTGTGCAAGGTTTGTTTGCTGTTGCTCAGTATCATACTCTAGCCTGGAATGGCCTAGCACACCCTCTGTAGCCCAGGCTAGCCTTAAACTCACAGCAACCCTCTTGCCTCAGCCTCTCAAGTGCTGGAATCACAGGTGTGTGCCACCACACCCAAACATACTATAGAGCCCAGGAAGTACCTCATACAAAAATCAAGACACATTGGGCACAGAATGACACAGATTGCCCCAGGTCCTGTTCAGCCATTTAAAAACTACCTTTTACAAGTCAGTTTCTTCAGGCAGAAATGGAGTATGAAGCCTGCCTACCCTGCTGACTGCAATCAAAGCTCACAACTCATATCAAACTATTTTTACACCAGAACTTCCCCACCTTCGCTTTGCCCCCAAATGACCTTTCTTCCACTCAGTCCTCGTAAGTCCCCTACCTCCCACAACTCAGATTATGAAGATGATGAGGCCTGGGTCACAAAAGTAGCTGTGACCACAGCAGGCATCAAGCATGCCTCAGACCTCAGATCAAAACAAAGAGCACCCTGACCCTGCCACACAACCCACTGGGCCTCTCCCCGTAGCTAGCGAATGTCTCACACCGAAGCCATCAGGCTATGGGGACTATAGACTCCCACACACACTGGACAGAGAAAAATGCAAGAGAGGCCTCTGGCATTGCCTGGATGAAAAGAAATTTCCATTGATGCTTGCTGTTTTTCTGGTTCGTGGGCCCACGCTATTAGGAAAGCTCTCCTCTTCTTCGGACATCTTCTCCAGCCAATACTCAACTCAGCACAGGCTGAGATGAGAAGGCGTCTGGCCTTCTCATTAACTTGGGTGCTGTTGTATGCACTGCTGCTAATGGATCATTAAAAAAGCCGGGAGTCTGAGAAATCACAGCCATGTCTGAAGAGTGCCTGCTGTCCCAGCAGCCCAGACTGCTGGCAGAGCTGGCTGCCTAGCGCCAACTCCAGGAAGAGAAGGGAGAACAGAAGAAGGCCAACCCAGCTTGCTGTTTTTTGGCTGAGTAGGGAATTGACACAGACCACCTCCGGCTCCTGTCTGGAAGTTTTGAGATCAGAGAGCTTCAGGCACAGCTGGGTTCACAGCTGCACCATTTGGAGCATTGGACTCATTAATATTCATGAACCATCCCCACCAATCGGCAGAGTGGATGCCATTAGCCTAGCATCTGTCGGGTTTTGTGAGGGTTGTGTGTGGAGTTTTTCCCCCCTTTTAAATGAACTTCTTTTGACATTTTGGATTTGCCTCTGTAGGTTTTCTCTCCTCGCTTCGCTCTGATGCATCATATAAAGGAAAGACCCAGGGGAGGCGGGCAGGAAGGAGGGATGAACACCAGCCAGGGCTTTGCATCTGCCTGTTGACAAACTTTATTTCTCTTTTAGCACCTGGCACCTCAGACAGGCTTCAAAGATAGAAGCAGCATCAGGTAAATTATACCTAACAAGGTTCATGCTCAGAACTGCAAGAAGAGCTGGATCCTGGCTCTTTGGAAAACAGTCCCTCCTGCCGTGGTGAACTTGAGTCACACACACAATGCAGGAGAGCTGCATCACACAGTTCAACGGCGTTCTTTCCACACTGATAAATTCATGATTTATGAAAGAAACTCCTGCCAGCCTCACTCCCTCCTTCCCTGCTGCAGCTTGTTAGACACAAATTGCAACAACAGTCTTAAATACTTGTGTTTTATTTCAGGCCAAAGCCCCTCAACTCTGAACGAACGGGCCCACAACCGCAGTGGAGGGCCAGAGGGAGAGAAGCACACACAAACCCAAGGGCAGAGCAGCAGCGACAAGGTGAGGCCAGCAGAGAACCCACCCTAGGGTTCCAGCTGGTAGCACCTGCTCTCTGCAGAGAGGCTTTGACAGCGGGGGGTTGGGGAGGGAACAGAGGCTACACTGTCTGAAGAGCCTGTGGGTCCTCATCTCCGTCCCCGCAGCCCTCAGTTCGGGGCAGAGACAAAGCCCATGTGCCCCACTGCACTGACCATGCAGTTTCCCTGCAATGAGCAGTGGGAAAGGGGCAGTAAGAGCCCCGGGGGCAAGGAGTTGTTACTAAGAGAGAGAACAGGATCTAAACAAAAAAAGGGGCCCACTTTAACCCTGCAGAAACACTAGCTCTGCTTGAGAGGCAGAAGATGGGCTGCCCAGAGCCCCCTCTGCCCAAACAAAGCTCCTGAGTTGCTCCTTGCCCTCTGGCTGTGGCCAGCCACTTCTGGTGTTAAAAACCCTCTGGCTCCACTCAACCTGCCAAGGTCTTAGAAGATGCTGGAAATATGAGTCACACACTGCCATTTACTGAAAAGCAAGGAGGTGGGAAGTAGATATTCACCACCCTGTCCACACAGGGAGGAGGCAAGAGGCCACAGCCTCCCACAACTAAAATGTTCCAGGAGCTACAGCAAAAACTGAAGCCTGCCAGGGTGGGAGAGTAACAGTATAAGCATTCTGTTGGGACAGTATTCAAGAGGTTCTCCAAACCATTCACCTGTGGCAGTGCTCCTTACACAAACACCTGAAGGAACTCAGCTCCTGGGAAAGAAAATACAGTTCTACTTAAATCAACAGCCCTGTGCTTAACTTACAAACACCGCGGTGTTTGTTCCCATGGAGGAGATACAGCAGGCAGCCACAGCCAACCTCTGCTATAGCAAACCTGAGAAGATGTGAATGGAAGATGCTCAGCGACCCGGCTTCCCCTACATCTGCCTGTGCCCACGCCACCTGGATGTGACTGTGGCCTGCATCTTCTCCACCACCCGGGAGAACCTAGCGCTCAGCCACAGCTCACTTTCCCCACACTGGGTCTAGCTGAGCAGGATCCAAAGGCACAGCATGGTCCCCTCCCGTGGCCCTTCTCAAGGGCTGGGACACAGCGAGTCCCTCATCAGGTCTTGCAATATCACAGCATGATGCTGAGGAGTTCGGCGGCAGCATGACACTTTCCAAGGATGGTCCCTCGGAGTCGATCGCTGGAGCCCACGATTCTAAGTGGTTCTTCTCTTCACTGGGAGGTGGTGAAGGTGAGTTCCTCCTCCCTGATCTTGGAAGAAAGCAGCAGCTGGGAAGAAGAGAGAGGAAAGGGAAAGATGGGCATGAATAGGTAATAAAAATGAAGGGACAGGCATAGGTAGATAAGCAATAGATCCTATGACCATTCAATGAAATATTCAGCCATAAAAAGAAATGAAGAAATGAAAACATGCTGGAGCCGGCAGAATGGCTCAGTGGCTAAGAGGCCCTTACCATCAAGCCTGCTGACCTACTTCAGTCCCCAGGACCCACATGACAGGAGGAGAGGACTGAGCCCAACAAGGTGGCCTCTGACTTTCACATACATGCCATGAATATAATATATACAGGCACACACAAACAAAATCAAAGTATGATTTTTTTTTAAATTTAAAGCATTATGCTAAATACACAAAACCAACTGCCATATCACTCTGTGTGTTTGAAATGTCCCAAATAGGCAAATTCAGACAGAACCTAGACTATGGTTACCAGGGGCAACAAACAGCCGCTGCTCCCTGGGGTAGCATTTCTTCCCTTACAACAGTAACATGGTCTAAGAGCTGAGGACGCAGCTTGGCCTAACGCAAGTGAAGCCCCAGGCTTCACTCCCACCCAGAGCCACAGTTATCAATTCATTAAATATTTAAAGAGAGCCTGGTATGGTGGTACATACCTTTAACCCCCGCACTCGGGAGGCAGGCAGAGCTTTGTGAGTTTGAGACCATCCTGGTCTACATACCGAGTAGCTTATATAGTGAGTAGGTCTACACAGTGAGACCCTGTCAAAAAAAAAAAGAAAAAGAAAAAGAAAGAAAGCAAAAAGAAATAAATGTTCTAAAGTTAACGGAGTGCTATATACACACCTGGAATACCTGAGCTCTAGTCTGAGGCAGAAAGATTACCAGAAGTTGAAGGCTGGCCTGGTATACAGCTCCAGGCCAGTATGGGCCCCAGAATAAGACTCTGCATTAAACAAAATGAAAAAAGCCAAAGGAGCCTTCCCCTTCCTCTTTTTTTTTTTTTTTCTTTTTCATTTGAGACAGAGTTTATCTGTGTAGCCTTGGCTGTCCTGGACTCTTTTTGTAGATCAGGCTGTCCTTGAACTCACAGAGATCTGCCTGCCTCTGCCTCCCAGAGTGCTGGGATTACAGGCATGCGCCACTGTGCCCAGGTGGCCTTCCCCTAATTTCTTCGAGTTTCAACCACTAGTTTCCCATTCAAGATAGAGAACCAGGCCTTTCCAAGGCTACCAACACTGTGACATTACTTTCCCTAACACACGGACATCCCATTTTGAGTCGTGTGTGATCTCAGCCCTGGCTACCTTACCAGGTCCTACCTGTTAAGCTGGTCCCCTTTAGCCAGGTGAGAGGTGCTCTGCCTCTCCTCCTGGGCCCAGCCACAATTTGACATAGCATAGCTAAGGATGGCGTCAGACACACTCATGGACCCTCGGCCCTGGACACAGGCTTCGATCTCGGGCACCGAGAGCTGGCTCTGGAGGAAAAGGTGCAGCTGACTGTCAGACAGAAGAACCACGCTCTGCAGGACCCTGGAGCAACAGAGAGGACAACAAGGTGTGATGGAGCAGCCCCCCATCCTCATCCCAGCCGGGCTTTGGCTCCATGGAGCACTGGAGATGGGAGAGCACAGGAAAGCAAGCCACCACAACCGTGGCTGGGTGAGCAGGGCAGAGGTCTGCACCTGCCTTCCCATGGCCCTGCCTCCACAATGGTGGCCCCTGCTGACCCAGCCTCTCCACTCACTTTTCTAGGAAAAGCTGGAGACCTTGCCGACGCTTCTCAATGAACTCATCGGAGCTGCCAAAGAAAGTGGACTTCCCAGGAAGTTCTGGCACAGGCCTGTGGAATGGTACGGTAAGACCCAAGGTAAATAAAACAGAACCCCCAAACCTCCCAAAAGAATCCCGAGAAGCGGCCCAATCAATACAGGTGGCTTTCGGGAAGGGGCGTGACAGAACTAACACTGATGGTATATCCTATTGCCACAGGGTAACTGTGGATATTCAGTCTTCCTAAAAACCCCATGAGAAAGCTGTTAGTGTCCTCCTTTCAGAAAACCAGAAAGGTGACATAAAATTCCCACTGTCACACAACGAAGCTGGTAGCCAGGACCCAGGTCGCTATACCACTCCATCCCAACATCACTCACTCTTTTTCTGCCTTTTATTGGAAGGGGCTTTCAATATTTTATCTTTTTATTTCTGTGTATATGCCTGGTGATATGTGTACCGTGTGTACAGTATCTGAAGAGGCCAGAAGAGGGAATCAGATCCCCAGAAACCTGGATTACAGGCAGTTGTGAACAACCTGATGTGTGTTGCCAAATCCAGCTCTCCAAGAGCAGCACGCGCTCTTAACTACAGAGCCACCCCTCCAGCCCCACCCCTCCAGCCCCTTCTGGGGCTTTCCAACACATGGCCTCACGATGTGACAGCCCTGGCTGGCCTGAAACTTGCAGTAATCCTCCTGTCTCTGCCTCCTCATTGGTAGGGTTACAGGCCTGCTCCACTACCCCCAGCTCTACTGCTTCTGTGCTGCGCTGGGGTGAGGAGATGTGCAGAAGCCCACGGTTGATGCAGGCCAGCTTCCCTAAGCACCCTCCATGTGCTGAAACGGAATCTCTCACTGAACCCAGAGTTCACCCATGTGGCGAGGCAGTTGGCCTCAGGCCCTAGGATTCCCCTGTCTCTGTCTCCCAGTGCTGGACTGCAGCTTTTCTCAAGGGTGCTAAGGATCCAGCTCAGCTCCTCATGCTTTACAGCGACCATTTCACCAACGTCCATGCCCCCAGCACCAGCTCTCTACAGTAAAATGCAGAACGCTGGATCCTGGGTATGCATTAGAACTATCTCCTCCAAGTCAGACATGTTGCCATGTGTCTATAATCTCAAGTACTCGGCAAGCTAAGGCAAGAAGGTGGAGCATTTGAGGCTAGCCTAGAGCAACACACACACACGCTCTGGTTCAGAAAAAATAAAGATAAATAGACTACTCCAGCCCCAGGATTTTCCAAAAGTGAGGTGAGCTGTAGCAAGTTACTGATGAACTGTCTTAGCATCTGTTCTAAAGCACAGGGAACTTTATTATTACTTTAATTATTCCGTGGGGGCAGGGGAGTATGTGCACATGAATGTAAGTGCCCACAGAGGTCACAAGTGTCAGGTCTCCCTGGAGCTGGTTACAAGCAGTTGTAAGCACCTGATATGGGTACTGGGACTGGAACTCAGGTCCTCAGGAAGAGCAATAATGTGCTCTTAACCACTGATCTCTCTCTCCAGGCCCAGGACACTTTAAAAAATAACAAGAAGCTAGGGCTGAAGACATAACTCAGTGGTAGAGTGATTGTCAATCACAATGTCCTGAGTTCAATCCCCACAGCATGCACACGCACACACCCCAAACCAGCCTAGAGAAAGGAACTAGGGGAATCTCAGCTGGTATGTCTCACGGCAGTAGCCCGATCAGTCAGTGCCACATGGGCCGTCCGGCGGGCCATCCGGGAGGCCGACTGCCTCCAGTGAGCATTCTCAACCACTCCAAAGTAAAGGACGGGAGGAAGAGGCAAGAGAACCAGCAGTCCGAGGCCAACGTGGGCTATGTAAGACCACATTTCAAAAAACAAAACCAATCTATCCAGCTGTGGTGATCCATGCCTGAGACCCCAGCACTCCAGAGGCTCCCAAAGGAAGACTGCAGGTTCAAGGCCAACTTGGACTACACAGTGAAAGCCTGTCTCAAAAGTGGGGGGGGGGCCCAGATTTACAGAGAAGACAACCAACAAAGTGCCAGGTACTAAAGAAGAAGGGAAATGTTTAAAAACGTGTTTAAGTCATTGAAATATATGTGAGAGCACATGAGTGTCCACATTCAACGTTTTCTTCTGTTTACAGTTTCCCTAGTCAACTGACTAGAAAGGGGAACACTGGTTTTCTCTCGCTCACTTAACGTGATTTCAAGCATTTCCTGGGCTCTTTTCCCCCTGACCTCGAGCTCAAGGGTCTCTTGAGAGCTGAGAAAGCAGCAAGAGCAGACTCACACCAGGCCTGCATTCCTCTGCAGCTGCTTCCTCAGCCACACAAACTCCCGGTAGCGGCGCCGCACACAGGAGGTCTTGGCGGTGAAGGCCTTGCTGTTCGTCTAGAGGAGAAAGTCCATAAAAAGGGCTTAAATGGAACAAGACTAAGATCACGTGAGTTCACCAATCACTCTCATTAATGGGAGAAGCAATCAGGCCATTGGTTCCTGGACCAAGATGCCACTGACAGCCTGAAAGCAATCTGCAGTTATACCACAAGCTCGGTCCTCTCCCTACTCCTTTTTCTTCTAACTCTTCTGACTTGGGCTGTTGGGAACACCCACAAATCATTTCTACCTCAGCTCGGCCCACAGCCCTGCAGCTGACCCCATTACAGAAGCCTGACTCACGTGAAGAAATATCTTATAATCCACGTAAGAATTCCAGGAGCCCTCATTCTGCACCCGGGGGTCCTGAACACGCACCGTGATCACCTCCTGCAGGTGAAAGGAAACAAAACAAACAAATGCTCGTTCAGCTTCAGCTCAGCCACACAACGTGAATGTTTGGTGTCGGCTCTGGGGTCCCGGCTGGCGGGAACTCGCTATGTAGACTTCCTGCCTTGGCGATTCTTGCAGGTCTTGAGCTCAGTGAGGCGCTTCATGTAGCTAGCAGGACGGCTCTGACCGCACAGTGGCTACCAGAGTTTCTCACTCAGCACCAACCCTCAGTCATTGCTCCATTCAGTGCAACAAGTATTTACTGATCACCATCACCAGTGCACATCGGGCACTGTACTAAAATAGAACATGGGCAAGAAACAAGCCCCTGCCGTTCTCCAGGAGACTGCAGGCCAAGCCAGCTAGTGCAGGTCTGGAATCCTAATGACTTCGGAGGCTCAGGCAGGAGAATCAAAAGTTCAAGGCCTTAGCAGAGGAACTTAGTGAGAATCAAAAATAAGTCAGTGAATGAATGAATGAATGAATGAATAAAGAGCTATGGACAATGTCTCTCCCCTGTAGCCCTGATGCTCAGGGAGAGGCAAGAGGATTGCCACAAGTTGCAGGTTCACAAAGCAAGTTCTAGGCCAACCAAGACTATACAGTGAAACCCTGACTCAGAAAAGATATAAAAGAGAGCTAGGGTTATATGCCCCAATATTAGAGCTGAGCAGTCACAGGCCTCGAGCTTATGTGCCCTGGAAAGAGTAGGCAAATAAGAACACAGCATGACACATATGTATGAAAATGTCCTGATGAGCCCCATTTCTTGGATGATAACCAAAAACGTAATTTTAAAAAAGCTCACATTCTAAATGGAAGCGTACTTGTCAGCACATGCTATGAGTTCCTTCTCCTAGCCTTAATTTGAGCCCATCAGAAACCCCAAGGGTATTGGGGGGGGGGGGCGACACCACAGGTGATGATCTGCATCTGTGTCCCCTCCTCCTAGGTGGCCCGCCAATTCTGACCTGCCTGGAGAGCACGCTTACCTCCAGTTCTTGGTTCTCCAACATCCTACATCAACAGCCCATCGGAAGAGACCATCTGAGGAGGACAGAGGGCATGGGAACAAGCAGTTAGCATGTCCTTACCAGGTTCTGTCAGGGCAAAACCCCGAAGGTTTTTAATATACGTTCCTTGGGGAAATCCAGGTAACTTTCCCCCTACCCCAATTACGCTGTGTGAAACATGAAAGGGGAAGGAAAAGCAAAACCCCCACATTAGTTGGTGGCAAGCTAGAAGCCCTGGGGAATTTGCCTCCATTCTCAGACTACTGCTAGGACCCTCTACAAAGCCACAAAGGGGTATGTGGAGAGTGTGTTGTGGTGGCCAAAAGGGCAGGTGTGTTCCCCTGTAAAACTTTTGCCTGAGGACTGTGGTTTAGCAGTTTTGTGGAACACAGCTTTGAAAAGGAGCCTAACAGCACCCCCTCCTGGTTGTTTAGAAACAACCAAGTCTCTACAAATACCAATGCACCAGCAATCTCTGTCTTGCTAACCGAAGTCACTCCCAGACAGGTTGAGTCCCGGAGCTGAAGCTGAATGGTCCAGTTATAGTTAACACCTTCCCTAACCAGCTCTCCAGAACGGGAACTGACCACTGTAATTGTTTCCCATCCTGACAGGCTATCCGGTTTGTACTTCTGCCCAAGCACCCCACAGCATCGTAGGTCACCTCAGGATGCATCCTGCTCCTTTGTAAAGATTCATTAAAGCCTAAGCCACTGATTTCCCCCAGCGTGGTAGTTTACGCACACAGCGACATCGCCCCCTTCGACAAGGGGACCGTGAAGGCAGCAGCACAGGGTTACTGGATTCCAAGGGGGACCATGATGTCACCTTCTGTTAAAATACAGCACTAATCTTGTTACTCCTAGAACCAACAGCTTCCACCCTGGCTGCCGCCTCCGCCCCCTTCCTCTCTCTTAAGAGCAGAACAATAAGGTTTAATTTCCCTTTCCAATTTACCTTGAAATGAAAACTGACTTCAGCCAATATGTACTGCCAACAAATGATCCGGGCTGGCTCCTGGGAAAACAAGACTATCTCTAAGCTTTCCCTTTCCTCCTCCCACGCCCATCCACACACCCACTCATTTTTACAGTCCCACCATTAATTTTAAACACAATCTCTTATTAGTTCTGCCTTGCCATCAGAAGGGTGCATAATGAGCTTCCGTCTAGTTTATGTTTTGCTAACACAGGGCTAATGTTTCAAAAGAAGGGGAACTCGCTTACAGCATGGAATTAGCAGAGCAAACAGCTTTTGCAACCCTTTCCAAAATCCCAGAAGGTCTCTCTACAGACAGACATAGCATGCAGGGACAAAGCTACATAGCAGATGACAAAACTGAGCTACGCTGTGGCGCAAACCCAAGGTTCTGTGATTTCAACACCATAATAAACAGCATTCTTGCTGACAATCTGATTTCTCATCCACTGCAGTCACCACCTCCAATAGGCCCTGAGCTGAAATGCACTTTCGGGCATTTCAATTCCCCAATTACCCAGCATAGCAGCCCAGATGCAAACAGACAAAGGTGTGTGACCAAAAACAGCAGACAGACTTGCTGTGAATAATTAACTTGCTGGGATTTTCCCTCCTCTTCTCTTTTTATGCATTTGCTAAACTGCCAGAATATCCTGAAATGGCTTTTTTTTTTTTTTTTGTGTGGAATAAAAAAAAAAAAAAAGAGAAAAAAAAAAAAAAAAAAAAACACCTACTTAAGGGAGTTCAAACCTCTCTGCCTGAAAGTTCACCTCTCTGTGAAATTCAAGACTGTAATTCAATAACTAAATGGTGACCATACCTTTAGGCTCAAGGAAAGTTTGCTAGGGCCCCACAGCACCCCCATGTGGAAGTTTTTCTCCTTTATTTTGGAACTAATGTCACACAGAAACAACCATAAACTGGCTTCTAAAAAATGCCAAGCCTCCTGAGACTCTGTGGGTGTAAGCCTAGGTTTAAAGGACACTGAGGAAGTTCTGGTTGCAAAATTTAAAACAATGAAACCGCAAAAACAACACTGCATTTCTAACAAGCACTGTTCTCCATCAATGTCCTTCCCAAAGACAACACTTTTGGAAGAAAACGAAGCTCAGTTCCATTCCTGGAGAAGCAGCAAGTTCTCAACTCAACCCTATGACCTGTCCTAAGGGATGGAAGAAACAGATCTGTGCATCTACTAAAAAAGGATAGTCAAGTCACCTCCAAAGGTTCGGACACTTACTCAATGCTAACTACATTTCCCGAAGTGCTCTTTGCTTCCCTCAGCTGTACCAGCATCAACAGTCCTGGGGAAGAGCCAGATCGTTTGGTGCGTACTGAGTTGACGCGTTGTAAAGCTCACAACTGCTAATTCAGGGGAGCAATTCAAAGCCTTCCCCTCATTTTCTCTGCCACTTAAACTACTTCAAGGGACACGTTAAAAACAAATCACGCTGTAAAAAGGATTGCACCAAGGAGCCTCCCGCCCTTTCTTACTCATTCTTGAGTCGCTGGTGTCAACAGGAGGCAACTCGAAAACCTCGCCTTCCTAAATTCCCACGGTCGTTCGAGGGAGCAACTCCGACTGACAATCTGTCCTGTCCATCAAGCAGCTGTTTTCACCTTTCAGTCGGTAACCCACTCCTTTCACCTGGAAGTGACAGAGGGGACCATAATTTCCAGAGTCCGCGGGGGGGGAAAATCTGCCATTTTCTCCCACTCCTAACCACTCCTGTAGATATCCCCAAACTCTGACGCCGGTCACCCCCTTCCACTCTTAACAAACTGAGATGGAAAGCAGCCCCACGGGCCTTCCCTTTCCCCGGTTGACAGAGATCTTCTATGTTCGTATACTGAAGGCCAGACTTCCCTTTTCCTCGGGTCCCAGCAAGCCCTCCCTCTCACACCGGGCAGTAAGAGAGACCCCGGCGTGTCAGGCCAGGCCATCACTCAAATGCCGCCACCGCGGCTCGAGCCCGTATCCCACCCCTCCCCCTCCCCCTCCCCAGCGGCACCTAAGGGCCGCGGCCCCGCCCACGCCCTCTCACCTGAGAGCGGCGGCAGCTCTCCACAGCGACTCCACCAGCGCCGCACGGTGCAGCCCGAATCCCGGCTTCTTCTTCCGGGTGAGCCGCCGGCGCCCCGGTGCACGACGGGAGGCGACTCCCGACGGGCCAATCCTGAGTGTCCAGGACGCCCCACCCGCGCCGAGCAAGGCTCTCAGTGGCGATCGCGGGTCCGCGGCGGCTCTGCGCCCCGCCCAGACCTGAGCTGCAATCGGGGTCTTTCCGGAAATCGCTCGGGGTGCTGGAGGCGGAGCGCAAGGGCGGAGAACCCCGTGATGTCCACTCCGGGGCCGCGTCCCGCCCACCGCCGTCTGGAGCGCCAGTCAGTGCTCAGGGAGCGACGTTAAAGGCCTGAGCGAGCATCCTGGGGATCCCAAGTGTCAGTAGGGTGTTACCGAGCGGTCAGCAGTGTGGGAGGCTTCCCGCGTTCCTGAAGCGTTACTAAGGCCCTGAGGAGGTGCCGCTCTGAACCTCCGAGGTAAACGTCAAGGGCACTGCCAGTGAGATTTGGAAAAGCCGAAGATTTATCCCCGCAAAACACAGACGAGAAAGTTGACAGTTCCTAGTTGTCCAGGCCAAAGCAGGATCACGCAAGGAAAAGCCGGTGAAAATGCTAACTGTAGCGATATCAAAATTCCTTCTGGGGCTGGAGAGATGCCTCAGCGGTTAAGAACACTCTCTGCTCTTCCAGAGGTCCTGGGTTTGATTCCCAGCAACCACAGGGTGGCTCCCCACCATCTATGCTGGGATCTGATGCCCTCTTCTGGCATGCAGATAAAGCACTCACGTATGTAAAATAAATAAATATATCTTTAAAAAAAAAAAAAAAACAGCTGGAGAGATGGTTCAGGAAATGAGTTCAGCACCCACAAATTCCTGTAACTCCAACGTCAGCAAATCTGAGGCACACATACACTAAAAATGATTATTTATTTTTACTTTATGAGTGTTTTGCCTATAAGTATGGATGCCTAACCCGGTACTCTCAGAGGCCAGACGAGGGCCTGGAGTTACAAGCAGGTGGAGCCACTGTGTGGATCCTGAGAACTGAACCCATATCCTATGCAAGAACCGAAAGTGTTCTTAACCTCGGAGTCATGTCTCTAGTCCCAAATCCTTTTTTTTCCTTCTTTCTTCTTTTCTTTTTTTCTCTTCTCTTCTCTTTCCTCTCCTCTCCTCCCACTCCTCTCCCTCTCCTCTCCTCTCTTTTCTGAAACTTAAGGAGGCTGGGCATCATGTTAGCACACGCCTGTAATTCTAGCACTTGGGAGATAGAGGCAAGCAGATCTTCATGAGTTTGAGGCCAGCCTGAAGTCAGGCCAGCCAGGCTATTACACAGAAGTGGTGGATCTTGGAAGCTTCTAGCCTCTGTGCAATCAAATCTAGGCCTAGAGTGCTTTCAGCCTCTGAGACTTACTGCTGAATGAGCTCAGCCTTTCTAGTTCTTTCTGAACTCTGGCTGGCTAGTTTAACTCAGCTGTTCTGGCTTAAACTCCTCTCCTAGCTGATTTATTCAGTCTGGCTTCTCTGAGGTCCAGACTCAAGTCCTCTGCAAGAGCAGCAAGTGCTCTTAACCACTGAAACATCGCTCTAATCCCATTTTAAAGAATTTTAATCATGTTAATACCATCACTGATCTCATCAGGAAGCTTTCAGGAAGTTGGCAGGTTCACTATGGTGGACACCACATTTCCAAAGGTAAGATTTTTTTTTTTTTTCTTGAGAGTAATTTTCTCATTGGCAGTAATACTTGTATTTTCCTTTACATGGCCAACTCTGCATTTAAACATCTGCTTAGTCAGCTTTTTCCTTTTCTTTTTTGCTAGAGTTTTTCCATGGAATTCATAATTCTTCTGCCTTAGCCCCCCAAATGCTGTCATTATATGCATTTGCCACACTGCCTAGAAAAACTTAACTGATGATGTTGGGACCAATCGTTTTTTGTTTGTTTGTTTGTTTGTTTGTTTTTCTGAGACAGGGTTCCTCTGTGTAGCCAGGGCTGTCCTGGACTTGCTTTGTAGATCAGGCTTGAATTCATCAAGATCTTCTGCCTCTGCCTCTGCCTCTGCCTCTGCCTCTGCCTCTGCCTCTGCCTCTGCCTCTGCCTCCGCCTCCCTAAGTGCTGGGATTACAGGCACATGCCAAACTCGCCCAGCTGGGGCCAATCTTTATACAATAAATACAAGGAAATAACAACCACAACTCTAAACAACGAAATCAATCCAGACTCCAAAATGCTTAAAAATTCAAAATATATTGGGCACCAGTGCAATCTTTCATTGTAGCATTGCACTGTGCCCAATATATTTTAAAGAACAGGAATTCAAGGTTATTGAATGAGAAAAAAATTAAAGAAAAAATAAAGAGAAAAGGGCATGACTACTTCTAGGAATGGTGGAGGAGAAAGTTTGTTATAGATAAAAGAGAGAACATAGCTAGGGGCACAGATATCCAGAAGGGTCCAAAGTGACCATGGCCCTGAGCCATGTGAAAAAGCAGGGATGGGAGAGCAAGACCAGGAGGGCAAAGGGTAGATGCCCTCCTGGGATTGGATTATATAGAAAAGGGCTGCCCAGCCTCTGGGCTGGAGAGGTTTAGCGAAGTTGGTGGGGTATGTCAGTCAGGAGGGCCCTGTTAACAGGCAGGGACTGAGAGATGCCGGAAGAACCTGGAGGCCATGTCAGATGTGAAATGTTAAGTAGGCACCTCAGCCATTTGTCTGGGGTTTGAGACTTAACAGTTCTCTTGGCTACAGTAAGTCTGAACCTAGCGCAGGACTACATGAGACCCTGTCTCGAAACTGAAAGAGCCAGCTAGGGTTGCCTGAAGGTTTCCCAGGCAGCTGAAGGCTTGAAAGAGTGCTATCTGCAGAATGATCACAACTGCAGGGTCTTAAACACCAATCCCTTCAGAGCCCAGGAAGTCTGTTCCTTTTCTTGTCTTTTTTATTTGTTGTTGTTGTTTGTTTGTTTTGTTTTTCGAGACAGGGTCTCTGTGTGTACCCTGCCTGTCCTGGAACTCACTCTGTAGACCAGGCTGTCCTGTGCCACCCAAGTGCTGGGGTTAAGGGTGTGCGCCACCGTGTCCAGCTCAGCTCCTTTTTGCAGGTTTCTGGAACCACCTTTCATGAACCAGTGACTATTCAAGAAAACTAAATCTGAAGTCTTCTCTATCACACGTGACCTATCATCTTGTCAGACCTTAACATCTACTATTCTGAATTTGCACGGATTTCTGTTTCACAAGGTTTAACTATTTTATATACCCTGGTTGGTGTTTACAATAAAACAGCATACAAACAAAACAAAACAAAAAAACAGCACTGACTGCTCTCCCGGAGGCTCCAGGCTCCAGGGCAGCGCATCGCCATCACTTAGCTCCAGTTCCCCGTAAATCTAGCGCCCTCTTCTGGTCTCTGCGGGCACTGCAAGCACATGGTCCACAGACGCATGAAATGAAAATAAATCTTTCGAAAAGGAAAAGATAAGGGGCTGGGGAGATGGCTCAGCGGTTATAAGGGCACTGGCTGCTCTTCCAAAGGACCCGTGTTTAAATCCTAGCACCCACATGGCAGCTTACAGCTGTCTGTAACTCCAGTTCCTCACACAGATATAGATGGAGGCAAAACACAAATGTAAAAGTAATTTTTAAAAAAAGAAAAAGGAAAGATAGAAAAAAAAGAGAGAAAAGAAAAAAAAGAAAGCCAGGTGGTAGTCATGTACCCCTTTAATCCCAGCACCCAGGAGGCAGAGGCAGGTGGATCTCTGAGTTTGAGGCCAGCCTGTCTACAGAGTTACAGGAGGACCAGGGAACTACGCAAAGAAACCCGGTCTCCAAGAAGAAAAGAAAGAAAAGAAAATTGTGTTCAAGTGAAACAAAGAATTCCTAGGGGCTGGAAGGGTAGCTCAGTGGTTAAGAGCACTGGCTGTTCTTCCAAAGAACCTGGGTTCAAATCCCAGCTCTCACATGGCAGCTCACAACTATGTGGAATTCCAGTTCCAGAGGTCTGATACCATCGCATAGACGTACATGGAGGCAAAACACAACTGTAACAATAATAAAATAATTTTAAGAGGAAATTCCTAACAGTGTGGAGGGAAATGCTTTAAAAGTTCTGTCCTTCCCTCACTCTTTAAATTACATCTTAGAAAAAGCTACCTAACGCCAGGCAGTGGGTGGCACAGAACCTTTAATTTCAGCATTCAAAAAAATAAAAATCTAAAAATAAGTAGTATTTACTAACGTTATTGTCAACTCTGCAGAAATTCCTTTTTTTTGTTGTTGATTTTTGTTTTTTGTTTTTTTTCAAGACAAGGTTTCTCTATGTAGCCCTGGATGTCCTGGAACTAGCTTTGTAGACCAGGGTGGTCTACAGAGATCCACCTGCCTCTGCCTCCCAAGTCCTGGGATTAAATCACCCGCCTTGGAAAACAGCCTCAACTATAATGTCCTAGGCTTGGAGTGTAGCTCAGTAACAAAGTGCTATGTGCCTGAGCGTATGTGCGTGCAGCTAGGACAGGAAGGAGTTAGATTCCCGGGAACTGAAGTTCCAGGCAGTTGTTGTGAGCCACCGTATGTGTGTGGGAACAGAACTCAGATCCTCTGCAAGAGCAACAAGTGCCCTTAACCTTTGAGCCACCTCTCCAGGCCTGTAAGGTGCTTCCTTATCATATACAAGCCCCGGATTTGATGCCCAACACCAATACAAGATAAAGCAAATTCCTTATCATATACAAGCCCCGGATTTGATCCCCAACACCAATACAAGATAAAGCAAAGCTAAAAGTATTACTAATAGTCTCAAGGTTATTCAAAACAGGTGGACTGATGTTTTTGGAGGCTCAAACTCAAATAGTTTTAGGAAGAATTGGTCTCTTTTTACTAAATTTTGTATGATATTGCTGAGCTAAACCTTTCCTCCCCCCCCCCCTTTTTTTTTTTTTTTGTCTTAGTTTTTTGAACAGGAAAGTTGTCACTGGTTTTTTTGAGGCAGGCAGTCATTCTGTAAAGGAGGCTGTCTTGGTACCCCCTACACCAAGCTATAGCCTAAGCTTCTCTTAAACTCACAGGAATCCTGCCTGCCTGCCTTAATCCCCTGAGTACTAGGATTAAGATGCATGAACCATCGTACCTGGCCTTGGGAAATTTGATTTGACTCATTTATTCACTTAATCACTTAATTTCATGGATCTTTACCAATAGTGAGAGTCAAAAAAAACCAGGGACATGTGCATGCTAGCAGCAACTGCCAAGGGCTTTATTGGGTGATGTGGATACATGAGCCATGTAAGGCAGTGTTTCTATTCTTAGTGGAGTTCATAGCTCGAAAGTTAGGACTGACTTATTATTTTCTGACCGAGAAAGTGATTTAGTCGTTCATTCATTCATCTGTTCGTTTGTTCATTTATTTATTAAATTAAAAAAATATTGAGAGGAAAGAACCCAGGAGGTCGGCTGCCTTTGTTTGGACACGAAAGCATCCGGGAAAGTGATTTTAATGCTGAGGAGACCCTCATCCAGGTGGAGATTAGAAGATACGCAGTTTGCTGGACATTACTGCTAAATCTCAGGTGTTTTGTTTATTTTTGTTTTCAACCGCGGTGGCGCATGCCTGTTATCTCAGCACTCAGGGAGGCAAAGGCAGGTGGATCTCCTTGAGTTCCAGGACAGCCAAGGGGCTACACAGAGAAACCCTGTCTCAAAAAAAAAAAAAAAAAAAAAAAAGACTTAGAGGATGTTAGTTACAAAACTACCCAGAGGGGGTTTTCGGGACCACACATGGTCGGGTTAGTTTCCAACCCAGTGTGTCCTAATTTTGTAGACTGAGCAAGGAGTACTGGTGGGCGCCTGTAACACACCACCAGCTGGGCTACATACCCTGCCATGGAGCAAACAAACCTCACTCACCACCATCACTAACCTCCTAGACCGTAGAGGTATAAACTACACTCGACTCCGCCTCTCCAGTCAAAATGAAAAAGCTAACTCTAGGAACCCTTCAAAGTGGAGGGCATACGGGCCGGGGCGCGCGCGCGGTACTCTGGGACTCGTAGTCTCGGGCCGACTCCGAGTTCCATGGTGCCGTGCGGCGGGTCGTCGCGTCTGCGCGGTGCGGGCGGCGGGCAGCGCAGAGTGAGAGGCTCTTTTGTTCGGCTGAGGGGAGGGCCGTCGGCCGGGCCTGCGGTACGCCGCTTCAGCTGGGCGCTCGGCTGCGGCCAAACGGCTTTTTGCTTCTCTGGTCGCAGCTCCCTGGGGCCGCTCGACGCCACGCGCGAGGAGCGCGGCACGGATTCCTCCCAGGCTCGCGGGCGCTGCTTCGAGGTGAAGAGGCGGGCTGGAGAGGCGGGCTGGGGGGAACGCGGCGACGGCGGGAGGCCCCGCGCCAGCGTGGGCCGCAAACGGAAGGCTGGAGGGCGAGGAGCTGGGGGGCGCGGCCCGGCCCCCCCCCCCCCCCGCGCCCTCCCGGGCCGCCTCCCGCGCGGGGCTCGCGGGCTGCCGGCGTGTGGGGAGGGCGGGGCAGCGGCTCCAGAGCTGGGGGAGCCCTGTGGCTCCCGGCGGCCAGCGCCTCCAGGGCTGGGCGAAGACACTCCTGGACTCGGGCGAGCAACTCTGGAGTCGGGCGGGAGAAGGCAAACTTGAGCACGTCGCTGAGGGAGCAGGCTCGCTGCCTGCGGGCGTGCGAGGCGGGGACCGTGACTTCCTACGTGAGGGGGTTGGAAGTGTAACCTGAGAAAGCGGACACGGTAGCCCTCGGAGGAAAGGTGAAAAAAAAAGTAAAGTGAGGGTCCCCAGGCCAGCTGCCACCGGCAGAGAAATCTCCCTCGCCGGAGTTGCGAAGTAGTAACTAACAGTGAACTTGGACAAGGGTGCGTTGGCTGCTTAAGGTGTGCCAACGGGAAAGAGATTTCGTTGGCCACATCCGCGGGCGAGGGGTCGGACATTTTCTTCACCTTGTCTAAAGGTTGCTAGGATAAGTAGCGTGGAAGTCCAGGGCGATCTGGTAAGAGGTGGAAAAGAAAAGGGGTGTCTGGGGATGTGGCTTAGTTGGCAGAGTGGTTTGCCTAGCTCGAGGCAAACCCCTGGACTCAGTCTCTAGTACCACATAAACTGGGCTGGGTGTGATGGAATCTTAGAACTCCGGAGATGGAAACAGGAGGATCAGAAGTTTAAGGCTTTCCTTGGCTACACGGAGAGTCAAGAAAGGTTGAAAAGGCCACTTTCTGCCTAGGAATGGGTCTTTAGTGTGAGTAAGGAGGCCATAACAATAAAATATATCCCAGGACTCGGGGGGCAGAGGCAGGCGAATGGATGTTTGTGAGTTCGAGGCCAGCCTGGTCTACGTAGTGAGTTCCAGGACAGTCAGGGCTGCACAGGTAAAACCCTGTCTTGAAAAACAAAATAAAAAAAACCCAAACAAACAAACAAAACGTATATAGGGCAAGGGAGACTGTAAGAATATCATGTATAAGGCAAGACTCATCAGATAAAAACTGTTTGCTCTTGCTGAGCAACCCTGGAAAACCTCAGTTTAACTCTTGGAATCCAGGTAAAGGTGGAAAGAAAGAAATGACTCCACAAAATTGTTCTCTGACCTACAAATGAAGGGTATGGCAGGCACACAATGCAGTAAAAATATTTTTGTCAAAAAGTAGTGTATGGGGCAGGAGAGATGGCTCAGAGGTTGAGAGCACTGGCTGTTCTTCCAAAGGTCCTGAGTTCAATTCCCAGCAGCCACATGGTGGCTCCCAACCATCTATAACGAGATCTGGTGCCCTCTTCTGGCCAGGCAGGCATAGATGCAGGCAGAACACTGTATACATAATAAACAAATCTTTAAAAAAATTAAGTAAAAAAAAAAAAAAAAGTAGTATATGAAATACGAACCCAAAATAAATAAAAATTGTGAGTGTACGCAATACTCTGTGTAGAGGTCAGAGAACAGTTCTGGGGAGTCATCTACCATGGATTCAGGGGATCAGGCACCTATCAGGCGCAATTGGCAAGCACTTTTACCTTTTCAGCCCTCTGAACAATTTTTTGGAATTAAAGACTATTTTAAAGGCTCTTGTAAACCATACCTAATTCTCCACTATTGGGACATAGTATGCCGTTCAGATTGTTGGTGAATAAGTGAATGGATGGATGAACAGAACTTACAGATGTTTTCTGACAACTTCATTTATTGGTCAACAATTTCTTAATGTACACTTAATATCTGTGATCTTTGGCAGAATAACACCGTTTTCTTTGGCATGCTTGTCATGTCCTCATTGTTTTGAGACAGGGTTTCTCTGTGTAGCCCTGGCTGTTCTGGAACTCAACCATTGTAGACCAGGCTGGTCCCTGTCTCCTGACTGCTGGGATTAAAGTCATGTGCCACCAGTGCCTGCCCATTTCCTCAGTTTGTTTTATTTTATTTATTTTATTTTATTTTATTTTTGGTCTTTAGAGACAGGGTTTCTCTGTATTGCTCTGGCTATCCCGGAACTCCCTTCATAGATCAGGCAGGCCTTGAACTGGAGATCTGCCTGCCTCTGTGACCAGAGAGCTGGGCATTAAAGTCTGTTTTTTCCAGACAGGATCTCATTCTAGTCCATGCTAGCATGGATCTTATCATATAGACCAGACTGTCTTCAAACTTGAGGTCACATTCCTCCCTCTCTCTCCTTCATGTACTATAGGCACATGCCACCATACACAGCTGTGAAATTATTCAACTTTACGCAAATGATGTTAAGGATTTTAAGAAGGTCAGAGCATAGCTCAGTGGCAGAGCACACCATGTTCCGAATGTCTTCTGTTTTTAATGGGCTTACTCAGGGGCTTTTGTTTTGTTTTGTTTTGCTTTGCTGTTTTGAAATAGGGTCTCAGTTTGTAGCCAGCCTGTCACGGAGTTATGTAGCAGCCCAGAGTGGCCTAGAACTCAGTGATTCTCCTGTCTCAGCCCTCCAAGTACTGGGATTACATGTTTGAGCCACTACCATATTTGGCTTCCTATGCTATTAAGTACAGAAAAGGTATGTGGAGGGTGTAGTTTACCATGTTTATTCTGGCCTCAAGTTCTAGATTTTAATAGTAAGCCATATGGTTTGAATTTTCATTTTATTTATGTCTTTATTGTTTTACTTTACATTTTGCGACACGGTGTGACTGTGTATCTCTGGCTGTTCTGGAACTTTATATATACATCAGGCTGGCCTAAAATTCACAGAAATCTGCCTGCCTCTGTCTCCCCAGTGCTGGAATTAAAGGCATGTACCAATACATCCAGCTATTTTTTTAGTTTTTAAAAGTGGGCATAAGGGATGTGCTATGACATGCTTATGGAAATCAAATTTAGTGTCATTCTCTTCTACTGTTATGCTACTTCTGTTGATTGAATAAATTCAGGTCATTAGGCTTGTGAATCTTAACACTTTCACTGGTTGAACCAGCTTGATACCCACATTTTTTAATGTGGGGGACTAGAAGTTGGTATGTTTGGATTTTGTCATCTATATCCCAAATTGGCTTTATTTTTATGTATGTATGTCTTTACTTTTTACAATGCTGAAGAATAGAATTCAGAGCCGCTTACATGCTAGACAAGCGCTCCACACTCAGCTGCATCCTAGTTTGGCAAGCTTTCTAGTGCTGAGCTACACTCCTAGCTCAGTTTGGGAAAATCTGTTGGCTAGGTTTTTGTTCCATTTTTCTGGTGGTGGTAGTGTACTGAATTGAACCCCCAAACCCATGTGCTCTGCCACTGAGCTGTGCTCTGACCTTCTTAAAATCCTTAACATCCTTTGTGTAAAGTTCAATAATTTCACAGCTGTGTATGGTGGCATGTGCCTATAGTACATCACTGAAGGAGGGGGGGGGGGAATGTGGCCTCGAGTTTGAAGACAGTCTGGTCTCTATGACAAGATCCATGCTAGCATGGACTAGAATGAGACCCTGTCTGTAAAAAAACAGGCTAGACCTTTGAGATGCCATGATGGCTATAGATGGAAACACTTCCCACTAAGCCTGACAACCTGTTTGTTCCCAGGACAGACAGTAGGAGGAATTGGCTCCTCAAAGCTGTCTTCCGTCCCTTTGCTCCCTGCTAAGATACTAAATCAATACAGGCGAGTGGCTGAGTCAGAGACACGACCAACCTAGGCTGCAGAGTTGAGACCCTGGCAAAGAAAAGGGGGCTGAGGAGCATGTGGGTTTGCAAGACTCTGGACTCAGTCTTCAGCAACCAATTCTGCACCCTTATCCATACTCTTAAAAAAAAATTCAAAAACCAAACTAGTACTCAGGTTTGATGTGACTGTGGCACAGGTTTCTGTTTTTCGTTCAGATTTTACGTCTGGAAAGCATTTGCTGCTTAAAACAGCCAAATAACAAGCCAACTAACAAGTTTAGAAATATGGCTGGCACCTTAGCATACTCTACTACAGGTGCCTTCACTTGTGTTTTGATTCCTGGTCTGTAGTTGCCAGTTAAGCAAAGCTACCTCATCTTTGTTTTCTGTTCAGGTTTTATTGATCAGATTCACAACCTAAAAACTGGCAGTTTTGTGCTTTTATTTCCCGTTTGATTTTTGAAACATCTTTCCTTATTGGGCATATAGTGTTCATGATTTTCATAGGGCTCATAATTCCAATTGAGTGTAAGAGGAAAAATAGAATGCTTTGGGGATTCCAAGGAAAGGAGAAATATTTGGCTAGGTTGAGTGAGCTTTATGAGGGAAGTACCATTTAAGCTAGGCCTTGAAGACATTTGACTGAATGAATACTGTAGAGGAGCAGGTTCTTACAACTTTAGGGAAGGCCTTCTAAGGAATGACATTTAAACTAAGGAAATAATAAGGGCATTATAGCACCTACCTGTAATTTCAACACTCAGGAGGCTGAGTAAAGGAGGTTGTTAGAGTTTGAACTCAGCCTACGCTAGAGTGAGACCCTGTCTGGAAAAAGAATAACCAGGCATTACAATTTATGCCTGTCATCTTAGTACTATAGTAGGCTGAGGTGAGAGGATCCCTATGAGTTTGAGGTTATATTACAGATTGAGTTCTAGTCAGCATAGGCTGAAATGAGACCTTGCCTAAAAAATTAAAAAAAAAAAAAGTGTTTGTTGGGAGATAGGTGTGAATGAATGCCTACACTCCCAGCATTTGAAAGGCTATCGCAGAATTGAGTTTAAAGTCATCTGCTATATAGCGAACCAACCACTGGATCCAGAACAAAGCCCATAAAGAAGCAAAGAGAAGGGAGTAGTAGAAGGCCATTGTCCATTTAATTGGTTACTGGATATAGGTTTTCAGGTAATTATCCTTCATTTAAAGATAGTGTGTAATGAAGAATTAGGGCATGGATGTAGCTGAATAAACAGCTAAGAGTTGTCCTTGTGTCTCTGAGGGGGCTTGCTTCCATGAGCCACTAGATAATTAAATCAGCACAGAAGTTTCTTATTAAATAGTATGTGCATGTAACCTAACATTCTCCTGTGTGTGTCTTTTTTTTTTTTTTTTTTAGACAGGGTTTCCTTGTGTAGCCTTGGCTGTCCTGGACTTGTTTTTAGACCAGGCTGGCCTCAAACTCACAGAATCTGCCTGCCTCTGCCTCCCAGGGTGCTGGGATTGCAGGTGTGCCACCACACCCGGCTTCTCCTGTGTATTTTTAGATCATCTCTAGATTACCTGTTATATATAAGTACTATACAAATAGTTGTTATATGCTAGTATTGTAAAAGGAATAATGACAAAAAGATGAAGCTTTCTCCTGAATATTTTCAGTTTCATTGACTGCAGTTGTGGAACCCATGGATCCTGACTGAGGGCTGCAGTCAGTATTTCCAGAGATCATAAACACTAATTTCTCACCTGTCTTCTGGGGGTGAAGAAACTTGAGTTATGAAGTAAATTTATATTACCACTTAATAATGTAAAGTTGTTTCGAGAGGTTAGAAAAGAGAAAGATTGGAAACTGATCAAGCTACTTTTTGTGTTGTTTTGTTTGAGACAGGATCTTGATGGTTCTGGCTAGCCTGGAATTCTCTTTACAGACCAGCCTCAAATTTACAGCAGTCTTCCTGCCCTGATTTGCTACCTCACCCACCCCCCATGGTATTTACTTAAGCAGGTTTTGGAGTAGCACACAGGAAACAGGAGCAGTACCTAAGGGTGCCAAAAGAGGGCATCAGATTCCCTGAACTGGAGTTAAAGGCAGATATTATAAGCCACTTTGTAAGTGCTGGAGATTGAACGCAGGTTCTCTGGAAGAGCAGCCAATGCTGTTAATTACTGAGCCACCTTTCCAGACCTGAGTGGGTTTTGGTGGGGGGGTGTTCTAAATTATATATGTTTTTGTTGTCGGTGTTTGTTTTTTGAGACAGTTTCTTGCATGACTGCCCTGGCTGTCCTGAAATTCAGAGATTCTCTAGAGTGCTGGGATTAAAGGCCTGTACCACCATGCCAAGTTAATTCTGTATATGTGTGTATAAATGCTATGTCTATAATTCTGAATCTCTGTGTATGCACATGAATTCAGCTACCTGTGGAGGCCAATAAGGGATCCCCTAGAGCTGGATTTACATGTGGTTATGAGCCACTTCACAATTGTCCTGGGACCCAGTCTGGTGGAAGAGCAACAAGAGCTCTTAACTGCCCAGCCCAGCCGGCTCTCCAACCTCAGTATTGGTTGTTATGCAAAAAGAGTCTGTTTTGCATTTTGTTAAGAGTTCAAGCATCAGTGAGGTGGTAGTGGCACAGGCCTTTAATCCCAGCACTCAGGAGGCTGAGGCAGGTGATCTCTTGAATTCTAGGACAGCCAGGGCTACACAGAGAAATCCTGCCATGAATCCCCACCCCCACAAAAAAGAAAAGAAAGAAAGAGTTCAAGCACCTTTGTATGCTTGAATTGAGTGTTATAATAGAAGCAGATGAGAATGGAACTCTTAGGGGCTGGAGAAATGGCTCAGCAAAATGTTTGCCACTAAAGTATAAAGACTGGGTTCAGATTCCAGCACGTTTTACAGCAAGATCAGAGGTGAAGTGAAGAATTTTCCAGAAGTTAGGAGTCCAGCTAGCCTGGGTTACACAGTATAGCCTGAAGAAACAAGAAACTTCACCTCAGAAAAACCAGATTGAAGGAGAGAACTACCTGGAGTCAAGTTGTGTTCACACATCACATGTGCACTGTTTGATGTGCACATCTGCACTCACACAAAACAAATTATTTTTAAAAGGCAAGCTGGAAAGATGGTTTATCAGTTAACAATGTCTATTGTGCTGGGTGCAATCAGTCACACACCTTTATCCCAACACTGGGAGGCAGCAGCAGGCAGATCTCTGAGTTCAAGTCCAGTTTGATCTACTTAGTTCCAGGGTAGCCAGGGCTACACAGAGAAACCCTGTCTTGAAAAATCCAAGGGGGAAAAAAGTATATTGCAATTACGAAGGTCCCAAGTTCAGTTACTGGCACCCACAACAGGAGGATCGCATCTATCAATACCTCTAATCCAGGGAATCTGATACCTGGACTCTTTGGGCAGCTGCACATATATGCAGTTTTTTAAAAAGACAAGTTGGGATACTGTAAGTCTGTATTCCCATATATGTATCTTGGTTGTATAATGAAAAAAAAAAAAAAAAAAAAAGCACACAGTCCAGGTTCTCTTTATGGTTTGGTGAGTTTCACATGCCTTTAAGGCAGAGGCAGGCAGATCTCTGTGAGTTCCAGAACAGCCGTGGCAGTTATACAGAGAAATACTGTCTCGATAAAAACAAAACCGCCACAACAAAAAATTGTGTGTGCGTGTGCCACAGTGCATATAGTAATTGGACTTTTAGAAATTGGTTCTCTTCATCTATAAGGCAAAATCACCTTTTCTTGTACTTTGTACACTGTACTAACTGAGTTTCCTAGTTTCCTAGCAATTTTCATCTTGCTGTAAGATTGCTAGGATTACAGATGCACCCTCCCACTTCTGGCTTTATGTCATGCTTGCCAGGAACAGAAACTCAGTTGTAAGGTTTACACAACTTGAACTTCTGCTACTCTTCTTTTCTAGCCCTGGTGTTTTCTTTCCCTTTTTCCTTTTTTTTTTTTTTTTTCAGAAAGGGTCTCTGTAGTCCTGCCTCCCAAGTGCTGAGATTTATTTTTATTATTTGTGATTATTTGTAGGAATGTGTGTGCAATGTGTGTACAGGTACCTGAGGAGGCCAGAGGCATCCAGTTCCCTGGAACTGGAGCTACAGTTGTGGGTCTAACGCAGCCCTTTGGAAGAGCAGCAGCAAGTTCTCCTAACTACTGAGCAATCTCTGTAGCCCCTAGAGTTAAATTTCTCAAGCTCCAGAGAAATAGGTGTCCTAGAAGTTCTTCGGTGGCCCACACTGTGTCTAGCCAGAGGTCAATCTTGGGTATTATTTCTCAGACACTCTCCACCTTGTTTTTGGTTTTTGTTGTTTTGAGATAGTGTCTCTCATTTCTCTAGTGCTCACTTAGTAGGGTAGGGCTAGGCTGCCTGGCTGTCCAGCAAGCCTCAGGAATCCCCCTGTGTGTCTCCCTTGCCCTGAAATTAGAAGCACACATCCCAGTACCAGTATTGGGAGAGTTCTGGAAATCCAACTCAGGTCCTCATGCTTGCGTGATAAGCACTTTAACCAAGTGAGAGACCTCCCTGGCCCTCGCCCATGTTTTTCTGTGTTAACAACTGGAAGGTATGTCTACACTGGCTTCACGGGTTTCTTTTAAACCTTTTCTATTTTTTTTTTTTAATAGTTGATACAAACTTCAAAGGCAAAACAAAATACAAAAGAATTCCGTAACTATAATATACACATGTATATTAAGCACTAGATGTAGTACACAGTTGTAATCCCAGGTGTTCTGGAGGCAAAGGGGGGGGGGTCGCAATTCAAAGCTAGATGGGCAATTTAGCAAGACCTTGTCTAAAAATAGAGGGCTGGGGTGTGGTTCAGTAGTAAAATGCTTACCTAACACATGCAAGGTCTTGGATTTAATCTCTAGTACCTGAAAGACAAAAAAAAAGCATTGTTTCTCAGATAAGTTTTAGAATTTTATTGTGTTTGTGCATGGCCTAGTGCACATGCATGTTAGTGCATGGGTAAAGAGGCCTGCCTGGAGGTGGTTCTCTCCTGCCACCTTGTGGAATCTGAAGGTAAAATGCAGGTCTTCAAGTCTTGGCCTCCTTCTGTATAATTGGCCCTGGAAAAGTTGGTGAGAAAAATCATAATATTCTTTCTTCTCTTAAAAGAACTACATTTATACTGTTCTTGGATTCACTGAGATATCAAACAAATTTGATTACTTAAATTGACCATTTTCAAGCTAAATGATGTGGTACACACTTGTACTACTATGATACAGTGGTGATAAATTCCAGTCCACCTAGGCTACCTGGATAAGACCCTTATCTTAAAAATATATGCATTTATTTTCTTAGTTCCCAATTCCTCCCTCCCCCGTTTTTTATTGTTGTTGTTTAGGGTTTTTTGTTGTTTTAAGACAGGGTGTCTCTGTGTAGCCATGATTGTCCTGGATTTGCTTTATAGAGTAGGCTGGACTCAGACTCAACAGAGATCACCTGCCTCTGCCTCCCAGAGTTCTATGATCCCAGGCATGCACCACCACACCCAGCTAGTTTTATTTTATTTGTTTTGTTTTTGAGATAGGGTTTCTCTATGTGTCCCTGACTGTTCTAAAACTGGAATTGTAGACCAGGCTAGCCCCAAACTCAGAGATCCACCTGCCTCTGCCTTCTGAGTACTGAGATTGAAGGCATGTACCACCACTGCCCAACAGCATTATTCATTTTAAGAGCCTTACAAGACTGGCTTGCATTACTAAAAACCAAAGCTTTAAGTCAGCTACCCTTTTGTTAATTAGCAAGTATCTTCAAACTCCAGAAACAGAATTTGCTGGGTTTTCTATTGTAACTTTCCAGGTATTTTCCATTAGAGAGCTATGATAACTCTAGAAAACTAAAGAAATTGATTTCAAGATATTTCTTGAAAGAAGACGGTCAGCTTTTTTATATACTAGAACTAGAGACTTCTGTGTCCTTTCCTTCTACAGGCCTTACTTTTGTTTTGGTTTTTCTGTTTTGGTTTGTTTTTTTTTGGGGGGAGGGGTTGGTTGGTTGGTTAGTTTTTTGAGGTAAGGCTTCTCTGTAGCCCTGGCTGTCCTGGACTTTCTTTGTAGACCAGGCTGGCCTCGAACTCATAGAGATCCACCTGCCTCTGCCTCTACCTCCTGAGTGCTGGGATTAAACATGTGCACCACCATGCCTGGCCCTGGGCTTGAGTTTTTTTTTTTTTTTTTTTGGGGGGGGGGGGGGCGGACCCATGTAAAGGTAGAAGGAGAGGACCAACTCTACAAAGTTGTCATGCCTCAAAGAAGAAAAAAGATAAACTATGTTACATTAATAGTTTTTCTGGTGCTTTTTTTATAAGTAATCCTCAATCTTAGAAATAAATTATAAAGTAAACTAGGTTGAATAACAGTGATTTCTGGGCTTAGGGCTGTAGCTCAGTGCCTAGCGTTCTCAAAACCCTAAGTTCAATTCTTAGTACTGCCATCGGGGAGGGAGAGGTGAGTTGCCTGGAGATACAGTATGGTTGGTAGAGTACTCACTTGTATTTCTTGCACATTGTACAATGCCCTGTGTTCAGACTTTTAGCACCAAATAAACTATATGTGGTACATACTATCTTCCCAACACTCAAGGAGGTAGAGACAGGATCAGAAGTTCAAGATCATCCTCTGCTACATTTTGAATTCCAGGCCAGCCTGGGGTGCATGAGTCTATCAAGCCCGAGATCCACATGAAGCTGACTCCAATAAATTGTCGCCTGACCTCCTTGACTCCATACACATACAGGGTGAATAAATGCAGCAAAAGAACTTCTTTTAAAGTTTGAGCTGCAAATTTATGACAGCATTCAAGAAGAGCAGTGTGAAAAACAAAGACCTTTTTTTAAAAAAGCTGGACATGGTAGCACACGTCTGTAATCCCAGCACTTGAAAGTTAGAAACCAGATTAGGAGCTCAAAGTCAGCCTGGGCTATATGAGACCCTCTCAGCCTGCTACGTGGTGGCACACACCTATAATCCCAGCACACAGAGAGGTGGGGGCAGGTGGATTTTTGTGAGTTTAAGGCCAGCCAGGGCTATACAGAGAAACCTTGTCTTGGAAAAAGAGAGAGAGGACCCTGTCTCCAAAGAAAAAGTAAGATAATTCAATATTTGTTACTGTGATTTAACATACAATTTTAGGTTCTATACTTTGTGGCAAATGGGTATTAGGAGTTAATATAAATTAGACTTAGTATAAAAGTTGTAAATGGAGCTGGAGAGATGGCTCAGAGGTTAAGAGCACTAGCTGTTCTTCCAAAGGTCCTGAGTTCAATTTCTAGCAACCGCATGGTGGCTCATAACCATCTACAGTGAGATATGGTCCCTCTTCTGGTGTGCAGGCAGAACATTGTATAAATAATAACAATCTTAAAAAAAAAAAAAAAAAAGGTTGTAAATGGAGCTATAAGAATTCAGAAGTTTTGCCAGCCAAGGTGGCACACACCTTCAATCCCAGCACTCAAAAGACAGAGGCAGGCTGGTCTCTGAGTTCAAGGTCAGCCTGGTCCACATAGTGTGGATTTGAGGATAACCAAGACTACACAGAAACACTGTCTCAAAAAAAAAAAAAAAAAAAAAAAAAAATCAGAAATTCCTCCCAACATTGTGGCATACACCTGTAATTCCATCACTAGGAAAGCTTCCCTCACTGAGGACAGCTTAGACTAACCAAGTCCTCATCCAAAGGGAAAGAACAGAAAAGACGATTTTGCTGTGAGATTAACAATGTGGCTTGCGCCCTAGCAAACATTAAAACATGACTGTGAGTTGGAGATTAGTAGCACATGATAAGCACCATATATCCAGTGACTTCCCTGGTTTCCTCAACATCCAGATACTAGTCTAATCAGTAAATGTGCCCTGATGCACTTTTTCTTTCCTTTCATTATGTAGTAGCGTCACCCTTTACACCGGAAAGCTGGCGGGTACTATGGGGAAAAAACAAAACAAGAAGAAAGTGGAGGAGGTACTAGAAGAAGAGGAAGAAGAATATGTGGTGGAAAAAGTTCTTGATCGGCGAGTTGTCAAGGGCAAAGTGGAATATCTTCTAAAGTGGAAGGGTTTCTCAGAGTAAGTTTCATTGACAGAGGTAAATTCAGTCACTGTGAAGTTAAATGATGTGCTTGCTACCAGTTCTGAGATGGGTACACCTTGTTTCAGTCCTAACCTCCACAGCTGATAGTCTGCTGAGGAAGGATCCACGTGCGAAGTACTGTAATATATGGCAGAGTTTTTGTTCTGTGTGGGCATGTTTGCCATGTAAATACTGGGAGAAATCAGGTCTTCAGGCTTAGCAGATGGCTCCTTTTTCCCATTTAGCCATCGTGCCAGCCTAAGGCTGATTTCTGAGGAGCAATTCGTATAAGATAGTCCACTTTTGCAAAGCAGTATTTCCTTGAAGAGGGCAAGTTTCTAAGCCTTTGTTCTGTACCCTCCCCTACTAGGAAAACTCATCTTGAACAAAAATCTAGCTGTTCATTGTCATTTAACTCTTCCAAGAGAGCTCTTCTCTTAGTATTAAAAAAAAAAAAAAAGTTAATTTGAAGTCGGTGGCACATGCCTATAATCCCAGTGTCCTGGGAGGCAGAGGCAGGCCTGGTCTACAAAGTGAGTACAGGACAGCCAGGGCTACACAGAGAAACCCTGTCTCAAAAAAAAAAAAAAAAAAAATCAAACAAAAATGTTGATTTGAATAGCAAGTATAACTTGCTGTGTTTGCTGATTTCAGTGAGGACAACACATGGGAGCCAGAAGAGAACCTGGATTGTCCAGACCTCATTGCTGAGTTTCTGCAGTCACAGAAAACAGCTCATGAGACAGATAAATCAGAGGGAGGCAAACGCAAAGCTGATTCTGATTCCGAAGATAAGGGAGAGGAAAGCAAACCAAAGAAGAAGAAAGAAGAGGTAAGGCTAGAACTAGGAATCTTCAGCCAGAGGCCTGGTAATTCTAGCAGTTTGGTTCCATCTCCTAGCCTCCCCTTCATATTTTTTTTATTCTTTTTAATTTTTCTTTTAGATAAGATCTTGCATAGAAGCCTAGGCTGGCCTGTAATTCAGTATATAGCCCCAGCTGGCCTCAGATTTGTGGCAGTCCTCCTTTTGTAGCCTCTAAGTGTTGAGATTACAGGTTTGAGCTGCCATACTGGACTTTCTTCCTTTGAATCTCAGAAGTTATGTCCTTTCTTTCTATAGAAATAAGCTGATGTTTTAAAAGAGTTTGGGGTTAACTCTACACACCTGTAATCCTAGTACTCAGGAAGAGGGAAGCAGGAAAGTCGGTGATCAGAGGCCTGGGTTATAGGAGACCTTGTCTCAGCAAAACAGTGAAACAAAAAGGATTTGGGGCATACTCTTGTGAAGTGATCTAATCTTGCTTTCCGTTATCCAAGTGCAGAAATGATAACATGTAACGTTTATTAGAGACACTTGACAGCAACTGGAGTCCTTTATTTTCAGTAGATGGCTTTCAGTGTTTTGATCATTAAAGATTAGAGGTGGCTGTCTTCTAATTTGTATCTTAAGTAATTTGCCTTTGATGAGACAGTTGTGAACATTTCTTTTGAGGTGTATGGCCCATTCATGGGAGGAGGACCTCATGTACTTCAGACTTTTGACATGTAATGTGGGTAGCAGAGGAAACCGTGAATGAATGTTTGTGATTACATTTCTTAGAAACCCAGAAATAACTTCAATCTGGATGTAGTCCTATGTCAATAAAATTGTTCTACCCATCTGGTCCTTACAGCCAGAAAAGCCACGAGGCTTTGCCCGGGGTTTGGAGCCAGAGCGGATTATTGGAGCTACTGACTCCAGTGGAGAGCTCATGTTCCTCATGAAATGGTGAGTCTACCAGTGGCTCTGTGTGGTTGTTTTTTCCCTTCTCCCCATCTGTTCTATGCCAGAGGAAAAGAGCTGGACCTTCGAAATTCCAGTCGCCCAGGTGTGAAATCTTTTAAGATGACATAGTCCTTCGATAGTGACCCTCTGCCTGACTACCAACCTGGACTCATGAGTTACAGGTAGGGGCCCTTAGGATTTTCAGATCTTTGCCCTTTTTTGTTTTGTTTTGTTTTCTTCTTTTTTGTAGGTGGGAGAGGCTATGGAGAGGAATCACGTTTCAGTTCTGTTAATAAAGAAAAAAATTCTGAAATGTGATTGAATCACCCTCTTTCTCTGCCACCTTCTTAGTAAAAATCAGGCTGCCCCATAAACAAGATTCTGCTCATGTTTGAGGGTTAGGAAAGAATTTATAGAATTTATTTTGAATGCTAATTTACAAAACCAGCCAGCAGGGGTCAGCAAGGCCTCTTCACTGTTAGTGAGCATGATGTGAGCCGCTTTCTGTTTTCTGTGTATGAGTGGGAACAGCACAGGCTTGTTCTAAATAGAAAGATGTGTAGTGTTTGTCGGCAGCATTGACAATCATCTGTTGGACACGCTTGTATTTGCTTATTTTTACGTTCTGGCAGTATAGTAGGTTTCTATGACTAGCATGTACCACATTATTACTAGGTAATGGGAAATTTTTCATCTGCATTATATCATGGGGTTATTGTCATATGATGTCCATTTTTGGCCAGAATATTGTTAAGCAGCCCATGACAGTACTTTCACAGTTTAAGGAAAAGGGGTTCAAGTCAGTAAAATTAATTATTTTTGTTTGTTTGTGTTCTGGTTGTTTTGAGACAGTTTTACTCTAGCCTAGGCTTGCCTTGAACTTGAAATCTTCCTGCCCCACACTCTGTGCTGACATTATAGGGAAATGTCACCATTCCGGACTAGGAAGAGTAAGTGTTAAGCGATTGCTAGTAAAATAGGATTCTCAAGGCTTTGTCCTTTGATTGGTCTTGAAATTTCTCTGAAACTGTTAATGTGTACTAGGTCTTCCCTAGATGATGGCTGAAAAGGTTTAATTTCAATATAGGTGAAGGTCTGTGTCACAATTAACTAACCACCTATTTTCTTCCTGTGTGTTTCTTTAGTATTTATTGAGTCTGACACTCATTTAGCTTATTTCCTGTAACTTAATTAGAGAAAAGAAAAACTGAATAATATGTTTTAAGTAGTCCAGCTAGTATACACTTGTCCTGTATATGCCAAGTATGAGTTATAGGAGTATCTCCATATTTTGTAGGATTGCGTTCTTAGTCAGGTATGGTTATGCACACTTACAGTGTATGCTATAATATATGGCATAATATATATCTCAGCACTCAGATAAAATAGAAGTATCACAAGCTGGAGGCCAGTCTGGCCTAGAGTGTGATGAAGTCTTAAAAGCAGAGAACAGCCAGTCATCATCATCCACGTGTGTAATTTTAGCACTAGAGGACAACTTGGATTATAGAGTTATGACTTTCACTCAAATAACAAAACAGAAAGGGCAGGGGAGGGTGTAGGGGATTACATTCTTTAATTTTGCTGGCTCACTACTATATCTAAATTTAAGATTTGGATGTTAGGCTAGATGTGGCTCAGAGGTAAAGGTTTTGATCCCAAGCCCTGCAGAATGACAAAACAAAGCAAACCCAAACCTTTGTGATAGGGATTTGGCTTGCCTAGCATATGCAAGGCCCATGGTTTAAGCCCTAGCACCCACTCTCTTACCCACAAAAGATAGAATGTTGATTGTAAAATCTAAGTTTTAAAAAGTTACACATGGCTAGGTGTGGTGGTTGCATACCTTTGATCCCAGCACTCAGAAGTAGAGGCAGTGGATCTCTGCTAATTTGAGGCTAACCTGTTTACATATCCAGTTGTAGGACTACATTGAACAGCCGTTTTCAACCTGTGGGTCATGACCTTTTCAGAGGCCTAACAAACCTTTCACAGGATTCCCAATTCAGATGCCCTGTTTATCAGATAGTTACCGTATGATTTATAACAGGGGCAAAATTACAGTTGTAAAATATCAACAAAATAATTTTGTAGTTGGGGTCATCAAAGCATTAAGAAAGTTGAGAACCACTGACACTCAAAACAACAACAAAAGTGATCCATGTACACACCATGGTTCAGTGTGATTGTAAAACACTTCCTGAGCATACACATGGCCTTGGCTTTCGTTCTTAGCACCACATACATGTACTTTAAAAATATATGTATGATGGGCTGGAGAGATGGCTCAGCATTTAAGATAACTGGCTTCTCTTCCAGAAGACTCAGTTCCCAGCACCTACATGTAGCTCACTAACTTATGTAACTCTAGTTCTAGGGATTCAAATACCCTCTTCTGGCCTCCAAGAACACAAGACATGCATGACATGTACATACATATATGCAGGCAAAACACTCATACACATAAAAAATTTTTTTTAATTATAACATGATTTTCCAGGAAAGTGGAGATTCCTGTCCATTTCTGAAAATAGAAAATATTTCTAAGTAGTAAAAGAACTTAAATTGAGAGCTATGGCCTAGGCACCTGTAGGATTCAATGTGCCCCACCTTCTTGGTATAGTTTCTTGTGGAACCTTACCCAGATTAGCTTATTCTCTAGTTCCCTGTGGCTTTGAATTCTTGTTCATTCATGGTCAGGTTCTAGAGGTTTGAGGTGGTACCTTGCTACATTCTGTCATGTATCTTTTGCCTACACGCCATGCCACTGCCTCTGAATGGGACAGGCTCAGTGAGTTGAAGATAAATGGATAAGAGTTTTACTTCTAGTTACTCCCTATAATGAATATCATTTTTAGAATTTAAGAAAATTTGGCTGGGCAGTGGCAGCACATACTTTAATCTCAGCACTCCGGAAGCAAAGGCAGGCAGATAGATCTTTGTGGGTTCGAGGCCAGCCTGATGTACAAATCAAGTCCAGGACAGACAGGGCTACACAGAGAAACCCTGTCTCAAAAAACAACAAAAAGACCATCAAAATTTGGGAAAATAATAGTTACTTTATAGTACCCTCTTTTTCTACCTTCCCATGTTGGAACAATCTTTTACACTACATGGATGTGATTGAGCAGGTGGTATTTGGTGGTGTTAAACAGTGTTTTATGAGTAAACAAGAATGTGCCAGATTGGTATTAAGTTCTCTTTCAAAGTCAAGATTTCTGTGGGATTTCTGGCTGGAGTTAGAAAAGTAAGGCACAGCTTCTTGTCTACCCTCCGAAATGCTTTTTGTTGTTTTTTGTTTGAGACAGGGTTTTTTTTTTTTTTTTTTTTTTTTTTTTTTTTTTTTTTTTTTTTTTTTGGTGTAGCTCTGGCTTTCCTGGGATTCTCTCTCTCTATAGACCAGGGTGGTTTCAAACTCAAAGATCCACCTGCCTCTGCTTCCTGAGTGCTGGGATTACAGGTGTGTGCCACCATGCCCACCATTTTATCCTTTTTTTTTTTTTTTTTAAGATAGTGACTGGTCTCTCTTAGGCCTTTCTTAAAGGTTTTAAGTACAGTAATGTAACCTAATCTGGTTTCCGTTTTGTTTTATTAATCTGCATGTATACCTGCAGGTAGGTATACAGACCTACCTGTATAGGTATACAGAAGAGGGCATCAGACCCCAGTATAAATGGTTGTGAGCCACCTTGTGGCACGTGGGTGCTGGGACCTCTGGAGGAACAGACAGTACCCTGAACCACTGAACCATCTCTCCAGTTCACCCTTAGAGGATTTTTTAACAAGGGAAGATCTTTAGATCTTTGGGGGTATTGTGACAAAACTTGCCCAGTAAATGCTGCTTGCATCCTGCTTTCTTAAATTTTGTTTCTGCAGTTAACTTTTAAAGCCCCATTCCCTGGGTGGTCCTAATTAGTAGGCCACAACAGCTGATCTCAAAGTCTCTTTATGCTTTGTTCTGCAGGAAAAACTCTGATGAGGCTGACCTGGTCCCTGCTAAGGAAGCCAATGTCAAGTGCCCACAGGTTGTCATATCCTTCTATGAGGAAAGGCTGACGTGGCACTCCTACCCCTCAGAGGATGATGACAAAAAAGACGACAAGAATTAGCCCTCTTGAGTGCCCACCCCTGTCACCTTTGACTGTGGGTTTCCCGTGGGGAGGGAAGGAGTTGTACCTGTCTTGACCCCATAGGGGTGGCTTGAGAAGATGTCCTTTGAAGAGCCAGCATAGTTTCTGTGCCCTGCAGCAGCCCAAGTGCTTTACATTGTTCAAGCTGTATAGTCTGCACACCTATCCCAGTGGAGGGGAAAGGGTAAGTGTTTCAAGGCAACCAGTTCTGCGCTTTCTTAAGAAAGTGGAGGGCCTTCCATGAAGGACAAAACCTGCAGAACCGGGGTGTGGGAAAGCAAGATACTGTCGACCTTCAAAGAGCATCTCCACAACCCACAGCCTTCTTCCCAATAGTGTTAACTGCATTTTTACAGCCTAGCATGTGTGTAGTTTTTGGCTATTACTGGTATATTAATTGGGGTGGGAGGGTTGGGGCAGGGAAGGGAGATGGGTAGAATCATTTTGGTTAAAATTTGGGGCCTGATTGGGGAAATGGTGAAACAGTAGAAAGAACATATAACTAATAAATTGGTTCTATGTTGAGAATATTTTGCCTTTTCAAAAAATGTCATTTGCACCATAAATGAGGACTGTAAGAGACTGTTAAAAAAAATCCTGTGAATGCTGAAACCTACAGCCAAGGTGCTCCCTACCTGAGCTCATTGTGGCCCACAGAGGACAAAGCCAGTTCCCTGAATTACCAAAGCTGCCATTGGATGACGGAAACAGACTGAAGAGGGAAAGTTTTACTGGGGAGTATATACAGGCAGACCATTCTATTCTGCCTTAGAGGTGCTAATTCCTGAAATTGGATGGGGAAAAACAAAAATGTTTTTTCAATTACAAAGTTATAAATATCAGTTTGTCCATCCAAGCCATTGGCTCAAGTGTTGTAGGAGGGCCTGTGAGAGATGGGGAGATGGGAGCCTGTGCTCCTGGGGCAGAAACTCTTGGGGCCTTTGGGCCTTTCTTTTTTTTTTTTTTTTTTTTTTTTTTTTTTTTTTTTGCTTTAGGGGCTTGGTTTTTTTTTTTTTTTTTTTTTTTTTTTTTTTTTTTTTTTTTTTTTTTTCTGTTTTTCAAGTTTTGAAACCTGAAACTGCTTGTGGCGGGTTCAGTTACCGACAGCACAAATTTCATTGAGTCAATTCAAGGGTTGAATGACTTCACAAGCCCTGGTCTCAGGAGATTAACTTTCATATTGGGTTAGTGGTACACTTGAGAATACAAAATATTCAGATTAACTGATGTCCAACATACTGTCTTGAATCATGAGATCCATTAATTTTTAGTATTGTCTAAACCTACATAGAACTACAATGTAAAATCTTTTTAAGCATGTGTTAGATGTATGTGAAAAAAATTGTTTTAAGTGTAAACTTCATACCATATTGTCAGTTTTTGTCTTAATAAAACTATAGATTTATAATTCTTGATTTCTGTCTTTTTTTTTTTTTTTTTTTAAAGAGTAGCTCTCCTTCCCCTGAGTTGCTCAGTCTGGCCTAGAATTTTGAACCCTGTGCCTCCTCCCAGATATGGAATTACTGGTGCACGCACTACCACAACGGGAATGGTTAACTCACCAGAGGCCCCTCTTGCCTCAGTTCAGGTTACTAGAAGTTTCCATGGCTTCATGACTACAGGTGGACACTGTAGGCTGAAAATCTGGTGCTCTAATCTTTTAAATGGTCTCAGTTTATTAATGTAGTAAGTACTTGAGCATTTATAATTGCTGCACATGTTAAGAACTGTTACATCATTCTGTCTTTCATATTGCTGGGAAATTATTTACTGATAATACTTCCAAATATGGCTTATTTGAAAATACATGTTTTGGGCTGGAGAGATGGCTCAGAGGTTAAGAGCACTGGCTGCTCTTCCAGAGGTCCTGAGTTCAATTCCCAGCAACCACATGGTGGCTCACAACCATCTATAATAAGATCCAGTGTCTTCTTCTGGCGTGCAAGTGTATATGCAGATAGAACATTGTATACATAATAAATAAATAAAATATATATTAAAAAAAAAAAAAAAAAAAAAAAGAAAATACATGTTTTATGGAGTAGCTTAATCAATTGGATGATTTAGCAAATATCAACACCAAAAAGTTTTAGGAATTTGCACTGCTTTAAACACTGATTGAATGTCATCTATCTTTTTGTGGGGGTAGGGGTTCGAGACAGGGTTTATCTGTATACCGCTGGCTGTCCTGGAATTTGGCCTTGTAGACAGGCTGGTGTTGAACTCACAGAGATAGCCTCTACCTCCAGAACACTGTAGGATTAAAGGCATGTGCCACCATACCTGTTTGTCCTCCATCTTGTTAATACCATTTTTTTCTGCCTATAATCCTGGAGCCCAAATAGGAATATATTTTTTATTACTATTTAATTTTATTATCTTGCTATATGGTGTTTTGTTTGCATGCCTGTCTGTGCACCAAGTTTGTGTCCAGAAGAGCATTTGATACTCTGGAACTGGAGTTATAGGCTGTTAAGACAGACCTAATATGGGTGCTACGAATCAAACCAGGATCCTCTCCTAGAGCAGCCACTGTTCTTAACCACTGAGCCATGCCTCAAGCCCCTGTTGGTTTTGGCTCTGTCTTAATACATTAGTATGTACGCACATGTTGAAGTCAAAAGACAACTTTGTGGAGTTGGGTTCTGGGAACCAAGCTCAGATTGCTTGCTGTGCTTCATGTGCCAAACCATTTAACCCATGTTAGTGACCTAGTCCCCCCCAAGTACTAGGGTTTACAGGAATGTGTCCAAGGGCAGTTTGAAGTCTCACTGTAACCCTGGGTATCCTGGAACTTCCTGTGTAGACCAGGCTAGTCTTAAAAACTTGGGATCCTCTTGTCTCTGCCTCACAGGTGATGGGATTGTGCGAGTGTCCCACCATGCCTGCCTTGTTTTTGTTCACTTGTGTGCTTTTTAATGTGTACTGAGGGCAGGTATCTGAGGACTCAGATTCCCCTCGGAGCTAGAGCATTTTGGTCACATGTATGTCATAACCACACGCCAAAGGTGGTCAGAAGTTGTCACTGAATTCCCTGAAACTAGAGATACCTATGGTTGTGAGCTGCCACGTGGGAATTGAACCCAAGCCTTCTGGCTGTGCTCTTGATTGCTAAACCATCAAGTCCCCAGGACTCCCAGCTTGTCTCTGTATTGTTTTTAGGGTTTGTTGAGGAAGGGTCTCACTATGTAGCCCAGCCCAGGCTAGCCATGAACATGTGATCTTCTTACCTCAGACTGTTACTTTTGTTTTTTTTTTAAGGTGGTGTTATGTATATGAGTGTTTTGTCAGTGTGTGTGTTTGTATACCAAGTGCATGCCAGGTGCTCCAAAAAGAAAGAAGGAGGCATCAGCTCTCAAACTAGAGGTAAGGGTGGTTGTCAGCCATTATGTAGGTGAGTGGAACACAATCCTGGTCCTCTGCAAGAGTTACCAAGTGTGCTTAATCATTGCACCATCTCTCCAGCCCCAATCCTGAGGCCCTGAATTCATTGAAAAGAGGACACGGTTATTCTGTTTGGTGCCACCACTAAACTGAGACAACAGCTATTAAGCTCTGTTAATAACCCTTGGAACAAACTTCACAGGCATTTCTGGCATTCTTGACCTGTGGGAGACCCTTCTCATAGTCTGGAAAGATGGCTCAATGGTTAAGAGCACATACTGCACTTGGGGAAGACCCAAGTGGAGTTCCCAGCACCCAGATCAGGTGGCTCACAACCTGATCTGTTCAGTACAGCTCCAGGGGATCCAACACCCATTTTTTGCTTATGCTGGCACCTGCACCCAAGTGTACATATCCACACACAAACATACTAGTCTGTTTTTTTTTTTTTTTTAAATCTCAAGGGTGGTGGTGGCAACATGCCTTTAAATCACAGCACTTAGGCAGACACAGGTGGATCTCTGAGTTCAATGCCAGCCTGGCCTACAGAGCGAGTTCCAAGACAGCCAGGGCTACACAAAGAAACCCTGTCTGGGGGGAAGGGGAGGAAATTTGAGAATAAAATTGTCTTTAGTGATGTTGTAGCTACACATGCAAAATTGTAACTATAAATACCTACAGCAAATCTTAACTGATCTTTATCAGGAAATACTCGGATTTCTTCAGGCAGTTCAAGTTGGGAAGATGGCTCAGCAGTTAAGAGTGCTTGCTGTTCCTGTAGAAGACTAGAATTCAGTTCCCAGCACCCATGTCCTTTGGAACATAATCATCTAATTCTAGCTCCAGGAAATGGATGTCCTCTTCTGGTCTCCACAGACAACCCAACAGGTATACACATGATGACTTCCATGAGATCTCACAATCATGGACCTAGAAAAGGACTTACTAATGTGGTGACAAGGTTGTTTGCTTGGTTTTGCTTCTGTGTTCTAGCCAAGTGTTCTCCCAACTTCCCAACTGAGCTATCAGCCCCCCCCCCCCTTTTTTTTTTTTCCTTTCTAGGGAAGGTCTAAATCACAGCTTAGCACTGAACTCTCATGCCTGTGCCTCTCAAGTGCTGGGATTAGAGGTGTGGGCCAACACACAAAGCTAACATGAGAATCTTGGTGTCCTATAACTGTCAAAGCTTGGGTTGGAGAGATGGCTCAGAGGTTAAGAGTACTGTCTGCCATTCTAAAGGTCCTGAGTTCAATTCCCAGCCACCACATGGTGGCTCACAACCATCTATAGTAAGATAGATGGAATGCAGGTGTACATGCAGACACAACACTACATAATAAAATCTTTTTTTTTTAATGTCAGAGCCTGTTAGAATCTTGCTCTCCCCAACTTCAGTTAAACTTCTGTTTAATGTTGTAAGTGGACTACACAATAACTACAGAAGTATTTGAAGTACTTTTTTTCCTGTGCGTGTATATACATGTGTAGGGGTGTACACGCGTCTAAAAGCCAGAGGTTCATGTGTCTGTTTTACTGAGGCAGGCCAGTGGTACAAGTGCCATCTTTCCAGCCTTGAAATCTTTGTGCTCACTAGTACTTGAATTGCAAAGGCAAATGGGGTCTGCATTAAAAAAAAATCTACCATTTTTTTTTTTTTTTTTTTTTTTTTTTTTTTTTTTTTTTAGCAGCTGGTGTGTGTACGTTTCCAGACAGGATTCCTCTGATTAACAGTCCTGGCTGTGCTGGAACTAGCTCTGTAGATCAGGATGGCTTTGAACTCACAGAGATCTGCCTCTGCCTCCCAGTGCTGGGAGTAAAGGTGTGAGCTACCACAAACCACTAGCAGCTGATGATTTTTTTTTTCTTGAAGATATGATCTCATAAGAATTTTAGTAGGGCCAGGCCCAGCACATACCTGTGTTCCCATCACCGAGGGGCCAGAGGCAGATCTCTGAGTTCAAGGCCAGGCTGGTCTACAAAGCAAGTCCAGAACAGCCAAAGCTACACAGAGAAACCCGGGGGGGGGGGGGGGGGGGGAATGTAACCAGCTTTTTTCATGGGTGTTGGGGGATCAGTTCTTCAGGCTGGTGGCATGAGCACTTGACTAAAAAGCCATTTCCCTGACCTTGATATGTTTCTTTACGGGAGGGCATGGACATGCCATGCGCACATATGAAGGTCAGAAAACAACTTGGCAGGAGTGGGTAGTCTTGGAGTCTTAAGAGTTTATAGCTTAATTATGTTTTTATATTTGTTTTGTTGTTTTTGTTTTTCGAGACAGGGTTTCTCTGTAGCTTTTGGCCATCTTGGACTCGCTACATCTTTGTAGACCAGGCTGGCCTCTGAACTCACAGAGATCCACCAGCCTCTGCCTCCTTGAGTGCTGGGATTACAGGTGAGTACCACCACACCTGGCTGTGTTGGGGTTTTATGTGATGGGGTCCAGGAACTACCAGTCCACTTGCTTTCCCCAGCCCCCAGTGTTGGGACTAGAGGACTGCCCTATGCCTGTTTGATGCAGTGCTGGGGAGGAGACCAGGGGCTGCTTTTCTACTGGACTCCATCCCAGCTTCCTCTACTCACTTTGTTTTACCCCGACAATTTCATGTTTGCCAGTGTGCCTAGCATATCTTAATAGTCCCTTGCAACATTGTGAAACTCTCTATAAAGCATTTAGTTCTCATAATGAAAGAGAAAGAGGAAATTGTTGCTACAATACTCTGCAGCTAGAATTCTGAAATACACACCTAGCTTGTTCCTCCCTATGTGTATGCCCTGCAATTCCAAGTGCGAGGATTGCAGGTGTCACCCCTACAATCCTACATCTTGCCTTCCAAATACAAAATACAAGTCACTTAAGGCATGTGAGCAGGAGGAGTATTTCTTAGACCAGTGATTCTCAACCTTCCTAACTTTCTATGACCCTTTAATACAGTTCATGTCGCAAGCCCAACCATTTCATTTCCATTGCTGTTTCCTCACTTTAATTTTGCTACGTTATGAATCTATGAATAGTGGTACAAATATGTTTTCTGAGGGCCTAAGGCAACTGATGTAAAAGGGTCTTCCGACACCCTCCACCAGAGGTCGTGACCCACAGGTTGAGAACCACTGAGGCTCAGATGCAGATGGTATATAGCCTGGTACATATGTAGGCTATATTTGTGTGTGTGTTTCATCACTGACAAACGCAGTCACTATATGGGCTGCAAATAATGACTCAGGCTAGAGTCAGCATTCAGTAACAACTATCAGGTAAAACCACGTTTAGTGTTCTAGCTCTGACAGGAGCTTCAGATGCAGAGCTGTAACCTGTCACATCTACTATACCACTGCAATGTTCTGCAAGTCCAATCTCCTTGTCCAATCGTTTAAAAGTTCTTTGTCTCTTTTAATCAGTCACAGTCCTATAAATTGCTAAATGATGAAAGCAAATTAAAGAAAATGATCTTGATTGAAAAGAAAAGCACAATTGGCCTCTCCCCACAGGGACAAGCAGAACAAGCCATTTGCTTTGTTAGACATAGACAGCAAAGCAAGGTCCAAATACTCAGTTTACATTATGTGCTAATTTTTTTTTTTTATGTGCTTTCAAAACTTAGAATCAAACTACAGGCTGTCTGCTAGGTAAGTACTCTGCCACAGGGCTACCCTCAGCTCTGTGGGTTTGTATTAAAAAGCCTGTTTTGCATTGTGTTCTTTTTGGTGTATGGTACTTTATAATGGTACCAAAGCTATTGCTTCCCCAAATCATTTAGTTATTGATGGACTCTGTGGTAGACCAGGCTAGTCCTCCTGCCTCTATGAGTGAGTGCTGAAATTAGAACCGTGCGATACCATGCCCAGCATAAGTGTTTTTATGTAAATATGTATTCACCATGTTTGAAGGTGCCCACAGAGGCCAGATTCCCTGGAGCTGGGAGTTATAGGTGGTTGTGCGCTACATGACATGGCTGTCAGGAACCAAACTCGGGTCCTCTGGAATAGCAGCAAGTGACCTTTCCTACTGAATCTCTCCAGGGACCCCAAAATGAAATTTTTGTTTTGCTTTTGTTTTATCAATACAGTTATAGGCTATAGGGTTTCTCCATGTAGCCTTGGCTGTCCTGGAACTCGCTTGTAGACTATGCTGGCTGGCCCTGAACTCAGAGATCTGCCTGCCTCTCCTTCTCAAGTGCTGAGATTAAAAGCATGTGCCATTGCCACCCAGCCCCAAAATAAATTCTGCTCGTACTTGAAGCAGGATCGTGCAGTATAGCCCTGGCTCTCTAAAACTTGCTATGTACATAGACCAGGCTTGCCTCAGACTCACAGCAATCTACCTCTGGCCCCACCCCAAATAAAATTTTAATTTGCAGTTTGGCTTGCTTGCCTTGCTTTGTTTGCATAGTCTAAGGTCAAGCAGGCAACTTTGAGGCCTGGCACTGGCACAGTAGTCCACTGTTTCAGTTACTAGTTACCACTTCAGCCCGCACCTCAGGATTGGAAGAGATATGGCCAGCAGTTCCAAACCTGTATTTAAAACAAAAGGCACCTGGCAGTGGCGGCACACGCCTTTAACCCAGAGCACAGGAGACAGGCCGATGGACCTCAGAGATCCTCCTGGCATTAAGGTGTGCACCACTATGCCCAGCAAGTAAATCTTATTCAAAACAGACAAAATCTTTACCACAGATATGGTGGTATACACCTTCTTTTGTTTTGTTATGGGATTATTTTTATTTTTATTTAGACAGGGTTTCTCTGTGTGTAGCCTTGGCTGTCCTGGAAGCCTGCTTTGTAGACCAGGCTGGCCTCACAGAGATCCACCCGTCTCCCAAGTACTGAGATTAAAGGTGTGCACCATTAGACTGGAGAGGTGACTCAACGGTTAAGAGCATTGTCTGCTCTTCCAAAGGTCCGGAGTTCAATTCCCAGCACCCACATGGTGGCTCACAGCCATCTATAAAGTGAACTGATTCCCCCTTCTGGCATACAGGTTGTACAGGCAGTTGAGCACACATATACATAAAATAAATATCTTTTAAAAGAAAGTGTGCATCACCATTCTCGCGGTACACTCCTTTTTCAGTTCCAATACTCAGAGCTCTGGCTGCCTGGTTCAATGGTTCAAGGCCATTTTGGTCCACAAAGTAAGTTCCAAGCCAGACAAAACTACATACTAAGACCATTTCTCAAAAAACCCAATAGATAAATAAATACTTTTTTTTTTTGTAAGGCAAGCTGTGTTCTCATTCTGGAGACACAGAACACTATGTTTTTTCTAACCAATGTAAGCAGACAGTCGCTTTCAAAAGCAGCTCTACAAGGGCTAGAGCTCCACTCATTCTCTCACACAAGCCCACAGGATTCCTAAATACTCAACAGCAGAGTTCAAAACCACAGGCAAGTGTGCGGTGGGTGAGGGGAGAAAGGGTTAAAGGTGCTGGTTCATCATATATCAACAAAATGAAGGTCAGTTTGTGGGGACTCCTCACTAACCACATGGACCAATGATAGGAGAAACAGACTTAAACACTCCTACTCCTGACAGTAGGGCGTAAGGACTCTGCTACAGAATTTTCATACCTGGCCAGGTAATACATACCTGGAATCCTGGTACTTGAGAGACTAAGGCAAGAGGGATGCCATGGGTTGGCAGCCATCTTTGGCTACCAATCAAGACCAATGGCTGGAGAGATGGTCAATAATTAGGAGCACTTGCTGTTCGCTGGGTGGTAATGGCACATGGGATTAAAGAATCTCAGCACTCGGGAGGCAGAAGCATGAAGATCTGAATTTAAGAGAAGCCTGGTCTAGAGGGAGTTCGAGAATAACGAGGGCTACACAGAGAAACCTTACCTTCAAAAACAAAAGCAAAAAAAAAAAAAAAAAAAAAATTGCTGTTCTTGGAGTAAAGACCTGGGCTCCATCTATAAGGTGACTCACAACCCAAGGAATCCAATGCCCTCCCTGGCCTTTGCTGGCACCAGCACACGTGGTACACAGACACACATGCAGACAAGATGTGAGCACAACAAAAAATTAGAAATAGTTTTAAATGTTTCCACACTTGGCTCGGACAGAAGGTTGTAGAGAGACGGCCATTGCACTAATAATTGTATGTAGAACCTAACAGGGTCTCGGCATATATACCCAGGAAAGCCTCAACCTGTAGCAACCTGAGTTGGGGGGTTCTAAGTGTGTGTCCACTACTTGCAGTGGCTAGTTTCCTTTCATAGATACCGAAAAAGCCTCTGCTTCACTGGTGAGGCCCGTGTGGCACAGTCTGATGCAATGGGTCAGTCTTTTTCTAAGGGTAAGACATGGAAAAATCTTTCGGGTGAAGTTTAGGAACTGCTGAACTAAGACAAAGATTTCCCCATGCCCACCCAAGGCCCAGCTGCACAAGCAGGTTGGTCAAAACTAAGAGCTGATCTTCTGTCTGGTGCCACAACCCCTCCCTATTGTCTTAGGTGAGTGAGTTAAAGGTAGAAGCCCTCTTAAAGGCCTAATTTCTGCTAGAGGCAGTCTAGATGCCGTAAGACCAGCCCTTCCTAACTAGAAATTGAGTGTGTTAAGCAGTCAGTGTTGACACCTCAAACTCATAAGGACATCTATGGCATGGCAGCACTTTACTGTTAATAGGTCCCATGGATTTTGTTTGTTCGTTCTTCCAGACAGGGTTTTTCTGTATGGCTCTGGCTGTCCTAGAACTCACTCTATAGACCAGGCTGGCTTCAAACTCACGGAGATCTGCCTGCCTCTGCCTCCTGGAGTTCTGATTTTCCAATCATGACTCCAATCCAGTGCTTTGTGCCTCTCCAGCAGGGAAAGTTACTAGAGAAATCCACAGCACTGTCAGTCGAGCTTTAAAAATGAAGCAAGTCCTGTGAGAAGTCTCAACTGATAAACCAGGAAGAAGTCCACAGCAACTGCACGGGAGCTGAATGCAGTGAGTGTTCTGTGTTTCCTTTGTCAGCTTCCACCCACCTTCCCAAGGGAGCTCTACCTTAAACCATGCAAAGGCCAGTCTTCCCCCAACAGGGCCTGCTTCCTTGACTCTCATCACAATTTAAAAGGGGGAGGGGAGAGAGAAACTGCACTTAAGCTGAATCATCCATTTTATTTGATTTTATTTTGTCATGTGCTCACAGCATTTCTCTCTCTCTCTCCTCTCCCTGGCAGGTCACAGAGATAAATTAAAAATAAAATCTACAAGGAAAATAATTTATAAAAAGCACTCCCAGGCTCACGCTTCCTATCCCTACTGCTCAGTTAGGAGACTCCTCCCTTCTGCACAGGAAGGAGAATCAGTGCTTCCCCTGACTCACCCCTGCTAGTCTGGGGCAGACAGTACTCCAGAGCTGACCAGGAGTGGGGGGCAGCAGAGGCAAAGTTACAAAAAAAAAAAAAAAAAGAAATAAAAAAAAAAGAAAAGACAAGACACTGTGGTCCTAGAACCATCTGGCTATCTTGCTGCCCCTCACTGCCTCCCTCAGCGCTGTCCTCCAAGAGCCCAGGCTAAACAGGCTATGAAGAAGCTGCCTAAAGCCAAAAGGCTAGGGGAGGGTCATCTCCAGTTCCTTACATGCACTTCTTTTCCCAGAAAGAAACCCAAAAAAGAAAGCAAGACAAGACCTCGGGACGGAGGAGAAAAATCCCAAGTGTTTCCACAGTTACACGGAGTCTTTATGGCAAAGAGAACATTTAGCAGCTTTGAATATTGGGGCATCTCCTTTTTACTCAACACAAGCATCCTAGGCCCTATAAGTGAAACAGGGCACACGCCCTAAAACAAACAAACAAACAAAAAAAATCAAAGCGCAAGAAATTCTAAGAGGACTAGGTTTCCTTGCTGGGGTTTATAGGCTTTGTTTCCCCCTGTGACAGGCCCAGTTGTTAGTAGGCAGAGGGGCCTGAGGGAAGAGTCACTTCCCAGTGTTGTGCTGAACAGTGCCTGGAGGTCACTGAGGGCTTCTCCCTCCACACCATCCCCTTGCCTCTGTTTAGCCCCTGCAGAGGAAGCTGTAGGCCAAGTTCCGGTACTGCCAGAATAGCACCCCACTCCAGAGAGCTATAGGCAGCTAGTGAGGGTGGGTACCACAAAAGAGAGGAGATGGGGAGAACAGCATTTCCATGCAGGCTCTCATGAGGACAGTGGGAACCTCAGCTCTGGGATGGCTAGGGAGGGAGGTGGCTGAGGCAGGGCAGTGAGATCATGCTTGTTGGGGCTGCTGCAACACAGGCCTCATTAAATTCACTTCTATACCCTCTGCCCTCCTGTAGCCTGAAACCAAGTCAGTGTTGGGTCCCCCCTACAGCTTCCCATTTCAGTAACTAAAACTTTATAGGTGCCATCCAAAAGCTTCTTTCCGTTCAGGGGTGCCAGAGTTCAAACAGTTAAAAAGCCCTTCCAAGGCCCCACCATGTCTGTTTCCATAGCAATAGCTGTACCTAGGCCCACTGCAGTCACTTGCACTCACTGCCTCCAAAGCTGGCCAAAGCCCGTAACAGCCTGATTTTTTTGACTGCTTTGATTTTAGGGGTTTCCTTCCTTTTCTCCTTCCAGGAATGAGCTTTTCCACTACTTCCTCTCCTCTCCCAAGTTCTCTTTTTCCTTTTCACTGCACACAGCTCCTCTACCTCCAGCATGCCCACACCACCCTTCCCTCAGGAGAAAAGGAGTAGGCTGGGGGACCCCAATCACCCACACAGTCTGGTCATTTCCACCCACTCCCAGTGGGGCAGCTGAGCCAGACAGCGCCTGCGCCCGCCTCTTCGGTGCACTGACCCGCAGTCATCCCATCTGAGAAGATATATTGGATACGAAGGCATTTAAGTCCCCAATGTTAGGTCCAGGCCCAGCCCTTCTCCAGTTTCGGTCTTAGTGAGCATCCACCCCCTGCCTCCCCAGGCTCACTTCCTCCGGTCCTTTGGCTTTCTCTCCTGTCGCCGGGCCTGCTGGTCAGCCATCGTGCGAGGAATGAGGAGGACACTGCCATCCCCAGCATACTGAAGCGCATACTGACTGGGTGAGTAGGGCCTCCCATTCTCATCCCGCAGCCGCCCAAACACCTCCTGGTATAAACTCTGGACCTTCTGCTTCATCTGTCGAAGGGACCGCAGGAACTCTACCTTTTCTCGGAGCAATCGAGCCTTGTCTCGCTGCAAGTCCTCCACATCACGTTCTAGGTTCAGGATGGTGTCCAGCTTGCGCTTGCGGCAGTTCTGTGCAGCCATCTTGTTCTTGCCCCGGCGACGGATATCCCGGATGAGGCTCAGCTGGGCCTCGCTCAGCTGGTATTTGGACAGCAGCTCATTGAATTCCTCTACAGGCAGGTTGATGATTTTGTCATTGGTGAATGGGATCTTCATGGCTCGGGCTCTGTGCTCATCTCGGCTCATCTGCTTGTCCAGGAAGTCTGCCTGCTTTTCCTTGCTACCTTTCTTGAGGGTACTGGGTGGTGGTAGATCAGCAGAGTCAAGGGCACTGGGTGCCATATTGTACGTATGATTGTGGCCCACATGCTCTAAGTAGGGAAGGCAAGAGAGCTGAGAAGGATCCTGATAGCTCATGCGGCAGAACTTAGAGTATTCTGGCTGGTAGCCCACTGCACCCTCAGCCTCTTCTAGATCTAGGGTCTCAGAGTCAGAGCTGTAACCAACAGCACCTTCCTCAGAAAAGGAAGAAGAGGCAGAGGAGGAAGCAGAAGAGGAGGAGGAGGAGGAAGAAGAGGAAGAAGAGCTGCCTTCAGAGCTGCTCAAGGAGGAAGGACTATGGCTGGAGTCCAAGGAGAGGCCTGAGTCAGAGTCAAACTCCTCCTCAAGCTGGGAAGCCTGCACCGGATTGAAGCCCTCCTCAATGGCCAGGTCCATCAGGCTGATTTCATCCAGCATAGCTTCATCTAGCAGGCCACCCAGGGGGTCAGGCAGCTCAGGGCCTGATGTATCATTGGCCGAGCCATTGAGCTGTGATGGAAAGAAAAGCCCTGCTAGGTTGGTAGAGCCAAAGGTGGAGTTGAGACTGGTGGAGTTGCTGGGGACAAGTGGAAGCAGTGTGGAGCTGCTGGCCACAGGTAGGCTCTCCACCTCGGGGCTGAAGAGGGAGAAGTCCTGGCTGCAGCCCCCCAAGGATGCCTGATGCAGGCTGACATTCTGGTTGATAGGAGTGTTGGGTGCAAGGCTGTAGTTGGTGTTAAGAGGGTCTCCAGGAGGGGCATTGTACAGTATTTCACTTGCTGATGTATTCACTTCCATAGCCTGGAAGGGAAAATTGTACCAGCATTCAAAAGGAACAGACTAACACCCTGCAGGCACCCAACTAAAGAACAGCTCCCTGGGCAAAGGAGCAAAAAACTGTACAGCAAAGCCCCCAGCTTAGACCAACAGGCCTGGCACAGGGGGTTCCTAACTATGGACTTCACCCTAATAAAGAACTGACCAGCTCCTGTGTGGCTAGATTCACATATCGTGGCATGAAATGGAGTATACACACTGAACAGATCCCCTGCTACAAAGCTTGCTGTGTAATCACATCATAACAACTGAGGGCTAAAGGCAGCTCAGTGGTAGAGCAGGCTCCATCCCCAGCATTACAAAAAAAAAAAAAAAAATTAACCAGCAAAAAGTTATTCGATGGTGGCAGGCCAAATGGAACTGCCAGTGACACTCTTGTCACGTAGTGCTTTAGAATCAGCTAGCTGACTGCCTGCCTAAAGGAAAAGAAGTGTAACTCCATGACAGGCCATACGCGGTTATAACTCAATCCCACCCAGCCCCCAGGGATGCCTGGAATCAATCCCTCAAGAGTCCCTACTTTCCTACTGACTAGCCAGAGAAAACTGGTAACATCCCCAAGAGGGGGAACATGACCATATGCTGGATTATCCTACACAGAGCTCGGCAGGCTATGCTTTTCTGAAAATCCTACCTGCATTTCCATGATGGACATGAGATCTTGCCACTGCTGTTCCAAATCAAATGGTGACTCTGTCCCCGTCAAAAGAGGAGAGAGAAGGCTGTTCTGAAGGGCGGGGGACTCACTCTCACTAGGCACTGCTTCTGTGATGCTGGAAACGCCTGCTGGGAACTAAGGCACAACACAGGTTTGAATGTGAAGAGACCACCACTTGCTTCCTCCTAGTGACTACTATCTGGCTCCCTGCCTCAGCAGCCAGGGTAAGGTCAGAGCTAAGAACCAGCCCTGCACCTAAAGGGGTACATGTGTGCAGGTTGTGCTATTTGCTCAGTGGGCTCTCTGGTCCTGCTCACCTCTGCACTGTCTCCAAAGGGGCCGATGACCTCCAGCAGCCTATTAAGATACTTTTCCAATGACAGGGCTGTCTGTTCCTCCCCACCAGGCACCTGTGGCAATAACAACTGTCCACCTGACTAGCCTGGGTCCTGCTATCAAGGACGGATACCTCCCTCCTAAGCTGCTGTAGGTCTGCTGTGTCCCAGTCACTCTGAATGGCTGACCTGAGTCTCCTACCCCCAGGGACAACAGAAGGAATGCAGGAGTATTCTAAAATGCTAGACACTTTGCCTGTCTGCAATGTCTACTGCCAAGACTTCGTGTTTCTGAGTCCATGGCCCACTGTGCCTTTATAGACCCTAAGCAAAAATACATTCAGGTTCACTGCAAAGATACAACTCTCCTCCAGAGCAAGTTCTCTGGAAGAAGTCCAGCCTGGTGAGTCTGGGGAAGAGAGAGAGCAGAGAGCAGTGTCAGAGGCGCAGTACCTGTGCAGGGAAGCTCTCCCCTGTCTCTCCATCTACTAGCAGGTCTCGGGCCAGAGCTTCCGCGCCCTCGCCTGCCCAGGTGTTCTCTCGTTCTCCTCCATCTTGCAGTTCCTTATCCACATCCTGTTCCTTCTGGCGGTGACTGTAGTCAAAAACCTCACGCCCAGCCCCCAGATCAATATCCTGTCGCCAAAGGATGTCAATCAGATCTATATCCTGAAAGACAGATCAAGATGACTTTTAGGTTTCCAGTAGCCCCCACCCCAAGAGGAGAGCTCCCTGTCCTATGCCCTCAGAGGTCCCACCTACTGACACTCTACTTAGCCCTGGCAGGGCCACACCCGGGCCTGTGTCTGTTAGCCTTTCTCCCCTGCTTCCTCTGCACCAGCAGGCATCATTCATCCATTCCCAGGCAACCTTCCACCAAAAAATAAATAAATAAAAATAAAAAGAGTTATTACTAAATACTAACATATCTACCATCACACAGGTCTTCAGGTTTAGAATGTGGGCCAGAGTCACACCCAAGGTAAAGGGCAGGGCTGCATCACCCCTAACAAGGAAGAGGAGGAAGCAAGAGACCCCTTTCATTTTAGGAGCAGGAGACCCTGAAAACACAGACTGTCTGACCATGGCAAGCAAGGGCAAACTGCCCTGTGAAATTGCTTAGCAGTGACCAGGCTTGCATCAGCCTGTGGTGCCACTGCATTTGCATAAAGGGGTGGGGTGGCCTGGAGAGGAAAATCCCTGCATTTCCAACCACCTGATGCAGCCAATGACAAGATGGGCTGTCTCCAGCCCTTCCTATAGCCATTCCCCCTTCACAGGCTGACAGCTGGAGTAAGCTTGAACATCCACAACTATTAAAGGCCCAGCCTCACCTCAAGATCCCTGACAGAATTAACTGATCCTAGCAAGCTCCCTCAATGCCAAGGGAATCTCAGATAGTCAGATGATCCCCCATCAGTAGTACCCCACCCCTGCTTAGGCCAATCTCACCGCGTCCCCTTAGAACAATGCTACCTCCATCCCTCTCTCCCATACCACACCCGAGGACTCACCATCTCCCCATCAGTCAACCCACTCAAGGACATAACTCTCATTGCTGAGCTCGGACTGCAACCTTGGACATTAAAATGCCTCCTTTCACTTTGTTCTGTGACTCCTAGATAGTTCCTGCTCTAACTGCCACCCCCACTGACATCAGCACAGAACCCTAGTAGAGCCACTTGGACTCTACCCCTCCCTTTAGGAGTCTTCTCAACAAGCCGGAAGGGACCCTTAAGTGTTGCCTTCCTTTCAGGGATTTAAAAGCACACACTTTCCACTGAAAAGTATCTTTAGACCAAACCCACCACTCTACCCACAAGCAGGGGCTGTACTCTTTCCTACCACCCCATCCTAAGACCCCCCAAAACCTCCCATATGTACCTCTCCCTTAAGTCTCCCACCATACACCAACCTGAACAGAAGCCCTGGACCCAGGAGCAGAGGGGGGCTGGGCCACCCGGTGACCAGCCAGCCAAGAGTTAAGGGCCCTGTCTTTGGCATGGTCCCCACCACTGTGAGAGCTGCGGTCCAGGCGGGTCATGGTCTGCGAGAGGAGCCCCAGGGCAGCCAGTGCCGGTAAGCCGGACAGGGGGCTGCAAGGAGCTCGTGGCTTGCAGGAAGCACACCAGGCTGGAAGGGTGGCCCCTTGGTAGCTCCGAGGGGCCCGAGGAAGGTGCCCCGCCCGTGCTGCTGCCTGGGCGGCCCAGCCCAGCCCCCTTCCTCCATCCTGGAGCAGCCCCCTCCCACCTCACAACCCCAGTTCCACTCAGACGCCCAGCAGCCCCCACCCTGAGCTCACCGCAGAGGCTGCAGTGAGTCGGGACTCCCACCCCATGCTCCGTGCTCACGCTGCAGAGGAAAGGGAGCTCCCTTCTGGGCCTATCCTCCCGCTCCTCCCTCTCCCCCTCCCCACGCCCCCCAAACTTGTTACCTAGGCTGCCGCAAGGAGCCAATCCCCTCCCCCTCCCACCCCGCAGGTCACTGCTGAGGCTGCAGAGAGCCAATCCCCTCCCCCAGGTCAGCAGCTGGGGCTGCGGAAAGAGCCAATCCCCTCCCACTGTCGTTACCTAGGCTGCGCCGAGAGCCAATCTCCTCCCCCAAGTCTCCGCTGGAGATGCGGAAGGAGCCAATCCCCTCCCACCGCCTGTTACCTAGCTGCAGAAGGGAGCCAATCTCTGCACCAGGGCAGCTGGAGAAGCTGCCGCAAGGAACCGGCCCATCCCTGGGCCGCCTCCGTCTCCTTGAGGAGAAGCACCCAGGGGCGGGCAGCCCCACCCAGCCCAGTCAATCAGCTGGGGTGGTGCAGTGAGAGAGTCCTGGGGGGAAGGAGTGCCACTTTTCTCCCTCCTGTCGCATCTTGCTCTTCCAGCCCACTCTTATGACTGGGCAGACACTCCTCCAGAAGCTTCCCTGAGAAACTAAATTCTTTGCTGGGAAGTGGAAGTTTTCCCATTCCTTATGAAGGCTGTGACCAGTCAAGGCTAAGGACCACAAGCCAGGCTGGGCAGCAACCCAGAGCACTCCAAGTCAAAAAAAAAAAAAAAAAGCCCAGGAGCTTTGTCACCCTAAAACAGGCCAGCCTGGAGGAGAGGGGAAAGCCATTATTACATACATGCGGCATGTCAGTGCAGGCCATGCCTAGGTTCTAGCAGGAAAAAGTGGGAGACAAAATTCTCAAGTCCGCACTTAGGGAAATAGGTGCTCGGCAACCTCCTGGCACCAAATATGCCCGTTAGCCCCTTTTATTTTAGCTTTTTCAGGAACAATTTGGGGAAGGGCAGGAGGAGGAGAAGGCCCATTTGTGCCCTGACAAGCATCTCTCCTAGCTGGGGGTGAGGGGATAAAGCCTGCAGAACTAGGGTTTAAAATCCCACTTCTGCCTTCCTGCACTGCTTTCTCCTCACTCCACTCCCCAGAGCCTAAGGTCAGGCCAGAGACAGTGTGTTCTCCCTCGGTTACAGCTTCTCTAACCCGGGAGGAGCTGTAAACAGGCCACCCCTTGCTCTGGGCAGGGTGCCAACCTGGAGGGGAATCCTATCCCTTGTCAAGGGCCGAAGCTATGGCTGTCCATCGAACAGGCCTGGCACAGGGAGCACTACCACCCCAGGGATAATACCAGCTCCAGCAGTGCCTGTCACATGCTCTGGACCTGGGTATTTTTATCCCTGAGTTGCTGAGGAAATGTTGTTCTAGGCACATCATAATCCTCCCTTCCCTCCTCCCCAGCCTGGGTCCCTCACATATGACCCACCCAACTTCCTCAAGGGAGTGGTAAAATAAAGGCCTGGGGTCAGGGAAAACACAACATTCTTTATGGCCAAGAAAAGGAAATCGGGTACCAAGTTCCATCCCATTCTGCCTCAACAGACCCAGTTACATTCAAATTATTCTACAGTCCCAAAAGCCTCTCTGAAGGAACAGTATCAGTGCGAACACTGTAGCATTCTCAAGAAAAAACCTGCCCAGGCCACTGGGGCAGGAACAGGGAGGGTTCCTTCAGGTCACTGGACTTCAGAAGCTCATTTAAAAGACAGAGTAAGGAGAAGCAGAAAAAAGGTGAGGTTCCAAGTGACACTGCAAGAATCTAAGAGAAAGCCAAAGAGTGGAACATGCCCGTAATCCAAGCATTTGGGAGAGGCAGAGAAAGGGCAGAAGAACTGTCACAAGTTCAAGGCTACCCTGGTCTACATAGCAAAATCCAGGCCAGCCAGCCAGACGACCTCAAAAATGTAAAAAATTTAAAGGCTATAAGACAAAAAGCCCTGATAGGCAAAAAATGCTCATGAGCCCCATGATGAGAGAACCCCAGCTTCTCTCACACAGATGCGGGGTAAAGGATAGCCGATTTTTGAGTGCTTTCTCAATCTCAATCACTAACAAATCGGGGTGAGAGAAACTTAGTTTGAGGCTGCCCTGCACTGTACCATTCCTGGCCTTGCCTATCAGGTGCCAGTGGCATCCCTTACCACAGCTAGGACAAAAATCACCCCTAGATGAGGACCATGGACCTAATACAAGCCATATTCCCTGCTAGTCACTAGTAAGCCAGACAGCTGAGATAATGAACAGGCATACTGCAGGGAGACAAAACGGGGCCTGAGATGTTGGGCAAAGGAAGTCAAGCTCTGCAGGCAGCTATATTTCACACTAATGAACCTAGTGCCAGAGAGCTGTGGGTCTATCCTAGGGCTAGTGGCAAACCACAGCTGTTTCACTACCTAGGTCAGACAGGGGCAGCAGTAGCCATTTGCATCATTAAAGGAAAGGAACTGCATCCTTTTCTACCCAGAAATTTGCCAGCCCTGGGCCAGAAACTAAAAATCACCTCTGACAGCTCAGAACAAGCTGACCTGAGCAGAGTACCGTTCTCTTCTAGCTTCCAGCCTTTTCTGCTCAGGGCTTTAGCAAAGAATGGGAGCCTTGGCCTCTACTGGCCAAGAATAACTATCCATGTCTACCCCTTGGCTCAGGCCCAGGAGAGTTACAGAGAACTTAAAACAGCAAGCCTGACCGCAATGGAGAACTTTAGGGGACAGTATTCATGTTTAGTGTTGGGGGTGTACAGAGAAGAGAGGCCACAGTACGTGCCTAAGCAACAATCTACACTCACTCAAAGCCCATTACAACATGGCCCTCCCCCACCTAAAGCCTCTAGCAGCCATACTGAAATCTAAGCAGCAGAAGCCCTGCTATGCTCTGGGAACCACCTGCCCTGACAGGTGGGCCAGTGGCTCAAAACACAGAAATGCTCCCAGCTCCCAACCCAGAAGCCATGGAACTTAGCCCATTCCTACCCAAACAGTGCCACAGCTCCAACCCCCTGACCCGAACCTATTTGGTTCTCCAAAGGACTCAGAGTAGAGTCAACAATCCTTCAGATCAGCCCATTCCTTCCCAATGTCCACCCACCACCAGGGCCACTAACCTCTTTGGTTAAGTCTCCACTGACAGGAGGGGCTACAGCCCCCAAGTCCTCCAAATCTTCACTGAATCCCTGCTCCGTTTCGCTTTCTCTCACCCCGTTGTCTGGGCCTGTCACGTCTTGGAGACCACTGGAACTCTCGAGGGCGAGGCCTGTGTTGGGCTGGTTGCCAGAAACAGACCCCTCCGGGTCCCGGTGAACCAGCCAAGCATTTACCTCAGTGGTAGGCACCTGGAACCTATCCAGGGCCCTCACCTGACTAAGGAGTCGTCGCGCAGTGAAGTAATTGTCCAGGTCTATGCTCTTGGGGTGGATACCATAGCCATCCAAGGTATTCCTCAGGTTGTGGAACTGGGTCTGCGTATAGGCAGAGCTGGGCCCCAGGATGATCTCCCGGAGTGGGGGGAGCTGCGAGGTCAGGTAAGTATCCACGTCCACCCGAACCCCAATCAGACTCAGCAGAATGGTGAACTGGAGAAGTCCTTCCGTTAAGTATTTCTTCAGAGAAAGCATTGCTGAAGGACCAGAATGCTTATGCTTTTTTGTTTTTAAATCTTCCACAAGACAAATCAAGGCCACTGCTCTGCCACTTGAGCCAGCGCGTTACCCTCCGCAGTGCAAGACCCTGTACCCCAACCCTGGCACAGCACAAGGGCTGAGCTCCCCGATGCCCCAGAGGAAAGCGTACCCTGTGGAGCGAAAGCCACAGTCCAGACCACATTCACTTGTCCCTTCTTGACACCTCACCTCTCAAAGTTGAGCTGTTACAGACCCAGTGCAGGCACTCGGGCTCTCCACTGACTGCCTCCACAGTCCACACACAGTCACCTCCTCACTCACATCCGCCGTCCTCTCTGCAGATCCCACTGAGGCTGTTCGCAGGAACAGCCGGTGGAGTTCTTCCTTTCCTTCTTTTTTTTCCCCCTTCTCCTTCCTAAGGTTTATTTTCTTTGGCTGGAGCTACAGGTCTTTGTCTTGGGTCAGAGTGTCCCGCCTCCTCTGCACTTACCAGGGGGGTTTCCAGAGAAACCTGAAATGGGAATCACAAGAGCAACAACGTAAGATTCCATCCGCTTTACATCACGAGCAGGGTAAAAACCTTCAGAGAGACACACTGGAAGGGGAAAACAAACCGACCTGTTGTACCAACCACAAAAGAAAGGAAAGGGGCACCCTCAGTTACTAAACATTAAATTCCTTCCACTTTTAAAAAACAGCTTTCTCGGAAGAGGCAGACACTGCGCAAGGCATTCAGAATTTACCAACACTCTTAAGAGAACACATTACCCAGTTTCTATTTTTAGCACAAGAAGCCCATTTCCTATCTTTAAAAAAAGTTGGGTTTCCCATGTCATTATCCTTTCCAACTCTAAAGAGCAAGGAGAGATCAGATTGTTAATGGAACACCGTGAAAAATATATGGGAATGTTCAGGCCTCCATTTCACGTGCCCTTTTGTTTTTCCAACTTTGAAAGCTAATCTCCCTTTCCTATCGTTCTTGCGTTAAAAAGTAAATAAATAAAAGACCAGCCTAATAACACAGGCCACTCAGAAAGCTGAACCGTGAAAATCGGGAGTTTAAGACCAGCTTGGACAAATTAATGAGACCGTTTAACAGTATAAGTAAAAAAAAAAAAAAAAAAAAAATTAAAGGGCAAGGATACAGATCAGGGGTGCCTGGTTAGAGGCCCTGGAGGTTCAATCCTCAGCACGGCAAAATAGAGGAAGGGAGGGGAGGAACAGGAGGGCAGTGGAGGATGGTGGGGCCCTGCTCCAGCTGGAATTTGAATTCGCAGGTTTTATCTTTATTCGCATGACCTTCTGAGCCAAAGCAGAAGGCTATGGCCAAGTCCTCAATCCGAGCTGCCAAGTGGGGAGAAGGTAAATTTGCCTTTCCGTTTCTGGTTCCTACTTCTGAGCTTCCATTAATCTCATAAAGGAACTCCTCCGTCGCGACCCACTACAAAGGTGAAGTGGGAGTCTTACACGTACGAGGAGCACACACCCACGAAAACCCTCATTCGTGGCTGAGTAAACATTGCCCGCTTTGGAAACCCGCCCGTCCTCACGCAATCTCAACTACTAAAACTTCCCAGGGCCCCAATTCAGTTTTAAGAGAGCGGACAAAGTTCTTCAACGCCCAAGAAGGCCACCGAGAGAGAGAGAGAGAGAGAGAGAGAGCGCGCGAGCGCGCAAGCCCCGGTTCGAGTCCGGTCCCACCCTGCTCCCTACCCGAGTCTGGCTGAGACCAAGCTGCCATGCCCACTCTCGGCGCCGCCGCGGCTCCTAGCTTTCTGGGACACCAGGCGACAAGTGCTGCCTTCCCGGCCCCGACCCACCCTTAAGAGCGGGCCTCACCCCGCCCTCCGCCCCCGAGGCCCCACCCCGCCCTCCAGCCCGGCCTCGCCACGCCCTCCCAAGCCCTCGGCCCTTCCCGGTCCGGCCCACCCGGACACAGGCTTTCCCTTCGGCCCCGCATTTCTCTCCCGCCGTGCCCGGGGCCCGAGCCCGAGCCCGAGCCGGCCTGGCCCTCCCGGGTTCCCGCCTCCTGCCCCTCAACCACATCTCGCCCGCCCCTCGTCCCACGAAAGCCTCGGCCCCGTCGCGCGGCGGCCCTCTCGCCAGGAAAGGGAAGATGGCAGGTACCCGCTGCTGAGGTCGCGGTCCGCCGCTGCCGCCACAGCAGGCCCTCAGCCCGAGTCCCGGCCTCGCCGCCACCGTCGCCGCCGCCGCCACCTCCGGCCGGCCTGGAGCGCCCAGCCTCGGCTTCCCTCCCCGCCCCCTCCTCCCACCGCACTCGGAAACCCGCCCGCCACGGCCACCCGCCCCCCGAAGCAGCTGCTCCAATCAGCTAGCCGGGAGTACTGCCGTCACCGGATGTCGCTTTGATTGACAGCGACGAGAAGCCAATAGCCGAGTGTGTCCACGCCTCCTCGGCGCCGTCTTCCCGAGATTGGCGTGGGGGCGGTCCAATGAGTGTACAGGTCCGCCCCGCGGTACGGCCCCGCCAATGAGTGGGGCGAAGGCCGTGGTGCCCGGCGTTCTGAACTCCTCCGCCGCGGCTCGGGGGCGGGCGGTGTTAGAAGTCAGGGGCTGCTGGTTCATTGTGCGCCTAGGAGTGAGGTCTCTTAAGGCAGAGGAAGGGGCATTGCCGCGGGAGCCCGGAATTCCGTCCTTGAGGGTTCCCACCGTGACTTGCAAAAGTCCAATGAGATCTGAGGGGCCCGAGGCGGAGCATGGAGCATGTGGCTCTTGTGGTGGCGACGTTCGTGTCGCCATCTTGGGTGCTGGCAACGGAAGCCGGTACCCCCACCACCGCAACTCTTGCTTTGGGGCCTGGTGGTCGGGCAGAAGGGGTGGCATCTTGTGGCCCAGGCTAACAGTCAGATCGCGGAAACTGCCGGCAGATAAAATTGTCATGGCCCTAGTGGAATGTTGGTAGCGTGAGAGATGGGACCTAGTAACCATTTTTGCCATCAGAGGAACACACACACACACACACCCTGCTCTAACCTCGCACACAGCTTAGTTTTTGCTTTTCAGGAACGTTCATTCGTTGCCAGAGTTCACCAAGCTCATGCACGACTACCACCAAACTCTTTTTGTGACTCAAATATTTATTAGTATGCCCTCGGCATTGTAAGCCTCTGAGAGCTTCTTGTTCAGCAGCTGTGGATTAGGGCCCAGGTTTTAACGTTCCCTCTTGGGTAATTCTAATGAGGCTGATCCAAAGACCACAATTAGAAAATCTCTGTATTGGAGTTTGTACTGTGGGGCAGAGGTGAGGTGCCAACTGAGTTCTTGTCTCCTTTTAAGAGGCCATAGCCTAGTTGACAAGTTTGTTATTCATTGGACTTGTGCAATTAAGGGCAAGGCCAGATGACAGCACAACAGATAAATTCTTGCTGGGCCTGAAGAGTTAGCCTGAATATGAAGAGGTTCACAGGATTTCCTGGAACTTAGGGCAAGCCTCCTCAGGCTTCAGCTGCCTAAAGGCTCTACACAGCTGCATCTCGCCCCTCTCAGCTACAGCCCATTAACGCAGTCAAGGGCCAGATGGGCTTACAGGCACATGCTTGTGATCCCAACACTCACGAAGCGGAGGGATCACTGCAAGTTTGAGGTCACCCTGGCTTGCATAATAAGCTTCAACCCAAATAGGGCCACATGGCAACAGCTTATCTAAAAGTAAAAACAACAATCAGAAAAGTAAAACAAAACAAACAGAAACCTAACAGCAAAAAAATGATCATGGCCCTGAGTTCAATCCCTAACAACCCCCCCCTTTTTTTTGGGGGGGGGGGTTTGTTGTGACAGGGTTTCTGGACTAACTTTGTGGGCCAGACTGGCCTCGAACTCACACAGTGAGTGGCCGGCCTGCTTCTGCCTCCCAGAGTGCTAAGATCTCAGGCCTGTACCACCATGCCCGGCTGTCAAATCCTAAAAAGGGAGAAGAAGAGGGTCAATTATTACAAGCTTTTGAAACTACCTCTTTTTTTTTTTTTTTTAAAGCTCAATTCCTCACTTGGGCTCACAAGATAATTGAAAGCAGAATAAAAGCCCAGAGACTCTCTCTTCATTTTATGTCTATCTTGTTTAGTTAGCTGCCTTCCAGACCCCTAAAATGTTCCCCAGTACTGAGGCAATTCTGTATGATGGGAGGGATAAACCCTGACGAAGGAGTACTACTGGGACTGTTTTGTCAAGCTTTGAAAACAACGCTTTCTTCAGGCCACACCAGACCTGAAAGGATTAGCCAGACCTCACCTTGTCCAAGACTGCTCCATTAGGCCTGCCTTTTGTCTATTGTCTCAGTTCTTATCCCGTTTAAATCTAAAGCAATTGCTCCCAATCTTCCTAATGCCATGACCCTTTAGTACAGTTCCTTCTGTTGTAGTGACCCCTCCCCCCAAAAAAAAAATATGTTGCTATTTCATACCTGAAATTTTACTACTATTATGAATCATAATGAAAATATCTGTGTTTTCTAATGGTCTTGGGCAGGCCCTGGGAAGGAGTCCTTTTTAACCCCCAGCGGAGTCATGACCCACAGGTTGAGAGCTGCTGGTCTAAAGTTCATGTCAGTACTTTGAAGAAAAACTCAGTTTCACTGGCCTGCTTAAATTGTTCCTCTTTACAATAAACCATGTCAATTAACTATGGCTGTGCCAGTTACTTGCTGTGGTTTGAATGAGATGTTCCCCCATAGTTTTTGGCATTTGAGTACTTGGTCTCCAGTTAAAATCTATTTGGAGAGTCCTGGGCATTGTGGCCTTTCTGGAGAAAGTATGTCAGTCACTGGGGCAGGCTTTGAGGTTTCAGAAGACTTTCCATTTCACATTCACTTTCTCTGTTTCCTGTTTGCTGTTAGAGATGTGGCCTCAGCTCTCAGCCTCCGGCTCTGGTTTGCCATGCTTGCCTGCTAGCACACCTCCTGCCATGGTGGTAATGGGCTCTTTTCCCTCTGAAACTGTAAGCCTCAAATCCTTCTGTAAGTTGCCTTAGTCATGGTGTTTAATCACAGCAATAAAAAAAAAAGTAACTAATACACTCATCTCTTTAGCTGACATATTGGGCTGGATCCAAGAGCCTGGCCTTTTAGGGCTGTCGGAGCCCAAACTTTTGTCCTAACATTATAACCAAGAATTCATTTCCACACTTTGAAAGAGGAAAACAAGAAAAAAAAAGACCATTTAGCCACTAAATTATTGAGACCCGAAAGATAAATACTGCTATTAGTGAAAAAAGGAAAACTAAACAAACAAAGAGAAAACCATAACCAGCACGGCAGTATGGAGTGACATTGTAACGTGTCATGTGCCATTTGAGTTCACTGAGAAGACAGCTACTAAAGCTGAGAGTCTCCTACCCATGCTTCAGATCCAAACATGTTATGTCAAGCATCTCCAAGACCCCTTGTCTTAGGTTCGGTATACCCCACCCGGAATTCCGACAGGGAGGGAAGAAAACAGTAAAACAGCCCAAGAGTAAAATCACTGTGCCCTTCAGAGCAGCCTGAAGGTAACCAGTAGAGGTTACCATTGTTACGGTACAAAAGTGCCCACAACAGAGCGTGGTGGCCCGGGACTTCAATCCCAGCACTCAGGAGGCAGAAACAGGAAGACCTCAGCTTGAGGCCAACCTGGTCTACATGAAGACAGGTTCCAGGACTCCAAAGTGAGACCCTGTCTAACACACACACACACAAGGGGTGGACAAGATGATCCAGAGGGTGAAGGACTTGCCACCTGATGATGCAAAGCCTTACAACCTGAGTTCCGTTCCCAAAATCCACAGGGAGGTAGAAGAGGAAAATTAAGAGAGAGAGTTGGAGGGAATGAATTCAGGCTCAGAATAATAAAAATAACAAACACACACACACACACACCCCTTTGGTTTCTTTTTTCTTTTTTTCCAAGACAGAGTTTCACTGTATACCTCTAGCTGCTTTGGAACTAGCTCTATAGACCAGGCTGGCCTCGAACGCATAGAGATCTTCCTGCCTCTGCTTCCCAAATGCTGGGATTAAAAGCGTGTCGCCACCGTGTCCCAGTTTTAATTAGAGTTTCTGTTGCTGTGAATAAAAAAGCAACTTGGGGAGGGAAGGGTTTATTTGATTACACTTCCAAATCACTCCTCCTCACTGAAGGAAATCGGGACAGGAACTCAGACAGGGCAGGAACCTGGAGGCAGGAGCTGAGGTGGAGGCCATGGAGGGGTGCTGCTTACTGGCTTGCTCCTCATGGCTTGTCAGCCTACTTCCTTATAGAACTCTGGACTAAAAGTCCAGGGATGGCCATTAAGAAAATGTCCTACGGGGATTCCTACAGCTTGATCTTTTTTGTTTTGTTTTGGGTTTTTGTCTGTTTGTTTTTTGAGACAGGATATCTATGTGTAGCCCTGGCTGTCCTGGAACTCTCTCTGTAGACCAGGCTGGCCTTGAACTCAAGAGATCTGCCTGCCTCTGCCTCCTGAGAACTGGAATTAAAGGCATGCACCACCATGCCCAGCTCCTACAGCCTGATCTTTTAGAGGCATTTTCTCAGTTGAGGCTCCCTCCTCTATTATAACGATAGCTCAGTAGTTGTTAAAAACTTGTGGGTCACAGCCCCTTTAGAGGTGGGAACACTCTTTCACAGGAGTCGAATAGCAGACATCCTGTATCTCACATATCTATAACAGTTGCAAAATTACAGTTATGAAGTAGCAATGGTATAATTTTCTGGTTGGGAGTCATCACAACATACAGGAACATACAGGAACAATACAGGAACTGTATTAAAGGGTCACAGCATTGAGAGTCACTGCTCTAGCTTGTGTCAAGATGACATAAAACTAGACAGCAATATATATATTGTGTATATATGCGTGTGTGTGTGTATATATATATATATATATATATATAATATGTACATACATAGATATAAAATTCTCAAAGAATGTAAGTAATTAAGAAAAAGTAATAATTATTAATAATTAATTAGTGGCCAGGCAGTGGTGGCACACACCTCTAGTCCTAGCACTTGGGAGGCAGAGGCAGGTGGATCTCTGAGTTTATGGTCAGCCTGTTCTATAGAACAAGTTCCAGAACACCCAAGGACAGCCAAGAAAAAGAAAAAGGAAAAGAAAAAAGAGATTTAGATGTAACTATTAACCACAAAGTAAATCAAGAATTTGGATGTATTTTAAAATTCATAGCAGTGGGGGCTGGAGAGGTGGCTCAGCCACTCAGTGGATAAGAGCACTGGCTGTTCTTCCGGAGGTCCTGAATTCAATTCTCAGCAACCACAGGGTGGCTCACAACCATCTATACTAGGATCTGCTGACCTTTTCTGGCACACAGGTGTACATGCAGATAGAGCAATCACACACATTAAATAAAATAAATTTATAAATAAATTTAAAAAATGATAGCAGTGAACGGCGACAAGGTTTAACAGCTTTGTGGTACCAGGGATTGAACTCAAGGGCCTCCCACATGCGAGGCCCACTGAGTTATAGCCCTAGCCCTCTTTCTACTCTTTATTTTGAGACAGGGTCTCATTGAGCTGTCGAGACCGGCCCTGACCTCACTCTGCAGCCACTGTAGCACTTGAACTTGAAGTCCTCCTGGTTCAGCCTGCCACGGGGCACTAGCGGGGGGGCTTAACCATAACACTTAAATAAATACGAGACCAATTTTGTTTGTTTCTTTGGCTCCCTCAGAACATTTTCCTTGTGTTTATTTGCATGCCTGCATGCATACACGTGTGAGGAGGTTTCAGGGGGGGGGGGGTTTCTCCTTCTACCGCGTGAGCCCCAGGGATGAAACTCAGGTGATCAGGCTTGGCAGCCGGTGCCTTTCCCGGCTGTGCCATCTTGCCAGCCATGCTTCGGTCTCTGTTTGTTTATCTTTCCTTTTGCTTTTGGGAGACAGGATCTCCATACGTATCCTGGGCTAGCCTGGAACAATCAGCAATTCCCCTGTTTTGCCTTCTGGATATAGGTTTTACTACGTTGTTCAAATTTCTCCTGGGGAAGCAAACGACCCTTCTGTGTCGGCCTCATGGGCAGCGGCCACCACTTTCATCCTTATGTGGTTACTTTTTAGGTTGTTTCTATAGCTCACAGAGATCCGCTTGCCTCTCTGCCTCCCAAGTCCTGTGTAACCGGAGATGGCCCTGTTTGGTCACTTTTAATGGCTAAGCATAACTAAAACCAGGGACTATCTCCCTCCTTCCCTTCCTTTTGGGGTCCCAGGTGATACGGGAATGGCAAGTACTGAGAAGAAGGGCTCTTATGTTGGAGAAAGGTGAGAGAGTGGTAAGGAGATCCTTTGGATTTTCCTACACTGTCTTGATCATTTTTTTTACCACCCAACTTCAGGCACTCTGTGTCTATAAACGTGTCTAATACTTGTTGTGTGTAAAATGACAGAGAAAGAGAGAGATCAGAAACTGGGTTGTGGAGTCAGACTGTGTCAGACATTATGGCTGTAGCAGGTTGGGGACATAACTTTTATTTGATTGCTTTTTGTGAGACACGGTTTCTCTGTCTGCCCTGGCTGTCCTGGAACTTGCTCTGTAGACCAGGCTGGCCTCAAACTCCAAGATCTGCTTGCCTCTTCCTCCCAAGGGCTGGAATTAATTGTGTGTCACCACTGCCCAGCCTGGGGACATAACTTAATTGTAGAACATACACATATTTTACATGCCAAAAGCCCCTGTTTTGATTCCCAGCACTCACCACCATCCCCCACCCCCCGGAAAAGGAGACAGTGTTCTGAAATGGTTTGCTTCTCAGTTGCAAAAGGGGGGTGGGGTGGGGCAGAGTGCAAATTTTGCTGAGATGTACCTGCAGAGAGGACCTCAGTTGTAACATAGGGCTACCTGGCAGTGTGCAGGCCCTGGGGTAATCTAAGATGGTGTGGTTTGGGAGTGCGAGACCAAAAGCCAGTCTCCACTCTGTCTAGAGTTCCAAGTCAAGTCTGAGCAGGTGCAATGGCTCTGTCTCCCCCACCCCCACCCTGGCAACCTGCTGATTAACCTTGTAAAATCTAGGGTGTGTTTTCCACCCAGGAAAGCACCCCCCCCCCTTTGCCTGGGACAGCTGTTAATAGGACAATTACTCAAGAAGCAAAAGAAAGATCCCATGCCGATGTGTCATCAGTCTCTGTATATCCGTTAAATCAGACTGGAGAAGACCGGCTGGAAAAAATGAGCGCATGCCCTTGCTTTCTAAGGGAGGGGCTGATGGCCATCAGTAAAACCAGGTTTTGCCTGGCAACGGCAGGCTGCCGTAGCCGACGAAAGCGGTGGGAAGCTGGGAATGAGAGTTGGCTGTAATGCTCAGGGATTTGGGATCAGAAAAGGGGTAGCTAAGGGCCCATCGAAATGGCTCCCCGGGTAAAAAAAAAAAAAAAAAGACACTTGCCAAGCCTGCCCAATGACCTGAGTTGGCTCCCTAGGAGGAAGGAGAAACTGACTCCACAAAGCTGTCCTCCGACAGCCACATGCATGCTATGAGGTGTAGGTGCAATTTCGGGCATGCACACACACAAAGTAAATAAGAATTTTAAAAGGGCCAGCTAACTCTAAGGCTTACATGAAACGCCCATGTCCTCCTGGGCATGTATGTTCACTCTGCCGCCTCTCCAAGTAGGAAAAGCTGCTTCTGTAGGCATCTCTGCCCTCTTATCGTACCTGAAGGCTGAGGCCAGCCAGGAAGTCCTCAGAGAAGGAGCCGTGAGAATGACTGGAACCCACACCAAAAACTCTGGAAACTGCTTTGTCCTCTCGTGCTGCGTCTCTAGTTGTCTACTATCTTCCGTTCTTTTAAAAATATCTGAATGGCTGGGTGTGGGGTGGGGCCATGCCCTTGGAGGCCCGGCCCAGCACGTGGAGACAGAGCAGTCAAATCTCTGTGAGTTCCAGGCCAGCTGGAGCTACCTTATCTCAAAACACAACAAAATTGTTTAGCTGGGTATGGTGATAGACACCTATAATCCCTACCCTCAGGAGGACGGAACGAGAGGACTGAGGGCAGTGGGGCAAGCCTAGGGTATGGGGTGAGACCCCGCATTAGAAAGAAAAAGTAGCCAGATGTGGTGGTCCATGTCTTCTAATCCTAGCATTCTGGAGGTGAAAGCAGAAAGGTCAGGAGTTCAAGGCCACCCTTCTTACCTAGCAAGTGTGAAGAGAATCTGAGGCCTAGCCGGGGAGAGTGTCATGAGACCTGTCTTAAAACAAAAACAAAACAAAACAACAACAACAACAAAATCCATCTATAGAAGGGTCTCTCCCTCTCCAGCACTATGCAATCCAGAAGAATGGGCCAGATAGGACTGCCTGGGATTGCTTTCCTACAGGCCTCCTGAGAGATTCTAGAGGTATATCCTGTCAATACTAAAAACGTTAACACATGCGCCTCGCAAAGGAAATCAATTGGCTTTCCAGCTACTTCAGACATCTGGTCTCTTTTCTTTTGTGGTAATCATCCTGCGCCCCCATCAACCCATCAGAAGAGGCATGCCTCCTCCTCAGCTTGCTGCCAGCCCCTTCCCCCTCCATTACCGCAGTGCTTCTCCTCAACCTTGGCTGCACAAGAGCCACCTAGGGAGCAGTGACCCAGTCCCACCCCAGACGGATGAGATCTGCTCCCCATCCCCTGCATTTTGTAAAAATGGCCTCCGGTGATGCTAATGTGTAGACAGAGTAGGGAATACATCACTAGCTTGGAGCAAGAATCCAGGTAGGATGAAACCCACATTAGTGCTAACGCCCAGACCAGAATCATCCTCCTACTTCAGGGCGTGCTCTTCTTGACCTCCACAGTGAAAACACCCCATTGTTCATTCACATCTCTGCAGAACATTTTTTGAAGCTGAGTTCAACTTGTCCCATAGGTCTCCCAGAATCGCCCCAAACAAAATTGGGCAATGTTTTGTCGTGTAGTTCTCGGATTGACATGTCACCCTCAGGCAGGTGAGTTGCAAGGTGAGCAGAGTGGGCGGTTTAGATTTAGATGGGTCTAAAATTCCAGCTTTGTCATTTACCGCTTGGTCTAGCCTTAGCTAAATGAAGGCAACAACATACTTACAAATCTTAAAACGCAGATTACAGCCAGGCATGCAGGTGCCCACCAGTATTCCTAGCACTTGGGAAGTTGATGCAGGAGAACTACTATGAGTTCAAGGCTAGACAGAACTGTACCGTGAGTTCCAGGCCTACCAAGGCTATGCAGCAAGACACTGTCTCAAAACGAAGAAGAAGGAGGAGGAGGAGGAGGAGGAAGAAGAAAGTCAGACTATGTATGTGAAGCCATTCACGAATGAGGTGGAGCTGAGCATAAGATTTATTTATTTATTTTGAGACAAGATCTCGTGTAAATGAGGATGGCCTCAAGCTTGCTAAGTAGTCAAGGTGACTTTAGCTCCTGCTGTTCCTGCCTCTGCCTCCCGAATGGGGGAATACAGACACGCGCCACCATGCCAGGCTTCCTTTCTTGGCTCTCTCCACCTCTCCACCCACTCTGCAGCTTTGTCTCGGAGAAATTGAAGAAGTGAGAGGTGTCCCCAGGATGGTCTGTGGAAGCCCATCCTGCAGACAGGGCAGAGACGCTTCCGTTTTCTGCGTCGTGTGTCTGGCACAACATAGGCGGGTCTCATATTCTGAAACATACGCCCCTCCCCCCCCTCGGCATTACAGCAGGAAGGATTGGGGCTGGTGCCTGAGAGACAGAGCTGTTTCTTCTTGTCACACAGGAACAGATGCTGAAATCCCAGGACAGACAGCACAGACATGGCAGCAGCAGGAGGTGAGTCAGAGGAAATGAGATGATCTCCTCTCCAAGAAATACCAGGGCCCACAGGAGAGCCTCACTGGAAATGCCTGACCCCAGGGGCTCCAAAAGAAAAAGAACAGTCATGAGCGCAGCTTCGGCATGGACTCCTAGAGAGGTACCCATCACACAATCGTGGAGGAAGCAGAGGAAAGAGAGCCCCAAAGACTATATGTTGGTTTTGCTTTTAAGGATTTATTTTGATTTTTTATGTGTGTGTGTGTGTATGAATGTCACATGTATGCAATGCTTGTGGGGGCCAGACAGAAGGCTTTGGAGTCTCTGCAACTAGAGTTACAGGAGGCTGTGAACTTCCTGATTTCCATGCTGCATATTAAACTCAGGTGCAGTCAAAGAGAGTCAAGCATTCTCTCTTCTTTCTTTTTCTTTCTTTCTTTTTCTTTCTTTCTTTCTTTCTTTCTTTCTTTTTTCCTTCCTTCCTCTTTCTTTCTTTCTTTCTTTCTTTCTTTCTTTCTTTCTTTCTTTCTTTCTTCTTTGATTTTTTTTTTTCAAAACAGGTTTTTTTCTGTGTAGCCATGGATGTCCTGGAACTCATTCTGTAAACCAGGCTGGCCTCAAACTCAGAGAGATCCACATGCCTCTGCCTCCCCCAAGTGCTGGGATTAAAGGGGTGCACCACCACCTCTCCAGGTTTGAAGCAAGCTCTCCTAACCAGTAAGCTAATGAAGCATCTCTTCAGCCTCTGTTTTCATTTTATTATTATTTTATTGTTGTTTTGTGGTTTTGTTTGTTTTTTTTAGACAGTGTGCCGTTCTGGCTGTTCTGGAACTCACTCTGTAGACCAGGCTGGCCTCAAACTCACAGAGATCCGACTGTCTCTACCTCCATGAGTGCTGAGATTACAGGCGTGCACCACCAAGCCTGGCCCTTGATTTGTCTTTCGAGGCAGAGTTTCCCCAAGCATCCAGGTCATCCTCAAACGTGCAATCCTCCTGCCTCATCCTTTTGAGAGGCTAAGGTTACAGGCACGCACCACTACCCCTAGTTCTCTGCCCTGTGATTTGTGAGGCAAGGGTGCGCTCGTTCATGTGTGTGCACACGGGTGGAGGGCAGGGGGACAAGCTCAGGCCTCATCTCCAAGAATGCGGCCCACCTGTTTTGATACTGGGTCTCTTACTGGTCGGGAGCTCCCAATGAAACTAGTGTGGTTGCAAGCCCTAGAGAACCTCGTCCGTCTGTCTCCAGAGCGTGGCCCAGGCCCAGGCCCAGGCCTGGCATTTTCACGTGGGTCTAAGGACTGACCTCGGGCCTAAGGCTTGTGAAGGCAAGTTCTTTGCTGACTGGTTTTAAACACCGCCATGGCTCCTCTACTCTGGGCAGACTACCCAAGCCAATTTGTCTGTTGTTGCACCTGTGAGCTCCTCCAGAGCCGGCTACGAACTGGAAAGTCTTCTCCGGCTGATCCTTTGCCAAGGAGACTGCCCGACCGACGTCACTTCCACTGGAGAGCCCGATCAGTGTTTACCTGGAAGCTTGCTTAAGGTATAACTGTCAGGTCCAAAGTCCTCCTTTCCCCCAAATGGCTGGTGACACTGTCCTACATAGAAGGACTCCGGCCCAGTAAACAGAAGGACGGTTACTGAGTGAACAAGCCTGAAGGCTTCTGTTCTCTAGAAAAGGAGATCTCAGAAGGGCGATTTCCGTTCCCTGGGAACCTCCCATAACCTTCCCCCAAAGGTCAGCTACTTCTGGAAGGGTACCTAGCTCCTGACCAATCAAACAGCTTCTGTCAGCTCTGATCCCTACCCTGCTGACTGTCACATAAAACCTTCTTGGGCTTCTACCATTTTGTTTTTCTCTCCGTGCCCCCCCTCCTGTCAAGAGATGGCCTTGACAGTTCGATTTCTAAGAAATCTTTCTTTCTGCCTGTGAAGCGGTCTAGTTTGGTAGTTTCTCGGCACCGTCACTTAGAGTAACCATTCCTGAGAGGTGGTTGGGAGGATCCCGGGGGTTCTGTTGAGGGCTTGGGAGGAGCTGCCATTGAAGAACATGTCTTTTTTTTTTTTTTTTCCTTTATATAGCCTGGTTGTCCTGAACTCACTTTGTAGACCAGGCTGGCCTCGAACTCACAGCAATCCATCTGCCTCTGCCTCCCAGAGTGCTGGGGTTACAGGGGTGTGCCACCAGGGCCCCCACCATCTCACTTTCTAAAATTATCTTTTCTTTATTTTATATGTAGCAGTGTTTTGCCTGCATAAATGCTTGTGCACCACGGACTTCCTGTGCCCACAGAAGACAGATGGCAGCACTGGATCCCCTGGTACTGGAGCTACAGACACTTGTGAGCTGCCACATGGGTTCTAGGAACTGAACCCTAGTCCTCCGAAAGAGCAGCCAGCGCTCTTAACCACTGAGCCATCTCTCCAGCCGCAACATCTAATTCTTAGAAGGTTTAATTTGAAGGTTCTGAACTTACTGACTCATCACTGAACTTAAGATGTGAAGCGGTCCTGCTGATTTTGAGACTAGCAGCCACAGAGGTGGAGCTGGTGAAGTGAAGGGGGTCCACAGATCCTGAGATTCCTTCCTGGCCATTCTCACTCCCTCTCTGCCTAGTGCCTTCCTCATTGCCCCCATGGGGCCACCCTAGCTCTCTCAGGCTTCTATCTCCCCAGGTCTTCTGTCCCTTCTTTGGAAGACTGACTTTCTCCCAGTGTGGGTACCACAAACCAAACAGAGGCTAGGAAATGACCCAAGGAGGTTTTTTTGGTGCTGTTCTTATATAAATGAGCTAAAATAAATAAATAAATACATACATACATACATACCATGTCCCCAAAATATCAAGGCACTGAAAGAGTCAAATCTTTTTTTGTTTGTTTATTTGTATGTTTTGTTTTGTTTTGAAGTTGTAAACTAGCTCCTCTTTGTTTGGGGAGTCAGCTCGCATTCTCTCCAAACTTCTGGAACTGCAGCTGGGTGCTGGCCGCCTTGGTGCCCTTGAGCACACTGAACTGTACTGTCTTGCTCTGGGGCCTGCACTCACCCACGGTAATGACGTTATCTATCTGCAGGCCTCTGAAGCAGGGGACAGAGGCACAGATGTGTGTGCTTTTTCAAAGCAATTGTAGTAGAGACGTAGCAGGGAGAGTCCCCGTGGGTGACAATGGTCCTCTTCATCCTCAGCTTGGTCGCTGCACCGGTGTCCATCCTCACGTGGTGGAGACAGTACCAGTGAATGGGGCATTTCTTTTCTAGATGGGTGCCCTCCACGGACTCTTTGAGTAACTGGAGGAGGGGGCTTCTTCTTGCCAGCTTCTCCCAGCCAATCCCTCTTCTTGTTTTAAAAGATCATGGGCTGCTTTGGGGTAAACACGCTCAGCCTGAATATCTGCAGCCCGCAAAAAAATCCCAATCAATTGTATAATATGTCCAACCAGCGTGACCATTAATATAACTTCTTATGATTTAGACTCCCGACAAAATGCCCAGATACTGGGCTCCCAACACACACACACACACACACACACACACACACACACACACACACACGTTGCAGGACCATACTCAAAATTACAACACTGCAAGCCTGCAAGGAAAAGAGGTTCAGTAAATCAGTGGGCAGTTACTCAGATGTCTTCCTGGCTCACTCTATGACTTTGTTCTGCTCTTGCTCAAGTCTTGCTTGTTTGTTTAGTTGGGCTATTTTACATTTATTTATTGTGTAGGTCCATTTGTGTGTGCACACCTCAGCTTAAAGATAAAAGTCAGGACCCGGCTGTGGTGAGACACATCTTCAATCCCAGCACTCAGGAGGCAGAGAAGGCGGATCTCCCTGAGTTTGAGGTCAGCCTGGTCTACAAGGCAAGTTCCAGGACTTGCTAAGGCTACACAGAGAAACCCTGTCTCGAAAAATAAAAAGAAGGGGCTGGAGAGATGGCTCAGGGGTTAAGAGCACTCACTGGCTGTTCTTCCTAAAGGTCCTGAGTTCAATTCCCAGCAACCACATGGTGGCTCACAACCATCTATCGTGAGATCTGGTGTCCCCTGCTGGCACAGACATACATGCAGACAAAACACTAGTGAAGACGAATTAAAAATAATTTATGTATTTTTTTTTAAAGAAGTCAAAGGAGATTAATTATGGATTCTTCCTCCTACCATGTCGATTCTGGGACTCAAATTCAGGCCGGAAAGAGAGTGTTGATATGGTCTGCAGCAGGCAAGACAGAGTGAACTAGCAGAGGAGCGTTTTGATGAGGAATTTCATTATTACTACCACTCCTATTGCTATTATTATTTGGTTTTTGGAGACTGGGTTTCTTGGTGTAGCCCTAGCTGCCTGGATCTCACTCTGTAGACCTAGCTAGCCTGCCTCAGCCTCCCAAGTGTTGGGACTAAAGGGGTGAGCCACATCCAGATGATGATGATGATGATGATGACTGAGACAGGCTCTCCCTATGCAGCCCTAGGTGGCCTAGAACTTGCTATGGAGACCAGGCTGGGCTCAGATTCACGGAAGTACACCTGCTTCTGCCTCCTAAGTGCTGGAATTAAAAGTATGCACTACCATACCCGGCAAAGTATATGTATGTATGTATTTTTGCGTGTGCTTTCTTGTCTGTATGTGTACCGCATGTATGCAAGGCCAGTGGAAGACAGAAAGGGGTGTCAGATCCCCACCCAGAACCTGGTGGTTGTGAGCCACCTGATGCGTGTGTGGGATCTGAGCTTGGGTCTCCTGCAGGAGCAGCGAATACTCTTGACTATTGAGCCGTCTCTCCAGCCCCCTTGATGAGGAGGATATTTAAGAAGAAACTTTCGGGCCAGTAAGATGGCTCAGTGGGTGAAGACGCTTGCCACCAAGCCTGACAACTTAAATATCCAACCCCCAGGACCTAGAAGGAGAGAACTGATGCTCTGAGTCCCACATGAGTGCTGTGGCACCCCTCCCCCATCAATCAATCAATCAATCAATCAATCAATCAATGGAACAGTAAGTGTACATTTTAAAAACATAAAAGGTGAAAGTTGAGCCGGGCACGGTGGCACATGCTTGTAATCTCAGCACTGAGGGAGGCAGAGGCAGTAGGATCGCTGTGAGTTCGAGGCCAGCCTGGTCTACAAAGCAAGTCCAGGACAGCCAAGGCTACACAGAGACAGCCTGTCTTGGTGAGAGTTGGAAAGAGGAAGGCTTGATGTCGTCAGTGGGAGGAAGCCCGTGTGAACTCTCTGAGATGTGCCACTACGACAGTCTACTCTGAGGCCCTGAAGGGCAGAATGAGGAAAACCTCTCCTGTCCAAAGCCTGGGGACCGGCTCAATCAGCTTGAAAAGGTCACAGGAAGCCTGACTCTCCTCAATCGGTATGTCAGAACACCTCCTTCCCAGGCACGACTTTTGACACACAGTGCGAGCACTTGCTGGAAAAGCCACGCCACACCTGTTGGTGTTCTGAATGGCCGCCCAAGCACTTCACCGCCCAAGCACTCTGACCGGCATGGTCCAGGGGCTCAGGCTGCATCACAGATGTGTGCTACTCGCCTTACCCACCTCTGGGTCCTGAAAAAGTCTGGAGGAAGGTGTCCTTCAGCCCAGGATTCTTTTTCCCAAGTAGCTTGAGAGGAAGGGGAGGACTCTTCTCCACCGAGGGGGCTCCACCTGGTCTCACTGACCGGCCCTGTCCTGAGGTCCAAAAGGGAGACTCGACATAAGATGTCCTGAGCAAACAGTGAGCCTTACCTGACGTTCAGGCTCAGCCACGTGGAGACCTCTAGCTCCCCCACCCCACCCCCCGCCAGGCCAGAAGAGGCAGAGAGCGGGGAGAGGGGCCGGGTGGGGAGAGGAGGTCCTGCGGCGTGGGGGCCGGGCCACGCAAAGCTCGGCCCGGCAGAGGGGGCCGCGTCCCGGGGCCAGCCACGCAGGACTGGGCGGAGGGGCCGCGTCGCGGTGGGGGGCGGACGCGGGGCGGGGCGGCGCTGTCAGTGCAGGCAGCGAGCGGAATGCAGCGGCCGGAGGCCTGGCCACGTCCTCACCCGGGGGAGGGGGCCTCGGCCGCCCAAGCGGGGGGCGCAGCGCCGCCCACCCGAGCCGCGGAGCCGCGGGTACGGAGCACGGAGTGCGGGGTCCCCGGGGCGGCAGGACTGGGAAGGGGGTGGGGGGTGGGGGGGAAACGACAGCCGATTTGCCTAGGGCTCCCGCGCTGGGAACTTTGCACCGTCCCTGCCGAGAGGGAGTCCGGGCCCAGGGAGGGGAGAAAAAGTTCGTCCTGGAGCGCAGGAGCGAGGAGGCCTGGCCCGAGTGGAGAACTTCGGGGTGGGGGGAGGGAGCTGAAGTTCTGGGGAACTTGCGGCAGTGATGGGGACTGGCTGGGGCGGCGGGGATGGGGGTGGAGGGCTGGCGGGACGAGGGGGGAGTGGGAGTGGCGAGGTGGTCTGGTTGGGCCCCCTTGCCCCGGGGTGATGGCCGCGCTGCTGGAGCTGGGGGTCAGCTGGACGTGTGGAGGCTCTCGGCGCCGCTGTTCCCTGGGCCCAGGTTCTGTGATACACTCCGACTCGGGCTCTGGAGCAGTCAGTGCATGACAGAACTTGGGTCCGGTAGGACTTTCTGCACCCAGCGGACTCAGCGGCCGCTCCTCGGACCTGCGGTGGACCTGCCTGGGAGTGGAGTGGGCACCGGAAACGGTCCATGTGGCATGGGGTTGGGCTGGAACCAGCTGTGGGTTGGAGGTTAGCTGGCTCCCTAGAGCCGCTTGGAGTCAGGAGTTCCTTCCCCGTGTCAGTTTCAGGAACCTTCTCTCTACACCGTCAAGGCTGTCTTCATCCTAGATAATGACGGGAGAAGGCTGTTGGCCAAGGTAAGCCCTCACCGCAAGAACCCTGAAGACAGTGACACACGTCCAAGAAAAGCGGTCCCCACCCAGCCCATTTGACTCCTATAGAAGAAACTCTGCCTTCTGGATGGCAGAGCAGCCCCGCCTAGGTTCTATAGAAGAAATCAGTTTGTCCACGCTATACCTTATCAATCTAAGGGCGCCTGGCGGGCGGGTGGGTCAGGGGAGTCCCTGCTGTCTCTACTCATGTTTCCTGACGTGTCTTCTCCCTGTCCTTGCTCTGCCCAGCTGCACCCTGGGTGTGAGCTGCTCCACCAAAGGGATCAGTGGAGAGCTGAGCCTGGGACCTAGGAATCCAGAGTCCCTAAATACAAAAGCGACCTGTGTGCTTTTGTGTTTTAGCTTGGTAAACGTAAAGGACTTAGCACAGTGATTTAGAGTCGGGTGGGGTTCGGGAGGCCTTGTAGTCCTGCTCTTGTAGTCCTTCAGAGATGCAGAAGATAAAGTGTGGAGAAGCTTAACTAGGTTTCCTGGGGTCAAGGGGTTAGTCTCACCGCGAACACAGACTCAGGGTTTAGATCTGGGGCTCCAGGTGGTTTTCCTCGAACTCCTTTTCAGTTGTTTGGCATCCGTCCTGCGTGGCCCGGGTGAGATGAGCTAAAACTAAATCTGAAGCTAAGTCTCAGGGAAGACCAGGGTGCTTGCCTCCATGCGTAGCAGCTTGAGTTGGACTCTGAATTCACATGGTGAAAAGAGGGGACAGGTCCCCTCACCTTGTCCTTTGGCCTCCAAACTTGCCTCCCCCAACGCATACACCCTAAATAAATAAATGTTAAAAAGTTAGGTGTAGTGGCCGACACCTTTAATCCCAGCATTTGGGAGGGAAGGCAGAGACAGGAGGATTTCTGTGAGTCCGAGGCCAGCCTGGTCTACAAATAGAGTTCCAGGGCAGCCAGGGCTACACAGAGAAACCCTGTCTCGAAAAAAACAGAACAAAACAAAAATGTAGAAAGAAAAATCTGTGGCGCCCTAAATTCCTGCCGCACTGAAGGCCAGACAGTGGTGCATGCTTTTAACCTGGCACTCAGGAGACAGAGGCAGATGAACCTCTGAATCTGAGGCCAGCCTTGTCCACATAGGGACACGACAGCTGGGGATACATACGATACCTATTTAAAAAGCAAACACAAGGGCCTGGAGAGATGGCTCAGAGATTGAGAGCACTGACTGCTCTTCTGGAGGTCCTGAGTTCAATTCCCAGCAACCACATGGTGGCTCACAACCATCTATAATGAGATCGGATGCCCTCTTCTGGACTGCAGGTGTACATGCAGACAGAACATTGTATACATAATAAACAAATAAATCTTAAAAAAATAAAAGCCACAAAACCCGCTAGATATAAATAAATAATGCTCTCCTGTCACTGATGTAATTAACTGTAGCAGAAATATATTTCTGTAGCAGAAAATTACTTTGTCTTGTTGTGTTGTGGACCAGGTTGGCCTCAAACTTCTGCTTTTCCTGCTTCTGCCTCTTGGGTACTGAGATCACAGGCAAGCATGGAATGCCTTGCTCTAACTTTTTTGTTTGTCTATTTTTCTTTTTCTTTCTTTTCTTAACTCTCTCTTTTTTTTGAGACAGGGTTTCTCTGTGTAGTCCTGGCCATCTTGGAACTCACTCTGTAGACCAGGCTAGCCTAGAACTCAGAGATCTGCCAGCCTCTGCCTCCCGAGTGCTGGGACTAAAGAATATCATCACAATCAGCCCCTAATTATTTTTGTTTATTTCTTTTTTTGAAAATAAGGACTCACTCTATAACCAAGGCTGGCCTGGAACTTACTGTGTAGCTCAGGCTAGCCTGGAAGTCACAGTGATCCTGCCTCCCAAGTGCTAAGATTACATGTGTGAGCCAGCCTTTTTTTTTCTTTTTTTAGACAGGGTCTCATATAGTCAAGGCCGGCCTGGAACTCCTAATCTCCCTGCTTCTTTCTCCCAAGTGCTGGGATTCCAGGCATATGACACCACACCCAGCTATACGAGCTGTAAGATCTAAGTCAGCTATTAAATCTGTTAGAGCCTTTCTACTTGTTGGAGCTGAAACTTAGTGCTCACAGCATTCAGAGGAGCTTGTTCACTGTGGTGGAGACAGCAGAGCGACTGAGACGATCAGCTGGCCTGCAGAGTTGACTACCGAATGCAAAACTCGCATGCAGAAAATTGAGCTGACCACGCCTTGCTTCAGCAGATGGGCAGAGGTGGATGGCATTGCCAGAGCTTCTGGGGCCTCCTCCTGGAAGCTCCTACCCTCGTTATATACTAAGAAATTGAAGATAAAGCGGTGGTGATACATGCCTTTTAATCGTACCTCTGGGAGGTGGAGGCAGGTGGATTTCCTTTCAAGGCTAGCCTGGTCTACAGAGTGAGCTCCAGGACAGCCAGGGCTACACAGAGAAGTCTTGTCTGAGGGAAGGAAGGAAGGAAGGAAGGAAGGAAGGAAGGAAGGAAGGAAGGAAGGAAGGAAAGAAAGAAAGAGGAAGGAAAGAAAAAAGAAAGAAGGTAAGAAGGAAGGAAATTGAGAATTGAGGATATCTTGGTCTACATAGACCATTCCAGGCCAGCTGGGTGGAGATCCTGTCTCAAAAATAAAATAAAATAATCGAGACAGGGGCTAGAGAATGGAGGTTAGCAGCAGGCGAAGCACTTGTCTAGCGTGCCTAAGGTCCTGGTGCCATCCCCAGCACCTCAAGGAAGGAAATGAACTGGAAAAGAGAAAAGAAGCTGGGAGACAGGTCAGTGGTAGAGAACTTTTTTAATCAGCTGTGAAGTCCCAGTTTGCAAGCCCTCCGGCACTGCTGCAAAGAAAGAATTACAAGAGGAAGGAAGAAAGGGAGAGAGGGAGGTGGAGAGAAAGGGAGGGAGAAAGGGAAAGGGAGAAAGGGAGGGAGGAAGGGAGGGAAGAAAGGAAGGAGATACCCAAATGGAGACCCCAAACATTCTCAGTGTTTCTTTGCTTTGATTTTCTTTGCTTGGAATTTGTTTATGGAGACCAGGGAGCAGACAGAGCCTGGAGGGAGGTGACAAGGAGGTCCAGCTCAGCCATCCGGGTCCCAAGGCCAGGGCTGGCTCTAAGCAATGGCTATTGCCTCTCCTTTCTTTCTCACAGTATTATGATGACACATTTCCCTCCATGAAGGAGCAGATGGTTTTCGAGAAAAATGTCTTCAACAAGACCAGCCGCACTGAAAGTAACGCCTGCCCATCCTCCGCTGGAACTCTCAGATGACTGAGCACCAGTGTCTGTCATCTTCCCCATCTGGACACATCTGTCCGTGTTGACCTTCCCCACCCACAGGCCATTTCCCTCTCTTCTGAGGCTCTTTGTCTTCTCCTCCCCAGCTGCTTTCCACTCCCTTCTTTCATTCATCTTTCAACCTTTACTCCCCATCACTCCTGCCCCCTCCCCCGCCTCATCCTCCCCGTTGAGGAGGCCAGCTATGCTATGTGCCCCCTACACACACTTGAATCTGGTCCTAGGGCATCGCATGGGATGGAGGGTGGGTCAGCCTTAAGCTGGGCTTGTTGACTCCTCAACAGGAGGCCTTCTCAAGCCATATGGAATGGGACCAAGAACACAGAGTAGCCTCCTGGTAGTGGGAAAGGAAGTAGGAAATGAAGGGAGAGGCTTGGGGAGCAGAGACCAGGCTAGCCCCAGGCCGGGGTGAGGGTGTGCTGATTTGAGAGCCTTCCTCCTTCTAGGTGAGATCGCATTTTTGGGGGGCATGACTATCGTCTACAAGAGCAGCACTGACCTCTTCCTGTATGTGGTGGGCTCTTCCTCAGAGAATGAGGTGAGTTTAGGAGGTTGGGTGGCAAGAAGAGCCTGTCCTGGGGTGGAGGTGGGTTCTGGAGGCTCACTGGTACCCTAGGATCTGGGGGTGGAAGGGCAGCCAGGATGGGTCTCTCTGCAATAATGCACATCCAGAAAGTTCCCTAGGTCCCTTGGGAATCATCACACACCTCAAGTCAAAGTGCTGCTAGCCTCTAGCCAAGCTCTCTGTGACAAGGGAGTGCTTCCCATCTGGCCCACCCAGGGAGCTCAGAGGCCTTCTTTGGACCTCAAAGCTTCAGCTCTTCTCTTTCTCTCCTCCCACGCCGTCCTCCCTAGCTGATGCTCATGTCTGTTCTTGCCTGCCTGTTTGACTCCCTGAGCCACATCTTAAGGTAAGTGAGGCCCTCTGCACTCCAGTGCCCTGGCTCCAGGCCTTTCCCTTTGTCCCAGAGGCAAGGCTCCTCCTGCTGTCCTCCTTCAACCCCTGCAAGTCTTCAAACCAGAGTGGCTCCCTTCAACCCCCATCCGCCACCTCCATGCCTCCCCAGGCAGAACCAAACATAGGGTATGACCAACTCAAGACACTGAATTGCCTGAGGTCACATAAGTTCCAAACACAGGGAGGGCAGAGAGGCCAGGGAGATGGGGAGAGGAAGGTCTTGTTACATGGACCACACTGGCCTTCCCACCCAGCCCTCCTTCCTCAGTCTCCTGAGTGCTGGAGCTATGGCGTGCGCCACCACGCCCAGCTTTATGAACAGTATTTTTAACTTGAGATTCAGAGTTGGTTTTCCCTGCACCCCCCAGTCAGTTACTGATTCCTACTCCAGGAGCACGGCCTAGCCTGCACTGTGCTCAGGACTCCCTGGCAACAGTTCCGCTCCCAATGCCTTTTATTCTCCTGCCTTGGCCTTGCTGGGAAGGAAGGGGTGCTAAAGGAAGAGGAGCGCCCTTCTTTAGAGAGGACCCCCTGGTTCCCCTCGGCCACTAGGAGGCTTAGGTGCTTGTGTCTGCCCTCAGGAAGAACGTGGAGAAACGCTGGTTGCTGGAGAACATGGACGGAGCCTTCTTGGTGCTGGATGAAATTGTAGATGGCGGGTGAGGAGGGGATTGGGAGAAGAGGTGTCAGGGATACTCAGAATAGCCTTTGTGGGCTCGGTGCTGGGGGGACATACTGGTCATCTATCTCTCTGGCCAACTCATCTGCCCTTCTCCTACCTATTCCTGCGTATTCCAACCTGCTCGTGAGCATGGAGGGGCAAATCACTAGCAGCCAAAGTCCAGCCAAACGGGAGGGTAGCCTGATAGCCACCTACAGTTGGCGGTCAGCCGGATAGGTCGAGTTTGGGGAAATCCAGGTTGGTTTCTAGGACCTCAGCCAGAGTATCCCACCTCCAACGCCTGCTGGATACACGACACCCATTCTCCTTGCGTCTACTTTCCCTGCCAGTAAAACGGAGAAAAAGAAACTATCACAGAATGAAGTGTATAAAGCCCAACATTCTCAGACGGGCGTGGTGGCACACGCCTGTGATCCCAGTGCTCAGGAGGCAGAGGTAGGCAGACCGACGTGAGTTAGAGGCCAGCCTGGTCTACAGAGCGAGTCCAGGACAGCCAAGGCTACACAGAGAAACCCTGTCTCGAAAAACAAACAAAAAACCCCCCAAAAAACAACAAAAAGCCCATAGTTCTCATTGGTAATTTGAGGTATTTTTATATTTTTTGTCTTTCTCCTCGATAAATATTACCTATTAGTATGCTAGCAGACTCCAAGACAATTGGGGGCCTTTATGAGAAAAGTTGGTTAGTAGAATCCCTTGAAAGAGGGGACAAACAGGGAAGGATAAAGCTCTGACTCTGGTAACAGAACCTTGTTGAATATCTTCTCTCCCCTCGCCTTCTTGCCTCAGTGCTGGAGACACTGGATTATAGCATCTTTGAAACACCTGCCCATTTTATGGCAGGGGAAATAGAGGGTCAGAGATTCTAGTAATTTATCAGAGGGCACACAGCAAGGGAATTAGCAGAGGAATTTCTTTCCATGGCACAGTACTGCCCAACTTAGGAGCAGGGTTCTCGAGGAGGTGGGGTACTGTGAATGCCTCAGTCCTCTTTCTGGTTTTATTAACTGCCTGCTGTTGCTTGGTGTTGTGCTGATGGCTGGGTTCTAAATGTGAGGAAGACCTAGCCCCTCCTCAAACTGCTCATCTTGACTGGGCTACCCTGATCTCAGTTCAGGCTTTTTGTTTGTTTTGTTTTGTTTTTACCTGTTTGTTTACCTTTATCTTTGATTACTGTGTATCCTACAGCATGAGTGCAGAGGTCAGAGGACAACTGGTTGAGTCAGTTCTTTCCTTCTGCCACATGGGTTGCGGGGGTCTGTCTTGGGTTGTTGGGTTTTGGCAAGCACCTTTAACGGTTGTACCATCTCCCAAGCCCCTCAGCTGAGCTTTCACCCAGAGATGATCATGGAGGTGGACCACAGTAGAAAGTGGAGAAGGAGCAAAGCTGCGAGTCCCCCATGTGACTCCAGGACCACCTGTGACTCCGAAGGTTCCCTGGAGTTGACACAGGACATATTAAAGAGTATGTGGCTTGTCAGAGGGGGATCACGTCACTGACTCAGCCCCAACTTTTCCCTTATCTTGTAGTGTGATTCTGGAGAGCGATCCCCAGCAAGTGATCCAGAAAGTGAATTTTAGGGTAAGTCTTCCTGTACTCCACCCCCATCTTTTCCACACTGCCTCTTCCGTCTTCCCTACCCTTGTCCTTCCCCGGGCAGCAGGCTGTCAGGGCTCAGCTGGTGGGAGCCCAGCCACTCAGGCATCCAAGAGGGAAGTTTCCAGCTCATTCCCCATCAAATCAAAACAAAGCTCCTCCTCATCCTCCAATGAGAAGCCTGGGGTGCAGAAGTCACCCACCGAATCCTCAAAATGACTCCCAGAGACAGCCTTGGAGAGCGGACTGCCCTGGGGCTGTGCTTAGACTCCTCTGCTCTGGTTGAGCTTTTCCATGTCTGCAGTCTGGATGATACCTTTCCCCAGCTCCAGTTCCCTCTACCGGCCTCCCTTCACGCAAATAGAAGGCGCCCAGCTTGGTTAAGGGTGCTGCCCAGGGGTGGAACACTTGGCTAGCATGTGAATCCGTGGGTTTAATCCCCAGCAGTGGGGGATGGAGCAGAGGGGGTCCTGGCTCCCAAATGGCGGGCTTCAGGACCTCCACCTCCAGCTGCTAGGCAGGAATAAGGTGCAGCTCTGCACCATGCTGACCACACCCCTCACCCTGCAAGCCTTCACCTCTCTGGCTCAACTACTCCTCTCTGCCCTGACTCCACTCTGTGACTCTCCTCCCTCACAGACCGATGACAGTGGCCTAACAGAGCAGAGTGTGGCCCAGGTAAGCCCCTTGCATCTTCCTTGGCCAGAAACAGGCTAAAGGACATGGAGAGCCCAGTGCCCCAGGGGAGATAATGACAGTTAAGAAACCAGAGGTGGGGCTGGAGAGATGGCTCAGAGGTTAAGAGCACTGGCTGCTCTTCCGGAGGGCATGAGTTCAATTCCAGAAACCACATTGGTGGTCACAACCATCTATAATGAGATCTGGTGCCCTCTTCTGGTGTGCAGGCATACATGCAGACGGAACATTGCATACATATAAATAATTAAATCTTAAAAAGAAGGAAAGAAGGAAAGAAAAAAAAAAAAACAAAACCAAAAAACAGAGGCCTGCCTACCCGTAATCCCAGTACTCTGGGAGACAGAGGTAGGCAGATCTCTGCTCAAGTTTCAAGGCCAGCCTGGTCTACAAAGTGAGTCCATGACAGCCAAGGCTACACAGAGAAACCTTGTCTTGAGAAAGAAAAGAAAAGAAATCAGAGGTGTGGGGCAGAAAGAGCCACTGGACACTGTTGAGCTCTTGGGATGTGGGTGCTGAGAGATGGATGGGCGAATTACCACCTGCTCACCTCATCTCCTCCTTGAACTAGCTACCCGGATGATAATGCCTAGGTTATCTGTTACCCCGATGAAACAATGTGGAGGCTCAGATCCCTCATATTCCCTTAACCTGGACAGGATGCCATGTGGGAGTTTGTCTCAGCACTTAGCCTCAGTACTTAGGAGCCAGGCTGGGGTTGTTAAGGGCCTCCTCACCTGATGGTAGGTGATAAATTTCTGTACTCATCACTAAGTAGCCCAAAGTAGCCACACACCTGCACACTCCTATCTGGCAGTGTGTGTGTGTGTGTGTGTGTGTGTGTGTGTGTGTGTGTGTGTCCTGGTTACTGTCTGAAGATTGGGTCCTTAGTCTCATGAACTTCCCTACATAAGTTAGGGCCTGTGCCGTCAGGGGGATCACCAGATGTGACACCGCACTTCCCTGCACGCCCCTCATCACACCATCTGTCTGCTGGTCCCCCATGTTTCCTCGTGTTCTGCTGGAAAAGAATGTAGCCGCATGGCGGTTTCAGGGTGGAAGGAGGCTGGAAGAGCAGGGTGGAGTGGCTCAGCCCTTGGAAGGCTGAGGCTGGAGGATCTCAAGTTCAAGGCCCAGCACTGAGCTACATAGTGAGTTCCTCCAGTCCAGCCGGGGCTGTAGCATGAGACTTCATCTAAAATAAAACAAATCATGCTGGGAATCTCCGCGCCTGGGAGGTAGAGGCAGGAGGATCAGGAGTTCAAAGTCACATCAAGGTTGAGACTCTGTCTAAAAAAACGAAAAAATCCACTGAGATGTCTCAGCAAGTAAGGAACTTGCCTTCGGGCCTGATGACTGGAAGAGAGAACTGACTCCCCCACAAGGTGTTTGCTGACCTCTCCATAAACACACATTAAAATAAAACAAACCTTAAACATTTTTAAAGGGGAGTGTGGATGAGCAGAGCAGCAAGGACACGAGTTGGAGTTGGGGAGAGCTAAGGAGATGGCTCGGTGGTTAATCACACTGGCTGCTCTTGCAAGGGACCTGGGTTCAATTCCAAGCACACACATGGTGGCTCACAGCCGTTGGTAGCTCCGGTTCTAGGGAATCTGGTGTCTTCTGGCCTCTGCAGACACCAGGCACAGGTGTGGTGCACAGACGCGCATATAGACTAAACACCCATGCAAATGCAAATTAAAAAAAAAAAAGACTAAACACCCAATGCAAGTGAAAAATTTTAAAAAGAAAGGAAGAGGAAGACAGTTGGAGCTAGGCGTGGTAGAGTGCTCAGTAGGCACAAAGCCGTGGGTGTGATTCCTTGCAAGGCACAGTATGGTGTGGTGGTGTGTGTTTGTGATTCTAGCACTTCAGGTTTGGAGGCGAGGATCAAAAAGCAAGACTGTTTCAGAAACAAAACCAAGCTGGGTGGTGATGACACACACTTTTTTTTTTTTTAAGATTTATTTGTTTATTATATATACCGTGTTCTGCCTGCACGCCAGCAGAGGGCACCAGATCTCACGATAGATGGTTGTGAGCCACCCTGTGGGTGCTGGGAATTGAACTCAGGACCTCTAGAAGAACAGCCAGTGCTCTTAACCTCTGAGCCATCTCTCACCTTTAATTCCAGCAGTTGGGGAGGAAGAGGCAGAGGCAGGCAGATCTCTGTGAGTTTGAGGCCAGCCTGGTCTACAGAGCGAGTTCCAGGACAGCCAGAGCTACCCGGAGAAATCCTGTCACAAAACAAAGCAAAACAAAACAAAAAACCAACCAAACAAAACCAAAAACTAACCACCACCACCAAAACCCCACATATTCACAAGAGTCATCCTAAGGTTGTGCTTTACCAGCGAAAGTTGAATAGCAAAGTTACTCAGCATCTCTAGGGCTCTCAGAAGAAAAGAACCCGCCTTGCAGAACTATATGAATTAGGTGATTGGCAAGATGGCTCAGTGGATGAAGGCCATGTTGCCAAGCCTGAGGGACGTAGTTCAATCCCCACCTCAGCCCCGCTTGCCTCTGCCTCCCCAGTGCTGGGAGCAAAAGCATGGGCCACCACGCTAGCCTCACAAGGTGTCCTCTTACCTCTGTGTATGCACTGTGGCATTCAGACACACATATACACACAGGCACACACACACGAATAGATAAATAAATGTAAAAAAATTGTTTAAAGAACTAGAGGAACCAGTTCATGGATGGTTCTATGGTTCTTTCTATGGAAAGAGCCTAGAAAGTTAAGTCACACAAACTCAGGAAACATTTTCTATTTTTCTAAATGAACAAAGAATGAAGACTGAGCCAGGCACAGGCGTTTAATCCCAGCACTAGGGAGGCAGAGGCAGTTGGATCTCTGAGTTTGCGAGTTCGAGGCCGGCCTGGTCTACAGAGTGAGTTTCAGGATGGCCAGGACGACACAAAGAAACCCTGTCTCAAAAAAAAAAAAAAAAAAAAAAAAAAAGACTGGTACGGCCTTGTTATGTAGCCCAGGCTGCTCTTGAACTTGAACTCATCATCCTCCAGCCTCAAATTCTCAGGAGCTGAAATCACAGGCACCACACCTGAGTATTTGTGGAAATCTTAAAAAACAATACTTACAGCGTTGAGCATAAAATTAATTTTGGAGAGATGTTAGAGATGAGAGGGCTTCATGTCCCCAGGAAGGAGGGAGATTGCAGGAGAAAGGGACATACTCAGTGTGGGGGTGGATGTTTTTTTGTGGGGGGAGGGATGCAGAGGAGGCTTCATGCCCAGAGGGGCTGGTCACCTGAGGACCCGGATGTGCTGGCATCATGTCTGCACAGTGGTAAAGATATGGGGCACACACTAGATTGAGATGGTTGTTCTTAGCCATAGGAGCACACACACCCGACAGCTTCACCACATCAGCAAATGGCATGGGGTGCTGAGAACACACCCCAATCAAGGCCAGCATGGCAGGTCTGTTAAGGTATCAAGTGTCAAGAGCACAGGCATGGTTGAGCCTGGGCCCAGTCTCTGCCTGGTGATGGCACTGTGAGGAGGAATGACTGAGGCCTGGCATGGCTTGGGGGAGGCAGGGGCCAGAGCCACACCCACAGCTGGAGAGGCTTGGGCTTTGGCCAAGCTCAGCCGGCTGGGCCTGCCTTTTCCTCCGGAGCCTGGTCTCCTTTAAACCAAGCAGAGGCAAGCTGCTGCCACCTAGTGCCCGGGGCTCCTGTGACCTCCAGTAAAGGCACCCCTGATTAACATTCTCCTCAAATATTTCTCCCAACATCCTACCCTCGCCCCAGGTTCTTCAGTCAGCCAAGGAACAAATTAAGTGGTCTTTACTGAAATGAAGACCTTGGACTCAAGGCACCCTCCCCAGAGAGCCTTTTCCCAGTCCCCACAAAAGCCCCAAGACCTCAAGAGACAGAAGAGACCCGTCTGCCTTCTCAGGCCTCTCCCAGAACTGATCCCTGAGGTCTCCTGCCAGGGATTCCGAGAAGCAAAAGCTTGGCTCCAGCTCTGTCACCCCTGCTTAGTACCCTGGCCTTCCCCTGGGGCCACGGGAACCAACAAAGCTGCTTTCCCTCGGACCTCTGGCATTCTCAAGCCCTAGGCCTTAATAAACTTCCGTTTCTTGCCAAAGATCTCCTTTCTTGGCTTTGGAAGTTGTGTGTGTGTGTGTGTGTGTGTGTGTGTGTGTGTGTGTGTGATGTATCTTTTCTGATTCCCGGCGCTGCTTGCTGCTACGGAGTGGGCTATGCCTGTGGGTGGGGTCAGGGTGGGTCAAGGAAAAGGGAAGGATTTAACACAGCGAAGGATGCAACACTGAATCACTGGAGTTCCTTCCATGTGTGCGGCTAGGCACGACTGTGTGGCTTGGTAGGAGTCACAGTGACAAGAATAATATTCTTCCAGGAAAAGGGGAGCAGACCCTGTTTTGTGTGTGCAGAACACACAGGGGGGCTCCTCTAGGGATTCCTTGAGTCAGTCTCCCCCCCCCCCCAATTTTAGCCTCCAGAAAGAAAGGGAGTCAGGCTTATTTTGACAAACTGAGGAACAGTTTGGCTATTTTTCCTGGCGTGCCCGAGACCACGGAATTCCGATCTTGGCATATATCCCGGGCACTAGAGCCCTATAAACTTGCTGGCTCTATCGGGGGGGGGGGGGGGGGGCGGGGGGGCACCGACACTGTGGGTGTCTCCAGAGCATCCGCTCACCTCCGAGGCTGTGAAGGATCGGGGCGGGGAGGAGGGGTCCAGAGAAGGGACAGCCAGAAGGAGAATCGCTGCGACAAACCTCACGGAGGGAGATGAATAAACTTTCTGAGCATCCGGACGGACCCCTCTTCCCTATCCTAGTCCCAGCCTCTGCACCTTCGCTTTCCGCGTCTCCGCGCCGCGGACTCTTTCACAGCAGCGTGAGGACTCATCTTCTTGGATCCCCGGCGGCTCCGCCCAGCTCCGCCCCGCCCCAGCTCCGCCCCCGCCCCGCCCCAGCCCCTCGCAGGAACAACGCGCAGCAGGAAGCTCCGCCCCCGCACAGCATCCGTGGTCCTACAGCGCCACCTGGAGGGCTCGCCTCCGGGTCTAAGGCGCCGATGAACTCCGCCCCCGAGGTGGGATGGACCCTCCGCGCAGTGTTTCTGGCTCTTCGACACCAGCGCTAGTGCGTTGCCCTAGCAACCAGTACGCGTGACTCCCCGTGACTCCTCTCGCCGCGCAGAGCTTTTCTGCCAGCCGCTGTAATAAAGTTCGTGGTGAGTCTTGGGTCTTAGTAAAAGCCTGTAGGGACAGTGGTTGTCCAGCCTAGGTTGCACGCGACACTATCTTTAAAAAAAAAAACAAACACAACAAAACTAAACAAAAGAGTGCAGGCCAGCTAGTCATACTGGCTTCGACTACCTCTGTAATTCGAGAACTCGGCGAAGATATAGGGATGCAAACCTAGTCATTGCAAACGCTGACTCTACTGTCTTTCCAAAGTCACTTGCGTTTACAGCCTTTTCCCCCCGAGTCACCGTACACACAGCCCAGAGTTGCAAAAAGGCAACCCTGGAAGGACGGCGCAATAAAATCGTGGAGTTCAGGCGCCCGTGTGGTGACGGGAAAGTTCTTCAGGGATGCATCTCAAATATCCGGACACCCGTAGAGCTTGGCTCCATCCATGGGCCGGGAGCGACCGCAAGGTCCGGAGGGGTAAAATGGCTTTCCTGGCAACGTGGTCTGGCCTTGCAAGGACGGGAATGGGAAACTTCTGGGAGAAGTTAGGAGTTTCACGCAAGCTGGCGCACTCAGGTTCTTGCAACTACGCAATGCTGTCCACATTTTATTAAGGGGTACACCGAGGCCCTGAAGGTTTCAAGCATGCTGCAGTTTCCACAGTAACTCTCTCAGTGTCCTAAAATATCTGGATTTCTCGCTCACACTTGGACCGCGCAGGGAGAGGGACACATGAGCCTATAATCTCAGCTTTTGAGAGGTGGAGTCTAGAGAATCAGAAGTTTGAGGTTATTTTCGACTATTTATTGTGTCTGAGGTCAGCCTGGGTTACATATGAAGCAGGGTGACAAGAAAGTGTCCCTTAGCCCTCTGTGGCTAAAGGCTACCCTGATCCCACAGGGAGGGTTTGGCAAAGCAGCCAGAGGGGGGTAGTTTAGAGAGGGTTGCACTGAACTCTTGGGGTGAGGTCTCCAAGTCTGCGTCTCCGTCTCCGGCCCCTTCTTGCTTCCTTCATCCAGGTGAAGCCTCCTAGACAGCAGGCCTGGTTGGCTACCCCGCGCTCTGCCCGCTGCATCAGCTTCCAGAGTTGAAAGCCTCTTCTGCGCTGCTACAGGCCAGAGCATCCGCGGTTCTGAGCCAGCGCTTGTCTTCCCCTGTCCGTCCACCCCTAGCGTCCTTCCTTGTCTTGCTCCTTGCTGCCCTAGGGAAAGACCCAACAGCTTTGGAGCATAGGCGGGCAAAGAGCCTTAGGGCCACCCTTTTTCCTGACGCTGAATTAGCACCAGGTCAAAAATTGAGACCTCAGGAATGTAGGCCCAGCCAGAGGGCGCTGGAGGAAACACAAACTCAAGGATTTGTTACAGGGGAGACACAGACACACAGACTACGCTCCTCCAGCCTTCCTTCAATTGGCTGACAGAAAAGCAGGGTGTGTGGGATTGGTTCTTACCCCGGATGAAATGGATGGCTGGCGGATGAGTGGACCATTGCCAGCTGTCTGGAGGAGTGGGCAGGGCCACAGGGGCTCTTCTCAAGGCCTCTCTGATTGGTGGAGGCAGAGCCAACCAGGCCTGGAAGAGGGATGAGCAGGCAGCAGTAGCCTGCTTGAAGGTCTTCAACCTCTTTGCAACTCACTTGAAGACTGATGTGCTTTTTGAAGGCTGAGACAGGAGGCAACCACGAATTTTTTAATTTTTTTTTTTTTGTTTGTTTGTTTTTGTTTTTCCAGACAGGGTTTTTCTGTGTAGCCTTGGCTGTCTTGGACTTTCTTTGTAGACCAGGCTGGCCTCGAAATCACAGAGATCCACCTGCCTCTGCCTCCCCGAGTGCTGAAATCATAGGTGTGCTCCACCATGCTGGGCTGACAGCCACGAATTTGATGCTACCTTGGACTACCTAAGGAGAGAGCCTGTCTGGAAGAAACAACAACAACAACAAAAAACAAACAAACAAACAAGAAACTCTTTATCCTGGGGCCGAATGAATTCTGAGCTCTTAGGACAGTAGAGCTCCTTTGGATCCTGGAAATGGGAGTAATTTTCCTTCTCTTTCCTTTCAACCCTGGTCCTATTCATTTACTTGTTGACTCAGTGTATTCAAATATTTAGGTGTCCATGTTGAGCCAGGCACTGGGAGAAAATCGAGGGGTTGGGGCAAAGGGTCCAAAGAAGGGATTAGATTTGAGGGATATGTCAAGGTATAAATACCTTTAAAGATCAAATCCTGTTCTGAGTAGTGATGGGAATTCAGGTTTATTTATTTTTAATTTATTTATTCTTGTGTACATTTGGTGTTTGGTCTACATGTAATCCCAGCACTTGGGGAGGCAGAGGAAGATGGATCTCTGTGAGGCCAGCCTGACTACAAGGAGAGTCCAGGATAGCCAAGGCTATACAGAGAAACCCTGCCAGAGAAAGAGAGAGAGAATTTTTATCTTCTTGTTGTGTTTCCAACAGGGGTTCTCTGTGTAGCTCTGGCTGTCCTGGAACTTTCTCTCTCTGTAGCTTCAAACTTAGAAATCTGCCTGTCTCTGTCTCCTGAGTGCTGGGATTCAAGGTGTGTGTGTGTGTGTGTGTGTGTGTGTGTGTGTGTGTGTGTGAATGTTCGCCATCTGCATTCATACCTTCAGAGGCCAGAAGAGGGCATTTAATTCCCCTGAGCTGAAGTTCCAGGGGACTGTAAACCTTGGGTGCCCGGAACCCAATCCTTGTCCTCCAGAAGGCAGCAAGGGCTCTTAACTGATGAAATCTCTCTCCAGCTCCCCATGGGAACTTCTGGATTGAACAAGGCACACTTTCTGAGCTAAGCAGACTCCAGTTGGATCGGGTGCGAAACTATGTCGGCAGATAAGGAGTTGATGAGCACACCTCGCAGCAGAATGACAGCGATCTCTGGGGAGAGGCAGGTGCCCTCCCTGCTCCGACAGAGCTCCACCTCCGGACCCCAACACTGTTTCATTTGGAATTGAGGAACCTGCCTGTCTGCCCGGAGAGCTGACAGAGGGTGTGTCTTACCTTGCAGGAGCTGAAATAGGCGGCTTTTCCCTGCACGGGGCTTGAGAGGGTCACAGTGGGCCGTGACCTTTGCTACTGCTGTCCACTAGCTATCCGTGTGTCCTCAGAGCAACCTGGTAGACATTCTTTGACTTTTTTTTTTTTAACAGGTAAGGCAACCAAGGGCCTGAGACGTAGAGGAACCCATCTTAAGGCTGGCCCACCTCTGCCGCCCATTTACTCTTCATCCCAACCACAAAGCTAAGGCCCTTGGACCGTATACCAAGAAGAACAGGGGCAGCTGAAAACGTCCAAGCAGTTGGTCGAAGTGTTCAGTGGTACGATCCTTTGTTCCAGTTGGGGTGCGCTGAAACCGGGTGTGTAGCTGAGGTTGGCCTCCTTGACCCCCCCCCCCATGTAGCCTAGGATGACCCTGAAGCTCTGACCCTCTGCATCCATCTCCCGAGCGCTGGGACTCTAGGTGTGTGTCACCATGCCCTGCTTGCTCAGGGCCAGGGGTTTCTGCAGTCAGTTGAAGCTATATATGTTAGAACTCATTCCTCTTAAGTCCGTGCTCTAAAAGGCATACTCAATACTCCTTTACTAGATATTAGGTGTAGACACACTCAGGCGTAGCCAGGCTTTAAGACTGTTCCTTGCTCTATCCAAGATACAACCAACCAGATGTGGTGTGATACTTTTGTAACCTGAGCACTTGAGGAGTGGAGCTAGGGCCAACCTGGTCTATAAAGTGGGTTCTAGGCCAGCCAGGGCTGTTATAGTGTTACACAGAGAAACCCTGTTGTGAGAGAGAAAGAAAGAAAGAAAGAAAGAAAGAAAGAAAGAAAGAAAGAGAAAGAGAGAGAGAAAGAAAGATTTCGCTTTCTTTTTTTGATCTCTGTGAGTTCGAGGCTAGCCTGGTCTATAGAAAAGTGGAGGTAGAAGGATCAGGCATTCAAGGCTAGCCTTGGCTACATAACAAGTTTGAGGCCTACCTGGCCTACAGGAAACTTTGTCTTCGAAAATCAAAATAAGAGCACAAGTTAAAGACTGCAGTTGAATTGTCGGTCTGAGCCACCAAACAACTTGCAGTGATCAAGTCCATTCTGGAAGCCTGAAGACTCAGAAGTTTTTGAACGAATGAAACCCAGCTGCCGTCAGTCACTCCAACAGGACCATTTTGTCACTGATGATGATTTGGACGTTTTAACTTCTGGAAAGTATATATATATTGATAGATTGGGTTTGGGAGTTTGGGGGTTTCTCTGTGAGACTTAGCTGTCCTGGACTCACTTTGTAGACCAGGCTGGCCTCAAACTCACAGAGATCCGCCTGCCTCTGCCTGCCTCTGCCTGCCTCTGCCTCCCGGGCGCTGGGATTACAGGTGTGCGCCACCACGTCGGGCTAGAAAGAATCTTTAAAACAATAAATTCAAAAGCAGTGTGTGATGGCGTGTGCTTATAATTTCAGCAGCAGGGAGGCAGAGACAGGTAGATCTCTGCAAATTAGAAATTAGCCCGGTCTACAGAATGAGTTCCGGAACAGCCAGAGCTACATAGTGAGACCCTGTTTCAAAACACAAAACAGAACAAAAAAGAGCTTCACCTATATCTTTATAGGTAATGCTCCTTGAGCACTCATATAGCACCACTCTGAAAATAGGCGCTCTCTCTCTCTCTCTCTCTCTCTCTCTCTCTCTCTCACTCACATAATCCTCCCTAAAGGAAAGAAATTGTAGCAAGAGAGAAAATCTGATTATATTTGGCCAGCATTGTTTCTCTTCGTCTAAACACATGATTTAACTTGAAAAGAGGAGCGGCCGGGGACGGAAGCTCTGTTAGAAACTATGCTTAGCACAGGTGAGGCCTTTCGTATACCTCCAGCACGGAAGGAAACTCTAGATATCGCAAATTGGATGCTCCTGCGTCCAGACGGAAGCCTCTGGGGGAGTGAGGGAATGTCGGTGGGTGTTGAGAACGGATGGAGCACTTAAGTGCTTTGGACAGACTCGCTACCACTGTTTCTCAGCCTCCGTGGGTAGAGGACCACTCTGAGAGTGCTCCCTGGGGCTGGATGGCTGGCGGGCTCCTGGAACACCCGGAGAGGTAGACAGTATGAAAGCCGAAATTGAAAGCTGTCTCCGTGGGCCTATGAAACGGCTCAGTCAATGCAAGGGTTGTCAAGCCCAGACAGGAAGGAGAGAAATGACTCTCGGAAATTGTCCTCTGACCTCCACATGAACGCCATGGCATCCGAATGCCTGAATGTGCACACGCTGATAAAGATAATAATAACGGCAATAATAGTAAACACCTCCCATCCCTGCCCCAGAGTGTCCCACCCTTGTCTTAGTGTCAGAAAATGAGGCCCTCACAGATTTGCCCAGAAGGTGGCGCTGTAAGACAAGTTCCATTTACCTCCTCCTTGGTCTGGCTGGGATCAAGTATCCGGCCTAAAGGAGCCAGTCCTGAAGAACCTTTTCTTTGGGTAGAGGCCGAGCACTGGGGTCCATTACTAGAGATGGCCTCAATCCGCACCCAGGTAAAAACCACGGGGAAAGGTCCTGCATCAAGGCTATGAACATCCTGGTGGGGATGAGAAGGTGAGAGGCCCTAGGGACCTGGAGCAGCCGCTCCAGGGTATCAGAACCTAGTTTATACGTGGTGTCTGCTTGAAAAAGAATGACCTCCTAGGCAGTTATGACAATAGCAGAATTCCCAACAACAACAACAAAAATCCCAATTCTTATTTTTCATTTTCTTTTTCAGATAAGATGTGAAACATGAGAAATGTGCTTAATCAGCATGCACGAGGTCCCAAGTTTAATTCCCTGTATATATGTATCCTGCAGTCACCAAGCTGAGGGGTCCATTGAAACTGGGTATGTAGGCCAGCCCGGCCTTGAACTCCCTACCTAACCTTGGATGTCCTTGACGGTCCAATTCTGCATCTACCTCCCAATACTGGGGTTATAAGGTGTGTGCCACCATCCCCTTTTTTTGTGGGACCAGGAATTGAATCCTGGGATTTGTGCATGCAAAAGCAAGCATTCTACCAACTAATCTGCATCTCCAGACATGTGATTTATTTTATTTTATTTTATTTTATTTTATTTTATTTTATTTTATTTTATTTTATTTTATTTTATTTTGGGTTTTCAAGCAGGGTTTCTCTGTGTGGCCCTGGCCGTCCTGGAACTAGCTCTGTAAACCAGGCTAGCCTCAAACTCAGAGATCTGCCTGCCCCTGCCTCCTGAGCACTGGGATCAAAGAGGTATGCCATGGCCGCCTGGCTCATCCCTAGTTTTTAATAGCATTTATTCGTGTGTGTGTGTGTGTGTGTGTGTGTGTGTGTGTGTCTACATATTCTACATATGAAGTCTGGTGTCTTCTTATCATGGCTCTCCAGTGCATTGTGATTTGTTTATATTTGATTTATTTTTTGTGTTTAGGTGTTTGCCTGTATGTATGTGGACTATGTGTGTGCCTGGTGCCTGTAGAGGCCAGAAGAGAGTGTCTGACCCTCTGGAACTGGAGTTCCTGATGGTGGTGGGCCACCGTGTGGGAGTTCATTTGGGTCCTCTTCAAGAAGGGGGGGTCCTTAACTACTGAGTCATCTCTCCAGCACCTCCCGCTAAGCCCCAAGCTCACTGTTTCAGTGCCTCTGCTGGCCCTGGGGCTCTCAGGACCTGCCTCTCCCCACCCTCCAGTGGAGGAATTAGTCCTACACCTGGCTGTTTCACTCAGGTTCTGGGAATCCACGCTCAGATCCTCATGCTTGCGTAAGGTTACTTCCACTGAGCCGTCTCTCCTGCCCTCAACAGCATCTTTCCTCAGTAATGAAACTGAGGTAAGAGTTGTGGCACATACTCATAACGCCAGCCTTTGGGAGGTGGAGGGGGGGTGAGGGAACCAAGAGTTCAATGTCACCAGGCGTAGTGGCACAGGACTTGAATCCCAGCACTCAGGGAGGCAGAGGCAGGCAGATCTCTGTGGGTTCCAGTCCATCCAGCCTGGTCTGCAAAGTGAGTCCAGGACAGCCAAGGCTACACAGAGAAACCCTGTGGGAGAAAAACCAAAAAGGGGGGGCGGGAGAATTCAAATAGAGTTTAAGGCCAACCTTGTCTCAACAAAGCAAAACCTGATGATGATGATGACATTGATAACAGTGACGATGAAATAATAATCAAGTGCTTTCTCCTGTCAGTTTTCCAAACAAATGAAAAAAAAAAATATGTATAAACCAAAAAAGAAAAAGAAACCCACAAAGTCATAATAAAACTTAAGTCAACGTGCATTCCTCAAGCTCCATGGATTCTATTTCCTTTACCTAGGTAGCTTTCTTTGAACCCCCTTCTCCCGACCTCCATGAGGGAGACAGATGTCATGCATACTTGACAGGTAGGAAGTGTGTGTGCTCTGTGCTCCTGGGACTAGAAACAATGAGGCCGGGATCTGGGTGTGGGCTTCCCCGAAAAGAAGGTCTGTCTTCAACTGGGCCCGCTCTCGCCCTCCCGTTTGTTCCCCGGCACACACAGAATGCCTCCTAGGGCCCGCAAGATGTATCGATGAGGGGGTGCCAGAATAGCTGGAATTAGACTGATGGGCGGCAGGAGGTGTGAGCAAAGGAAGAAGACGGGGAGTGGAGGGGACGGGCCAGCAGAGCAGAAACTCCCAGACGACCGCTCCCATCCTGCGAACTAAACCGAAGGGGGGAAACAAATCAAGGATGGATCTTTAAACTCCAGATCCCTCCGCGTCGAGGGGGGGGGCACTCGGAGTCTTCCCTAAGCTCTGCGTGAATAAACCGAGGGGCGGGAAAGACAAAGGGGCCCCCAGAAGAAGAGATTAACAGGGGGACGAGGAAGCCCGGCGCTTTCTTGGAGTGCTGGGACAGACAGCCCCGAGATGAGACTCGGGGGACGCTGGGCTTGACGCCTCGGGCGAGGAGGAGGGGATTAGGATGTCTCGGGGCAAGTGGTCTTAAGGGATCTATTTGCAGGAGCGGAGGCCCAGAGACTGCGGGCGTGCAAGCTGTTTAGGGCTCTGGGTCAGGGAGAAGCGACTAAGGAGTGACAATCTTTTCTCCTCCTCTTCCCCGGCTCGCTTCCTTCTACTCCCCTTAAACCCTCCGAATCCTTTAGGCCGCTGGGATCAACAGAAACTGGAGGCTGTTGCGTGTACAAGGGAAATTGGGGGTGGGGGTGGGGCGGCCTTGAAACGGTAGAACCTGAGAGAGGTATCCGTGTACAGGGCAAATACGGGAGGCCTGAAAACAGCTGGAGCTGGGGAGCTGGAACTGCCTAGTGAGAGGGCGAGGGGCTTCTGGAAACCGCCGACTCCAAAGAGGCCAATTTGTGTACCAGGGAAATGTAGGGGAACCTGGAAACAGCAGGATCTGGGGAGACGGTTCGTGTACGTGGGGGTGGGGTGGGGTTAGAGAGAGTGTATGTGAGAAGCCTGAAAACGGTTGAATCTAGGGAGACAGATTCATGCGCAGGCTGAAAACAGCACAATCTGGGGAGACGCATCAGTGCACAGTAGAAACTGGGGTGGCTTGGAGATGGGTTCTCCGGGGAGGGGATGGCGCTGCGTGTGATTGTAGTAGGGGTGCGTGGGAACCTGGGGTGCAGAAGACAGGCAAGTAGGGGGTGGAGTCACCTTTTTGCAAAACCCCCCCCCCCCCCCCCCGTTTGTTCATTCCGAACAAGGCCCTTTCACAGCTTCTTCCCGCAGATAGGCCAGGGTAAGCGAGCAGCTTTCCTATGAGGACCCAAGGTTTTGCATGGCAGAAAGACAAGAAGAGCTCTCGCGGCCTGTTGCTGCCCTGGTTCCAAAAGAAGCAGAACCTGTCATTCCCGGGAGGGGAGCCAGCTCAGGAGCTGGGAAAGGGGGTGGGGGTTGGTGGCGAAGAGGAGGAGGGAGCCTTCTTCCCAGCCCTTCTCTGGTGGGGAGAGGCGTCTTTCTGCTTGTCCAGTGACCTGCCTGACCTCTCTCCTCAGTGGCTCCCTTCTGACTGACAGACAGACAAAGACAGAGCTGCAGACAATCGACTGAAGAAGGCCCCACAAGAAAGCACCCTCCCTCCCCCACCCACCAACCCCTGGGGAGAGGCCCCAGGCCTGCTAGGGCCGGAGCTGTCACTCCGGTGGTGTGGTGGCGCTGTCTTCAGGTGACAGGCCTTCAGGAGACAGGGCTGACTAGAAGCTTGCACAGGCCTGAGATTTTTGGGATTCTGTCTGTGCCTCTTGGAAACCAGAACTTTCCAGCCAGCTGCCTCCAAGGGGAGACAGGGGCCCCCACCCCCACCCCAGCAGCCACCAGAGCAGCAACAGCCTGGCAGGTCCTACTGTTTGCTAGCTGTGGGCTCTCAGGCCTGCTAGGATGCCTCTTCGGGTCTCAGTTTCCCGTTCATAACGAGAAGGACCGTTCTAGCTCTCAAAGGACCTTTAAGTCCTAACACGGGGATTCTTCCTAGGTGCTGGGGAGGACGGGGAGGGGAGATACATTTCCCCCTCTCAAGACTGCACGCAAGGGTTGGGAGGAGGCTGGTCTGGGGTGTTTAAAAGCATGGAAGTCTTCCTGCATGGATAATGCCTCTGAAATACGTGTGTTTCTGCTTTAAATCACTCCCAGGGACCCCTGCCTTTAAGCAAAATTGTCATTTTATTTTGTTTTGTTGACCTTTTTTTTTCCCCCTTCAAGCACCTTGGGCCTCCTGGTTCTTGATTTGGGTTGGGGTGTGGGGTCTGCTCTAGGAATTCCTCACCCCTGTCTGGTTCCTTCCACATCTCTGCTTTTGAGCTGCTCCCACCCTGAAAGCTCTCTGGGGCTGTCTTGCCCATGGCTTCTGTTGTTTGTTTGTTTGTTTTTAACCCCATGTCTCCTAAAACTGGGGATGCTGGGAAAGGAGAATTATGTTTGAGGTCTTGCAGCTAAACCCCAGAGTCTCAAGGAGAGGACTCTTTTTCCCCAGTGGAAAGACCCCCAGGCACCTCAAATCCCTGAACATTGTTGCCCCCCCCCCCTTCTTTACCAAGCTTGGAGTGGCCCTGCACTCCTTGCAAAGCTACCAGCTGGGAGCATATCAGAGATGCCCTGAAAAGGAACCAAACTCAGCCTGGTAGTACTGAAATCGTGGTAGGTGGCATTATGGACAAATGGCCTCAAGAACCACTGGATTAACCCAGGCCAGGCCGGGCGAGGTTTGAATGAGCTTCTCCCTTCCTCTTAAACTGTCGTTGCTGTTGTTTTGTTTTTGTTGGAGGGGGAGGGCAGCTTCTTACTCTGTAGTTCAGGCTGGCCTGGCACCTACAGCGTAGCCCAGGTTAGTCCTGAGCTTGCTGGGGTCTTCAAAGTTCTCAGCTTCGGTACAGGCTGGAGCCACCAAGCTTGACCTCCTCCTCCTCCTGAAAAACCTGCGCTCCAGAACAACCTTTCCCTCGCATTAATAAATACATTTGCAGCCCCACAGGGAGGGCTGCCTCTCTAAGTGACCCAAAACCCTGTGTTTTGGCCTCACCTCTCACATTTCCACCACCTCCAAAATCAAAAACGACGGAGGCCCGCTTGCCTGCCGAGAGCACTGGTTCTCAACCTTCCCACTGCTGCGAGCCTTTAATACAGTTCCTTACGTAAATTTGCGACCGTTAGGAATTGTAGGGTAAAATATCTGATATTCAGTGTATCTGGCATGGGGCCCCAGTGAAAGAGACCCCCAAAAGTGTAGGGACTCACAGGCTGAGAACTTCTGGCCTGAAGGGAAGGGTAACTATGGCTGCGGGTCTTACTCCTTCCCAGGGACATTAGGAAACCTGCCTCTCCACATAACCCAGAAAGTGGAATCTCCAGAAACAGTGTTGGAAGCTGGGCCCTGGAGGCCCGGTGCTACTAAAGATGTCCAGGGGAGTGGGTTACAGAGCCGTTTCCACACTAGAGACAGTCATTCCTAAACAGAGGGGTGAATGCAGGACACTTCTAGCACCGTTGAACGAGCCCTTGCTGGGATGCAGCCTCAGCTCTTAATGAGTTCCTACGACGATGATGGGGGGGGGTGAGGGGGGAGTGGGCTGGGGAGGGGGGGGGGGAGGGGAACTGATTAGAATCCCGGCCGTATGGCGAACGCTGCAGAAGATGGGGGTAATCACTGAGCGGGCGAGACAGCGTGCTAGGCGACAGCAGGCGGCCCGGCCGTCGCCATGGCAACCGCGGCCTCCGGGGCGCGCGGCTCTGCGCAACTCCGCGTCCGCGGCGGAACATCTGCTTTGCGCCCGGCTGCTGGGAGCTGGGGGAGGGCACAGGCCCGGTGCCTTTCCCCCTCCCCCGCGAAAAAGAAACAAATTAGGCCAACTGTCCAATGAGGGGCCGCAAATGTATTTATTAATGCGAGGGAAAGGTTGTTCCGGAGCGCAGTTTGATTAATGTTTGAGTCTTCAGCTTGTCAGTCTGGTTTTGTCTCCTGCAAAGGGGGAGGGGGGCTGAGGGAGGTGGGGAGCTGGGGAGTAGGGGGCTGGTAGGGGAGTGGGGAGGAGAGAGACAACAAAGCGGGAGGGGATGTTAATAGCCAAATAGGCTCTTTTTCATGTTTCCCTCCGCCTGCCACCTTTGATGGATCGCTCAGACAGACACTGGAGAGCGTTAGGGAGACGGGAGCCCCTTCGGAGCGAGGGGAGAATGGAGGAGACAGGGCTGCAGGAGCCTTGGCTGGGGTCTTCGGGGAGGGTACTCTTGGAGGGTTGCAAGGGGACGACCTGAGTTAGCGGGGAGGGGCAACTCCCGGGGAAACCGTAGGAAAAAGGGCACTGACTGTTTGCAAGCCTCCCTCGGCTCCGAGTTGTCCCCTGAACCTAGAGGGTGCGGGTGCCGGCGCGTCCGAGCCAGGCAGGCTTCCCGCCTGCTGAGGGTCCGGAAGGAGGGGTGGCCAACAGACTGCCCCTTGGAATTCACGTCTCTGGCCTCCTCCTCTTTCCACCCAGTCCCACTTTGGACGTTCGCTCCTCCTGCTTCCTTTCTCTTTGTCTCCGCTATTGCTTCTTTCCTCCCTCTCCTCCACCCCAGCTGGGTGACATCAGCTGCTTGCGCTCAGGCCTGCCTTGCTTTGGAGCCTACACGCTTACGACGCTTATTATCTTCTGACGCCATGGAAACCCCAAGGAGGTTCCCCACCGGAACCCTAACTTGACCCGATTCTTGAGAAAACACAACCCCTTTCTGCTTTCCCATCAAATGCTTCTCAGCCCTGTCTGCCTAGGTACCTAGAAGCTGAAAATTACAGATTTCTGGCCAGGCTGGGGATGCAGAAACACAGGCAAGTCTCCAAAACTCAGGCTGCCCTGAGCGGAGGCCTCCTCTTTACAGCCCCGATGTTCCCAAATAAATAAAGTGAAGAGAAAGGAGCTCTTTAAAGCCGAACACAAGCGCGAACACGACTTTGTAGCTCATTTTTCCTGCTTGTTCAAGAAAGGATTGCACATCCTTTGCACATCCACGCATGTGCAAAGAGCTCAGCAACAGCCAAGTTCTTAAACGCTAAAAAGCTTAGGCAGATCAAAGCCTCATTTCCTGTGCTAGTTTTGCAGTGACTATGATCAGCACTGCTGCGGTTGCTAAAGGTTTGGGATTACCCCGTTCAAACATGACCACAGCAGGGTGGGTGAGTGAGAGCCCCTGGGGCTGAGATCAGGCTGAGTTCAATACCAGTTTTCCTTCTCACTAACTCGCGATGTCTGCAAGCAAAGCGTGTTGCCTGTCTAAGCATTTGTTTTCCCATCAGTAAAATGGGTATTGTTTATGCGTTAAGGGTGTGTGGGACATTCCACATGAAACCAACAGCAAACATCTTGAGGTCCTCCTGCTTCGGCTTTAGTCCCTGGATACCAGAGATTGCGCAGTCACGCCCACCTATGACCTCTGAAGGTTTTTAGTCCTTTGCTTTCACTTCCCATCCTCCCTCCCTCCCTCCCTTCCTTCATTTCCATAGGGTCTCATGTACTCTAGGCTGACCTCAGATTCTCTACGCAGTGGAGGATAGCCTTGAACTCCTCATTCTCCTTGTCTCTCCTTTCAAAGCACTGGGATTGCAAATGTATGCTGCTACGACAATCTTTAAACTCTGCTTCAAGAAGAAGGAGAAGAGGTACTTCAAAAACTACACATGGGGCCGGTGAGATGGCTCAGTGCTTGCCACCAAGTCTTAAGATCTGAGTTTGACCTCAGGGTCCCATAAGGTGGAAGGAGAAAAACAAACCCCCTCAAGTTGTGCTCTGCCCTCCCCACACACCCCACAGCACGTGTGCCCTCCCCATAAATACCTGTTTTCAGAACCCTACGAATCATTTAAGGAGTCACATGCTAGGTGCCAAATGAACAAACAGTATGGGCATTAGAAACTCCTAACACCCAGCTCCAAGAAAGGCGTTTCCTGACCAAGAGCTGGATGGCCCCCTAAAAAGAGCCACAGAACCCGGACATCAGGAATTGGGGTGGGGGAGGATGTGGAGTGGGCTTCAGACCTGCATAACGTGGGAGTCCCCACAGAGAGAGTGTTTGGCTGGGTCTATAGTGGGGACTTGCAGAGAATTAAATACGTAGACCACATTGGGTTGTACCTTGCTTGCTAGGAGTAGATGAAGATTTTTGTACGTGGAGTGTGACATGTTGGTCCCCTCTACCCCCATGTTCATGTGTGTTTGTGTATGTCTGGGGTAAGCCTTTCTTTTCTTTTCTTTCTCTTTTTTTTTTTATTTGAGGCAGGTTTCTCTAGAATAGCCCTGGCTGTCCTAGAACTCACAGAGCTCCACCTGCCTCTGCCTCCCAGGCGCTGAGACCAAAGGTGTGTGCCACTCTGCCCAGCTCTTTTACTTTCTTTCTTTTTAGGTGGAGATTAATCTAGGCGGCATATAGATCACATTTATAAGGGAGAGGCTAGGGATCAGGGACCAGCAAAGGAAGACCTGAGCCAAAAGAACAAATAAAAACTGACTGCAGAAACAGAGAAAAGTGGGGATGAATTGGCCATTAGGGAGAGAGGGAAGAGGCATGGAGCTCTAGGGCTTCGAGCTTGAGTGATGGGGATGAAATCCACAGAGGCAGTGTTTCGTGAACCTTCCTCGACTCTGGCTGGGGTCCAAGCTGCCTTTGCTCATTGGATCACCGCAAAGCCGCTGCGGGAGCTGATCGTGGGCTCATATTTTCTGCACGTCCATTATGATGGGAAGTCAATGGTATCCAGCTCCCATCAGTCTGGTCTGTGTTTTGGGATGTTGGGAATTGGTCGCCTTGTGTATCTTCCTTTGTCCACCTGCCTCCCCATGACTGATCTCGGAGGTTAAGGGTTCATCTCGTGGTGAATATAAATAGCCCTTTTGGGGGGGCTTAAGGTTGATCTCCACTGGCCGACTTCTTTAACAAATGAGCCTAGAAGAATATGCCCATCACACAGGTCCTGTCTGCTGGGACCCGAAACCCTAAGATGGCGTGTGGTCAGACTATCAAGTAATGAGGCAAATGTAGAAGCAAATACCCTAGGAGCCATTTCTCTCTTTGAAGATATTCCCTTCAAAGCACCACCCCAGGAGCCTGCGCTCCTTCCAAATGCTCCTTCCAAATGCTGAGAACATGTGGCAAGGTTCTGTGGGATCATCTTCAGTCTGCGGCACATTTGGTTTCGCTCTCCTCAGAGGCTCTTTGGAGCCTCCTCTGCATCTTTGGAAAGTGGGATGTTTTTTCTGCCGTTATCTTTCAGACAGGAGCTTTCTAGACTGCCCTCAACAATGGCAAAGTGTCGAAATGAAAACATGGCTGGACTCAGAGAGATCTGTAGGAGGCTGCGGTTGGGTGGGGGAAGTGCCTGAACTCAGGAATTCAAAGCAGGCCTGAGAAACCCACAAGACTTTGTTGAACAAACAAGCAAAAACCAGCCTCACAGCGATTTTTTTCCCCTCTTTCATTCTTTTTCCTCCCTCCCTCCATCTTTACTTTTTTCTCCTCTCCCTCCTCCTCCATCTTTTTGGGACAAGGCCTCACTGTGTAGCCTTGGCTGACCTGAAGCTTTCTAATTAGACTAAGGCTGGCCTTGAACTCACAGAGATCCTCCTGCTTCTGCCTCCCAAATACTGGGATTAAAGGTGAGTGCCACCATACCCAGCTTCTCTTTCTTCTTGAGACCAAGTCTCACTGTAGCCCAGGCTAGCTTCATACTTGTGACGGTCCTTTTCAGTCTCCCAACGGCTGGGACTACAGGCCTGAACCACCAAGCTCAGCCTTCTCTACCTAGTTATATAGCTGTGAATCCAGTCTTGGGGGACTGAGGTGGGAAAATCGGAAAGTGGAAGCCATCTTGAGCCACATAGGGAGACCCTGTGTTAAAAAAATCAAAACAACAAACTAGATTCTGGTTTAGTGAGAGCCTTTCTCAAGGCAATATGGTGAACTAGGTACAGGAAGACATCTTTCAGTTTCCACACATGCAAGTACAGGATGGGTGGGCACACACGCACACACACACTACAAAACAAAAATAATATAATAAGCAGCCAACTACAGTCTTCATTCTAGTTGCAAAAAAGGAAAGAAAGAAACAAAAGAAAGAAAGAAAGAAAGAAAAGAAAAGAAAAGAAAAGAAAAGAAAAGAAAAGAAAAGAAA
>NW_026595981.1:21000363-21007863 GCF_907164565.1 Psammomys obesus
AAAGAAAAGAAAAGAAAAGAAAAGAAAAGAAAAGAAAAGAAAAGAAAAGAAAAAGACTTGGTCTTTCTATGTAGCCCAGGCTGGCCTAGAAATCCCCACCCTATCTTTCTTCCTGGTCTCCCAAATGCTTGCTGGGATCACAGGCATGAGTCAGCACCGCAGCTGGCTATAGACTGTATTTGAAGGAGATTCACTGAAATGAATCTTCCCAGGTAGCTCTCTCGGGAGCCATTGTGCTCTTTAGCTCTCAAGCAGGATTGGAAAACATCTCATCGGGTGGGTGGCGGTGGTACACGCAGTGGTGGTACAGGAACTCTCTGAGTTCGAGGCCAGCCTGATCTACAGAGTGAGACCCAGGACACACAGCAGGATGGGAATGTTGACGGAAGACCAACAGTGACGTGCAGTTGTCTGCCTCAGTCTTCCCCTGAATTGAGGCACGTGAAATCTCAAGGAACTGAAGGTCAGGGTGTGCACTAATGGTTTGGGTGTGGTAGCAGGGCAGAGGCAGGAGAATTGCTGGGGGCTAGCCTGGTCTACAAGGCAAGTTTCAGGCCAACCAGGGGCTTATAGCACGAGACCCCTAACGCCGTGCACTCATCAGCTAAAGGGTTCATTCAGTATAGATGGGGAAGGAGCTGACTTAGTTGTTCATTCTCCACACGCTGCCACGCTCCGGATCTAGCAAGAGGCCTTAGGGAGAAGGCGTTTGCTGGCGAGACTGATGTTCTCAGTCTAATATCCAGGAGACGTGTGTGGGAAGGAGAGGACCAACTCCTGCAAGTTGTCCTCTGCAGAGACGTACACCCCCATGCCGTACACATACACACATACATACATACATACATACATACATACATACATGTAATTTAAAAAGAAAAACACTGAGCTAGATATGGTAGTTTGAGGCTACCCCTGGGCTACATATGAATTGGAGGCTAGCCTGGGCTCTAGTCTGAAAAAAAGTGAACAGGGTTACCTTTCGAGGGAAGAAGCTCCCTCTCACCCAGAGTATCCAAGGAAGGATGTTGTCGGGGCTACTATAATGAGAATCCTCGAGACAAGGAGCGCCTTGGTTAGCTGGGCCTGCCCGACTCTGAAATTCTAGATCATCATGTCTCTGTTTAGAAAAACGAGCCATGCCCAACCTCATTACTCCTCGGCCCACATTCTATCAAGTTTACAGAAACTGCCCACAAACCCACTGAATGTACCCATCCTGGGAAACCTAGACAGGAGCCCCCTCATTTTGAATTTCCAGCTTGCCTACCCAGTCTCTCATCTGTCCCTGGCTGACCTCTGCCCAGGACTCATTTGAGACAGGGTATATATTTAGCGCCGGCCGTGAACTTCACGTGGACCGGAGGGTGGCCTTGAACTTCTGATCCTCCTGCTTCCATCACACCTGAGTGCTGGGAGTACAACCACCCTCCTGCTGGCACACGTGGTTTGTGTGGTACTGGGGGTCAAACCCAGGTCACACACGTTAGGGAGGCACTCGACCAGCTGAGCTATACCCCCCCAGCCCTTTTGACAACAAAACAAGGACTATCTTACATGCCTAAGAGTGCTTTGCTACATGTGTGTATGTGTACCATGTGTGTGCCTGGTGCTCTAAGAGGGAGTCTGTTCCCTGGACCTGGAGTTCCAGATGGTGGTCAGCCACCACGAAGGGGCTAGGAACAGAACCCCACGTCCTCTGCGAGAGCAACAAGTGCTCCTAACCAGTGAGCCATCCTTCCAGCCCCATTTTACTTTTCCAACTGCAAGAGTTAAAGAAATGACAAACAGCCTCAGGAGGCAGGTAGACGGGTAGAGCTTTCTGCATTGCAAATGTCCTGGAAGTTCTGTCCTGAAAGCAGGCATGGGGCTCTCTAAGCAGGCTAGCAGGAGGTGGTGAGTCAAGGCTGTAACCCCAGTGTTTGCAAGGCAGAAGCAGGAGGATTGCTGTGAGTGAGTTTGAGGCCAGTTTAGGCTTTACAATGAGTTCTGGGGCCACGTAAGATAGAGAAGAAAAAAAGTGAACTAGGGCCCCAGACTCTGGCTCAGAGGCAGGAGACCTGCAGATCTCAACACCAAAGATGGCAGAGCAAGCAGTGAACACCCAGGACTCCCCTTCCCCCTGCAGTTCCCCCCCAGTTCTGTCCTGTTTTAACCACCGGACGAATGATTAAGGCAGCCGGGGAAGGGACGGCAGGAGAAAGCAGATGCCGATTTTATCTGGCTGGGGTCTCCCTGAAGCCGTAGTCATGTGACTACCCGGCTGACCTGGGGTCTCCATCATGTCCCCACCTGTCCACAAGACGGATCAGGCTGCCCTTCTCGTCGGCGCTCCCCCTCCGTTCCAGGGGAAGGTTGCTGGGCTAATTACAGCCTGCTTGTGTCTTTCTCTCCCCTTCTATTCCTCTGGGTCCTCGAATTCCGCCCCCACCTCCTTTCTAGCGGAACTGAGTGACTTCATCTACACCCAGGAGGAACTAGAATCCTGAAGGCCCCATTGAGCAGAAATGGTAAGGTTGAATTCTCAGAAGTCATCCTTCGTTTTTGTCCCTCCGAATACCTTCTTCCCAGTGTTAAGTAGGTGCCCATCGCTTCACCCTTCATTTAGCAACCCAGAGCCTTTCCCCTAAATGCTCTGGTTCTCTCAGTATCTACGCAGCTGTGCTCCTCAAAAGAAGTTCGGTTTTGGAGTGGGCCTGTTGCATTGTGTTGTTTTGTTTTGCTCAATAAGATATTGAGCCTGGGGTCTTATTCATTCTAGGCAAATGCTCAATCCCTTAGCTACACCAACCCTTCTTTTTACCTTACCTATCTACTGTCTCTCTATTTATATGTACACACACGTACACACACGTACACACACACACACACACACACACACACACACACGGTCTTACTACATATTCCTTGGTTGGTCTGGGACTCACTCTAGACCAGGCTGGCCTTGAACTCACAGAGGCAGGCCGATCTAACGGCATCTGTCTCCCAGATGCCGGGAATAAAGAGGTGGGCCACCACACCCGGCCTTACCTTTTGTTTTGAGTTTCACTTTGCTGCCTAGGCAGGTAGTGAATGTTCAATCCTCCTGCCTCAGTCTCCAGAACAGTTGGGATGACAAACCCAAACCACCTGGCCTGGCCAGCAGACCTGAGTTTCAAATCCAGTCCTATCACCTATAAACAACATGGTCTTAGTCGAGCTGAAAAATAGCTTAAGCATCAATCACTGTCCCTGTGTAACTATGCCCCTGGCCCAGATTTACTTTTTTTTTTTTTCAATTTAATTTTATTTGTATGTTTCCAGATTTACTTTTTATTCATTTATTTTGAGACAGGGTCTCACTATGTAGCCCAGTCTTGCCTCAAAACTCAAGATCTACCTGCCTCAATCTCTGAAATGCTCGCTGGGATTACAAGCGTGTGCCATCAAGACTCGTTTCTACTCAATAATTTTTTTTTATTTTTTTTAAAGATTTATTTATTTATTATTTATACATTATATAGTAGTCTGCCTGCATGTGTGCCTGTAAGCCAGAAAGAGGGCACCAGATCACAGTATAGATGGTTGTGAGCCACCATATGGTTGCTGGGAATTGAATCAGGACCTTTGGAAGAACAGCAAGTGCTCTTAACCTCTGAGCCATCTCTCCAGCCCCCTAGTTTTTTTTTGGTTTTTTTTTTTATGAACAAAATAATGTTCATAAAGTTGTTAGACAGTGACCAGTAGAAATATGACAGCTGTGACTCTGGAAGCCGGGTGTGTCTGTGTGGAGCAGGTAGAGTGAGGGAGACTGAGTCGGAGCTCACAAAGGAGACTCTGGCTGGGTGCTGACAGGAATGGCTTGGCTGAATGCAAAATGTGGGTAGAGAGGGACAAAGATTGGCAGGAGATGAGGGAAAGAGAAAGAAAGGAGGGCTTACAGGAGACAGACCTGGGTAAGAGAGAAAGCAGGAACGGACGGAATGGTGCAGAGCCGGGAAAGGGACGGACAGACAGCAGATGGACAGACAGCAGATGGGAAAGGAAGACAGAACAACAAAGAGCGAGGAGAAGGCCCAGCTGGTGTGAAACAGACAAGCGGTGGTAGAGGAGGCAGTAACGGGGGGGGGGGGTGAGGGGGGAACTCAAGGGGAGGTGCTGGTGTCAAAATGAGATGAGGGGGCAGGCACAGGACAGACAGACTGAGAGCGATCGATGGGGGAAAGTGACAGACAGACAGACGGACAGATGGCAGGGACAAGGGGTGCCCTGGGCTGCCTGCATTCTGCTGTGTTTACTAGCTAATTGAGTTAAATTGTTGTCAGAGATGTAATTAAAGGGTAGAAGGGAGCTCTTTGGCAGGCCCGAAACAGATGGAGGGGGCTTTAATTGGTAATTAAATTCTTCCCTGGCAGCTGAGGAAGGAGCTGCGCTTCAGCCTCACAAGGCCACGGGTGGCTTTCCCCACTCCAGGCCCCTCTCAGGGCCCCTCCGGGGTGGGGGCTCTGCTCTGCTCACCAGCAGCCTGGCAGGCAGAGCAGCTTGGTAACTGCAGGAGGATGAATGCCAAAGCAAGCCTTCCTCCCTGGCTGGGGCTGGCTCAGCTCCCAGGGGCTAAGCTGAGCACACCTGCCCAGTGCCCACCCCTTTCCAACCTTCCTGCTGCCACACAGCCACCAGCCTTGGCCAGCGGATTCCTACATGACTTCGATGGCTTCTGGCGTGTGCGAGTGTCTCAGGAAAAAGCGTGGGGTGCGGCCCCCGCAGGCTGCCGGGCTCGGGGAGAGTCCGTTGGTTCAGTCAGAGACCCACACAGACACAGCCTCTGCCCTTCCAGGAGTCATGTTTTCAGATGCCATTCTGTTTGGCCCGTCAGTGACTACCTGACCCCAATCCCAGCCTTTACTTCTGCTACACAAGTAGGACAGGCATGGGGTCGGCAGCCTGGATGGGCAGATCGTTTGATTAGACTGCCTAGGATATGGGTGTTTAGACTGATCAGCTCTCTAGCCAAACGTCAGACTTGTTTCTTTGAAGAAGCACCCCTGGGTGGGGGACAGGTATCTCACAAACTCACATCTTCTCTCTGACTTGTTCTACTTCAAAGAGAGAAGTAAGCAAAGAGACAGGCTGGTACAATGGCCCCGTGGCCCAGTGGGAAAAGGTGCTGAGTTTGATTCCCAGGACCTCTGTGGTGAAAGGAGAAAACGAACTCCTGCAAATTGTTCTCTGACCTCCACGGATATAACACGGCATGTGGCAATACACACACACACACACACACACACACACACACACGAAGGAAAGGAAGGGGGAGAGAGAGAGAGAGAGAGAGAGAGAGAGAGAGAAGGAAAAAAATTTTTTTTTCAAAACTGAAAGAAAAGTTAGGCAGGAAAAAAAAAAAATCCAGGGCAGATGCTACAGCCTTGTGCAGTGAGTGTGACTCAGCATCCAAGCTCAGTGCAAGTGAGGAGAACCAAGACCCATTCTCAGTCCCTCACCTCAGCCCGTCAGACCATTCTTTGTCTCACTCTGGGCTTGGTGAAGGAGTTTCCCGAGGTTTCTGGAGAGGGTTGTAGAGGTACACAGGGCAGGAAGGTGTATGCGACACAGTGCCAGGCTCCATGGGTTTTCATTTTGGCACCTGTCCTGCTCTTTCACCTTCAGTTCCACATATGCTGGCCTCTCTGCCAGGAATTATGCTCCCCGCCACGACAGTCTGTTTTTCTGGACTAACCTTTTACCTATCCCAAGGGCACAGCGAAGCCTTCGAGTCTTTATCTCTTTTCATATTTCCTATCTATTTGGTTTTTTTATGTGTACAAGTGTTTTGTTTGTTTGTTTGTTTTGCCTGTGTGTATGTGTGTGCTGTATGCATGGAGGCCAGAAGGGGACATCAGATTCCCTAGACTGGAGTTATACACTTGTGAGCCGCCACGTGGGTGCTGGAAATGGAACCTCGTGTCCTTTCCAAGACCAGCAACTGCTCTAACCACTGAGCAATCCCCTCTAGCTCAAGCCTTCATTTCTTTAGGAGGCTACTCATCTCTTCAAACCCCGATATCCACCAACCCAACATTTCCCTTTACAATATCCCTCCCCAAGACATACTCAAGTCTCCCCATTCTGAGTCCCTCAACCACTATCCCAATTTTGTCCCAACATTCCTTCTTTCCCAACATCCCTCATGCCACTCTCCTCCCTCCCAACATTTCCCCCACTCTGCCATCCTATACCCTCAAATCTTCACTATGGGAAATCCAAACATCCTCCTATCCCAGCATCTCCCCTGTCAAAATCGCATTGTTACCGACTGGGTTATCCGACTCTCTCGATAAACCTTGACGGATCAAGGGTCACATCCATTTCACCTGCTGCTGCGAAGGGTCAATCCCCAGCACCCACCTCATGGTTCACACCATCTGTCTGTGACTCTAGTCCCAAGGGATCCAGCATCCTCTTCTCACCTCCCTGGGTGCCACGCACACAAATGGCGCACAGAGAGACACTCATGTAGGCAAAACATCCATGAACAAAAACATAGCAATTTTTTATTTTATAAGAGGAGTTTTCAGCTCTTGCATTTTGGCAAAATTTGGTGAAGTGGTCTGTCGGGGTTGCATCCTGTTTCAGTCAAAACGCTCCCCTTCTCTGATTTTGAGAACTATATGAGGGTTCTGGTTAGGGGTATGCTAGCCAGGGTCTAACTGCTGCCGTTCCCTGGGTAGCTACTGACAGGCCCTGACGTGGTGTTCGCCCATTTCTGCCATGTTAAACACTCTTAGCAGAGGCCATTGCAGGTGGTGGTCAACTCCGACCCTTCCAAAGGAAGGCAGAGCTGTGTGTGTAGTTCAGTAAGTGCGTGCTTCAGGCCCTGGGTCCCGGGATTCCCATCCCCAGCACACACACCCTTGCTTATGCTTGGCCATTGAGGTACGTCCCCAGCCCCCTTTTTATTCTGCAGCAGTATTAAACTGCTCACTCGGTCTAGCTCTGAACTCACACTGGAGCCCAGGCTCCTCCTGCTTCAAACTCTGGAGCAGCTGGAATTACAGGCCACGTGTCTGGCTTGTCCCATTCTTCATGCACAGCAACCTCCCCAAACATTAAAAAAAAAAAAAAAAAATTATTTTTTTTTTTCATTGAAAATTATTTATGTCATTTAATCATATCGAACCTCCAATTACCTCTTTTGTATCTTTTCACCCCATTCCCCCCTCCCCCCCACTCTCTTCCCCTGTCTCTGGTTTTCAATCTAGATTCTGCATATGAATGAAAACGCAGCCATCTTTGCCTCTCAGAGTCTGGCTTCTTTCACTTTTCACAGTGCTCACCAGTCAGCTCCACCTCTTTTTTCACTACAAATGTCGTAATTTTTGTTCTTGTGAATGAAAAAAGCTCTGTTATTGTGTATTCATACTTGAGCCGCGCCTCCTGGACCCCTAGGCCGAGATTTGACTATTTCGAACAGCGACCCAGCACCCGAGGTGGCGCGGGTGTGTCTGCTGTATGCTAACCTGG
>NW_026595981.1:21008932-21073645 GCF_907164565.1 Psammomys obesus
TATGTGCCTACAGGGTCCAGAGGAAGGTATGAGATCCCTTGGAACTAGAGTTACAGATAGTTGTTGTGAACCACACCATATGAGTGCAGGGAACTGAACCCTGGTCTTCTAAGAGCAGCGTGTGTTCTTATTTTTCAAGCCTCTGTAGATGAGGCTGGCCTCGAACTCACAAAGATCCGAGGGCCTCTGCCTCCTGAGTGCTGGGATTAAGCACATGGCACATGAATGCAAGTACCCACGGTCTTCCGAGGTGCCAGGTCCCTCCCAGAGCTGGAGTTACAGGCAGATGGAAGCCATCTGATGTGGCTACTGAGAATCGAACTCAGATCCTCTTCAGAGCAATACGTGCTCTTAACCACCTCTCTGGCCCCCTACAACAGCATATGATCTTAACCAATAAGCCGTTTCTCCGACCCCAACCCCTCCTCTCCCTCTCTTTTTTGTTAGTCTTTGTGTACACATGTGTGTGTGTGTTTGTGCAAGCACTTGAACATGCGCTCACTTTCAAGAGCCTGAAAACATCCTGCTATCCCATCTTCAGGAACACAGTTCCTACCATTTTGATGCAGGGTCTCTCGCTGGCCTGAAGTTCACCAAGTAGGTTAGACCTGCTGGCCAGCCAGCCTCAGAGACCTCCCTGTCTCCATCTGCCAGAGGCGGGATTACAAGTGTGCACCACTTCACCTGACGTGAGTTCTGAGGAGCAAATCCAGATCTTCATGTTTATAAGACAGCCCTTACCAGCTGAGCCCTTCCCACAGCGTCTGTCTCCCTGTCTCTCTTAATCCACAGTCTTGCTGTATATCTCAGGCTGGTCTAGAATTCAATACATAGTCCAAGCTGCCATGGAACTCATGATCCTGCTGTCTCAGGCTCCTCAGTGCGAAGATTACAGGCCTGTGCCACCACGCCTGGCCCCTGCTTTTAAATTCTAGTTAGGCGAAGGTCGGACAGGTGTTAATACCAGCAGATGGAAGGTAGAAGCAGAAGGAGTAAGAATCTAAGACCAAGTTTGGCTAAATAGCACGTTTGAGGGCAGCCTGGGCTACATAACACTCAAAAAAGCAAAACAAACGAAACAAAACAACACAACGAAAAAGGAAGGGAAAACAGACGAGCTGGGCACAGTGGCACATTCCTTTAAACCCGGCACTGGGGAAGCAGAGGCAGGTGGATCTCTGTGAGCTCAAGGCCAGCCTGGTCTATATAGCAAATTCTAGGTCTGCCAGTCCTACAGAGGGAGACCTGGGAGAGAGAGACAGAGAGACAGATAGAGAGAGGCAAAGACAGAGAGACAGACAGAGAGAGGCAGAAACAGAGACAGAGAGAGTCACCAATGGCCTTTGTTTCTTTGCCATTGCCCTCACTCCTTCTGCTGCTTCTTCAGGCATCTCCTTGTACCTTGGAAGATGCCCCCCCCAACACAATGCCTCCCCCATCACTCTGGCCCCCTCCCTCCAGTGTCTCTGCATGTGCTCAGGAGCCATGAAGTCTCCCAGGACGCGCATGGGGGGCTGCCCCAGCCAGGCAGCTGGTCTGTTTCCTTGCAAGTCTTTGTGCCTGTGAGTCTTCCCCTGGAGACCGGGTAACCGCACCCAGGAGATGGAATGAAGGGGGGGTAGTCTTTCTCCCCAGCTCTTGTCCATCTCATCCCAGTCCAGTTTGCAGGGACGGAGGAGTGGTGACAAAAGAGTCCTTCACCTCCCAGCCTTCAGGGTCTCCCTTCCACGGGAGGAAAATGGGTCGCACTCAACAGGGGCCTGTGATTGCCACCCTGGGCCTGCTGCTGCCTGATCGAGCCCAGCCCTCCCCCGCCAGATCTCATTAAGGGGTCGCTGTTTATGCTTCCCAGCCGCCTCCCATCCATCTTTGGCCACAGATGACAGACTGAGCCTGGGGGCTGATGTCCAGCAGGTGACAGGGTTAATGGCAGAAGAGGGCAGAGGGCAGAGGCCAGCAAACTCACAGTGGTGGGAGGGCGGTCTAGGGAGGCCCTGGGTCCATTCCAGTTGGGCAGCCCCTCAAATTACAGCATTTGGGGGAGGGAGAGTCCTAGAACCCTCCCACCCCCATCCCCAGGGAAGGAAGGTAGGACCTACCATCTTGGGAACAGATGGTGGAAGGTCACGTTAGCCCAGGATGAAGAGGACTAAGGAAATGCTGGAAAGAAGGATCCCTTGTGTCTGAGAGCTCGGTGACCCCATTAGAGGCCACATGCTCTTTGACAAGAACACCTATATTATAGATATGCAGAAGATAATATAGATGTATATATATCATATATACATATATGTGTATATATATTATAGATGTGTAGAATATAATATAGATGTGTAAGGAGGGGTGAGAGTCCCCCTCTCCTCTAGCCCTTTCCCAGGTCTTCAATCCACCTGAAAGTAGGCTCTGGCTATGGCCAATTCTTTCTAGAGGGAGCCAGGATGTTTAAAGTTTTCTGTGGAGGGGGACTGTCGGCCAGGAAGCCTCTGGAACTGAAATTGTCTAGGGCTCTCCCAGTGTGTGTACATGTGTGTGTGTGTGTGTGTGTGTGTGTGTGTGTGTGTTAACTAGAGACCCGTCTTCAGTTCTACGGATCCCTTCAGGAGCACCCCCACTTCAGGGTGGGCTCAGGAACCATCCAGCATCGCTCTGTCCTCCTCAGCCTGGGTGGAGAGGCTCCCCCAGGGCGCTGATCTTCTCCATTAGGTCCTCAATCTTGCGAGGATAATGCATGGCCGGGCAGGCAGGGGAGCCAGGAGGCAGGACAGGAAGCCTGCAAGCCTGTGTCTGAACAGAATACCAAGTAGCCCGCCGGTCACCCTCAACCTGAACCAGGCCAGACATGGCCGGCCTTTGGTCCCTGACTCCTGCTGGTCCTGGGTCCCCCTCTGTGCTCCTGCCAGCAGGCCTGCTCTGACTCTTTGCTGTGGCAGAACCTTTCCGGTCTCGCCTTCCCAAGGCTGTCAGCTCTGTGTGGTACCGGGGGACCTAGGGAGCACGAAAGAGCAGCATCCTTTCAGCTGCTCCTGCTGCTGCTGCTACCTCCTCAAAACCCAGCATGATCCAGTGAGCTCAGAACCAGCCACATCCTTGGGAAGGCCCAGAACAGCAAGACATCCGTTCGTTCTGTTGTCTAACCACAACTGCCACATGAAAGAAAGTGTGTATTTATTTTGTGCCTTTTTTTTTTTTTTATTTTTGAGATAAGGTCTAATCCTATAGCCCAACGCTGGCCTTGAACTCATAATCCTTCTGCTTCAGCCTGTCCAATGCTAGGATCACAGGCACCTGCCGCTCTGCCCAGCTGACTGAATTCTTCATAAACTTTTTAATTAAAATTCTAGGCTAATGTACAAAGCGATGGGCTTCGTCGCGGTGTTTTTATGCCCAGGTATCGTTGGAAGTATTTCCATGTGTTGCTGAAGTGCGCAGGGCCTGGTGCTTTCTAAGTAGGCAGCCTGTCTCCAAGCTATACCCCTGTACCTGAAAGCTTTTTTTTTTTTTTGAGACAAGGTCTCATGTCAACTCAGGCTGGCCTTGAACTGACTATGTAGCCAAGGCTGGCCTTGAACTCCAGATTCTGCCCCTACCTTCTAAGCGCCGGGATTAGAAGGTCAGCCACCACACTCGGGATAAGCATTTTTCTTAATTGCTCAGAACCTGAGTACCCTAGGCAAGCATTAAATTAGCATCATATACAGTGGTCACCTTGGAGCTATCTCGGGGCTAGAGATACGGCTTCATTTAGGGCATGTGCTGCCACTACAGAGGACCTGAGTTCGCCTCCCAGCACCCCCATTAGGTGGTTCACAACTGCCTGTGACTCCAGCTCCACGCTCTCCATTGCCCTCTTCTGGCCTCTATGGGCACCCAAACACACTTGGCATACACTCAGACACGCCTACATAACAAACATCAAATAAAAAGATAAAAATAGTGGTTTTTTTTTTTTTTTTTCAAATCCATAAAAGTTGGGCATGGTGGTTCGGTGTCTATGGCCCAAGCATTTTGAGTGTGAGAACCCCCTAGGTCTGTGCTCTCCGTGGAGACCTTGTATATAAATCACAGTCTGGGAGAGGAGATAGGGTAATATAAAGTATTCATCAATGCGGCGCACTCCAAGAGATTAAAAATGACCACGGGGAAAAGAAGTCTTAACGTTTTTCTATTTGGAGGGCTGGAAGGATGACTCAGCTGGCAAGATCGCTTCCTGCTCTTCCAAAGGACACTGATTTGCTGGCCAGCACCGAGCTGAGGGGCTTACATCTACCTGTATCAAACTCTGGGGCATCTGACACTGTGTTCTGGTCCCCAAGGCTACCCATGTGCATATGGTATGGGACTCGCAGGAGTACATGCATGTACCCACATGTATAGCACGTAAGGGCACCTGCCATACTAAGCCTGTGACCCTGGAGACCCACATGGTGGAAGGAAAGAACCAGCTCTCGCCGGTTAGTCGCCCTCTGACCCTCTCACGTTCTCTGTGGCACACACACAAAGCAAACAAACGAAATGTCAAAAAAAGACCACAAAAAAACAAATCTTTAGCCGTTTTCTGTTTTGTAGACGAAGAAAGTGAAACTTAGGAGAACAAGGAGGCCGGCTAGAGCTTAGGATGCCGAAGGGGAGTCTCCCAGAAGGTCCATCCAGGCTGCTGCTCAAAGCCACCAGACTGCACATGGTGCTCCTGCCTCCTGTATTCTCCGTGCTCCCCGCTGGGGACACAGGTTCCCATCCTGGGCTCTGCATCCTGTCCACAGAGGAGGGTCCGGTTCTTCCCTCCTGCAGGAAAGCTTGGCAGTAGCAGGAGCAGTGACTGGAACTCAGGGCCCATAACTCACTGGCGATCAGCTGTAGAGGAGGTGCCGGGACAAGGATATTAATAAGTGTGCGCTGGAAACAAGCAAGCGACGTTCCCATAAAACACGGGCTGGTCTCAGTGTTGGTTGTTGTCATTTTCTGCCTTCAGGAGCAAATGGGGCCATGGAGGAGAGCATTAAACTATCTCTTGAAATGATGCCAGTAATAAGTCGGGCAGATTAGAAGTACTGTTGGCATCGCCTACCAGACCACCTCTGACCTTTCCAACCCGGTCTTTCTCCTGGTCCTGTCTTGTACTGGGCCAGTTCCTCCCTTCTGGGCTAGCTGTGTTCTTCGTTCTCAGTCTGTATGGACAATACGGGCAATTTCTCATCATCCGGACAAGAGTGGTTGTGTACTACTTCTCTAAAATCAGAACGTGTGCATGGCATGGGAGAAGGACTCCTAGGGACAAAGGTTTGGGATATCTGAAAGGAGCACTGTTCAGGAAAACCCAACCCACAGAGACTTGGCGATACTAAATTGACACTACTACCAACACTGGGCGTAGCATCGCCAGTGGGCAGCTTGTCCTCTGAGTGTTTTCCCAGGCAGGGGCCGTGGCTCGTCCCAGCCCCCCACCGAGGCAGTAGGTACTCTTCTTCTTAGTCGCTATGACCTGAGCAGAGCCAAACTCACACCAGGAGTGAGGAGCCTGAGGTGGGCTTCAGCCAGGCTGGCTGGCTGTTGCTCTGTGTTTTCACCCACCCGACGGCCCGGAATATGCTTCTCTGGGGAGGGAACCGTATCTGCCTGTCCTTATCGAGACTGTCCTGGCTTGAGGGACAACATGAAGCTCCTTCCCGGGGGCGAAGGTGGCTCAGTAGGTGAAGGCGAAATGGCTCAGTAGGTGAAGGTGCGACTCCAAGGCCATGCACGGTGGCGGCAGGCACATCCACACATCCATGTGCACGGACACAAAACATATAACATTGGAATTTAAAGTTGCTTTTATTTCATTTTTTTAAAGAAACTTATGTATAGCAGCCGGGTGTGGTGGCTCATTCCTTTAATCCCAGCACTCTGGAGGCAGAGGCAGGCGGATCGCTGTGAGTTCAAGGGAAGCCTGGTCTACAAAGCAAGTCCAGGACAGCCAGGGCTACACAGAGAAACCCTGTCTTGAAAAACCAAAACAACAACAACGTCTGTCTGTCTGTGCACATGAGTGCTGGTGCCCCTGGAGGCCAGAGGTGTGGGATCTCTCTGGAGCTAGAGTTCCAGGCAGTTGTGAGCTGCCTGATGCAGGTTATATGAATTGAACTCAGGAATTCTGGGAGAAGTGCTCTTAACTATTGAGCCATTTTTCCAGGCTTTTTTTTTTTTTTTTAAAGAACTTCTTCTGCAGGACACATGTCCCTTCAGCTACAGCTGTCTTTCTCTCTCTCTCTCTCTCTTTCTTTTTTTTCAAGACAGGGTTTCTCTGTGTAGCCTTGGCTGTCCTGGACTTGCTCTGTAGACCAGGCTGGCTTTGAACTCTAAAAGATCTGCCTCCCTGAGTGCTGGGATTACAGGCATGTGCCACCATGCCTAGGTATTTTAACATTTTTGCCTTAAAATATTTCTCAGTTTAAACATTTTTTGCCTCTGTGTCGGTAGCCTTCACAGCAAATGTTAATTGCTCTGGAATTTGCTTTTCATCTGGTTAGGAGACTTCAGCCAGACTGGATTGGGGGCTCCTTTTCTTCTCCGTGTTCCCATATCTTCCTCTTTTTATCCTGCCTCACGAGCAAGCAAAGCCTAGCTTCAAAGGCTGACTACACAGACCCCACTGCCCTTCCCTGCCAAGATTTGATGATTCTTATAGCTCAGGCTTCAACCTGACCAAGGCCCAGTATGGGAGTTTAACCATTTCTAAGAATTCTCCTAAGGGTGGGATTCTGGGCTCTGAGATACAGCCTGAGACAGGCAGAGATGAGGGAGGCACCAGAAGTCATTTAATTCTACATTAAAAGAGAAGGTCCCCTCCCCCCACACCCCTCTCCTCCCTTCTTCTCTCCCTCCTCGCCCCAGCTCCCTTCCAATCATACCAGAGACCCCAGAGGGGGCTTGACCTCTGTTCTCCGGGGAGGTCAGCTGGGGTGACCCTGCCTGTGTGTTAGATCCCGTGAGAGAGGCCCAGCTGCAGGCCCCGGAGGGCTAAAGCACACCCGGAAACGGGCTGGGGTCACTGAGGGCGGCCTAGGCAGAGGGAGGGGCTCCCCTGCCCCTTTGTGAGCCGGAGGAACAGGCGGAGATTAATTCCACAGGCAGCCCCTGTGTCTCTAGAGAAAAGGGCTATTATGGACCGGCTGAAAATACAGGGCACAACCCAACCCACCTCCCCTTTTATTGCCATGGAGATGAGGGGTGGGCACTGGGTGGTAAAGAGCCAAAAGAAGGGGAAAGAAAGGCAGATGAAGGAGGGAGAAGTGGGAGCCAGCGGGAGGAGGGGCGGGGTGGCAGACAGGACTCCTGCCTGCCCCTCTCAACTGGAGTGGCTGGTGGGGGTTCCCAAGTTTCCCCGTCCACATCCTGCCTGCTGGGTCAGACACTGCCTGGGGCCTTCGAGGGTAAAGGACGGTTTGCTCACCACTGTGTAGCTGGGCCAGTGACCTTTGAGGAGGAAGGGTCTGACTCTCTGGGATTAAATGGCGAGATGGCTCCATGGAGGACAGCTGGCAAACAGCTGCTAGGCTTCATCCAGGTCTTTGACACACCAAGTGTCTCGAATCGCTGACACTTCAGGGCATTCGGCTTCCGAACCCATTTTCTGGGTCCCCTGCAGATATCAATAGGATGTCAGCCTGAGGTCCGATTACCTGTGCCTTGGTGAGGCACCTCTGGTTGTCAGAGAGGGAGGTGTCTCCCTCTAATACTCACATGACCCCATGGGGCCTGCACCCTGGGATAAGCTAGGCACCTAGCAAAGAAAACGACAGACGCCTGACAGTTCTTGAAATGAAATATTTGAGAAAAAAAAAAAAAAAAGCTACTGGGCACACATGCCTCTAATCCTAGCACTTGGGAGGCAGAGGCAGGTGGATCTCTGTGAGTTTGAGGCCAGCCTGGTCTACAAAACAAGACTAAGACAGCCAGGACTATTACACAGAGAAACCCTGTCTCCACAGAACAAAACAAAACGGTACTGGGAAGACGTTTTCTCGGAGTGGGGAAACCACAGTCCATAGTTTAGAAAATATCTAAAAGTTAGTAAAGTCCTGGAATGGGAAGTGATTATGGCCACCGAACACTGAGTGGACCACAGGTAAGCCGTCTGAAGATGCCAGGATCCTGGTCACTGCTGCAGTGCGAACACAAAAGGTCCTGGTAGGGGACTTCGTTCATTTCACCAACTAGGTACTAAGGTAGTGCAGGCCAACAGACAGGGACAGAATCCAGTTAGAACCTGCCAGAGAACCGTGGCTGCTCTGTGGTTCCATGCCTCCGTAGCCTCGCTTTAAGTTAGAGAAGCCTCCTCTGTCCCAACAGGGATGCGCTTGGAAGGCCAGCCTGGCTAGCATCCGGCTTCTTCCTCTCATCGGAGGGGGAAGAAAAGGGAGTTTACCCTGAGATGGGGATGCTCGGGCTGACCTTGGGGATGTCCTAGTCTGGAGGCATTCAAGGATTTGGAGGTGAGGGTGGGCTCCCACTCACAAGAGGACAGTCACACTGCTGCCTACTCCCTGGGAAGCCTCAGGGAAGCCTCTGGCCCCCGTAAGATTTTGTGGCAAGGTGAGCAAGGCTGGAACACATGGAACGTAGAGGAGGGAAAGGTGGCAAACTCCAACGTGGAGGAAAACATTCACTCCTGTTCCCTTCCCTGAGTCTTGCTGTCAGGGGAGGGTGGGGAAGAGGCCTCTCAGGCAGAACAGGTGTAGTGTAGGTACCAGAGGAACCAGAGATGAGCTGCTTGCAGGACTTAAAGGCTACATCCCCGTGCCCAGGAATGGGGGTTCAGAGCACCAGGGGTGCCGGCAGGTGTTGCGGAAGCCCTTCTTGCATCTAGAGAATCAGTAAGGCCGTGGCTCCCAGGCTGTCAAGAAAGGCAGGCGGCCCCGCTGTTTGCCTCTTCTCATTTAACACCGAGGCTTCTGCCCAAACGCTAGTGTCCAGACTGTGTTTATGACTGTTTGCAGAAGGAGTGACAGAGCCTTTTAATATCCCTGACATCCCAGGATGTTTTAATAGATGGTGGAGCTGGGTTTCTGGAGTTAAGAAAAGAGAGCAGAGCGGCTGAGGGAGCTGTCAGGCCTGGTTTCTATGACAGACTCACTGATCTACTCAGTGACAAAATAAAATACGGGGCCGTGTTTCTCCTCAGCCAAATCAGGTTGACAGACAGTCTGTCACCACTGTATGTCATCTTTCACCTCCTAATCACTCGGGCTGAGGGGGAAACCTGTGTTTAACAGGGAAGTCCCTACAGTATCACCTCCCAAACCCCATCCCTGAGCGGGAGACTTCTTTTTCAAAGAGCCCTCAATCCAAGCTTCAGTTGACATATTTTTTTTTTTTTTTTTTTTTACTTTTTTGGATTTCAGACAGGTCCCTTTTACATAGAGAGCCTTGACTCAGGGCTGGGGTTGAACCCAGAGCCTCTGGCCTGCTAGGCACATGGTCTTCACACTGCTAACCTACAGCTTCAAGCCTTCAGTGCAGCTGTTTGTGAGGGGTGATCGTAAGCTGGACAGGACGCCTAGATATTCTGAAAGGCAGAGTGAAGGCACAGTGCTCCAGATGCCCTCGACCTGAATGTTCTACAACATCTTTTATACTACGTACAGCTAACATCCAAACGAAAGACGAAATAAACAACAAACAGATGGGATGAATAACAAAGAGACTTTTGGGTTCTTTGCTCCCTCTCAGTGTCTGCATTCGGCCATGTGTGCCTCTATGGCCTGTACATCCTGTAGCAAGGCCTCCCCAGACCCACGTTCATATCCTCTGCCCTCTGCCCCACTCCCACCCTTCTTGGTCTCTTCCTCACCTCCCTGGTTACTAGGCCTCAAGGACAGTTTTAGAGTTATAGACTTGGAGGCTCTATATGCCTCTTTCCAGACCCAGGTTTGGAGCTGGCCTGGTTAGCAACTAACTCAGGCATAGTGGCTAAAGCTACTTCCACCACCACCCCTCCCAGCAGGCTCTTGAAGGTCAGGTGTTAGGGATTCGCTTAACTTTTGTTGTCATTTTTGGTAGAGGGAAAGGAGGCCAGTGTACCCAGCGGCCAGTGGCTATTCTTTCTTGAATGTGTGAGACAAACTTCAAAGAACAGCTAAGTTCTTCCCTCTGGTGAGGTAAGGTGAGTTTGGCCAGGTCTGCTCTCCTCGTGCCTCTCCTCACCGCAGACACAAGCAACAACAGAAGAGAAGGCCCGGCCACTGGCACTGACGGGGGCTCTGCATTCAAGTCCTCTGCCAGGAGAGAGTTAAGGGCTTTAGTTTAATTTGCCCGTTAATCACAGTTAAAAGAAGTAATGAGCGTCTCCCCAAAGCCTGGGTGTTTCTCTGCAGATTAGGTAGCAATTTGCATAGCCCCTTTATTCATCCCCACCTTCCCCTGTGGGGCGGCATGTCCTTTCAGACACAGCCAAGCGCAGCCCGCGGCAGGATCAGTTTGACAAATGGCTTTGCTGTGCGCCATGGTTTGGGCTTGAGGAAAGGAGGGGGGACACCGGGAGGAGAGGGCAGCTCCAGACAGTAATGGATAGCTGGGGCATTAAATAGTGCAGAACTTTTTATTAGACACACAGGAGAAGTTTAAATATTCAAACTGGTTTTCTTTGGAGCCTGGGGAAAGGAGAGGAGGGTGGCAGGGTGGCTAAGGCAGAGTTTACCCAGGGCCAGAGGCTCGACCCTGTCACCAGAGAGGAAGGGCATCTGGAGGACAGAGGCAGGATCTGGGTCAGCTGGTACTCCTGGACGCCAGAGTCCTGCTGCAGCCTTGACACTCACTCCTGCTGCGCTGGGCTGGGCCAGACGGGATGGCAACAGGAAGGTAGTTTAAGGCCTGACTCCTGAGGGTGCAGCACAGCCAGCCCAAAGAAGCCCAGGGTGTGGGTGGCGTCCAGGAGGCCCGGCGGTACTGGCGAAGCTGGACCTATGATGAAATGGTATTGCCAGGATAATAAAGCAATAGTCCTTTGCTCTCTCCTCAAACAGGGAAAGGGGTGGAGAGACCTGAAGGTTCTCAGAGGATGTGTTCTCCCTTCCCTGCTGGAGATGGGAGCAGGGTCTAGTCCATTTGTATTTGTTTGTTTTGGTGGTTTGTGTGTTTCTCCAGGGTTGGTGGGGGTGCTGAGATGGGGTTTCACTATATAGCCTAAGCTGGCCAATGAGTCCATTTTTATTTATTTTTTTCCTGGTACCGGAGATAGGACATTTTAGGCAGAAACTCCATCGCTGAGCTGTATCCCTTGCTCACCATCTGCCCGGCCCCTCTTATTTTTTTGACAGGGTCTCACCATGTGCGCCCTGGCTAGCCTGGAACTCACAGAGATCTGCCTGCCTCTGCCTCTGAACTGCTAGGGCTAATGGCACTGCCACCATGTCTGAGCCTCTCCCACACCCCTAGCTCTTGGAGACAAGGTCTCCTTATGTAGTCTGGGTTGTCCTTGAACTCACAATCCTTCTGGCTCAGTTAAAGTGGACTGATTATAAATCCAAAGTATGAGGGCATACACCTGTAATCCCAGAACGTGGGAAGCTGAGGCAGGGGAGGCTACACGAGGCAACTGGGGCAAAAGGGGCCACTGTGAACAGAAAAGGCAAGTTTGAGAGGAGAACCAACGGACTGGGAGGAGACAGGGAATTGCAGAGATGGAGTATGGATGGGGGTAATGGTTTCAGGGTGGGACCAGGATCAGACGCAAGTAACCAGCTTTAGCCTAGGGAAATAGTTCCTCAACCTGTGGGTCATGACCCCTTCACAGAGGTCACATGTCAGCTGCCCTGCATATCCAATATTTACATAACAGTTCATAACAGCATCAAAATTACAGTTATGAAGTAGCAATGAAAACAGTTTTACGGTTGGAGGTCAAGCTCAACATGACCTATATAAAAGGTCACACAGCTTTAGGATGGTTGAGAACCACCGCTCTAGGGTATTTCCAGCCTATGCCGCTCACATACGCTGAGGGCGGGTATTCAGGTCTTAGTGTGTCAGGTCTGAGTGCTGTACACACTCGCCACACCCTAAGGTCACCAGCAGCACCTTTTTCTTGTTTTCTAGAAGGAAATAGGTACAGATGGGTTCAGAAACTGGCCTCAGGTCAGGTCACACAAGCAGCAAGAACAGGACTTAAGACAGGCAACCAAGAGCCCAGAGCCACACCGCATTGTTGATGTTGTTATAGCTTTGTCTTTTGAGACAGGACCTTGAGTAGCCCAGACTATTGCAGACTTTCTCTGGAGTCAAAGATGTCAACGGTTACCTTGAACTTCCGATCCTTCTGCCCTCCACCTCCCCAGTGCCACCCAAGTATTATGGGCATGTGCCACCATACCCAATTCCTGCTATCTTTGGTTCTTAGATAGAACCCAGGGTCCCCTGCACAAAGGTAACCGCTGTATCATGGAGCTACCTCCCCATTATTAGATTAAATGTGCCTGTACTAGGGTAGGGAGAGAATACACAAATGATGGTCAATGGATGAGACAGGCATTGCCAACAAGACAGGGAGGAGTATATGAAAAGGCTGAGAGAGCCACAGCACGTTGGCTTTCGGTAAGCAGCATTAGGGATGTTGGCTAAGTGTGAGTGGGCGGGGCCGCGGGGCCACGGTCCCAGGTCCCCCGCCCCCCAGGCTGGGCGTGCATTTCTTTTGTCCTGGACTCCAGGACACTGCTGAGGAGCCGGTTGATTACATTCTTTGGAGGAATGAGCTTGTGTTTGGTCTGAATAACTCGGATCATTCCTGCCCTGCGTTGGCAAAGGGCATAAGTGGGTTCTCCCTGTGCAGGATCTACATGTCCCTGACAAGCCCTCCGTGGGCACATCGGGGAGAAGCTGGTGCATTGGGCTGACAGACTGACGGACAATCCTTAGCATTCCACTTAGCCCGTGCTCACTCTTAGCCAGCAGGTAGAGGTGCAAAGGAACCTGGAAAGGGGAGTCCCTGTTTCCTTACACAGATCAGGGGGCCTGGGTTAAACAGAGAGGCAGTGGGAGAGGAGTCAACATCCAGCTATGCTATGCCCTTGGCAATAGCATCCCATCAAACTAAGGCTGCTGAGGACTTAACTTGGCCCATGGCCTCTCTTTCCCCAGATGTCTTTTACAACTTCGACGGCCGACTGCTGGGGACGTGGTCTTTAAGTTTGCAAGGAGCCCTTGCTTCTCCCTTCCAAGAAGGCAGGTCAGGCCAGGAAGCTCTGCAGTGCTACCCACGCAAAGCTGGGAGCTCATGGTGTCAAGCAGACACTGTCCCAAGAGCAATGTGCAGCTCAATTCATTAACCCCAGGAAAACCTTGTGGAGGAAAATGAGCATGGACCTAAATGTCTCTGAATGAAGTTAAAGGGGTTCAGAAGCTGACCCCAAAATCAATCCAGAGGGGCTGGAGAGTTGGCTTTAGCGGTTAAGAGCACTGGCTTAGAGCCCAGTGCGGTGGCATAGGCCAGTAATCCCAGCACTTGGGAGGTATAGGCAGGTGGATATCTGAGTTCAAGGCCAGCCTGGTCTACAGAGCAAGTCCAGGACAGCCAGTGCTATACAGAGAAACCCTGTCTCAAAAAAGCAAAACAAAACAAAACAAAAAACAAAAAGAAGTAGTACTGGCAGCTCTTCTAGAGGACCAGGGTTCAGTTCCCAGCATCCATAAGGCAGCTCACCACTGTCTGTAACTCAAGTTCCAGCAGATTCAACGTCCTCACATAGACATTTTGCCTACATTTTGCATGTAGGCAAAATACCAATGCACATAAAACAAAAATAAATTATTAAAAAGAATTCAATCAGAGCTGCTTTCAGAGCCTCTCAGGTGGGCACTGGTGTCTCTAGCCTGGCCTAGGGGCCAGGGCTGGGGGCTGGGAGGCCGAAGGTGGTGGGCCAAAGGCAAAGGCAGCTGAGGATTCTGAAGAACCACCCAGTACTATCAGTCAAGGGCCTAGAGGAAACCGTCTACCCCAGCTTAGGGGTCAGGGAGGAAGAGCCTTCACCTTACCAGGCAGTGAAACGGGCCTAATCCCCAAGTGAGAAGAGTGCCCAAACCCCTCTGCTTGCCACGCTGTGTTCTCCTCTGATGGAAGGCCCTTTGACCTAAACAGCTTTCCTGCCTGGGAAATTGGTACCTCAGAAAATACCATTTCCCTGCTGGCCGGAGGTCAGGAGCTCATGTCTGGCAGGAACAGGAGCCTCTAAGGCCAGATCCAGCCGGACGAGGTCCCTGGATCCTCTGGGCCTCTCTTCACAGCCTGGGCCTTGTAAGCAATGGAGCCTGTAACAGCTGGTGAGGAGGCAGGGACATTAGACTGGGCAAGGGGGAGCATGCCTCAGCGAGCTGACGCGCGAGGCTAGTCAGGCAGTCCTTGGAGCAGATGACCAGCTGGGGTGGGAGGTGGCAGGTATGTGCTCAGACTTCCTGAAGGGAACGGGGAGAGGAGCAGACAGCTCCCCAGGCCTCGGGCCTCCAGGACAGCTGCAGCCAGGACACGTCCCCGTCACACTTCCCTAGGTCCTTCTATTCTCAGGGCACTTTCCTGACACCAGTGTCTTCCCTCTCTCAGATCTGAGGTTTCTTACTTCAGCTTGATTCCTCCAAAAGGAGGTGACCAGGCGAAGATTGGGGGGAAGCGGTAGGCTGACATTAATCGATAGAAGCGTCTCTGAGCAGTTCATGTGGCCTTATCTCTCTCTCCTTTGGAGAGCGTGTGTCCGCCGGAGTCCGCGGGGTCGGTGATTAATAGGGGCCATCACTCACTGTCCTGGACGGCTGAAAGGCAGCAGGGAGGGGGCGGCCCTCCCCAGAACTGAGATAACAAGCAGCAGGAATAATGAGTGGTGTCACTCCACTTTTCATTTTGATGGAAAGTCATTACGGGAGTCAACGCCAGCGACAAAGAGCCATGAATCAACTGCTCTGCTATGAAATTAAAATCGAATTGCTGGCCACCCCCAGCCCCTATCCTTCCTGGGAAACGGGGATGGGTAGGTGGCTCGGGAGAGGGGTGCTGTCCTGGGGTGGGCTCTACCCAATCCCAGAGCAGGCGGTTATGGGTAGGAAGTGGACAGGCAGCTAGCAAGGGTGACAACTCCTGTCTCCAGCTTGTTTATCAGGCCCTGCCTCCCCAAACCACATTTCCCCCCTGCTTAGAAGGCGAGCTGCGAGTTAAGAGGAAAAAAGAACTTTGCTGGGTCCCACAGGGCTGGCTGACTGCACCCCTGCGCTGCAGGCCGGGGTGGGGCAGCACGAGCCTGCTTACAAGACGGGGCAAAACTGCACTGGCCAGCCCAAAGCCCCTTGCTGAACCATTTAGAAATACTTATGGGATCTGCTACCACCAGACGCAAGGAAAAGTCTCTAACCTGAGGCTCTACAGTAGCCAAAGGCCTCCCGGGTCAAGAATCCAGGAAAACACGTGCCCAGCTTCAACCTCAAGCAGGCTTAGGGAAGTGGTGTACAGGACAGCCAGCAATGAGGAGGCGTTTTCTCCTTTTTTTTTTTTTTTTTTTTAATTAAGCCTTACTTGATAACTAGAAGGAGAAGCTGTGGCTTCAGGCTGACAGGCCACTGAGCCACAGGCCAGGGAACCACTCAAGACAGCTTCTTGCAGAGATCACTGTGAGTGCCAGTGTCTCCTCCATTCTGGGGACACTCCTGCTCACGGCTGTGTCCCCAGGTCTGCCTGGCTTCTTGCTGGTGAGGCCTAGTGACAAGCCCAGGTTGTTCCACCTCCACTTGCAGGCCAGGAAGCAGGGCAGAAGACACAGGGGGAGTGTGTCACAGAGAGGTCCCCATCAGGTTCACGGGACGGCCGCTGTACCTCTTGGAGATGTCAGCTTCAATCTGAGAGACGGAGAGGAGAGTGGGCAGGGAGCAGACAGGCAGGCGCAGGCCTTGGTCTGTGGAAGCTGACCGTCCCTCCACCCCAGCCCCTCACCCTTCCCCAAGAGCAGGCTCCCAGCATGCCTCACCAGCTTCTGCAGTTCTCGGGTCTTCTCCAGCAGCAGGTCCAGCTTGGGTTCCAGAGCGGCCTGCTCCTGAAGTGCCTCCTGCTGCTTCTCCACCATCAGTTCTTTCTTCAAAGCCAACAGCTGTGACTGCTTCAGCTTTTGCTGGAGGAACTCCGTCACTCGGTCCACATACCTGCGCAGGGCATCCCGTGAGGCTGTCTGCATTTAACTGCTGGACTGGGTGAGGCTCAGGAAACCAACTTCCTAGTTGGCCTCTCCTCCCACTCCCCTCACGTCCCTCGGTCCTTTTTCTGGCAAGGAATATAAACCACTCCAGACTCCTGCCCACTTGGGAAGCAGATTCTGTCTACGGCCATGAGTCAACTGACCCTGCCCCCCAAAAAAGCCCTAATCCCAGGGGAAAGCCATGTGCATAGGAAGGTGGAGTCGTGGAAGAGAAAGCAGAGGAGAGCCTGTTCAAGATGGAGACACGCAGTCAGGAAGGCCAACCTCGGTGAGGCCAGAATCATAAAAAGGTGCTGCATTCGGAGACTGGTGAGCCGGCCAGTCAGATGCTGCAGTGTGGACACCAGGCTGAGCATCTTCTCTTTGGTCTGGCCCTGAAGGATAGCAGGAGCCAGCTGGAACTGGCTCACGGACAGGATGTCGGCCTCCTCACTCATCTCTACCGCTCTTTGGGACAAGAAGATCTCAAGCTGAGGAGGGAAAGGGAGTTGGTTCAAACCAAGACAAGAACTCCGAGGCTGAGCCCTCCACAAAGACCTAGATTCTGGAGGAGACAGGCTGTCTCCCTCTCCCCACTGCTGGAGAGGCCGTACCTACAGCGTGGATGCCATAGTGTGGGAGCAGGCGGCAGCTCCCGCAGTGGCTCTAGCCCCCATGCTGCCCCTTCGTCTGCTTAGCCTTAGCTCTCCATCCTTCTTCCCCCATCTACGGTCACACGACCGAAATTCCCAGCTACTCATTTTCTCAAAATGGGCAGGAGAGTGGCAGTGGGGATCACGCCTGGGAAACCCTGGCTTAGGAGAAGTCTAGAAAGGAGATGAGCGACAGCCGTATCTCCAGGATGTAGTATTTATGAGTCAGTTAATCTTGGATGGGTTTGATGAGCTGACACCAAGCCCGACGACCTGGGCTTGATCCTCAAAACCCACAGAGGTGAAGGTGAGAAGCCACCAAAATGACATGCATGGTTGTCCCCTGGTCTCTACCTGTGTGCCGGGTACACATCTGGATGCGTGCACACCCAAGAAATAAGTACAAATTTTAAAGAAGGAAAAAAAAAAATCAATCCTACTGTGTTATGAAAACTGGGTGTCCCCTCCCTCCCTTAGGCTAGAGGGTGTCTCTTCAAGGAGAAAGGGGAAGAAACCAGACAGGCACGGAATTTCCCGGAGGCTTGCTGGATAGCTACGGATAACCTTAAGGTTCTGATCCTCCAGTCTCTATCTCCTGAGTGCTGGGCTGCAGGAGTAATGACTCCACCCCGTTTGCGTGGCACTGGGAATTGAACCCCGAGCTTCCTGGATACTAGGTAGGCAGACACTCTATCAACTGAGCTACACCCCGGCCTTCTTGCTTTCTGAAGATCTGATGTAGGGCGCACTCCTCCTGCTTATCTGCTCTTTCTGCCGGTGTGTAAGCTCCGCAGAGGAGACCTCTGAATGTCTTCACTGCTCCATCTCCACTGTCCGGGTGGAGCCGGGTATACGGTAACCATGAGAACGAACCTAACTTGTCAGGCTCTGCTCCAGGGTGCTGACATTGTCAGTGCCTCCCCACAGCAGCAGGAAAGGCTTAGAAGTGCCGTCACCTGTGTCAGAAGTTGTCACCCAACCCCCCCCAGAAGGCACTACCTCCATGAGCTCATCAATGAACTGATTCCGGGTCTCGGGGTATTCAAGAAGAGTCAGGGCATCAGAGCCCCTAGCAACACCCTCTGGAGCTGCCAGAAAGAAAGGAAGAGACACGGGCATGGAGCTGAGTTCTAGGGAAGGAAGAAGCCCAGGGATTACTAGGGACAGACTCTCTTCACTCAAGCCACCTCTTGGCCCAACCCCAGGGGGAAGGTCGCACTTTCCCACGTGTCTCAGTCCCACTCGGGCCTGGCCTGCAAATTCCCAGGCAAAGCGGGAGGCAGCTGGTGGCAAGAGGAGGAAAAAGTGTCATCCTGCACTGCCCTCTAGTGACACAAGTGGCTGCAACAGCCTCTCTGCAGACTGGGAGGGGGTGGGTCATGTCAGACCTAGAGCCCAACCATCCAACAGGCTACCAAAATGTCTTGGCCCACAATCAGTCTCTAAAACAGAGAGTTGGTGGGTGGGCATTGGGGCGCAGGCCTTTAATTCCAGCACTGGGGAGGCAGAGGCAGACGAATCTCTCTGAGTCTAAGACAAGCCTGGCCTACATAGGCAGTTCCAGGCCAGCCGGAGCTACACAGTGATTCTCCTGTCTCAAAAAACCTTAAACAAAACAACAAAAGGGGGAGCTGAGTTTCCGGACTGTATTTAGCCACCTCTTCTCTATGTCCCTCCATTTACACCCTCGTTAAGATTGCTTTTTACTTTTTTGAGACAGGGCCTCACATAGCCCAGGCCGTCCTAACTCACTGTAGCGAAGCATGACCTTGAACTCCTGCTTCTCCACAGTCCAGCGCTGCAGGGCGCTTACCCTCGGTCCCTGTCTCCAGCACGGTGATCCCCGTAGCAGCAGTGTTGTCGCCCCAGTCTATCCTGTCACCCCCAGCATCCTGGATGGACAGCAGATGCTCGGCAATGTTGTGAATGTTTCCCAGGGAGCCAGGACAGACCAAAGCCCCTGAAAAATCCAACAACCGAACTCTCCGGCCGGGTGAGGTGTACAGCTCCGACGCAGTGGCAAGCGTGGTGGTAGTGGGGGCTTTGGTAGTGCCACCCGCCCTCCTGACTAGTGAGGTACTTGGCTCCCCACACCCCAAGCCCCAGCAGAAAAGAGGTGCACACTGGCGCCTCACTTTTGTAACCAGCCCCCTCAGGAGGCGTCTGGCCTCGCAATGTGAAGTGCCCCAGATACAGATGCTTTTCTATGGCTGAAGCAGGACCACCCAGAGAGACAGATCTGACCTTGCAGTCTGATTCCAGGGAGATACCCCAGTCTATTCCAGGGCTCTCGGCAGAGACGCCAGAGTCAGAAACGGCCTCCACCCCAAAGTCACCCCAGTCGATCTAAGAAGCAAAAACGATGTTAGCGCAGACCAGGTGGGTGAACAAAGGCAAAAGGAGTTTGTCTTTCTATAGGTCTCAGCGTTGTGTGGAAAGTCACAGTCAACCACATGACTTCCAAGCTCCCACGAAAGGGCTGTTTCACTGAAAGACACCCCCCCCCCCCCGCCCCAGGTCAATGTGAGCCAGGGGGCTGAGGCTTCTAGCATCTATCCCAAGAAACCAGGGAGGGAAAGGGCTTTCCGGTCCTCCTACCCACGCCTCATTCCCAGGGCCTTCCTCATTCCTTGCTATGGGAATTCATGTCAGGGCTTGGACCCTGTGTGCGTGGGAAGCAGTTCCCCCTTGGGTCCTCCCGGGGGCCTGTCTTACCTCATCTTCCTGCACCTGCTCAGGAGGTTCCTCCAGCTGTGGCCGCTCCACCACAGAGGGCTCCGTCCCCGTCCTCCACTCATACACCGTTGAGTTTCCCCGCTTCTGCACGTACCGCAGCATGGGCAACACCTGCTCTGCGGGGCTGCAACACAGCACAGTGACTGCCTCTGCCTCCCATGACTGCCTGGGAAACGAGCACCGGCCCTGTCCTGCACCACATGGTCCCAGGGGGCAGGGAAAGCACCCTTCGCTCAGGGGTGGTGGAGATGCTCCTCACCTGTCACATACAAACTCCACACAAGCCTGGTACAGGTCGATGGCTTCCCCCAGGGCCCGGGCTCCCGTCCCTATCTCAGCCAGCTGACTTGGCAGGTCCTTCACCAGGGCCAGGAGCTCTCTTCTGACATTGTCACCCTAGAGTTGAGGGGAGGGAAAGGTTAGGTCACGCGTGGTGGGAGGTGGACACCATCAGATCAAAGGCGAGACTGCAGAGAGGTGAGACGCTGACCCAGGATGGGCAGAGTCCAGTTGAGAGGGAAGCCCGGAAGCCACGGAGGACCACAGCCAGGCCCGGACTCCCGCCCGCTCACCGTGATGCCGTACTGCTTGCACGAGTGGTAGAACTGCTCCCGCATCTCAGCGGCCCCCGCCTGGCCCTCTTCCTCCTTGCGGCTGTATTCCTGTTGCAGCTGCTGGCACTTGGCAATCTGCTTCTTCAGCGAGGGGATCTCGTAGTTGACATTCCGAACCAGAAGGCTGGAGAGTTCCACTGAGGAGGGCCCGGGAAATTTACTGTAGGACGGACAGCCTTGCCCTGAGGTGCACAGATACCCTAGCATGGCGAAGGAGGTGGGGTGTGGGGGACTGGCTGCTCAGCCTCTCCCTTCCTAGCTGTGGGACCTGGGACAAGTTACTTTACCCGACTGCTTCAATCCTTAGCTGCCAGACGGATCCACGGCTTCACTGTGTGGCTCATATAAAACACAGAAGCCCTTGCACTGAAGTGCTTGGTATATACTGGTTATTACAACTATTTACTACCCAGATGCACACCCGAACTACAACCAGGCCATTAATTGCTCTCTCAGGCTTCCAATATGGCCTCCAGGATGACCCATACCTCTTCTGCCTCCCGAGGAACAGGAATGCTGAGAGGATGGGGGCAGGACCTCCGCAAGAGTCAGACAGGGCAGAGACCTGTCTGCTCAGTTGGGCACACACATGTTCACTGCCTGCCTGCCTCTCCTCCTCCCCCAGCACTTGCAGAACTGTTTCTCACACCTACAGTCGGGAAACATCTGGACTGCACTCCATTTCCTTCCCTGCTCCCTGTAAGCTTGGTGCTTCAGAACCCCAGGAGCAGGCGACCCCATGGATGCTGAGGGCCACTTTAGGGTCACTTTACCCAAGTAGGTGTTGTCCTTCTCGTACAGGCCTATGATCTCCTGCCAGTCCTGAGAAGAGCAGAGAGAGGAAGTCAGCCAGAGGAGCAGCAGCAGCTCCCTTACAGCCGGTTCCTGCAGAGGAGGCTGCCCCAGGCTTCCTAGCACAGCACACTCTACCTCCTCGCCTTCCTCCAGCTTTGATGCTGGCTGGACCACCCACATGATTCTCAGGCGGTGATACCTAACAGTGATCCCCAAAGGTCAAAGCACATAAGCCCAGGGGACAAAGAATGCTCAGAAAATGCACTACGCAGGCCGCTTTGACCCGCTCATCAGTGAGACTAGAGAGGCAAGGGCTGGGTGTCCCCAAGTGCACAATACTGGTTCTTGACCACACTTGCCTTCATCCGCTGTGAAGAGTAGCGGCCAAAGATATTTTTGGTGGAGGCCTCGGTCCCCTTAAGAATGTCCACTATTCTTAGGCAGTGGAAGTAATGAATGTCTAAAAGGCAAGAATGGAGACTTTTAGAATTTCACCGTCCTTCCTGTCCTCTGGCTACTGCAGGAGGCTGACCCCTGTGCTTTGCTGCCAGTTACTTTGGCGTGGGAGAAACCAGCATCTACAACCCAGAAAAACACTCTCTGGCTCTGCGGTCAGCCCTGCTGGCTCAACAAGGGAATGGCTCCAGGAAGGAAGAGGCTCTGAGTGACGTGGCTCCGAATCACTCACAGGATCCAGAGAGCAGCTGGGCAATCTCCTGGCTCTCTGGCATGTCCTGGATGGCAGCGTTGATCTTCTCCCGGATGGTCAGTACCAGGCTTTGCCATTTCAGGCTGCAGTGTCTTCTGTCCACCAGCCAATCTGTGTGAGAAGCAGCCAGTCACTGCGGTCTGCCAGACCGCCAACTCCCCATCAGGAACTCACTAGTGTCACAAGCTGGATATTGAACAAAAGTCTTTGTATCGGCTGAGGTATCGGAGGGAGGAACGGGAAGATGAAAAGACAGACTCAGAGAGATGCTTGGGCTAAACAGACTCCGGCGCCCTGACTTTATCCCCAGTGTGAGTTTTACAGAGCAACCGCCTTAACACAGGGATAAAGAAAAACTTTTAATTGGTCCTGACATGAAAGTGCCACTTTTGACCATTCTAAATTCTCCGTAATATTTTGCTTCTAACGGGTAATTATATCTTTCTTGTTGACAGAGGGTGCTGCTCAACTTCCATTTCCTCGGGGCTGGGATTAACCACAACAATGGAAAACACAAGGTGGTTATGCAAAGTACCGGATGAAGAACAACGGCAAAGCCCCTAAACCTAACACCTACAGCGTCCTAAGGACTGGATAATGCTAGTTGCTGGTCTCATGTTTTTTTGATTTTTTTTTTTTTTTTTTGAGACAGGGTTTCTCTGTGTAGCTGTCCTGGAACTCAGTCTGTAGACCAGGCTGGCCTCAAACTCACAGAAAGTAATTTCATTTTAATAAAAATGAGTATAAAATGGCAGTTGGGGTGGAATAAATGCTCAGTGAATGGTTCTTCTCATGACTTGAGGACAAGCTCACACCCCACGGTAGATTCATAGAGTTTCCACACACTATGAATGCATGGTGCCTCGTGCCTGTAATCCTGGAGATTGGGAGGCTAAGGCAGAGGATTCACCAGTACCCATCAAAGGACTAAATGCTCCCTCTCATCGTGGTAAAATTAAAAAGATGGATTTGTTGACAAATCTGTCAACTGGTCAATCACCTGACGCCACAACAGTATCTGAGATTCTGTCTCTGCTGTGTTCCTCTTAAAATTGTCAGAAAGAGGCCAGGATGTGGCAGCACAGGCCTTTAATCCCAGCTCTCAGGGAGGCAGAGGCAGGCAGATCTCTGTAAGTTCGAGGCTAGCCTGGTCTACAAAGTGAATCCAGGACAGAAAAACCCTGTCTTGAAAAACAACAACAACAAAAATGTCAGAAAGAAAAATTGTGGATGTCAGAATTCCTACAAAAGGGCTGAGGGAGTCAAACACTCTCGTAAGGACATGATTAACAATGGACTGGTGAATCCAGTATCTATTTCAAGTGCCAGGAACTGTGCACATGTGCACAGAAGTGATAGAATGAGGGACATAAACCAGATACAGAGATGGCCTGGCCTTTCACTAAAAGTTCTTCTTGTCTTTCTGTCTTTTTCTTTTGAGATAGGGTCTCCATGGAGTCCTGGCTGTCCTGAAGCTTGCTACGTAGACCAGCACGGCTTCTGCCATGACTAAAGGCTTTTTTTTTTTTTTTTAATGCCTGAGTGTTCCTGGTTACCCTAGTACTTGCTATGTAAACCAGGCTGTCTGAGAACTGCCAGCAATCCTCCAGCCTCGGCTTCTCAAGCGACATGGTTACCAGCACGAGCCACTGTGCCTCTGTGCCACTGTGACTTTCGGAGACCTTCTCCGAAAAGTCAAAGGGAGAGAGAAACTTTCTCGAGCGGGAGGGGTTTTCCCGCCTCCCCCCCCCCCCCAAATAACGCAAAAAGCAGGAAGACAGCGCTTAACAGACTTAGGTTCCAAATGGACGTAACTGACCATCTCTACCGCTAGCCCACTCTGTGCCTGAGTAAGAGCTGATAATACGTTATAAATGTTAAACGTAGAAAACGGAGCCAGTACAGACGGTGGGACCAGAGCGAGGAGGGCACCACGGCCCGGATTCTCCCAGCTCCGGCTGCTGGTGACGGGGGGCCAACTAGCAGGCCTCCCCCGTCGGGCGACCGCGCGGGGGCGCCCTCTCCTACCGAGCAGCTTGCTGGTCTGGATGTCGATGGGCACGTGCTGATGGTCCTGGTGGGAAACACACAACCGGGAAGGGAGGAGGTAGTGAACGCGGGAAGGCGACGTGCCTCGCGCGCGCTCGTCTCGCGCACCCAACCGCCACCCCGCGGGGCCAGAGCGTCCGGCTGAGGTCGGGAGGGGGGTGGAGCAGGCGGGACAGGGACTCCCAGAAAAGAGGCAGTTTCTCCAGCTCGGGTCCTCACACCTGCATCCTTTCTCCACTTCCGCTTCCGGCCGGAGACCCCGGCCCAGCCCAGCACCAATCCTGAGTCCCTGTGCGTGAGCCTCAGTTGAGCTACAGACCGGCCTCCTTCCGCCACGTCGTCGCCTTCGGCGGAGCCAATCCGAGGACACGCTCCGCCCCCTGCCGAAAGCCCCTCCCACCAACGCGTTCTGAATGGCTGAGTACCTGAGGGGCGGGAGAACAGCGAACAGCCAATGGGAGAGAGAGGCGGGCTCGGGCCCGGGAAGCTCCTGGAAGGGCTGTGGCGCTTGCGCGGTGCAGTAGGGGGCGCCCAAGAGCCGATGTAGGCGGCCTTCTCCCAGGCCCGGCGCGGAGCCCCCTGCCGGAGAACAAACCAGTCCGCGGACAGGGTCCTAGCGCCGTCTCGATGGAGGCTTCAGGAGTAGTTCAAAGTCCTTTCTTCCCGCTTTTTCTCCCTTGAGGCTCTTGTCACGTTTTGTCCTCCCGTTTCTGATAAATACGGGCTTTGAGCATCGGATTCTCGTTGGGCGATTAGGACAGGGACTGGAGAGGAGGAAACACTTGCATTGGCGCGTTAGAGGAAAAGCTGCAAAGGGAAGGCTGATGTGTGGAAAGGGTGTTCCCGGTGGAAATAAACTTTAGAGGCCACAGACTGCAAGAGAAGTTCAGGAAAGACAGGCAGGAGAGACTGGCGGCGTTCGCCAGAGACATGCAACGGTCCCTTGTTTAAAAATTTCGACGAATTTCCAGAGGACACCACACAGGTTTGTTTCCCGCCTGCGGCTGATCTCGGACCCACCTCTACGCAGTAAAAGGTTTAGGGGCAGGGAATGACTCGAGAGCAGGCTGTAAAAATGTAAGGCTCCTATCAAGAGTGTTTCATTAAGGAACTTGGACTTCAGCCCTGCAGACAGAGAGGAACCACTGAAGGGTTTGGTACAAGGAAGGACACGAACATATTGGCTGTAAGGATGGGTTAATGGGAGATAAGAATGGAGACAGGGCCAGGCGCCTTGGCGCAGGCCTGTCATCCCAGCAGTAGGGAAGGCAGAGGCAGAACTCTGTGAGTTCGAGGCCAGCCTGGTCTAGTCCCTGGAAAGGCAGGGCTACCAGAAACCCTGTCAAAAAAAAAAAAAAAAAAAAAGCACACACGAAAGATGGCACTTAAGTGTTGAGACAGTGATGCAGGGTGCAGAGCCTGTGTTTGAGAGGCTTTGAACTTGTGGAGTTGGCAATGCTGGGAAACCATCAAGTGGAAAGTGTGCAGACGGTCATCAGACTGGAAAGAAAGACAGTTTGGAGAATCATAAGCTGAGTCGTCGTTGTCGTTGTTGAGTGGCAGATTCATTCCAAGGGAGGGCTTCAGATTTGGACAAAAAGTGGGTAAGTCAGAGTCCCAGGGACCACACGCATCTGGTTATGGCATTTCTAAACACTGTCTTCCTTCTTCACTCTCCCACCCCCATGCAACCCAACACCAGGGCCTAGTAGAGTTTGGACTGAAGTGCCTGGTGTGCTACAGTAGTGGGAAGACCTAGATTCTGGCCCTGTGAGGGTTTGGGCAGTTTCCACACTTCTGCGATGGCCACAGTTCTCTCGACTTAGAGATAGTATCTCGGCGTATTTCTGTTTAGAGGCTTAAATAAATAAACACACTAGCAGTGCAGAGCCTGCCTCCGGGGCTGGATTATATATATTACATATTATTACATATTACGTGCTATATATATTACACACAGGCAAAACATTGATACACAATAAAAATAACGAAAACAGTTTTTAAAGGTTCAGAACTTTTTACAGTTGACGCCATGTTATAGATGTGCGATCTCATACTTGGTGAACTCTGCATATAGAAAACAGTACATATGATCGTTATTACTATAGAATACGTCGACAGGCATCCGTGGAAACAGTCCAGGGAAGCACTATGGAACTCTTCTGGGCTCTCACGGGAGCCTGGCTCCCATCTCAGAGTCCTGACTCAGGTGAGAAGAATTGCCCAGACTCCCCTGTGATTAAGCAAACCCTTGCCGGGTTCCAATCGTGTACCGCCAGTTCCTGGGAACATCCCAAGAAGCCTGGCACCGCCACGCCCTCCAGGTGTCTCTTTCCTCCTTGAACCAACAGGCAGAGCACAGCAGGGCAAGGCCAGCGTGGTAGACGCAGCCCCCGTGAGTCAGTGACACTCAGACCACAAGCCCTTTACCCATACCCGCCGCTTCCAGGCTGATGCATCTGGAACTCGAGGGTGTTCGATAAGAGTTCTGCCCAACTACTGATCCTGGGAAAACTAGCCCAGAGAACAGAAGCAGGCGGTGGTGCGGGGGTGGCGTTCTGCACCTTGCCAAGGCCATGAGGTACTGGAGGCCTGTGGGCACCAAGTCATCAACTCTGTCAGCTTCGGGGGGCGCTTGGGTTGTGGAATCAAAGGAGAGACCACAGGAGGTTTCTGATCGTGAATCCTTGCCAACTTAGAGGAGGGGATGATGAAAAAGGACAGTGCTAGGGTCGGGCAGGCTTTGCAACAGGAACACACAGAGCCCCGGAGTACCGCTGTCACGCACGCAGGCTGCCCTGTTCTCCGTTATTGCTTGCTTGTTTTTTAAGTGATCACCAACCGCCAGCATAGATCTGATGTTTTACAAGCTGTATCTAATGTGAGTCTTATAACTCACAGCGTGCGTGGATTCTATTAGTAGCCAGGCTAAGGGCGAGGGAGCCGAAGCTTAGCTTGGTTCGTTGTCCAACGTCAACACAACTGCTGCTCGCTTTCTCCCGAGTCTCTGTGTCAGACTCAGCGCTCCCACTCCTGAGGTCCCTTCTCCCTTACAAAGTTCTCTCTTACCATACCCGGCTTCGGACCAGTGCCTGCTGGCTTATCTTGAAAAATCTGTAAAATGAGGCCTTAACTTTGACATCCAAATGACCTTTACATGTATCCTATGTGCATTACTTTATTGCTTTATGGTCTGACACTTGTGTGTGTGTGTGCAGGAAAGAGAGAGAGGGGGAGAGAGGAAGAGAGAAGAGAAAGAAAGGGGGAAGAGGGAGGAAGAGAGAGGGAGAGAGAGAGGAAGAGGGAGGAGAGAGAGGGACACACAGAGGGAGAATCTTCTCGGAAGCTCAGCAGCCCCATCTGGATGCCTCGCCGTTTGGGGTGTCTCCCCGGTTGCCGTTGTCCTCCGCTGACCCGTGAGTGCCTGTGGGGAGGTTTACAGACTTGTTCATCTCTCTAAGCAGCACTCGGCCGGATACCTGCCAGGCAGTGATAGTGGCTCGCACAAGCAGGAAGGATGAGCAAAAGTGTGTTCTTTACAGGGCGATTTTGATGATGGTGACGGCTGGCATCCATGTTCTAGGGGAAAAGGCCTCAAGGCCTCCAGCTCCCCTTTTCCTCCCTTTGCAGGTCAGAATATGGAGCCAACTCCCTCTTGAGCCACTTGGGAGTCAGGAAGTGGGGATCTGGGAAGAAAGGCTCCCCAGGGTAAGCATAGGTCCATGAAGGCCACACAGAGTCAGTCAGCTGAGCTGTCCACAGAGCTGCTGACTGTGCCCTTGCCTTGCTGGCCACGCCCTCCACCCATTCACTTTTATTCCTGGGTGTCATCATGAACTTGGCCCTGGGTATCATCTCTCAAATAAACACCACTGTGTTTATTTCTGCACCTTTGTTGCAACAGGGGAGTGAACCTAATCTGCCAAGAGAAAGAAAAGTCAGTCCATCGCTAAGCCTCTCTGTATGAGCCTCCATTCCCATGCAGGCCGAGGCCAGGGCTGGGGCCTGTTAACACAAAGACACCGTTCTGGTGCTGGAAGAAATACCGTGCGCCGTGTGACGGGACGGCCGCACTCTGCATTGAAGGAGACCTCCCCTCCCCGGAGCCTGGGACTGTGTTCATTTATCAAAGGTGCTGCCCGGTAGGGGAGGCGCACACCTTTGATCCCAGCACTCAGGGAGGCAGGGGCAGGTGGGTCTCTGTGAGTTCGAGGCCAGCCAGGGCTACACAGAGAACCCTGTCTCAAAACAAAACAAAAACAAGAGAAAGGATCCCTTCCATAAACAGGAAGCCCAAATGGCCAATAAATACCTAAGTGATGTCCAGCCTTGCGAGAAAGTAGGTGTGTAATTTTTTTAGAGGTGCTGTGGCCAGTTATCACAAACCTGAGCTCTGAAATCATGGCGTCAGCACAGCTGGTCCCCGGGTGACAATCTGTCTTGTGCCTTCCCTGTCTCTGGCAGTGACCAGCCGGCCTTGCAGGAATGTCACTTCAGAGTCCCTTCCTTAGCATGTGCGGTAAACGTTCTGTGTGCCTCTTTGTCTCATCTTCCCACAAGGACCCCAGGTCTTGGGTTTAGAACCTACTTCATGTGGCATGACCACATCTTAACTAAATACATCTGTTTTCAAACAGTCGTATTCTGGGGTTTGAAGTGGTTAAGAATTTTTTTTTTTTTTTGGTTTTTCAAGACAGAGTTTCTCTGTGCTGTCCTGGAACTCACTGCTTTGTAGACCAGGCTGGCCTCGAACTCAGAGAGATCCAACTGCCTCTGCCTCCCCAGGGCTGGAATCAAGGGTGTGCACCACCATGCCCAGCCGTGATCAAGAACTTTAGGGACAGTCTTTTATAAAGACACAAAGATGTTATTCCTTCCCCTATACTGGAAAGCAGGCATGTTGGTGACACTGGATGTATTCTTCAGAAGGAAGCAGGTTGCGTTGTTCAGTGGGGCATTTTTCGGAGGGTTTCCTGGGGTCATTTTTCTGTAAGGGGAAGCAGACAGGAACAGGGAGGACTAGAGGGAAATGTTTTTCTTTCTTCTTTTTTGCCTTTTGAAACATGGTCTCAGATACTCCACACGGTCTGGTCTCCAACCTTACCTGTATGGTTTTTTGTTTTGTTTTGGTTGCTTGTTTGTTTGTTTGTTTGTTTTTTGAGACTCAGTTTCTCTGTGTAGCCCTGACTGTCTTAGAACTCAATCTGTAGACCAGACTAGCTTCGAACTCAGAGATCTGCCTGCCTCTGCCTCCTGAGTGCTGGGATTAAAGCTGTGCACCACTTCCTCCCGGCTACATCCAGTGTTCTTAATCTCTGAGCCATCTCTCCAGCCTCTGAGCATGATTTTTTTCTCTTTCTCTTGAGACAAGGTCTCGCTATATAAAGATCCTCTTGCCTCTGCCTCCCAGGTGTGGTGATCAAGGCCTTGGGCCCACACCACTGGCTCCGTGGCTGATTCTTGGAGTCCCCATCTTCCCTCTACCTTCCAAGCACTTGAATTACATGGCTGGTTGGATCTTTGTTTTGTTCTTGTTGTTTGTTTGTTAGAAGATAGGATCTGGCTACGTAGCCCAGGCTAGGCTAGCCTCAAACATTCAGCAATACCTCTTCAGCTTCCGGAATGCTAGGATTGCAGGTGTGTACCTCTAGGCCTGGCTAGAAAGACTGCCAGGCTGACAAGCCTGGTGGGCTTCGGGTGGAGGCAAGGGAACTCTGGGGGGTGAACAGGTGGGGATTAAATAACTGTTTGGGTTCCCCCCCCATAGATACAACTCTTCCCAGAAGAGCATGGCCTTTGGCCTGATGCTTTCTGCGGCTAAGACAGACCCCAGAGGAGCCTTGGCTGTTCGTCAGCTGCTAGCCACACTCCCAAGCTTTTCAGCAAATCTCTCCTCGGAGGATCTCAAGGCGCAGTGTCTGCCACGGCCTGAAAATGCAGTTAGTCTACGCAATGAAAGACAGGGCACAATGACAAAGATATCTCCCCAAAGGCATCTATGTCAACCCCTGGAGCACGCCACAGTGACATTATTTGGAGAGAGGAGCCTTTGCCCACATGTTACGCTGAGGATCTCAAGAGGAGGAGCTAGTCCGGGCCCACTGGGGCGACATCTAAAGACCATCCTAAGTATTCTCTAAAGAGCAAGGCTGAGGGAGCTGAGTCAGATGCACAGAAAGGGGTGGCATAAGGGGCAGAGTGGCACAAGCCCAGAATCGAGGCTCTTGGAGGATGGGGGTGGGGGGCGGGGGGGCCTCTAAGCCAGCCTCAGCCACCTCATGAGTGTCTGTCAAGTGAAGGCAGCAGAGTTATGAGCCAGTGCAGCCACAGGCCAGGCGAGCCGAGCGTCCCCAAACCTGGAGGAAGCTGGGAGCAGAGGTCCGTATGAGGACCCATGATCCTGCCAACTCCTTGATCTGAAATCCCCACCCCCAGCTGAGTGAGAGCCTGTCTCAGAATAAAAGGTAAAACAAAGGAGAGGAAAAGACAAGAGGGCCCGAGCGCCTTCCCTTCCAGGCATTCTGGCCTCAGCGGCAGACAGAAAGGGAGATGAGCAAGAAACAAGGGTTTTGACACTCAGTCGCAAAAATAAATGTTCTGGTTTCAAAAACCAAAAAAAGGAACAACAGAGTCAACAAACCAAAGAACAATACTGAGGACGCTGCTCAGTGGTAGAGGCCCTGGGTTCAATCCCTGGTGTGAAAAAATGTTTTATATATATATATATATATATGAGTATATCCAGGAAGACCTATGAGGTATTGAGATGATCCAGACTACCATCTGGGGAGCGGATGGCATCTAAAAATGAAAGAAACCTATTTTCCCCGTGGAAACTCTACTGCCCACCTCAGAGGGAAGGTAGCTGCTGCTATCCCTGCCCTGCCTCCCAGCTGCCCCGGGCGTGTCCCATCAGAAATTGATCTTTGCCCTCTGTGCTTGTGACAGGGCCCCCCCCTCCCGAGCTGAGCAACCTCAAGATCTGGTCTCTTCCGCTTTCCTCCGTTGGTCATGTGGGCCGGGCCCTGCACACTGTCTCAGGAGCTCCAGTTTCCTAGAAGGGGAGCGTTAGGGATCACACAGCTCCCCTCTTCCCTCCGTGTTAGAAAACAGCCTGGGAACCAAGTTCTGTCCCCTGGGCAGAGCTCAGGAAAATGGGAAGACTGCTGCGTCTGACCAGGCTAGGTGTGGTATCTAATAGGTGACCCTGGCTGTGCACGCCAACAGGACACCCAAGTCCTCAGTTCTCCCTTGGGCGAATTTAACTCAGGAAGGATACTTCTCTCAAAAACGCACACGGTTGGCTTGTGTACGGCGTGTCATACTTGAACCTAGTTTTTGAAGACATCCTTTAAAAGTGCCAGTTTTTACACAGCACTAAGAGAAAGGCCAGTGACGTCTATGACTCCAGTTCTTCACCTCCCAGAATAAATGTCCCGAAGGCCACAGGTTGGGGCTGGCTTCTCCGGCCAGACTTTTCCAGAAGGAAGGGCCTGCACCTGTCCTTGAGGCCTTCAGTATGGGCAGGCCACGGGTAGGCCTGTGAGGGGTTCCACCTCTACCACAGAGCCCAGACAACAAGGTCTAACAGTGGGCTCAAACAATAGCCTGGGAATTCCGAAAGCAACCTGCCTGCCTAGGGAGCTGTGGTGGTTTTACTAAGACAATCGTGTGTGCCTTGTACTAGAGACAGGGAAAGTTTGCAAAATAACACCCCCGGACTCCCAGCAGCCCTCACCCCCGGAGAAGATAAGCCAAGAGCAAGCTGGCGCTAAAGCTGCCACTGCCCACTGCCGTATAGTCAAATCCTCGGAATCTCCTCCTCACACACCTAGGTGCTCTGGGCAGAGCAAGCGGCCACTGGAGAGCTCTTGTAGATAACAGTGACGCTGCTTCCTTTTCTCACGAGTGTTTTTAAAGTCCCACTGCGTTGCCAGGCATAGTGGTGCACGTCTTTAATCCCAGCACTCGGAGGAGGCAGAGGCAGGTAGATCTCTGTGAGTTCGAGGCCAGCCTGGTCCACATAGTAAGTTCCACGACAGCCAGAGGTACCATAGTGAGATCCTATTTCAAAAAGAAAATAAATAAATACATAAAGTCCTACTATGCAAGCTGGGGTGCACACCTTTAATCCCAGCACTCAGCGAGGCAGAGGCAGGTGGATCTCTGTGAGTTCGAGGCCAGCCTGGTCTACAAAGCGGGTCAAGGACAGCCAGGGCTACGCAGAGAAGCTCTGTCTCAAAACGAAACAGCTGTGTTGGTGGAACTGGTGACCTAGCTTTCTGGGCTTAAGGAGCTAATATTCTGTAAGGGAGACCAACACTTGTGCAGTTTATTAGATGTTCTTATTTGCATGTATGCACATGCGTGTGTATATCAAAGTGGCATTTAGCGACAAAAATATATGAACAACACCTATGGAGTACAAGAAAAGCCTCGCTGTTATGGGAGGCGTAATAGTTAGTTCATGTTTTGAGGGATGAATAGGAGTTTGGCTTGGGGAACTGAGTGAGTGAGGAAGCTATTCCTATCTCAGAGCATAGCCAGCTCTCCTGAATTCACCTTCCTGAGAACCTTCTGTACCCATAAAGGCAGGCAACGGAGAGCTTGGGTTCAGAAGAGGAGGACGGGAAGGATAGGAAGAACCTTCGAAGGTTATAACAGTGCTTCTCAACCTTCCTAACGCTGTGACCCTTTAATACGGTCCCTCGTGTTGTGGTGACCCCCAAAACCACAAAACTGTATTCTGTTGCTTCTTCATAGCTGTAATTTCGCTGATGTTATGAGTCGTAATGTGAATATCTAGTATGCAGGGTATCTGGTATATGACTCTCAAAGGGGTCTCCGGCCCACAGGTTAAAAACTACTAGAGAGATTCCCTCTTCAGACAGCCTTGGGCGAGGGAGCGCTGGTGTGGGCCACGGGATAGGAAGCCTTTGAAAGCCTGTCCATCCAAGGGCTATTTAGGATGGAGGGGGTGTTTAGGAGGAGATTGAAAGACAGGACCCAAGGCTATGGAGAAGAAGAGGAAGAAGAGGAGGAGAAGAAGGGGGAATTGAGGAGGAAGAAGAGGCTGCTACACCTAGCAAAAGCAAGGTTGGAGTGAGGAAGACTTGAGAGTTGGCTAGTTAGGGTCAAAACATACCCTGGGGAAGGAGCCAGGGAAATCAGAACTTTTTTTTTTGTCTTGTTTTATTTATTTATTTATTTTGAAGCCCCGGTGCCTTTCTCTGTCAGGAGAGGCAGCTGTGAGTTTGCTGGGTCTAAGACTGCTTTGAGAAACCTGGACACGCAGCAGCTGTTTCTCCCTCCGGAGAGATACCCATCTGAAGGTCAAGGGAACGCCTCAGGGTAGCACTGCCCACGGCCAGCAGCTGGGCTGAGGTGGGTTTGTGGGAGGTGACTATGTACGTACACACACACATTCTCCCTTTCTGTTTACCTACACCTATCACCACCTCCTCCTCCCTTCTTTCCTCCTCCCCCCTACCCCCCCCCGCCCCACCCCGTTGGTTTCCCTTCCTCCCCCTCCTCCTCCATCTCTATCCTTCTCCTTGGCAGTCTGAGAAAAGCTGATTCTTTGAGCAATTTTAATATTTTGAGACAGATTTCTCTGTGTAGACCAGGCTGACCTGGAACTGGTGATCCTCCTGCCTCACCTCCTGAGTGCTGGGGTTATTGCACCTGGTGTATTATTTTAAGCACCCCTCCCCCCCATAACTACCTCTGAGCAGGAGGAGGCTCTGTGAGGGTTCTAATGAGCCTTGCCCACACACCAGGCTGCCCTGGCTTCCTCCAGTGAGATCTTCAGGAGGGGCATCAGGTCAGGAGGGAATCCCAGTCCCCCCCAGCCTGCAGAGGAGCTCTGGGTGGGGGAGAGCAGACAGCCTGGGAACCGGTCTGCCAACCAGTTCAACCAGAGACTGGTTTCAACCCGGGGAGTTCAAAGGAGCTGTGATGCCCAGCCCGCTAAGGCCCTTAACCCTTTCCCTGGTGTGCCCTGACAACATCCAAGTTGGCGGCTTAAGCAGGAGAGGGGTCTAAGCCTCTTTGGAAGAGAAAATGGGTGGGGGAGGCTTTGGAGCCAGTTTCAGAATGCAACCAGACACCGAAGAGCAGGAAAACTGAGGAGGGAGGCTCCGTGCTCCCCCATGCCAGATGTCCCTTGGGATCCTGTCCTCTAGCTTGGTGATCCCAGGAGGGACCCTAGCTCCTGGGTGGATGCGGGGGCACCGGGATTGGATTTCTGGGGTGATGAATATTCATCAGCCTGAGCCAGCCTCTGCTTCTGTTTACTTAGCTGGGAGGGGCCCTGGGTTTCAGGTTCACCTTGACTCCGCGAGCCGCAGAGCTGCTCCAGGTACCTGCTGCTGCACCTGTTTCTCTCACACCTGCCCTGCAGCCGCTCCTACCCACCTCTCCAGGCTGAGGGTGGCCAGCACGGCACCCTGGAGACACCCTCTCCTCCTCCTCCTCTTCCTCCAGTCTCACCTGCCTGGGCAGCTCCTACGTTCAACTCCTCTAGGAAATAGTCTTGCCTCCAGCCCCGAGCGGTCCGGAGGATTACAGGTACCCGAAGCAGGGACTGGTGGGTGGGGAAACCGAGAGCCCGGGTTCTGACTCCTGCCTCCATGGTGGATGAGAGCCCGGCAGACTCCATCCAGTCTCACCTCACTGGCCTCTTGGAGAAGGTCCAGGCCTCCAAAAAAAAAAAAAAAAAATCCTGCAGAGAAAGTTTCATTTTTAACTCCTAGCTCAAGACCCCTCCTCTGGCCCACAACCCCGGACGTCAGTGTATCTGGCTATCTGGTAGAGACATCTTCCACCACCCATCCAGTCTCATTCAGGGTGGTCAAGGGTCCCAAAGAAGGAGGGGAGCAGCTTCCACAACACGGAACTGGCTCCCTCCCCTGCACCCCCCACCCCGCCTCAGTCAATGGTTAACTTGTCCAGCTCAGTAGAAGCTTGGCCGCTCTGGGCAAAGCCCTTCAGAAAGTGTCCTAGTTGGGGTGATGGGGCCTGTCTTGGGCGCTCATGTGGATGCCATGGTGCTAGCCACCAGAGGCAGGAGGTGACAAGTTGTCTCACGAGGACTTTCACTGGCCCTGAAGCCACGCAAACAGCAGATCCCATGATTGCAGGGCCCAGGGCAAGGGCCCAGCCCTCAGCCTGGCATCTTGGGGTCCAACTAGCAGGTCTCTGTGTCCACCACCAGGACCCCCTGGCTTTCGGAGATCACTCATGGGCAGGTGACTGGAAACAGTTAACTCTTTACAACCCCGGAGGTCTGAGAAGCAAGCGTGTACACCACGGCACTTTTTGTTGTTATTTGTCCATTTTGTTTTATTTTTAAGACAGGGTCTCACTCTGGAGGCCAGGCTGAACTAGAAACTTATTGGGTAGATCAGGCTGGCTTTGAACTCACTGTGATCTCTCGCCTGAGAGCTGAGATTGCAAGTATGTATCAGCTTAATACCTGTTCTTTGTTTTTAGGCAGAGTTTCTTCCTTCCTTCTTTTCCTTTTTTTTTTTTTTTTGGTTTACAGAGACAGGGTTTCTCTGTGTAGCCCCGCTATCCTGGAACTCTCCCTGTAGACCAGGCTGGTCTCGAACTTAATCCACAGTCCTCTACACCACCACTAACCCTGCCAGACAATTTCTTTCACCATCCTGGAGCTCTGTGTGTAGAGCAGGCTGACCTTCAACTCACCGAGATCCTGCCATCTCTGCCTTCTGGATGTTAGGAATAAAGTCAGGTGCCACCAGCCCAGGCAGATTTTTTTTTTTTTTAAATGACCTGGTCTCACTAGTGAGCCCAGACAGATTTTATACTGTCTTTTATGTGCACTAAAGACTCTTGGAGCTGAGGTCTGAGTTATTATGAAAAGCGCAGAATAGAGCGTCAATTTCTGTGTTTTACAAGTTCAGATTTCCATGTGTTTGCCTTGCCTCAAGGGACAAACACTTATTCAGGTGTTTAGGTGTCCTGGATGGAGAGGACAGGAAGGCCAGCGAAGGCATCATCCTCAGAGTCCAGGGTACAAGTCCAGGCCAAAGGGCACCAAGGCAAGGCTCTAAGCTCTTCCCATTTAAGGTCTTCCGGCCAGTTCCTCGTGACCTGTGGCCTCAAGGTATGCCATCTTGATAGGCAGTGACCTGAGAAGGCAGAAGCCCCTCTCCCAAACAGGGCTAGGAAATCGGGTGCTGAGGAGTAGATGCAGGAGCTGGGCCAGCCAGCCAGCCAGCCCTCCGTTTCCCCAAGTCTCTGCTCCAGATGGGCAGGGTCGGGTCGACAAAGACAGCTACCGGGCTGCACCCTGTTCCTCCCTCCTCGCCCTCCCACAGCTCCTTCCAGTAACCCACTCTGGAACACCGAGTTCTGTGCTAGGCCGTGCTAAGCCCAGGCGGGGCACTCTGCCAAGGCAAACCTCTCAGGCTGTCCCTTGGTGCACTCAACTCTCCGGGTGCCTGGAAGTACCCCCCCCCCCCCCAGCCCTCTGTCTCGCTCCTCCGTGCTCTAACTGGGAGCCGAACAAGGCTTCCCTTTAGCGTCTGTCACTCGAGCCTGGCTAAAGGGGTGGAGTGGGCAATAAGGGGTCTGCTTTGTGCACAGAGTAATGGCAGGGTCTCCTAGGCTGGGGCGTGGGGGGAAGGGAGAGTGTGTAGAGGGGCAGGAGACAGTACGAAGGGAGAGGGCTAGAGGGGTTCAGCTTGTTCCCAGGACGGTGTCTTGCTTTTGTTTTTCTTCTGAATTGTATATACTCTCCTCACTCCCAAATACTCTTAATGCATTATGGAAATTATGAAAATCAGAGAACCAAAGGGGGAGAAAGCAGTATCCTATATTTCTTCTACATCAAAAAACAAAAACAAAAAAACACACACTGCCACTCCAATTTGTACTTGTCTTTCTGGAGGTTTTCTAAAATGTAATGAAAGACCGTCAAGATTGGGGTGTTTGCTGCGGGGGATTAAACCCAGAATTTGGGGTAAATGAGGCAAAGGCTGCACCACTTAGCTATGTCTTCAGCCCCCTTCATTATCAGCTTTTTTAAAAATTACATTTCTGTTCTGCTTTCTGTTTGTTTAAGATGCAGTCTCACTTCGTAGGCTTGGCTGGTCTAGAACTCACTAAATAGACCAGGCTGGCCTTGAACTCAGAGACCTACCTGCCTCTGCCTTCCCAATGATGAGATTAAAAGGTGCACACAAATCCTGTCTTGCCTAAATTAGAGTTAAGAAAATTATTTTCTGTAACTGGGTGCAGTGGCGTTCACCTGTAATCCCAGCACTCTGGGAGGCAGAAGCAAGTGTGAGTTGGAGGCCAGCCTGGTCTACAAAGTGAGTCCAGGGATACACAGAGAAACCCCGTCTCAAAAAACCAAAGGGAAAAAAAAAATTGTGTGTATACAGGGGCGTGCCATGGTGCATCAAGTCAGGGGAGGGCTTTTGAGAGTTGGTTCTCTCCTTCCACATGTGAGCCTTAGAGATGGACTCGGGTCACTAGGCTTGGTAGCAGGTGTATTTGCCTGCTGGCTGTCTCAAAAGCCTCACCGTCAGCTTTTAAAGAAGGTAACAAACGCGGGTCTGGGCTGGGTGGCCATCTAGCTTTCTGGGATCTACTGGCTTCTGCACCCTCCTTCCCCCTTCCCTGGAACTGTCTGGTGTGAGTCTAGGTTCATAAGACCAGGCCGCCAACCTCTCCAGGCTCAGAGATGCCTTTGCTTGTGCCGATGAGTTCCCTCTATAGAGGTGAATTCCTCCAGACTTCTGTCCCCTCGGCCTGTCTTTCTTGCTGTCTGTGCTGTGTGCGTCAGCAATGGCTGGAGAGCGTCATTCCCCAGGCCTTCCTCCAGCTCATAAGCACCTTTGTGGAAATTAATAAAAGATGAGGCCTGCGTGGAGGCCATGTCGGGGGCACATGGCCTGTGAGCGGAGAAGCCTGGGTTTCAGCCCCCAATCCCACATCATCCATTATGGAAGGGTACAGTACAGCCTGTGAGGATGACAGGTCGGGCTCCGCCTGGCTGCCTTGCAAATTTTTAACTCCCCTTCAAACACCTGTCCTGTGGCAGCGTGGTGGGAGGGAATTGGGACGGGTCCGCTAATGATTACCCCACCTCCCAAGTTTTCCTTTGCAAAGCAGGTCAACCTGGGTAGAGGGGCAGTAATGGTTGGGCTGACTGCTAGGGCTGTGTGGGATGGATAAGGACACTGAGCACCAGAGAAGGAACTTGGCTAGAAGTCAGGAGGCAGGACCCAAGATCTCCCGGTCCTAGACTGCAGCGGCCTTCTCCCCGGGAAAGGCGCGTGCTGTTGGGAATGACAGGAGGCTGGAACTATGACAAATTCTATTTAACTCTGTCCTGTGTTTCTGCCGGTGTGGCCTGTCAATGGTCTGCCAACCCTGGGCAGTGGTGGGAAGGACTGGGTCCTGGTGTCAAAGACCCAGATATGTGTAACTAGCCTATAGACTGTAGGCTTGGAAGAGAAGAGCTCCAAGCTCCCTCTGCAGCTTTGGAAGGCCATGGGTAGGGTTGTCTCACTGTCTCACTGCCTGGCTCAGTGTCTTTCCTCTTCATGGCTGCTTTGAAGGCTCTTTCCCCAACTCTTCAGTCCTGCCTTCAATTCTTACAGGGCCTCACCATGTAGCTCAGGCTGACCCCCCCCAACTCACAACCCTCCCAGCTCAGCCTGTGTGTTGGGATTACAGGCCTTAGCCGGCACACCTGCCTCTGTCTCTTAAAATAGCCACTAACTATGAATGAGCCTAGAGAGGGCTGGCCCTTTCATCCAGTTCACCCACTGACCTTTGTCTCTGCCACTTGGCTCAGCAGAAAGCCCTGCCTGGCCTTAGGGACCACCATGACTGAAGTTGGTTGGTGGAAACTGACCTTCCTGCGGAAGAAGAAATCCACGCCCAAAGTGCTCTACGAAATCCCTGACACCTACGCCCAAACGGAGGGAGGCGCAGAGCCCTTGGGACACGACAGTGGAGACCCTCACAGCGACTTCAACAGCCGCCTGGAGAAGATTGTGGACAAGAACACCAAAGGCAAGCATGTCAAGGTCTCCAACTCTGGCCGCTTCAAAGAGAAGAAAAAAGTCCGAGCCATGTTGGCGGAGAACCCCAGCCTCTTTGATGACAGGGAGGACAAAGGACAATGAAGGCAGCCGAGGAGGACACTAGCACCTCCCTGTTCCCTGCCACTCGTGGGGTCTGAGGCAGGAGCTTGTTACGCTGGCCTCTTTGGTCATAGCTAAAACCACGGTGGTGGTTGATCCCTGCTGGCAGGAACACCTGGTTCTTAGGTTTGTATTTATGTGCCCCAGCTTTACGAAGGGCCTGTGAGACCCCAAGGGTCCTCGCCCCATGATCACATACAGAGACGCTCTGGTCCACCATGAAAATTGTCACTTAGAAGTACTGCCATCCTTGGCACAGTGGCTTCACAGAGAACAGACAGGGAACAGGGCAGACTCCACCCTCTCCCTGGCACAGGGTTAAAGGTGAATTTGAATTGCTGCTCTCTCTACTTTCTCTACCTGTGACTGTTCCCTGGACCAATCCTAGAAAGGCAGGGTTGCGAGGAAGCCACGTGACAGTGGTTTCTTTGGTGCCAGAGGCGGAGTGCTGAACTTGAGATCACCTCTTAGTTCAAGGAGTAAACTTCCTGGAACTTTGCTCCCAGGGGCGAAGGATGTGGCACTCCCCAGGGTGCTGCAGAAGGCCAGACGGGGAATCCCCCTGAACCCTCGCCTTGACCACCACTTGTGTGGGTGCCAGGTTACACACCCCAGCCCAAGGGTCCAAAGTGGAGGAGTGAACGGCTTTCCTCCATGCCTTCCCTGGTAGTATTTGAGATGGATCAGCCCCAGGAGTCAATCCCGGAGCCTTGAATTTTGTTTGAAAAGTTATGGTAGGTTTTACTTAGGAATAAACAATGCTGCAGAAACAAAGGTCTTATTTACACTCTTTATGGGATGTTTCTACATCCGTACCTTCCTTGGTCTCATCAGACGTCAGGAAGGGGCCCCAAGTGTGAGGGTGTCAGTAAACCCGCCACCCAGCTTGGCTTCACATGGCAGGGGAGAAGGGAAGGAGACAGATGCCCGTGAACAACGGTGAGGCCGAAGGGGCTGTCAGAGAGTGGGGCAGGCCTTTGATCACAGGCCCGGAGTCTCTGTTGGGCTCAGGGCTTCAGTCTGGGACCAGCAGTTAAATTCTGGTGCCACCAGTTAGGAGCTTGATGGAGCCCAGGGAATCTTTATAACCTCAGCTCTGGCTGAGATGGGAGGACTGCAGGTTCAAAGGTCAGCCTGAGGTGTACAGAAAGGCCCTGCCTCAAGAAACACAACAGAAGCCGCTGAAGGCCGCTGGGGGTTTCCTTCCTCCTCCTTTTCTTACAGAATGCCCCCATCCCCACTGCTTCAGTGTAAGAACCAGGGGAGAGTTCTTTCTCGCCCTGTAACATTAGGTCTGGTTCTTGCTCAGGCCACAGGACTTGAGAACTGGGAGGGTGGATCATCCAAATCCCTAGAACTCACGGTGGGACCAGGGGAAGACTGAGGTGGCCACTCAGCTTCCAGTCAGCTCCTCCAAGGGCGCTGGGCCACTCCACCCTAGGGAGCTGTTGCTGAGGAAGTGTATTGCCAAAACAAACATACCTATACAAGGAGACCTTTGTTAGCTGCCTCACCCAGGCCAGGGGAACTTGAAGGGAGGCAGACCAGGGGCTGAATAGAAAAAAAGATGTCGAGGACCTTGCTTTTACTTTAGCCTTTTGCACCCCTTCCTTTTCCCCAGAACTTTCTAGGTCTCATGAGTTACTCAGGTCATACAGTCTCCCACAAGGGTCTGAGACGTCCCCCAATCTTGCAACCTTGCTGTTGCTAGCAGCCACGTACCCTGCTTACAACGGGGTGTCTTTCTAATCCGCCCCCACACCCCCATCACTGACAGGTGCTGCTGTGAGTTCACTGAGGGGCAGAGCAGTCGGGCACTTGGTTAAAGGGAGAGCTGGTCTGCTTGCATGAACCCTGACATCCTGCCCCACCCCCGGCACTTTCTATTCTCCACTGTCTTCCGTTGTATGTTGGAGTGGTAAGGCAGGAACAATCAGTTATCTTCTACAGAATGGGGCTGGGGATGAGACAGGGCAATGTTTTATGTCTTAGGCCACTGGGAGGTGACTGTCCCCAGGGGGAATGTGCAGGCTCCGGAACCAATGGGAGAGCCAACTGGTTAGCTAAGGGTACCCTCCAGGAACCATACTGCAGGTCCCTTTGACATCAGCCCATCCCAAGATTATGTAACCCCGGGTAGGGAATGAAGATTGGTATAGATTTGTGTCTGGTTTTGCTTTTCGGAGACAGGCGCTCACACTGCAGCCCAGGTGGGCTTGGAACTCACTCTGTAGACCAGGCTGACCTCAAAGTTACAACAGTGCCCCGCCCCTGCCTCCCAAGTATTGGGATTACAGACACGATCCATACCACCCGGCTTCTATCTTCTTCCACTCCCCCCCACCCCTGCCTCCTCTCCCCAATCTAATGCCAAGGACTGAATTTACAAGTGGCTAGATGGTGCTCTATGGCTGAGCTGTAACCCAAGCATTTCCTCCCAAGGGCTCCCTGGTCTCTAAGCCTTTCATATGCACTACCACAAGCCCAGGATGATCTCTGCAGGAACCTTCCGGGGAGTCGGCCCATGTCCCCCTAAACTGGCTGGCTAGAGAGCTCTAACTGCCCCAGAGCGCCCAGGCAAGGCAGGTACACATTTTCAGGAGCTGCTAGAGGAAGGAGGAGGGGGAGCCAGGAGTGCAAATATGTGTGGGAACCCCAGCCGGGAGAGGCTACGGTTATCAACCAGTTTCACTGGGAAGCAACCCAAGCAGAGAAAGGGGGAGGCAGCGAGGCTGCCTGTAACTGGCCTCCACTGCCCAGTAGAGGGCAACCCTAGCCAGCAGTCTGCTGGACCCTGCCTCTCTGGCCAGAAAAGCAAGAAGGGAGGAAAGTCCTGTAAATCCACTCCCCAGCTTCCCTGTCTGCTGAGGTGCCTCGTGGGGGCAGACCAGATGAAATCAGGTTAAACATTAATATCACACACGGCTGACAAGTTTTTATTACACACCTGTGCGATGGAAGTGACAGCTGAGATCACACTGAGACCTGGGGGCACACACAGCCCCCTAACAGAGGTGGGGTACAATACCTCTCCTCAACAACCCGCTGTCTGTACTACTACAGTCACAGTCCATGGGACATCAGCGAAAGGGGTGAGGTAGGTAGGGGTAGCTGGCAGCTGGCCATAGGGTCAATGTCCTTCCTGGACCCAGGCTTAAATGGGAGGCGGGGAACAACACAGGAGAGGAGGAGCCTTGGGAGGAGCCTTTGTCAGGGACAGAGGCTGAAGCACACAGCCACAAAGTCAAAAGAAGTACAGTGTCCCCAAAGAAACAAGTTCACGGCCAACCAGAACAAATAATGGTTCTCTGAGTCACAGCAAACATGGCCTGGCCCTGGCTCCTTTCTGCAGGTGGTAGGCCTTTTGTATGTCTGCCCTGTTCCTGGAAGCGGAGTCACACCAGCCATAGCTCCCAAGATGGGCTTTCCCCAAAATCACGAGCAAAGCCAAGGAAATAATGCTGAGAGCCTTCTCCACTTGTGATTCTCCTCTATTGCACGCCACTCCAGCTGCTAACCGACGCCAGCCGAGTTCAGGGACCTCGGAGGGTGAGTCCTGGAGAGACTTAGATGTGAGGGACAGAAAGGGTGGTGGACTTAGCTTAAAAACAAGGCCCAGAGCTGGGCCTGGTGCCACAGGCTGCAAACACTGCTACGCAAAAGATTGAAGCAAGGGGACTCACGGCAAGACCAGTCTGGAATAAATACACAGTGAGTTTAAGGCTTAGTCTTAAAATAAAAGGTAAAAAAAAAAACAACTGGGATTCTAGCTCAGTGGTAGAGTGCTGCCTAGCATCAACAAAAGCCTAGGTTTAAACCCAATGACGCACACACACACACACACACACACACACACACAGACGCAGAGAATGAGAGAGAGAGAGAGAGAGAGAGAGAGAGAGAGAGAGAGCAGGCTCCCAGTCCTTCACCCCCTCTTAACAGCTCTGTCCCACTCTCTTCCAGCCGATCTTTTCCAGTCTTTGTCCAGAGTCAAGGTGCAAGTCTCTCGTATACCCAGTCTTCCTCCCCTTGGTGGCTCATGGGTCCCAGAGGGGAGCCTCCCGCCGTCAGGTCTCGACGGAAGACTATCCGGTCATGCAGGCGGTTGGTTTGGCCTTGCCAGAACTCCATCACCTGGGGGTACAGGATGTAGCCACCCCTACGGAAGAAGCACAGGTTGACATGCTGTGCCCGCGTCCCCTCTCATCCCAAGCTCTCTGGCAGGAAGCTCCTGTGAGCAGCTGAGGCCTTCCCAGAGAAGGGGATCTATAACTCCACAGACAGGGCCCCAGTATCCCTTCCTGGATAGCCACCTGGCAGAGGTATCACTTACCAGTATTCCGGCTTAGGCACCTCTTGTTCCCGGTAGAGCTGCTCCAGTTCCTCATTTTTCTTTCTCAGGTACTGTTTGAAGAAGAAGACAGAGGAGGGGTCAGGCACAGGCAATGATCCACTCAAGGACTTCCAAACATAGGCTCCAGGGCAGGACCCAGGCCAGTATGGGGGACAGAGGTGAGGAAGGTAGATTAGGGCCCTGAGCAACAGGAGGGCCAGACAGAAGAGGCCCATTTCCCATCATCCCGCTCTCCTCCCCTAAGGACATCATCCTTTCCTCTGGGCAGGACTGACAGGGTCCTGGCATCTTCTGGAGACAGCCTCTGGGGATAAGCCTAAGGTCCCACTTACCTCCCGATCAGGGATCACAGAGCTCTGGCGGCTGACCACAGCCCCAATCTGGCTGCTCTTGGGGCGGGAATGGAAGTAGCTCTCAGCCTCCTCCTCGGGCAGCCTCTTCACAGGGCCCTCCACCCGCACCTGTTCGTGGATGACGCTGGCTAGGCGATGCCTGCCGCCACCGACCCTTCCCACCAGCACAGGCCCCATTTCTCCCCTCTCTATCAGATGCCCCAACACTCCTGGCTCCCACCAGACTGTCTGAGAGCTGTGTGAGAGGCAGAGTGCCCAGAGCCAGGCAGAATATATGCCCGGCCTGGGGAGCCCTCTCTACATTCATTTATAAATTTGCCCCTGCCCACCTAGACCACCGGAAATTGTCCTGGGGACGGACGCTCACTCACCTGCCGGTTCAGGGGCTCCCAGTAGAAGACAAGAGAGGCAAAGGGATTAGAGTCCTGAAAACAAGAGAGAAGCCGTAGGTACCATCAGAACAGAAAAGCGATCCTTCCTGCGAGTAGGAGGAAGGCAGGAGATGGAGTAAGATACCACCAACAGATGCACTCAGCTCGTTTAAATCCCCAAAGATTGGCCTCCTGTGACACATCTGAAGACAGGCTCCGAGGGGCCGAGTAACACGCTGAAGTTGCCACAGACAGAGGTAGAGCATGGTTTAAGCCAGTTCAGCTGTAGTGTGAGGCCTGGCCATTCCAACCACCACAGATCCTTATCTTGAATATTTTATTGTTTATTCTGTTCTCGTTTTCGAGACAGGCTCCTACTCTGTAGCCTAGACTGACTTAAGTTTGTGGTAATCCTCCTGCCTCAGCCTCCTCCTGGGAGGTGCGAGCCACCACATCCAGCTTACTCAGGGAGCCTTGAGCACCGATGGCAAACGTACCTCAGGGTGGCATGACCAAATACATATGAACTGCCAAGTCCCGTGCACTTTAGACCAGGTGTTGGGGACAAAACAGGTTCAATAAGAGTGGCAGCTTATGGTGTGGCAGAGGAGACAAGGGTCGCTCAAGCAATCCCATTATCAAAACGACAAAGTAAAGCTGTGAGGCGCGTCGCTGGCAAACAGTGCCAGGCGCCCCCGGCAGCAGTAAGTAAGGAAGGCTTCCCTAACTCCCGAGGGTCTCAAGACCTGACGACGTGGCAGCTGACTGGGTAGCAGTGGTCCGTTCACACACACAGTGCAAACGGCCTTGAGGCAAGAGGGAGCCCCGGTAGAGAAACAGATGGATGGAGCAGGGGAATCATGAGAAGACCATGTAAGCCAGGGCGGAGGAGGCTAGCCCTGGGAAGATTTACCCCGACCCTCACCAGCTCTTTCCCCTTCCGACTCTCGTAGTTAGTGAAGAAGCGGAAGCCGTCCTTGCCAAAGCCCTTCAGCAGCAGCATGCGGGCGGAGGGTTTTCCGTCTCTAGGGGCACACAGCAGAGCAGCAGGTCAGAGCCCATTCCAGTGTTCTCACCCCTGAGCAACCCCTTCGGCCACGCCCCTTACCGAGGCAAACATCACACGGACAAATGCACAGTCACAAGCTGAAAAGAGGGGGGAGGCAGAGAGCCAAGCTGTGGGGTCCAATGCCATCAAACAATGCCCTCGGGAGCTTGAACTTCTTCTGGAGGTACAAGTGTGATTCCACGGTCTGGGGCCTCCTTTTAGTCACATCCCACTAAGGGATGTATGGAGCACAGCCCTAATCACTGTGTGACTATGCTTAGAAGATAAGGCTTCAAGGGAGGCAATTAAGATGACAAGCAGTCAGAGGGATGGGACGCTCTCTAATCCACTAAGACAGATGTCTGGTCACATGACGATACAGCAAGAGGGCGACTGTCTTCAGAGGCCAAAGCAGACACCATCCCTGACAGCCTCTTGCTCTTAGGCTTCTAGCCTCCTGAAGTGTAAACAGTTAACTTCCTTGCCTAAGCCGCCCAGCCCTAGTGCTTTGCTATGACAATGCCAAAAAACTTGTAACACTGGGAGAGAATGGACCAGTATCAAAGCATCGAGCCAACTGATCACTCAGAGGGACAATGGCGGACGGTCTTCCGCCCAGAGCTCTGGGTAACACTCAGAGAGGGTTAAAGCCCTGTTTTGACGCCTGGTGCTTTAGGCGAATAACAGGCTAACATAAGAGATTTCTCAAAGGGTATGACGGATTGGCAAGTCCTATGTTGGGTTTTCAGAGAGGGAGAGGGCCTCAGGAGCAGTCCCGGGAGATGTAGCCTCCCGAAGGGCGAATGGGGCTTGAGCAGACAGGAGTATGAGGGAGGCCAAGGGTCGTGAGTGGACACATCCAGGAGCAAGACGTATAAGGAACTACATTTTACCATCAGTGATCCAGCTTTTTGGTTTACCAGTTAAGGACTGGGTGACTTGGGCTCAGAGAAGACAAGTAACTCAACTGAGGCTTTAAGGGGCACAGAAAGTTGAGTGCGCTTGGTTCGGGTCTTCCTCAGTCTCCAGCTCTGTCTGGAGCCATCCTCCCAGGGGCCTGTGGCTGTGCATACCTGGTACAGGTAGCCAGGCACATGGCGTTGGCTTCCCCGATATCCGGACACTGAACGGCCTCCTCGAACCAGGAAGCAAACTGCTTCATGGGGTCCAGGGAGGTCAGATGAGCCTCCTCAAATGCCTGGGAAGAGAATTTGACTTGGTGAACGCCTAGTGATTACTGTGTGCCTGGTATGTGTTGAGGTGCTTTTCAAACGTAAATGCATTTAACCTTCAAAACGATGACCTTGAAACAAACAAATAAACAAACAAAAAAACGCTACCCAAAAAATAGGTTCTGTGTCCCCCTAGAGGTGATGAAACAGGTATAAAGTGGTTTCTGGGTCTTTTAACCAGGAGGGGATGAAGACGAAGTTCCTGTGGGTCACCCATTATTTTCCACGGAGTGGTTCCAAGGTTTCAAGAAAACCTACATTTTAGTCAAGCACTCCTGGAAATGTTCACATACAATCACACTTAGCCGCTGTAGCTCCGGATCTCAATTCCAAAACGGTTCTCTAGAGTCCCCTGACCTGAGGGTCAGGGTGAAGGAGAAGACCCAGGAAGTGCTGAGGGTGGCAAAAATGAAGAGCTTCCGGGTTAGCCTGGCACTCCCTGTATAGCAGGGTGACCCCGGACTCTGGTCCACCGTGCCTAGTTTATTTGTTACTAAAGACAGAACACAGAACCTTTATACACACCAGGCGAGAGTCTACCAACTGAGCTACAAATCCACCTTCCACTCCTTTATTATTTTACACCATGCTTTATGACTGTTTTTTTAAAGCATTTACAAATGCTTAAAGACAGGCTGGTAGGATGGCTCGGCGGGTATAGGCATCTCCCAAGCCTGACGACCTGAGTTCATTCCTGGCGAAAGAGAAAACCAACTCCTAAAAACTGTCCTCTGAGTCTCTCTCAATGAAAAAAAAATTAGAGAAACCCCAAAACCATAGCATCCTTGTAAAGCAGGTACTAACATTTTACAGGTGAGTAAACTGAGGCCCAGAGAGCATAAATCGCCCATGGTGATACAGTCAGAAAAGGGCTGGGTTCTAAGCCAGGTGGGCTCTGAATCCGTACCCCTCAGCACTGCGACAAGGGCCCATGAGCACACCTTAATCCATGTTTTCCCCCGAGCCCCCCTCCCCGATGGTTGTCTCCAAGTCCCCCTTCTCCCATCAGGGTGACCCCTGAATCCTTGTTGCTCTGTAAGTGGCCCCTGAAGCCCCAAGGCGCTCCTCCAACTCTGGGGTAGATGACCCAGAGACACCCCCTTTCCGCGCCCCGGCAGCAGCGGTGGCACCTCTCGGTCCCCGCGGTAACTCTTGCGCATCGGCCCCAGGTCCATGACAGCACCCCGATGGCACAGGTGACGGAGGTAGCCCGGCCACTTCGCAGGTCGCCTAAACGTCACGGTGACGCTCAGCAGCCCGTACGTCATGCAGGCAGCCGGCCACGTGACCCGGCGTCGCCTGACCCTGGGTTCCTCCGGGTTCGGAGCCAATGGCTCAGCCTGCGCGCCTAGCCCGGGAAGGAAGGATTCTGCCGGTGCCCAGACGAACCCACAGGTCCTCAAGTGTTGGAGCGAAGGTGGCCCCGGGGATCAGCCAATAGCAGAGCGGGATCAGAGCAGGGAGGCTGACGCCAAGAGCTCTTTGCGTTGAGTTTCCTGAAGCGAGGCCAATTAGAGCGGGAACAGGGGCCCCCAGCAGCCAATGGGCTGCGCCCCCGGGGGCGGGAGCAGAGAGACGAGGAAGTGCTGTCACCGCCGTTAACACGCACGTGGAGGTTTGTTAAAGGTGCAGGGACGGCTGCAGCCCAGGCGGGGATCGGGTGGGACCACCGGGACTGGAGAGGACCGGGCCGCCCTAAGTGGCCGCCCTGCCTGCCGTGGGCTGCTGAAGGAGAGCGTAGGGCAGGAGCCAGCTCCCGGGAGCGGGGTTTGGGCCCCTGGGGGAGGGGTGGATGGTGTTGGGACCAGCCTCAGAAGCAAGGGGGTGGGGAGCGCAGAGAAAAGGGGGGTTGGTCTGGGCTGAGGGGAAAGAGTGTGGCTTGAGGATAGGAGAGGCCGAGACGGCTTGTGGACCGCCCAGGACAGGTGCCGAGGGCCGTGAGGCTGGGGTGGTCCTCTGGGGACTGGGAAAGTGCTCCGGGGTCAGGAGGAGACTCTGACGTGAGAAGGGAGTCAGCTGAATAGAAAGAAGGGGGAACAGTCGGGATCGGGCTATCCCAGACCCGGAGGCCCTTTTCTTATAACTTAGAGCCCACTCCTGCCTCGTTTTCCCCAGGGGTGGGCTGGGCTCAGAGCATCCTATTCCTGGGCCGTGGCGTTTACACTAGCTACTGCTCCAACAGATGGAAGACTGTCCCTCGCCCAGGCCTCTTGCAGCCTGTTTATCCCGCCCCCTCCCCTTCCTAGGTAGTGGGAGGCATGGTTCTTAGTACGAGCAGCGGCCAGCCAAGGATACAGGGAATCAGGTGCCATCAAAAATGACTTTAGGCCGTGGACGGAGGGCGGAGAAGTGGGAAACCCTGTGAAGGAGATGACGCTGAGGTCCCGGGGTCTGCCAGCATCTGGAGCGGGAGCCACGGGCGCCTAGAACCGTGCCAGGTAAGAGGAATTCTTGGCCCCCCCAGGTGTCTGCAGTGGGGAGCTGTCTTGTGTTCATCGCTTGAGCCGATGGAAATCTGCTCCACAGAAACAAGTGGAAGCTTGCTGGGCGTGGCGGTGCACGCTGGTCATCTCAGCACAAGTGTGAGGCTGGCCTGGACTCCGTCAGATCCTGTCAGATCCTGTCTCAAAAAAAAAAAAAACAAAACAAAACAAAACGGAAAAAGACAGAGCTTAATTATTCAAGTCTGTGGGTCCTTCACCGGTTGGAATTTTTGGTGCCGTCATTGTTTGCTCCCATGAACATGATGTGGAGAGCTGTGTGGACCTTGTGGTTGACCAAAGCAGTCATTAGTGTCTTTCAAAAGGGCCCGTTTCTTTTTACATTCCTGGGCTACGGTTACAACCGGAGCTGGAGTTTTATAGGTACTAAGACTTCAGAGAGAAGCCCAGCTATTTAGTGAGCTCCTGCCTCCGAAAAGGAAAAGGAAATAACCGTGAAATGTGTCATTTATGTAGCCTATGCATTCAGTAAACATTTACTGAAGACTGCCTGTGGACCAGCATTGAGCCAGCATTGGTCCCATCATACCTGAGTGAGAGCAACCGCATGGTTCCCGTCCACCATGGCAGAGGGATGAGCCAGAGAGAGCTGCAGGCGGTTAGCAGGTTTCAGTTAGGTAAGGGGAAAAGAGAACCAAAGGGGGACGAGCAGTCCGGGAAGGCTTCATCACGGGAGCTGACTGTAGATTTGTCTTAAGGAGTATTTTGCCAGCTGGGCAGTGAACAGGTGGCGTTCAGGAAGAGGGACGGTGGGCAGTAATGGCAGAAGCACCTGGGATCTTGGAGCAATCGGATGCTTCTGGCGCCTGACAAAGAGGTGGGAGGAGCAAGCAGGGACTGGGGGTGAAGGAAGTGAGGGCCCATCTTTTGGAAAACAGTGTTTCTAATTTTTTTTTATGAGGCCGTGGAACCTATAGTTACTTTTTTGGTGGGTGGTTTTGTTTGTTTGTTTAAGTGGGGGAGGGGCCACGGGACTGCCTCAGCGCAGGAATGTGTCCCTGAGACAGCCACCTGGGAAGTTTGAGGCAGGAGGATCGGGAGTTTGAGGCCAGCCTGGGCAGCTTAGCAAGATTTTGTGTCAAAAGAAAGACTTCCCCAACGGAAGCTTCTCTAAGGGGGTGTAGCTCAGTGGCAGAGCTCTGGCCTCCCTGGCAGCAGGCTCTGGATCCCAGCCCCGGCACCATAGAAACAAAGCCAAACCAGATGGGAATGGGAAAGAGGGCTGGATTCCAGCTCCTCTCTTCCTTGGCAACTGTCTAGGAAGTTTGCTGATGGCTCCTTTGCTGTATTTTCCCTCTGTCTGGAAGATAGCAAGCAGGCTTGTGTTGTGCTTTTCTGCTCGGTGGGATTTGGTGTCTATAAACAACAAAGCGGCCTTTCCCGCACAACCAGAGGCAGGACAAAGGTGTGGCTGGTGTTTACTTTTTTTTTGGGGGGGGGGGGCTGGCAGTGCATTTTTTTTTTTGTTACTGGTACTGCATTCGCCATCCTCCAACTTTGTGGGATTATTCTTTTCTTGGGAAAAGCCTAACTCAATAAGCACTGTCTTGCAAAATGGCGTTGCACAGAAAGCTACGCCACTTTCTCAGGATGAAGCAGAGAAGGGTGGGGTTCAGGGGCTGTGTCTTAACTGTTTGCTTCTGAGGTTTATCTTTTTCCTTCTTCTTTCTCATCTTTTTCCTCTTCTTCACTTCCTTCTTCCTCTTCTTCCTTTTCTTCTTTCTCTTCCTCTTCTTCTTTCTTGGACAGTTTATCACTATGTAACTCTGACTGTTCTGGAACTTGCTTTGTAGACCAGGCTGACAACAAACTCACAGATATCTGCCTGCCTCTGCACCATGCCCAGCAAATTTATTTATGTTTTTAAAACTACCCATCTCTTCCAGGCTTGGTAGCAACTCAGGAGGCAGAGGCAAAGCTCTCTGAGTTCCAGGACAGCCAAGGCCACACAGAGAAATTTGTCAAAAAACAAAAAATAAAACCCTAAGTCTTCATCTAATTGTCAGGATTATTGGCTTGTTATTTCTTTGCTTTTCTTTTTTTCCTTTGAGACAGAGTCTCACTATGTAGCCCTGATATCCAGGAACTCATTCTGTAGACCAGGGTGTTCTTGAACTCACAAAAATCCTCCTGCATCTGCCTCCCAAGTCTGGGATTAAAGGCATGTGAATTTGTTAGCGAGGGTTTATGGGACACACATGTGTGGTCCAGCTGGCCTCTAGGGGAGAGGCAGAGGCTGATGATACCAATTCAGTGTCACGAGCCTCCAAAATGGCACTTTAAGCCATGGTGGTGGTGGGGGGCTGATGTTCTGTGAGAAGAGCGCCCTAGAATTAAGGAGGGCGGTGGGGAGGTCAAATGGATACACCTTCCAGGTTGGAGCAGGAGGAGGGTCTATGCCCAAGCAGTGGTGTTGGCTGGGACTCTAAAGGCTCAGGAGTCCTCAGCCTTGGTGGATTCAGTTTAGAGCAGTAAGACACATTGGAAGGGTGAAGGTTGGCTTCCTGCCAGCAGGTAGCTGAGGCCCCGAGTAGCTTATCAGGGCCCCCAGCTTTGGGCTGAGTCCTTAGAGGTTTGTGTGGTTGGGACTTGGGGAGGACAAACCTTATCAGTGCCCTCCCCGGGCGGCTTTGTCGTTAAATCTGTCCTCATACACCCAGATAGCTTCCCAGACCCACGTCCAAGGAGGCTGGTGTTGTCTATCAGTCTGGGAGCTTCTCTGAGGTGGGGTGAGGGAGCCACTTTCCGTGGCTCCATCTAAAACTCCCGGCCAACAGGTGTGCCCAGCAAATGGCTCACCTTTTGTGAAAAAGGACATCTCCAGGCTCAGTGAGAGGCCCTGTCCCAGGGGAACAAGGTGGGGAGCAGTAGGACACCTGATGCCCTCCTCTGCCCTCTGTGCTGTGAGTGCCACAGTTCCTTTAATGATTGCACCTTGACCCCAAAGATTTTGGTCGAGGGTTAGAGGGATAGCTCAGTAGACGAGGGCACCTACCTGTAAGCCCAACGCGCTGAGTTCCATCCCTGGGACCCATGTGTAGAAGGAGAACTGACCTGTAAGTTGTGTTCTAGCTTCCCTACGCCCCATGGCGTGTAAATAAAAATAAAGAAGTACAAAGGAGGAGGAGGAGGAGGAGGAGGAGGAGGAGGAATGAGATGAAGGATAGGCTTTGGTCAACTCACAAATAGTCTCAGACTTGAGGCAGGATTTCATCCTGATTCAGGTTTCCACAACTTCTGTTCCACGGGCCAAGATATTTGCAGGTGGCTACTTTGTGCAAAGTAAATCAAGGGGTGGAAGAAAGATGGGTTGTGGCCGGCACATCTGTCCCGGTGGACTCTCGGGGGCCTCCTTAGCTATTGATGTGAGTCAGCTCTCCTCCATAGGCCACTGCTCTGTATTCTACTCTAACTGTGAAGGTGGTCGGGTGATTTGGGGGGTATAGGTGTGGGCGTAATATTATGGTGCACTGTGTAACAACTCAGATGCTAATTTTTGTGCACCCATTATCCTGCTGCAGTCCTTGTTCTGAGAATCTCCTGTCTCAATGGTGTGTAAACGCTGCTCTCCAATTGTCCCCTGATGTGTCGATAAAGAGGCTTGACAGTCAATGACTGAGCAGGGGTGAGAATAGGGCTGGACTTCCTGCCAGCCAGGGAAAGAGGAGAGAGAGAGAGACTTTGGGGATTCCGCCACGAGGAGAGGTCCAAGAAACATCAGCAGAGAGCAGCTGGAACAGAAAAAGCCATCAAGTGCCAAGTATCTTGAAGATTTACACTGGGAGGAAACCAGATTAGCTTAGAGGGTTAAAAATCAATTAATACTGCTCAGTTCTTGTGCCTTAAAACTTAAGTAAATAAAATTGCCCAGTCTCAATTATTTGGGTACTAGCTGGGTTAAGAGAGAAATTACAACAAGGCTCTGTAGCCTTGTTGACCTAGAACTCAATGCATAGACACAGCTGCTCTCAAATTCATTGCAGTCTCCTGACTCAGATGCTGAGAAGGTAAGCATGACATGCCACGCCTGGCTAGTGGTAGTTTTTATTTTGTTTTGTGTTGGGATTGAATCTCAGGCCTTGTTCATGCTAGGCAAGCTTCCTACTGCTGAGCTACATCTTCAACTCTGTTTGTTTCAAGACATGGTTTCTCTGTGTAGCCTTGGCTGCCCTGGACTCACTTTATAGACCAGGCTGCCCTTGGTCTCACAGAAACCTGCCTGCCTCTGCCTCCCCAAGTACTGAGATTAAAGGTATATGCTACCCACTGCTGGGCAAGCTTCAGGTTTTCTGTGCTGGATGTTATTCTTGCTTTGTGCTTCATTCCTCCCTCTTGGAACGAGAGCATTCTCCCCTGTATGTGGAGAATGTGTAGCTCATTTTTGTTTGTTTCACAGAGGCTCACAGTTAAGACTCCTGAGTTTCCCTGGAGATGACATAGACTTTTGATGTTAGAACTGCTAAGGATCTGGAGATGTTTAGAGATGACTTAGATGCATTTTATATTATATGTTTGGGTGTCAGGTTGATAAGGGCTGATGATTAATATTTGCTGATTTGGCGAGACTTAGAATCACGTGAGGGTTCTCGGAGAGGTATAACGGAAGAAACCCATCCTGGGATGGGGTCCTAGACCGAGTGAAAAGGGGGGAAAGGAAGCCAGCTGAGCCCACGTGTTCCATCTGTTTCTGCTTCCTCTCTCTAAATTCAATGTGACCAGCACCCCACACACCCACCACCATGGCTCTCCGGCCGTGATGACCCTATTCCCTCAAACCCTGAGCCAAAATGAATCCTTCCTCGAGCTCACACAAACTGTCACCACGACAAGAACAGTAGCTAATACACAAAGACACTATAAGAAGATAATTGTAAATATAGATGGAGTAGTTTGAGGGAAGGCTTGCTAATTAAAAAAAAAAAAAAAAAAAAAAAAAAAGGAAGAGGTGCTGGAGAGATGGCTCAGCAGTCAGGAGAACTGTCTGTTCTCCAACAGGACCAGGGTTTACTTCCCAGCACCTACTTTAGGGCTTATGACGGTAACTCCAGTTCAAAGACTCCAGTACCCTCTGCTGGCCTTTGTGTGCATTGCACGCACGTGGTGCAGATACAGATATGCAGACAAATGCTCGTGCACATAAAGATTTAAAAAAATAAATTTATTTAAGTAAATCTTTAAGAAAAAAAAAAAAAAGCAAAACAAAGACCTATGTGGTAGGTAGCAAATGCCTGGAGTCCCCAGACTCAGAAGGCTCAGGTGGAAGGATCTTGAGTTCAGGGACCCCTTGAGCTCTATGTAGTGAAATTGTCTCCAAAAGTCAGAAGGAGACAAAATAGTACATTTCCTGTGTTTGCCTTCGGGGCGTAGGTCTTTCCCACCCCTTCTCCGGGAAGTCATCCTGGTGTTTTGGCTAAAGAGTCAAAGAGCATTGAGCGTGAGAGGAGCAGAGAGGCCAGGGCATGGTGGGGAGCTTGGTACCGATGACCTAAAAAAGGAGCCAGAGGAGCCCCCGTGACTTCTAGGGGCCCCTTCAACTTCTGGGTGTGCCTTGTACCTACACTGTCAAGAGCCCCATCGAGTATCTGGTAGAGGCCTCCTACCCAGGGAAGGGTAGGCGTGACAGCCTTGGCCACTACAGCTCTCTGATACAGGATAGGGTGAAGCCAGACAAGAGCCTACTTGCCACTGAATCTGTGTGTGTGTGTGTGTGTGTGTGTGTGTGTACGTGTGTGTGTGTACTTTTGCTTGCACAAAGTACAAAATTATACAGGTCAACTTTGGATGTTTTTTCTTAGGAGACATCAACCTTGGGCTTTGTTTTTAAGTTTTTTTTTTTTTTTTTTTTTTTAATTTTATGCATATGAGTGTTCTGTCTGCATGTACACCTGCAGGCCAGAAGGCACCAGATCACATTATAGATGGTTGGGAGCCACCATGTTGTTGCTGGGAATTGAACTCAGGACCTCTGGCGGAGCAGCCAGTGCTCTTAGCCCCCGAGCCCTCTCACCAACACCCCACCTTGTTTTTTGAGTCAGGTTCTCTCTCACTTGGCCCTGACCTGCAGATTAGGATAGGCTGGCTGATAGCCAGTCCCCAGGACCTGCCTCTCTCTGCCTTCCAGGGCTGGGATAACAGATACCACCAGGCCTGCCTTCCCCTGTGGGATTGCACTCAGCTCTCAGGCTTACACAGAGACCACTTTACCCACTGAGCCATCTTCCCTGGTGGGGGAGTTTTTCTGCTACTCAACCTCATCATTGCCAAGTGGACCGAATTCTCCTCCTTGTAAACCCCAGGCATCCAGGGGCTGGAGAGATGGTGCAGTGGTTAGAACACATGCTGCTCTTCCAGGGGACATGCGTTCGGTGCCCAGGCTCACAACTGTCTGTACCTCCAGCTCCAGGGAATCCGATGCCTCTGGCCTCCGAGAACACCTGCACTCCCCACGTACAGAAACACACACGCACCTAAACATAACTTAAAATAAATCTTAGCCAGGCGAGGTTGCAACCCAGCGTTCAGGGAAGCAGAGGCAGTCAGATCTCTGAGTTGGAGGCCAGCCTGGTCTACAAAGCGCGTCCAGGACAGCCAAAACAACAACAAAAAAAAATTGACCAAACAAAACATCTGAAGCATTCTGTGGGTAGAGCGCCATAGCCCCTATATCTGCATGTCTGAAAAGGGAGCTCTCTCCCTATGCCAGCCTGCTCCTTCTGCGTAGCTGGGGCTTGGCACCATTCTGTCAACCAAGGAGTAAGCTCAGCATAGAGGCCTTGGAGTCAGCCCCGGGAAGAATAACCCTTGTGCCCAAGGCAATGTGTGGCAGAAAGAGGTCAGTGGGTCAGCCTGCTCCTTTGCCCTACCCAGGATTCAGAACATAGCAGAGCTCTCCGCAGCTGCCAGGGCTGCACTGAGATGCAGGTGTAGCTAATGAGGCTTCTGGGCCAGGGATGATCCTGCTGTTTGGGTCTAACATTGCCCAAAGGCTTGAGATTGGGCAGTCAGTCATCAAGGCAGAGAGCCCAGCTCCATCTGAGATCCGTGGCCTTTTTTCCTTTTCAGGTCGGTGGGGGTTGACTGGCTTTGGAGGAAAGCCACTGCGGTGCAGGCGTGGATGGAGAGCAACAGGAGAGCCAGAGCAGGGGCGGCAGCAGTCGGCAGAGCCACCGTCTGGGCTGCTCTGAGAGTAAGTAGAGAGTGTCCGATTTTCTCTATGTCTGAGGCCTCTTCCTCCAGCCTGGCTGCTGCTCTTCAGGCCTCCAAGGCCTGCACACTACCTCCAGTTTTAAATCTGAATAAACCCCAGCCCCTGACTTGTCTGTAGTTCTGCCAAAATGAAAACGTCCCCAACACGACTTGAGATCTGCAGCCCTACTCAAACCCAGGGGCACAGGCCTCCAGCTGCCGACCCTGACCCACCCGCTTCCCATCGTGGGAAGAGCTCCCACTCCGGAACCCAACCTTGTGGGCCAAGGCTCTTGACTCCTTGAACTTCTAATAGACTGATGCAAGTGCCTTCCCCCAGGGCGGGGCCAGGAAGTACAGCGGTTATTCTGCCAGCTCAGGAAGTCCTAACGAGGATTTGCCTCTGGCTGAAGCAAGAAGGTAGATGGAAGAACAAAAGCAGATATTCGTGTTAGTCTCTGGAGGTCCCCAGAGGTGCTCTGAGCACTCTTCCGCTTCGGGGGGGGGGGACTAGGGCCAGGAGGTAAGGAGAGAATCCAGAGCCCCCATCTCAGAAGCCCCCACTGTAAGACCTCTGAAGAAACAGACAAAGGAGGCCCAACTGCCAAGAGAAGACTTTGCCTCAGGCAACTAAATTTATTAGCAAGAAAAATTTTTGTCAGCCCAGTACTGACCAACAAATACATCGTTAATAAAGGGTAACAAATCTGTCACTTAATTAATAAAACATCCTCAAGCAGTTACAACAAAAAATAAAGTTGGATTTTTGTTTAATTTAAAAGCCTCAAAAATAACAAGCAATATGTTTTGTTTTGTCTTTTTTTTTTTTTAAAACATGTCGTAGACACAATCGTCTATTATACAATATACACTATACACAGTAGAGCTTGGGCAGGTAGGGTGATGGGGTGAGGTGTGGAGAGGGTCAGGATGGAAGGCGTTTTCGTGTGAGTCCAGAGCTGAGAGTTGAAATGTTGTGTCACTTAGAAAAGAAAGAATTGTTAAAAGTGAGAGGGGAAGAAAAAAAAAAAAAAAACCCTCCTATGCTGAGCATTGCTCCCCAAACCCTAAACTGAAGGCAGGCGAGGGGGTGGGGGAGGCAACCAGCAAGGAAAGGCAGGGAGCAATGAAATAAAATGTCTTTAAAGCACACACGTACACAGTGTTCATCATCTGAAGTGTGAGTATAAGGCAACCGTTCTCCGTAGAAAAGACGGAGTGGGAGGAGTCCGCCGGCATCTGACCTTTCGAATGGGAACTTGGAATGTCTGGAGAGCCGTGGCAGGGCTGGGCAGTGGAGTGGAGGCAGCCTCCCAGCCCTCCACAGAGGTGGGCATCCGTGGGAGGCTGGGTACAGGGCCCAGGGGGTCCCTAGTGGCCAGGGGGGAGGCAATTGAGGGGACGAGGAGGCACAGGATTGGGGGGCATGGCACAATGGGACTCCGGCAGTGGGGGGGGGGGGGGGGGGGGGGGCAGGGCTCACTTTGCTCCTCGACGGAGTGAAATGCATGTTTTTCCTTTGGAAATAAGGGTCCCCATGCGTCCTGGTTTAGAACGTCTCATTGGGCATGGCCAGTGTCCATAGCCTGGGCAGGCCAGGAGCTCATGGTGAGAAGGGAAGGGCCTTGGGGAGGAGGAGAGCATGGGGGTAGAGCCCCTTCCTGTGGAAACACAGCCACAGACAGGAGTCAGGTGAGGGCCGCCCAGGGCAGTGTGGGCTCCTGTCCACCATGGACCCAGGCCAATCAGATGGGGGGGAGGTGTTCCACCTTCACGGCCTCCTGCCTCAGTTGGCCTTACAAGTTCTTTGTGACTAGGTGGGTCTTGTAATGCTTGGTGAGGTGGTCGCTCCTCATGAAGCGCTTCTGACACTGGGCACACTCAAAGCGCTTGTCCCCTGGGGAGAAGAGAGAACGGTTACCAGAGCCCATGTACAGACACTGCCCCGGCCCCAGAGAGAAGCAGCACACTCGTCAGCCCCTGAAGAGCCAGCCTGGCCTCATCTCCACATTCTGCCAGCACGTCCCTCCCTGCCCTCTGCTGGTCCGCACCTCTCCGCCCTTCTAACCTACCTCGCTCCCGTCGGTTCCATGTCCCTTGCCTGTGCTGCTTGTCTTTGAATCCCTGCACACTTGCTTCATTCCGGACTGTGTCCCTTGGGCTTTAAACCTTGATCAACACCTCCCTCCTTGCAGGAAGACATCCTCAGGCCTGAATACCTACAGAGCCTGGACCACAGCAACCCAGCCTATGGCAGGGTACTTATGCTCTGCCTCTGAGGGGGTATGATTCAGCCAGGAACTGAAACCTTGGGGCACATGGTCCCCACCTCCGTCTCTGCCCAGCAGGGCATCGTTCACTACAGCAGTTGCTGCCCGTGTGCCCAGGATAACTTTAAGGTACCTTTCTGTAGTTTGCCCTGTATTTGTTAGCACAGTAAAGCGTGTAACGGTGACAGCAACCTTAATAGCAAACCTTTGCTGCTATCAAGGCAGGCCTGCAGTAAACCAGGCATGTTAGAGCAGGCCTGTAATGCCAGCATTTAGGAGACAGGAGTGCCGTGAGTTTAAGGCAAACCTCGGCTCCACAGCAAAACCTTGTCTTAATAACAGCTGGTGATTCACACCTGTAACCCCAGCAGTTGCGGGTCTGAGGCAGGGCTGCCGCACGCTCAAGGGCAGCCAGGAACACAGCAAAATCTTGTCATCACCCTTTCCAAAAAGGGGCGGGGCAGGCAAAAGAGGGCAGGGAAGCCAGGTGGCTTAGTTCAAGATGGTTCACAGAAGGCCGAGTCAGAAGGATCTGATGCCCTCTCCTGGTATGCAGACAAAATGCCCACGTTCATAAAATACAGAAAGGAATTTTAAAAGGGAGGGAGAGCTGAGGCTTCCTCGCAGAAGCAGTTGTCATTCTGCACTGGGGGTAGTGAGAGTTCCCGGCTTTCTTCCTCCCTGATGACCTCCTGGCATTTCATGCATTTGGCTTGTCCACTTTCGGGAGACCCCAAGAGGGAGGACGAGGCAGCCTAGTTTTCCCCCGAGGCCACAAACAAAGATTCCTGGGAGAGTTTCCTGCTAACAGGATTAGAATCGTAGGCACAGCCCCAGCAGCCATTTAAAAAAAGAAAAAAAAAAAGGAGGGGGGGCAGGCTTGAGAGCCCAAAGGCCCAGGCCACCACTAGCTTTCTCCAAGCCTCAGCAGAATGGATGTCACAGCTACGTCTCCAAGGCCTTACTGGGGTTAACTTAATCGGAAAATGCTCAACAAGGGTCTGGCACGATTCACCAGTGCTTGGGGCAGCGTGGGGCAGGGTGGGGCAGGGCGGGGCAGGGCGGGGCAGGGCGGGGTGGTTTACTGTGGCTTCTGACACAATCTGGTGGTAGCCAGGCAGGCTCTGAATCCTGATCCCCTTGCCTCAACCTCTCTACTGTCAGGATGAAAGTTGCCCAGCTCAGTGCTTGTTGCACGGCAGCTCTGCAGAGGCGACAAGGGGTCTCCAAGGCTGTTCGGGGCAACCATCTGACGCTGGGCAGCATCTCGGGGGCTCGCAAGGACTCCCTGGGTGGTCTGGATGGGTGTAGAAGCTCCGGAGCAGGCAGGAGGCGCAGCTGGAGGGCACGGGGAGACACTGACCTGTGTGGGTTCGGGCATGCCGCTGGAGTTCATCGCTCCGGGTGAACCTCTTTCCACAGAAGAACCAGTTGCAGACAAAAGGCCGCTCGCCGGTGTGCAGGCGGACGTGGGCCCGAAGCAAGGACGTCTTCCGGAAAGTCTTTCCGCAGTCTGGGATGTGGCACACGTGCTTCTTCTTGCCTTGCTCCCCGGACCTGAGGGTGTTGGAATCAGAGTGGGGAAGGGAAGTTAGAAGAGGGAGGGGAGAGGATGGAGAGGCGTCATGGGAGGGCAGGAAAGGTTAGGAGCAGGAGTTGGGAGCTGCCACTTGTCCTGCAGAGTGACGTCTGGAGTGGGGCACACGCCAGGCTGGGCGTTTGGCCCTGGCTGGGAATTACCTCTTCTCCCCGTCCTTGCAGTTGGGACACGTGCAGGCCATTCGCCTCCGCTTCTCCCCAGGCTGGGCCTCCCCTGCTAGGGCCTGCTCCATCTGCAGCTGGATCTGGGTGGGGCTCAGCCCACTGATAGTCAGGTTGTTTCCAGAAACGTTCTGCACCGTCAGCTGCTGCTGCCCTGTGGGGGAAAGAAGGGTTCAGGAAAGGAGGCCCAGGCTAGCCCTTCTCTCCCTTCTGGACAGGTTAAGGATGTCACGGTGACTAATGTGCCAGAGGGCAGTGAGAGACCTAAGATTCTAATCCTGTTAGCAGGAAGCTCTCCCTGCCTCGTCCTCCCTCTTGGGGTCTCCTGAAAGTGGACAAGCCAAATGTATGAAATGCCAGGAGGTCATCAGGGAGGAAGAAAGCCGGGAACTCTCACTACTCCCCGGTGCAGAATGACAACTGCTTCTGTGAGGAAGCCTCAGCTCTCCCTCCCTTTTAAAATTCCTTTCTGTATTTTATGAATATAAGCATTTTGTCTGCTTATGTGTCCATATACCAGGAGAGGACATCGGATCTTACGGGACGAGCGAGAGACAGTTGTGAGCTGCCATGTGGGTGCTGGGAATTAAGCCCTGGCTCTGGGGGCACAGCCAGCTCTTAACCACTGAGCCATCTCTCCAGTCTCTCTTCTTCTTAATTTCTTCCTTCCTTTTTTAAATTTTTTTATTTTTTGAGACAGGGTTTCTCTGTGGAGCTCTAGACCAGGCTGGCCTCAAATTTACAAAGCTCCACCTGCCCCTGCCTCCCAAGTGCTGGGATTCAAGGCATGCCTTCACAGCATGTGTCATCATTAGCTCTCGCACAGCACAAGCTGGACCTACTGCTGCCCAATCTCAACTGCAGTCCTTCTCCTAAGAAGCCTTTGTTAGCTGGAAGGTGGTTGCTCATGCCTTCAATCACAGCACTTGGGAGGCAGAGGCCGTTGTGGTCTATAGAGTGAGTTCCAGGACAGCCAGGACTACACAGAGAAACCCTGTCTCAAAACAAGATGCCCCCCTCAAAAAAATGAAAAAGGGAAACCTTCCTCGCCTCCCTTTACGTGGTATGGCCCTTAGTCACCTGACCTGGACAGGTGTAATGGCTCTGGCTGTCCTGGAACTTACTCTGTAGACCAGGATTCCCATATGCTGAATACGAAACCCCGCTGCCAGTACCCTGGCCTCAGGACTCCCCCTCACCGCCAGTGTTGGTGATGGTGACAGGCACACCCTGGACTTGGACACCATTGATGTTGATGGTCTGCATGGCCTGGGCAGCTGCTGCCAGCTGTGCAGCATTCAGGCTGATGATGCTCCCAGCAGGCGCGATCTTTGGCAGGGGCCGCTCTTTTCGGAGGATTGCAGCTGAATGCTTTTTGCTGGTGCTACTCAGGTGGGGAGCTCGGAGTGCAGGGCTGTTACAGGTGGTGGTCGAGGTGGCCGAGGCTGTGGCTGGGGGGCTGTCCTGGACGAGGACTGTCTGTACCTCACCAGAAGGTGTACGGATGTAGACCTGAGGGACCAAGGAGAAGACAGTGCCCTGAGAGCAGTGGCCCCGGAGCCTTCCCTGCCCAAGGGAGTCCGGGACACCTCTGTCATCGTCCTTCAACTAGCCCAAACACGCCCCTGTGCACTACGGATGCCGACAGTGCCCTGCTCTAAACTGGCATGAGCTAGTTACTGACAATCAGTCCTTTAATTGCTTAGTATGGAAAAATACTGACTGCAAGATGTTGGCATTATGTTCTCGTGGAATGTATACAATTTACCCTGGTTCATTTGAATGCTGATTTCTCTATCCCACTCTGTGGTTTCAATCCGGACACTGCACTGTGACGTTTATTCTAAGCGTCACCTGTCTCAAGTTTGTGTAAACATGCCACCGTGTGTTCCCTTTATTGTCAGTTAAACATCCAGCCACAAGGCTGAGCAATGGAGAGAATAGGGTGGGGCATCCTGGTCTGGAGGGGAGAAGAAGGAAGCGAGTGGGAGGAGTCAGAGAGCACAGATCAGGAGAGGATTTGGAACTGGGAGGAGAGATGAACTGGACCCAAGATATGACTGAAAACAAGTATAATATGGGAAATCTGAATGGTAGGAAATGGGCTTGAGCAATTATTGCCCAGCATCGTGCTCTAGGTTAATTAAATAAATCCAAGTCTCTGTGTGGTGATTTGGGTATACAGCTGTTTAGGAATAACCACTGCTTAACTAAAGGATAAATCAATAATAAATATTAATAACCAACAACAGCAAAATCTCAAAATTGGAAGAGTAGCAAAAAGGCACAATAGCAGCATGGGCACAGAGTGACTTGGAAGACACTTAACCTTCATAGCAAAACCATCTTTAAAAAAGGAGGGGGCTGGAGAGATGGCTCAGTGGCTTAGGGCACTGGCTGCTCTTCCAGAGGACACAGATTTCCCAGCATCCACGTGGTGGCTCACGATGGTCTGTAACTCCAGTTCTAGGGGATCTCATTCCCTCTTCTGACTCCCTCAGACACCAGGCTTGCACACAGTATGTATACACACACACACACACAGGCAAAACACTCATACACATAATAAAATAATAAATCTGAAAAAAAATTAATAGGAACAGGATATTTATCTTATCCCAAAATGTTGTCTCTTCAAAATACTAATGAAGTACAAAGGAAGAAGAGTAAATTTTATCTCCAGTGTGGTGTGTGTGTTATGTCTGAGAGCATGGCTGCACATGTGCTGCGGCGCACTTGTGAAGTCACAGGGCAGCCTGAGGTGTGAGTCCCCGCCTTCCACCTTGTGTGAGACAGGGCCTCTTGTTCACTACTGAGTATGCCCGGCTGGCTGCTCCTGAGGCTTCTGGCGGGTCTCCTGTCTGTGAGCACTGGGATGGCAGATACAGGCCACTGCAAACAGCTGTGTGTGGCTCCTGGGAGCCACACTCTAGTCCTCACGCTGGCATGGCATCCATCTCACCCACGGAGCCATCTCCCCAGACACAAAGAGAGTAAGCGTTAAGGTACAGAAATCTGTCAGGCCTTGCCACTGTAACCATCACCAGCAATGGGACAAATAAAATCTCAAACCATCTTAGGACACAGACACACCCACTCTGTGACACTTCAGAAAAATCACGGACAACCTGTAGACAGAGTCAGGACATTCAAAACAACTAGCCTGGGGCCTTCGAAAGCAAGGTCACCACAGTCAAGTTAAAGAGGAAGTGGGGCTGGGGAGGTAGTTGAGGTCATAGTGCCAGCCTAGGATCCCCAGAGCCTGGGGCTTAATTCCCAGCCCCATGGAGGTGGGGGTGTGAGGAAGTCTTTCAGATGAGAGACTGGAGAGATGTGACAACTGAAATAAAAGCGGGCAGTCCTTAGACCACGCTGGAAACACTGAGTGGAGCCTCCCCACGAAATACCTGCATTGCCCTCCATACCACGGCGCTGCTCACAGGATTGGTGGCTGTCATGTGTACAGAGAAAGGGCTGTGTGGGAGAATTAAACCATCTGGAAATGACAGGAGGATCGTGGTGGCAAGTTATATTTAAATGATCCAGGGAGAAAAAAATTCTTTGTAAAAAAAAAAAAAGTTCAGCTGTGGGCTGCAGAGATGGCTGTTCTTCCAGAGGTCCCGAGTTCAGTTCCCAGCAACCACATGGTAGCTCATATCATCTATAGTGAGATCTGGTGCCCTCTTCTGGCGTGCAGGCAGAGCACTATAAATAATAAATCTTTAAAAAAAAAAAAAAATGCCGCTGTGAGCCAGGCGTGGTGACACATTCCAGGAGACAGAGGCAGAGGCAGGCAGATCTCAGTGAGTTCAAGGCCAGCCAGGTCTACTCAGCCAAGGTTACACAGAGAAACCCTGTCTCCAACAAAGCAAAAAAAAAAAAAAGAAAAAAAAATTTCAGCTGTGATTTTAATTGGGGTTATTTTTAATTCCTGGATTACCGAAGACTGTTTTCAGCTAACTCATTACACACTAACCTGCCATCCCTTAATAAATACAGAAATGTCTTTTTCCCAGTTCTCTAGTAGGGCCTCTCATTTTAAAAATCTTACCATTTTATACTTGTCCTTTCTTTCAGTAAGTAAACAGGTGCCCTATGGCTGCTGGGCATCAAACATGGACCCTCTGGAAAAAGCAGCCTCTCATTCACTGACCCATCCCTGCAGCCCCTTGTTAAACCCCACTAAAGTCCGCTGAAGTCACTGGGCCGGGTGACACTCAGGTCGGTCCTCCTGCCGAGGTTACAGGTGGGCATCACCACGCCTGACTACGTTTTAAAACTTTTATTCTGGGCACTCCTTCTCATGGTCATTTCCCTGTAAATATGCAGAGACGCTGGGGAATGGGGCCTTTTGACTCGCCATGGCTCCTGGGATCTCCTTTACTGCCCTGGCAGCCTTGAGCAACATTAGGCTCCAAAAAAGGTTCTCTCAAATCGTCTGCTCTTATCTGCTTTCGGAGTGGGCTCAGCTGGTAACATAAAGAAACAAGCAGCAGCTGGGCGCTGGTGGCTCACACCTTTGATCCCAGCACTGGGGAGGCAGAGGCAGGCTGATATGGGTATAATGCCAGCCTGGTCTACAGAGTGAGTTCCAGGACAGCCAGGGCTACACAGAGAAGCCCTGTCTCTTGAAAAAAGAGAGAAAGAGAGAGATTGAGAGAGGAAAAGAGAGAGGAAGGAAGGAAGGAAGGAAGGAAGGAAGGAAGGAAGGAAGGAAGG
>NW_026595981.1:21073655-21097700 GCF_907164565.1 Psammomys obesus
AGGAAGGAAGGAAGGAAGGAAGGAAGGAAGGAAGGAAGGAAGGAAGGAACAGCAGAGACTGCAAAGAGACAGGAGCAGAGCAGGCTACAAGAGCAGCAAGGTGGCCGGCCACTTGGCAGGCTAAAAAAGAGATGAACAGCTGGCTCGACGGTCAGACTTGACAGCAGCAGAAGCAAAAACAGCTGTGAGAGCTGTTTTCCAAATGGTGGCCTGAACAAGAGGGAGGGCACAGCGTGAGAGAACACCCAGAAACCAGAGGCCATCATGTCGAGTGAAATACAGCAGGCTCAGAAAAACAAGTGTTTTCCCCTCGTGTGGAATCTAGACTAAAGGGGAAACACGGAAAAACACACACAAACAAACACAAACACACACACGAATGAAGCAGAAGGAAAACCATCTCTGGGAGAGGAGATGATAAGCAGAGGTGTTAAGAAGCAAGTAGGGTAGGTAGTTCATACTGGCAATCTTAGCACGGAGGATGAAGCAGTAGGATTCCAAGTCTGAGGACAGCCTGAGCTGTACAGTGAGGTGAAGGCCAACCTGGGATACACATGGAGACCCTGTCTCAAAAAGGGAAAAAGGAGCCAAGTGTGGTGGCGGACGCTTTTAATCCCAGCACTTGGGAGGCAGAGGCAGACAGATCTCGAAGGGTTCGAGGCCAGCCTGGTTTACAAATTGCTGCAGGACAACTAGGGCTGTTACACGGATAAACCCTGTCTCAAAAACAACAACAAAAAACCCAAACCACCTCCCCACCAAATTAAAAAGGAAAAGGAGAAAAGACCTGGCTGCCCTACTCTTAGTTTTCTCGTCGTTAACCGGTCAACAGTTTTTTTTCTCTTTAACTTTCTTACTTTACACCAAATTCTATGGTTCTGGCTTGAATTCTCATTCTTGCTGCTGTTATATGTAAATTGTTTTGTTCTTTGAGATAGGGTTTCCCTGTGTAGCCTTGGCTGTCCTGGGCTCCATTTGTGAGCTGCCATGATGGGTGCTTGGGAATTGAACCCTGGTCCTTTAGGGAGAGCAGACAGTGCTCTTAACTGCTGAGCCCTCTCTCCAGGCCCCTGGGCTTATAAACCAGGTTGGCTTACAACTCCCAGAGAGCCACCTGCCTCTGCCTCCCCAAGTGCTGGGATTACAGGCGTGCGCCACTGCGCCCGGCTTGTTATATGTAATCTTAATGGCAAACATACTTCATTATGAAACATATCTACCCAGTTATGCCCCCAGAGCTCCCCCATGAGAAAAGAATAAAACAGACCAGATATCTCTGCTCCATCTGATTTCTACAGATCAGGACAACTTGGCCTAAGACCTGAAGACCCCAGGGCAGAAGCCATTTCCTGCCCACCACAAGTGATGGTGGCTCCGACTTCCCATCAGACCTGGTGAGGGCCTGCCTCAGTTTCAAAAGCAAGCTAAAGGGTGAGCAGAGGAGCGGGAGGCAGGGCGGAGGGGCTGTGGTACCTGGGTTGGTGTTGGTTCGGTTGTCTGGATCTGAAAGTTCTGGGAAGGCTTCTGGGGAACGGTGGGGAGGGTGGCAGAGGCAGCCTGCACCACCCGCAGTGCCTGCTGGGGAATCTGCACCACCTGCTGCTGCTCGGCCTTGGGTGGCACCACCTGGACTTGCTGGACCACAGCTGGCTGGCCCCCACCAGGGCTCTGGACAATCAGCAGGTTGTTTCCCGCCTGGATGATGTTGTCGGCCGTGGTCTCTATCAGCACTGTCTCCACCTGCTCCGCCACGGCTACCGATGGCTGTGAGACCGGAAGGCTCTTCTTCCTGGCTTTTTTGTTAGTCTTAGACACTGGGGTGGGGGGGCTCTCGGTGAGGAGCTGAGCGGGGGCCCCGACGTCACTGGTGTTCACCAGGTTGCTGAGCGGCAGCGTGAGCGTCATGTTGCCGCTCCCGCCTGACAGCTTCACCATGTTGGCCCCGCTCTGCACGGGCGTGGTTGTCATGCTGAACTTCTGCACAGGGGCTGGCTTGATGGGGACGGGCTTGTTGCCGGATGGGGATGGGGTGATGATGGCTTGGTTGGTGCCTGGGATGATCTGGATCTGGCTGGTGAGATTGGGCTGCACCTGGATGGCCTGCGAACTGCTCCCTTGAATCTGAGGGACTTGGTACTGGATACTTGCATTTGATCGGCTCCCTTTGTTGATCACGGTGGGGTTCTGGATAGCAAACACCAACTGCCCTCCTGGATAGGAGGCACTCAGCTGGGAGCCTTGGATCTGAAGTATATTTCCTTTAGATGACAAGATGCCAAAGCTATTCTTGCCAGGACTGAGCGGGAGAGGGGCGGGTTTGATAGGGACCAGTTTCCGTGGGGTGGGCGGGGGGGGAGCAGGAGGCGTCACTGCAGCTTCAACAGCTGGGGGACCAATTTTGCTACAAGTCGCAGCAAGCAGGGCCAAGGGAGACGGCTGGGAGTCCTGCAAAAATCAGCAGAGGAAAGGAGTGAGATGGGACGCCTGGCTAGGTAGCCCTCAAGGTCCTCTCCTCTCCTCTCCGAGGCTCCCCGGGAGCGCTTCCCCACCCATGTGGGCGAGCTATCGCCAACACACAACACACACCCTCAGTGGTTCCGGCTGGCTTCTCCACGAACTGAAGGAAAAATGGCAGGGAAGGCCTCTCAGGGAGAGAGCCCCCGGAAGCAGCCTTGGACACAGCAGACCAACAGCATGAGCTGTTTTCCTACGGCCTTGCTGGCCTGGTGTCAGCAGGGAAATGACACGCCCAGCTCTCAGATGGAGCTCTATGAACTTAGCACAAAGGGGGAAAGGAGGGGTGATGGGGAGGGGAGATGACATGAACACCACTCAGGTGTCTTCTCGAGTCTGGCAGGCGCCGCTTGCTGACTGGACAGGCTACAATACATGGGCCTGTTCTCTCCAGGGCAGTAGGTTCTGATGGAATCCTGAGTCCCTGTTTGGTTTTTCTGGGGGTGCCATATACAAGTACGCATGTTCATGTGAAAAGGATGTGGGGGACATTTGAGTCCTTGTATGTGGAGACCAGAGGTTAAGCTCAATTCTTTTTTTTTTTTCTTCGAGACAGGGTTTCTCTGTGTAGCCCTAGCTGTCCTGGACTTCCTCTGAAGATCAGGCCTGCCTCTGCCTCCCCAAGAGCTGGGATTAAAGGCCCGCATCACGGTGCCCAGCTTAAACTCTTACTCTGTTACTCTCTACCTTGTTTTTTAAACTATTTATTCAATGTGTTTGGGCATTTTGCCTATACGTATGTCTGTGTATCACTCAATACTTGATGCTCTCAGAGGCCGAGAGGGTGTCAGATCTCCTGGAGGACTGTGAGCTGCCACGTGGGACATAATCAAGCCGGGTTGTCTGAAGAGCAGCCGGTGCTCTTTCCCACTGAGCATCTTCCCCAGCCCTCCACCTTCATTTCTGAGTCAGGGCCTCTCACTGGATCTGAAGCTCAGTGCCTGGGCAGGACCAGTTGGCCAGTGGACCCCAGAGATTCTTCTGTTTCTGCCTGTCTAGCGCTGGGATTACAGGCATGTACTGCCAGGCCCAGCCTTTCACACGGGTGCTGGGGACTGGACTCAGGAATTCATGCCTGGGCAGCAGGGATCTTACCCACAGCCATGGCCCCAGCCCCAGGAATGCCAGGTTGAATACTGCTCTCTCTGCCTGACCCAACTTTGACATCTTAGGCAAGTGACTATGTCTTAGTTTAGAAAACGAGGATAAGTGAACCTCCCCGGGTGTTTGCAGTGAGAGCCAACAGGTTCTGAGTGAGGTAGAAAAATCCAGTTCAGTGATCCACCCAGGCTCTGGCCCCTGCCCTCAGAGCCCACTGTGCACTTGCCTGGGTAGTAGCGGCAGCAGGCTGCAGGTAGTCACTGGGACTGACAGCAGCGGTGGCAGCCATGCTCATCTGTGGAACTATTGGGAGAAAGACGGAGCAAATATAAGACACCTGAAGAGAACCTGAGGCCCCCTAGCTTCAGCGTTGCTTTTTGCCTCTCCTGCTGCTTCTCTAAGAGGCTGACAGCCCCATGCTTGTCAGGGGTGACCTTCTCCTCTGCTCACACTCACCTGTTCAGGCCGATCTGCCTTCGCCACATTGTCCCCACAGCCACCTAAGACTGGGAGAACTGGGAGACTCCTGGACAGAAGGAGGTCTAGTTCAGGGCTGGCTATGCTGGGTCCGGAGCGCCCCCTGGTGGATGCTGGTGCTCTGAGTCTCTCCGTTAGGGGCGGAGCAGCTGTAGCTAGATGCGACCCAGTCAGGGAGTGAAGGAAGGCTAGGGCAGCATTCCTGAGCAAGAGGACACAGCTGTCTTATTCTAAAGGCTGGATGCGCAGCCTTCACACACGGGCCGCCAAGAACCAGTAGATGGCAACTGGGTAATTCCTTTAAGTCAATGGTTCTCAGTCGGGGTGGCGGCGACCCATGTGGCAAACCTCTGTCTCCAAAAGTATTTACGCTTCATAACAGTAGCAAAATTACAGTGATGAAGTAGCAGCAAAATAATTTTATGGTTTGGGGCCCCAGCATTAGTAAAGTTGAGAACCACTGCTTTAAGTGGATTTACACCTTTATGCAGGACAACTGATGTGACCCCAGAGGTCACCGGCTAGGCAGGGCTAACAGCAGCATGTGAGAATGAACATCAAGCGAATTCTATCTTTGTGTGTATACAGTTATATCTGACCGAATTTTCCCATTTTTTTTTTTCATTTTCCCAAAATTAGATGGTTGGCCTCCACGTCCATAGGTTCTGTAGCCACAGAATCAACTAACCATGCATCAAATATGTTGGTGTGACATACTCTGGTGATGATCTGAAGAAGCTGTGTAGCTTGTATGTAAATTCTACACATTATATCAAAGCCTTGAACACCCAGAAGCTCCTGGGACCAATCCTCTGTGCGTGCTAAGGGACCACTGTATTCTCTCATCATTTTTAATTTTAATTTTTACTTTATTTGAGACAGGGTCTTGCACTGTATCCAGGTTGGCCTGGAACTCATCCCTCAGCCTCTCAAGGGCTGGGATTGCAGGTGTGTGCCCCTGTGCCCAGCTGCCACTTACTTGCAGTAGGGGAGGGACTAACAAAGGAAGTCTCTACCTTGCACTTGAGTTTGATTTAGAAGGGAAACAAGACTGAAGGCTGGGGTGATGGCTCAGTGGTTAAGAGCACTGGCTGTTCTTCCAGAGGACCCAGTTTCGATTCCCAGCACCCACTCACATGGTATAAAACATACATTCAGGAAAAACACCTATACACATACAACTTTAAATGAATGAAAGTTAAACAAGAGGCTGGGCGTGGTGGCAATGCCTTTTCATCTCAGCACATGGCAGGCAGAGGCAAGTGGATCTCTATGAGTGTGAACCCAGCATGGTCTACAAAGGAAGTTCCAGGCCAGCCAGGACTACATACTGAGACCATTTCTAAAGACAAAGGAAAATGGAAAGATTCTGCCGTTGTAGAGTTCATAAATCACTAAAGCAAAGCACCCTGGGCAGTCAGGCTTGTATTCCAGACATCTGGAAACCAAACTCCAGGAAACAGAGATGGGGAAGATTGCTTGGAAGACTCAAGGGACAAAGACTCAGGAACTGAGCCCATGTCAGGAATCTGGTGAGGCCAGAGATCAGGGAGAAAACACTATCATTCATGTTTTCTCAGGCCTCTGAAAGAGAAAGGGCAAAGAGAAACAGACAGGCTGGCTGGTCAGGAGGCAACACAGTGCCTTCAGCGGTCACCAGCCTGGAGTCCATGAGTAGATGCTGCCAACCGTGAAGAACCAGAGGACAGCTCTAGGCACAGTGGACACATAGATCCTAGGACATTACAGACGCTGGTCTCTGCAGAACCGCTGCGATTACTGAAAAAGCAGCGAGAGATGAAAGCGAGCAATGGCAGAGAGCAGCCCCTAAGCACAGCTCAGCTGCTTTTAAAGGCTCATTTTGTTTCAACTGACATTAAAATGCTTGTAGTATTTTTGTGTAGGGGGGAACAGAGGCAGGATGACAACAGTTTGGGGACTCACGGTTGGTGGGTAAGGGCCAAGGTACCTAACTCAGACTGGGGCTCAGGACCCCGGAACAGCCATCTCAGGTCTTTTGACAGCCATGCTTTCCTTACGGTACTTGTCCTGTCTCAATTATTTATTTACTTACTTACTTAGTCTCCCACTAGTCTAGTCTTTGCCTCATGGCTAACAAAAACTATTTTAAAAACACTAAAAATTCCAATTATAGGACAAGAAAAACAACATACCTCGTGTACTATTTCACCTGCTGGGCTTTATTCTAAGGGGCATCTCCAATGAGAGACTTTGAGGGTTCTGACTAGGGTACTTACTCTGCAAGTAAAGGGGCAGATCAAGCCACCCGGGGGGATGCCCAAGAAGCCAGATTTTAAAATTCTGTTCAATTCAAAGACACCTTTGAAAGGCAGAACCAGCTGCCTCTGAGGGTGATGTCCTCCTTTCTCTGCAACTGTTTGACCAGAGGCAAGATGTATATTCTAGAGATGGAATACAGAGGTGTGGTGAGAAGCTGGACTAAATTTTCTCTCAAATGTTTTCCCTTCTGAGGTACAGGGGTGTCCATCAGTGGGAGAGGCCTAACACGGGCAAGGTCCTTGGTTACATTACCAGCACAACAAATCAAGAAACCCCAAATTTTTTCAGACCATGTCATGCTGATAAAAACACAAGATGAGTTAATTGCTGGCAGAACTGGGAAGGCAGGCAGCTGGTCTCCTAAGAAGCTCTCAAGGGTTCAAGTTCACTTAACAAAACTGGGTGGAAAATATCCTTACTGTGTTATGAAACGCAGGGACACTGCAGCAGGGCAGAGTGCAAAGGAAGTGAAGACTGACGAGCACTTCCCAAGCAGTTCTCGCCCTCTGTTGTCACTGAGCCTAGACTCAACTGTTTGAGACCTGGTTGGGCTCCAAGCACCTCAAGTTAGAGCAGTGGTTCTCAATCTGTGAGTCGTGAGTCAGACAGCCCTTTCCTTACATACATACATGATGTATGTAACATCATGATTCTTAACAGCAGCAAAATGACAGTTATGGGGTAGAAATGAAATCGTTTTATGGCTGGGGGTCAGCACACCATGACAAACTGTATTAGAGGTCGTTAGGGGGCTGAGCACCATTGAGTCAGAGCTTAGAGCAGCACCTCTGAGGCAAGCTGAGGCTGCTGGTGCTCCCGGCTGTGGCTTCTCATTTTGGCTTCATTTTCCTCCCTAGCTGGCTCCTGAACTTTAGTCTAAACCCACTGTAAGTGTGTCCCCTACTGTCAGCGAGAGCTCTATGTGGTCCCTGGGCTGCAGACCTGGGCGATCAAAACGGAACCATTTTCCTGCCGCTGCAGAATTCTATTCTGGAAAGAGAAAGAGGGGAAAAGAGAAGCTTGTCCAGGCGATGTGTGAAAGCAGTTAAGGAGAGGCAGATACACAAACGTAGTTCCGAGCGCACCCTCGTGTCACTTGGAACCTTGTGTTTAAACGATATAATGTGGACGTGAGCGATGCTTACCTTTTCCTCCATATGAGTCAAAGCACTACTAAGTGGAATAGAGGGCCGCAGAGGGACGCTTAGACATAATTCTGTAATTGCTTCAAACCGCTTCCACTAGGCTACACATTTTCCTTTTTGTGCTAGGGGCTGGGCCCAGAGCCTCACACGTGCTGAACGAATGTTCTGCCTCGGAGCTGTCTCCAGAACACCCGCCATTTGAACAGTACCACTGGCCTGTAACAGCAGTTCATACTTGGTCACGGAAGCCTACAGTTTCGCAATACGGATAATAAAAATTACTGAGTATTTCTTCTCTTTTACATTCATTTCTTTTGTGTGTGTTTGTGTGCATGCAGGTATGCACAGTGACGTGGGAAAGAACAATTTGGGAACCAATTCTTTCCACCGTGTGGGTTCCAGAGACTAAACTCTGGTTATCAGGCTTGGCAGCAATGGCCTTACCCGCCTAGCCGTGTGACACACACTCACTGGATATTCTTGAAAGAAAAAAAGTGTGTCTCTCAGTTATATCATCTGGATCTTGTCATTAACTCATCTCAGCTAAAACGTCCCCAAGTGTCTAGGCTGGAGTCTGGCAGTGATCTAGGATGTAAGGTATGAGCAGTACATTAGCCCTAAGGAAAAGTCTGGAGGCGACTCAGCAAGGCAGCAGGGAGGACGGAGGACCACGTGACTGAGGGACTGTAAAGAACCCAGGACGTTCAGAAAGGCACCTGACCTCCAAGATTCTCCAGCCTCACCTCCTGTCCCTCCAGCACAGCCTTCTTCTCCTGCCTCCTTGGTCAAACCTGGCAGAACGCATTGCCATCCCTCCATACCCCATCCATACTGTGCCAGCTGCTTCTACCAGGTCCCCACAGACCCCTCTGGTGGCTGCCTCCCCCTCTAAATTCCTGTGGGCTCTTCCGCCTTTGCCACTTAAATACTGACATTGCTCACAAGTGTCCTTTCTCCTCACCCAAGATCCATTTCCTTGGAGGACCGTGTCCATTCACGTGGCTTCAGGTGGCTTTCCAGAGGCTTACTCCCAGGTCTGTGTTCAGCCCCTGTGCGCCTTCACTAGGTCAGCTAGGTCAACCCTGAGCATTCTCTCCTGGCTTGTTCATTCTTTCCCCTCCCCAGCCTCCCCAGCCCTCCCTTTGGATCCCAGGAGCTTATCTCTGCTGCCTTTCCTTTGCTTAGGGCTCTTCTGACTTTTCTGGCTAACGCTGCACCTTTAGGCCGGTTTTTATTTTCCTCCTTAGCAACATTTATTGACAGCCATTTTATAACAGGTATTTCATGTTCTTGGGGTCCTTTCTGGACTGAGAGGAAGTCAGGTCCCTTGCTAGCATGCAGCACCCATTACAGTGAGGGCAGGCCTGCAGGATGGAGTAAGGACCTGCTTTTATGAGTGAGCTGTTTTTCTTCACAGAATTGCTGATACCAGACAGAAGTGGGGGTGGGAGAAGGGGGGGGTTCCGGGTACAGGGGCAGCTGTAGTTCTCGGGGAGGGGGGGAGAATACGGGAATCTTTAGAATGTCCAATCACAGCAGAAGCCGGAGCATCGCCCTCCCGGAGGATAAGTAGGTCCTCAACTTTCTTACAAGTCTCTCTCCTTTCTACTTACTAGTCCCATGGCATGGTCCCTGCTTAAATTACCCTCAGCTCAGGCAGAACTCTCACCCACAGGCTCCAGGGCAGCTTCCAGCCTCTGGCTCGCTCCCTTTATCCAGCCAGTTCGCTTTTAGAACTGTAAACCCAGAATCCTATCCAGCCATCCCCTGGACTACTCCCCTCCTGCGGTTTTAGAAGCTCTTCTGATAAGCTTAGAAGAACCGAGCACCCCCCCCCCCATTTTTTCTCTTCCTGGGAGCCTGAAGAAGGAGCTCTCCCTTTGGCCATTTATAATCGCTGGAGGTTGTTTCTCACTTACTCTCTAGAAGCAGATGACCTTGCTGGGTGCCAGCACACACTCCCGTGGCACCCTTGGCAACGCTGGCCTCACCCCAGGGTAGGGAGCATAGCTCTATCCTGGGGGCAGGGGGTGTCTTTCTCTGGCGGACTGGATTGGGAGAGCATGATCTAACAGGAAGGACCCTAGAGCCCTGGCTATCAGGCTGTCCCAGAGTGGACGAAGGCTCAAAGTCCACACCTAGACCCTAGGCTACTGGGCTTTTTTTTTTTTTTTTTTTAACCTTCCCAGCAGCTATGGCTTCCTTGGCCCTCCACTGTGGTATTTCTCAGCAGGAATTTCACTCTGCACAAACAGTCCTTCTGGTGGCTATTTTGGTCAGTCTGCCTGGGCCAGAAGCCAGTAAGGCAGTTTCTAAGGCCAGGCTTTCCCAGTTGCCTAGCCTGGAAGAATTCGAGCTGGTGAGGGAAAAGCAAACCATGGCTGGTTTTAAAGAACAAAACTGGCCAATCAGCCTGGACAGAGGAGGGTGGAGGGAACGAGCTGGGCTGTGGCAGACTCCAAACTGCCCGGACAACAGAACGCCCAGCAACCACACACAGGAAGATCACGTTCACGCCTCTCAGTGCAGAACTCTTAGGCAGAGGCTGCTAAAGCCACAGGCCAAAAGGAGAGAAAAGATATCCTCTCCATCCCACCCTGACATGACAACTCAGCCATAACCCTGAGATGCACACACTCTATCAACAAGTGACCCTTCCAGGCCAGGCGAGATGGCACATGCATTTAATCCCAGAGGCCAGCCTGGTCGACAGAGAGAGTTCCAGGACAGCAAAGACACAGAAAAACACAGTCTCAACAGAACAAAACAATCAAAAGTTACGCTTCCTTCCTGAGCTGCAAGTCCTAACCTCTCAAGCAAACTCCCCAGCCAGTATGTACAGCCAGCTCCTTACTCCTGTGGTTCAACGTAACATTTTTTTTACATTTTAATCATATTTTACTCATATGTACACATGTGTGAATTTTGTGTATGGCTATGCACATGCCATGGCCAACATGTGTGGGTCGGGGGATTGAACTCAGCCAAGTACTGATGTGACAGCACTGAGCTAACGCCCTTAAGCACTGAGCTAACCTGCAGGCCTCCAACTTTTCAGCGTTACAGTACACGAAAGCATGCTCACAATTACGTTTTCTAGTTTTAGTACAGTGTTCAGTGGGTTACGTGAGGTACATTTCATTATAAAATATTTTGCGGCAAATGACTTTGTCCAATTTTCGGCAAACCAAAGTGGTCTTTCTTCGGTGTTGGGAGACAGGCTGGCCTGTCTCAAACGTAGTCCGGGCTGGCCTCAAGTTCATTACAGAGCCAAGGATGACTCCTGACCCTCCTGCCTCCACCTCTGGAGTGCTGCGAATACAGATGTGCATCACCACACCTGGTTGGATTTTTTGTTGTTCTTTGTTTCTTGAGACACAGTGGCTTCGAACTCAGAGAGATCCACCTGCCTCTGTCTCCCAGGCCCTGGGAATACAGGTGTTTGCCACAACGCCCGGCTTAGACCTGGTTCTTAAACCCAGGGCTTCACCCATGCAAGTATTCTACCAGTGGAACTACACCCCCTTGCTGAAATATTTGAAAGGTTAGGTAGACTAAAATGCATGTGTGACTGACAAATTTTTCAAGTCATTATAAAGAAATAGCCTTATCTTAAGACGAGGAGGCTCTGTGCTTGCTGTTCCTAATTACTCCCAACAGCCGTTCTTGAACTTGGCTCCACTCAGGTTGGACCATTCTATTCTTGCTACCAAAATTGCTAATGCTACCAGACCTCATGTTACCGAATCTGATGCTAACTCCTAGACCTGACCCCTTATTTTTTGCGCTCAGACAGCTGACTGTTCTTGGTCCTTGAAAACAGTCTGATGGTTCCCAAGACAGCCTCCTACCTTGTAGGCTACATCTAAAGCTCTGATGGTTCTTCTCCTTTCTAAAAAGGTCACCCCCAACTCCACTTCAGGACCTATATTTCTTCTGTCTGTAACTATTTGCTAGTGATTTCACTACTCTCGTGGCTTTCAAATCCATGCTACATAGATACTGTATAATGATCGCCCCTGAATTTCCTGTCTCCAGACTCTGCCTCCTGCCTGATGCTGACATCCTCACTTGGACATTAGTGGACATCTGGAATCTAACCAGCCCTGAATAAAGTTTCCGAGAGCTCCTAATTCCATCCTTCCTTCAAGCATTCCCTACTGCGATGAATGCAAACTCCATCCTTCCGCTCAACCCTACGACCTTGGAATTAGCTTTGACTTTTGTTTTTCCCACGTGTGAGAGTAAACACTTCAAGCTTTAACTTCAAAACACATTCCAAATACACGGGTTTTACCACCACAGTCATCATCTAATCCATGTCTGCCATCTAGACAACTGAGAAGGCCACTGAGCTTCTAACCTTGACCCTGTCAATTTTCAACACATCAAACATAGATGAAGCCGCATCACTATTCTGTTCAGAGGCCCTCAATAGCATCCCATCACAGAGCCAAAACTATAGCCATCACACAGAGGCCTGAGCCACCTGACTTCGTGGCCTCCTTCCCTCACTGCTTTAGCCATGCTGTCCTCAGCACCAGGTCCTACGGCTGGCTCCCGAGTCCGCTTGGGTTCACCTTCCTCCTTTCACTCTAGACAGAGCTGGCTCAACCCCCTTCACTCTTTCAGGGTTTCATGAAGTCTCCTCACCAAGACTGCCCCTGAGCACCCTGCCTCTCCCACACATTTTCCCTACCCTCCCACTCTATTTTTAGCCTTAGCACTTATCACTTTCCAACAAGTACTTATTAGTTACTTAATTACTGTCTCATTAAGAATGCAAATTTCCTGAAGGCAAGAGTTTTTCTTTTACTCCCTGATGTACTCTAGAGCCTAGCACACAGTTGGTGCTTTACATATTTGTTTAATAAATCCATGAATAAATGAATCATGAAGGAAAGCAAAGGGAGAGGACCTACGTGGAGTCTAAAAACCAAAGGACGGCTGTGCTGCAGCTCAGCTGCTGCGATGCTTTCCTAGCATGCACCAAGCCCTGGTTCCGTCCCCTGAACCCAAAGAAGTGTGGTGGTGCCAGTGTGAGCTGCAGCAGGTCAGATGCTTCACTGAGAGGACATCAACCCCACAGATGGCACTACAGCCTCAAGCTACACTTCTACCCTTTCCAATTAGCATGGGGCATGGGGCACCAAGGTAAGACCACGAGAGTGTCTGAGTGCGAACCCTCAGTCTGTCCCGTTCCTGACTTCCTTTCCTTTCCACGTGACTGCTGTCACTCCTAGTTTGCTTGTTGCCTGGGTCACAGGGCATGAGTGTGGGGGCAATGGGATGATGGGAGCTCTTCAGCTCAAGGGAGGCAGTCCCAGGAGACCGTGCAAAGCCATTCTGCTGAAGGATACTGGGACTCAGAATTAGGTCGTAGAGAACAGGAGAAATAGAAGCTCCCCCAAGAATCTCCTTATGCACAAACAGGCTGCCTTCTCTGTTTGGGCAATGTATTTGGGGAGCTCTGAGCTCCCCCAGGCTAGGATCAGCTTCTGAAATGACTAGTGACTTCATTTCCCTGGAAGAGACGGAGGCTGGCTTGCCACTTACTCTTCTAAACCTGGGAAACATCTTCATCTGTTTTTTCAGTCATTGTTTTGTTTTGTTTTCTCTCTCTCCAGTTTCCAATTAAACATAAACCTGAGGCCGAACTATTTCTCTTCTAATCACATGACCCTACTAGCTGTTTCCTAATCTCTATTCACAGACTCAGGAACCACCCTGTGATTTTACCAAATTCCTCAGAGAGGTGACAACCCCGATGAGGGTGTTCTAGAAAGACATTTAGAAATGTGCAGTGACCGCTAACTCTGAGCCACTTTTGCCCTGCGGCTGAGGTGAATGGCGCCTAAGGGACCTAAATCGCCATACAGAGGCAAAATGGCATCTCAGGGGACCTAGCCTTGGCTACCCAAGCTAAACCTCTGCCCTGTAATGCAGCAGCTGCTGGCTGAGCACAGCAGCAGTCCTGACGCTGAAACCACGGCAGCTAAGGGAATGAGATGCCCATCATTGGACTCCAGCGACTGGGCTTAAGCATGCTTGTGTGGCGATGTGACAGTCTTTCCGTCTCAACACTGCCGGGAGCTCTCTCCAGGGCACACAGAGAAGCCCATTCATAGCCCCTGTACTAAGCAATAGCTCACCTCTCTAGGGCATGCCAGCCTGGAGTGTACTCTTAGGAAAAGTGCGGTGCTGTCTGTGATAGTGACAGAGTGTTTCCCAAGTACATGCTGAGAGAGGTCTGGCTACCCAAGATGCTGGTGTCAACTCTGAGCTTGCTCCAATGGTTTGCTTTTTTTTTTTTTTTTTTTTTCTTCAGGATCTCAGGAAGCAGTAGAAAAAATATTCTATTTCACCGTTTGTCAACTAGAACAAATCCACCATGGCGCCAGGGAGCATCTCCTCAAGAATGACCACAGTGCCTTTCCTACTTCCTCTGACTCATCCTATACTTTTAATCTCTTCTTTTACCTTCCCACCAGGCTTCAAAAGATCCCTCCTAGAACGTGAAACCCCACTGCCCTAAGGCCCTTGGGAAAGTTGCTCATGAAAACACCTGTTGGTTATGAGGAAAGCACCTGAAAAGACAGACCTGCAACTACAGAAACAAAGCCTGGAAAGCTGGATATGAAGGGAAAAGGGGAAGAACCACAGGGGGCAGATGAGCCTGGCAGGAATACCAACAGCTCCTGTGGCACCACAGTTCTCAACCTACAGACACTCCTTTGGTCCACCGTGTGGGTATAATCTCCTTGGTTTTGTCTCTTTGAGACAAGATAGTATATAGCCCAGGCTAACCTGCAACTCACTTAAGTAGCCTAGGGTGGACTTGAACTCTCAGACTTGCTGCCTCAGTCAGGAATGTTAGGATTAGGTGCATCACCACAGCCAGCTTGAGTTCCTGCTTTAGAACACCCTGGGAAGAGTTCACAAATCCCCCAAAAGGAGAGTCCAGACATGCCACCAGTAAACATTCGAGGATGTGTATGACCGTCTCCAAACAGATTACTTCACGCTCATGGCCCCCTTAAAATTACGCCATGGAATCAAACTAGTAGTGCTCATTTTTGAGTGCTCTATACAACCTTCACATCAGTGTCTCTCTTGTCTCTTCCACTCTGTGGCCATTATCCACTTGATCCAAAACAATGACTAATATTTTCAGTCTGGAAGCAGAATTTCCAGTTTGAGTGTAGATGGAACAGAGAAGAGAGGGAATAAAGGTAACTTGAAAAAAAAAAAAAGGCCCATTTCTATCACAGAAATGGGAGTGGTCAGGGTCTAGAAAACTGCTGAGCCCACATCTATACTGGAGTCTACAAGAAGCTTTAAAAGCTGTTGTGAGGCCCATGTTTGGGCAATACTTGCTTAAAGCTTGGGGGTTGCCACATAGCTGCCAGTGGTTAAGGGCTCGTCAGTGCTTGGTACAAGAGTAACTTCTCCAAAACACTTAAACACCAGAGGAACTAAGATGTTCAAGAGCAAAATACTAACTTCCCCACCTGCTGGAAAAGCACAGGCTTTTTTACCCAAACATCTTCCATGATCTATTCACTGACTCCCCCCCCCCCCCCGTGTGTATTTCTCTCCTTCCACCATGTGGGAATGAAGAACTGAGCTCAGGTAATCAGACTGGATAGCAAGTGCCTTTACCCACTGAATCACCTCACTGACCCTGGCCCAAAGTTGAAATCAAAGCTAAGAAGAGCCAGTCTATATGATGTCAACAGGGATGCCAAACTCTTCCTCTAGAGCCGGCTGGGTGCTGGGGAAGATCCAGTTATGAACAAACCCTAGTTAGTTCTCTTTGGCAAAGTGTCTGTGCCTGTAGCAACCTAGCTCAGGGCTCATACTGGTGCTAGAGCAGCTAATTTTCCCTTGTTGCTGTTGCTTTTAACCAAAGAGGGAAGTCTCTGTACAAGCAAGGAAAAGAACTAGAACCAGAAATCGCATCAGTCACCTCAAAGATAATTCGTACTGACTGGGACTGTCTGTGTGGTCACTAGAAACCGGCCAAATTGGTACACACCTATAACCCCAGCTCTTGGGAGGCTGAGGATCTCAAGTTCAAGGCTTACACAGATTACAGTGTGAATACATGCCAACCAGGGCTTCACGGAAGACCACGTTTCAACACCCTTCCCCCTAAAAAGAAGCCACTGGAACACTGACACAAGCCTTATGGATGGGTTCTGAGATCTGCTCCTTTCACTGTCATGAGGAATTTAAAAGAAAACAAGCCTCTGCAGTTAGAGTCATCGCCATAGACAATGGATTTCTTTGTGTCAGTAATGGAAAAAGCTGCTGCTGCGGTCTGGGCTCCACCGTTCCCTCGACTACTTCACTGTGTGCCTGCTCACCCTAACCTCTCCAGCCCTGAAACTCCTACCCAAGCTGCGGGCTGAAGACAGAGCTCAGCGGGAGAGGTGCCTATCTAGCATTTGCGAGAATCTAGATTCAACCTCCAGCACCCCCAGAGGTCAACTCCGGGCTCTGCCCTCCTCTGCAATGCCCGGAACCTTCCTGGGCACCGCAGGGAACAGTTTGTCGACAGCGCCTGCCAGTACACACTGAAACATCAATTGCCCCTCTGTAATGAAATCTGTGCAAGGGGGGCTCTTGGGCCAATTCGTGGCTCACAGACCACGGACCTTTCTCCAGAAAGCAACAAATAAATGATCCACTAACCTCCTAAAAAAAACTGAAAAGTTCAGGAGAAGAGCCAAACGGAGTGCCCTTGGATCAAGCTAATAACGAAGCGCTTAAACACGACAGACTATTGGAATCAAAACCAAGGAATGCAGCGAGGACAGGTTTCTCAATTGCCCAGGGCAGAAGACACTTCCTTTTGTACTAAAATTAGAAAGGCACTGGGAAAGAAACCTAAGAAGGGAGGGAGGAAGCTGCGCACCAGTAAGTCTGGCAACGCAGACGGAGGAAGAAAGCGAACATCTATTTTACTTCTTAGGTCATCTCTTAAGAGCAAATAAGCGCCTACGCTTTCTTGGAATTTCAGTGCATTTTTTTTTTTTGGCCCCGCAAGGGGCATCTGGAACTCTGTCAACAAGTTCTCAAACTTCTCGAAATTCCAAGAGCTTGCAGATACCTAGCCCTGCGGGCTCAAGGGTCCAGGCGCAAACAGTTAAAAGTCGGTTTTCACTCGGCAATCATGCGCCTGGGGAGTTGCCCTCCCGCCCTAACCACCGCCCGGGACTGCGCGGGGCGTCGGACAGCCGCTTAGACCGGCAGTGCCCGTCGGCTCGGCCCCGCCAGGAGGGATCTCAAGTGTTGTCTGCCCGACCACGGGGCGAGCGCAGGGGGCGTCGGCCGCCAGCGCGGAGCAGACTCGGGTGTACGCTGCAGGCCCGGCGCGACCCAGCCAGGGGGGCGGGAGGGGGTCCGGCATCGCCCCGCTGCCCGCGCCGCCTGCCAACCCCGGAAGCGCCGCCCTCCCGCCCGGGGCTCCGAGGGGCGGGGAGTCTAACGCCCCCTTCCGGGTGCCTCCGCCCGGCCGGCCAGCCGCGCTCCTCCTCCGGGCGGGAATCCTTCCTCCCCCGCCCCTCCCGTAGCCGGGCCCCGGCGCCAGCCCCAGGCCCCGCGGGGGCGTCCCTGGCTCCGGCCTCCCCTCCCCGAGGCCTCTGCCCGTCTTCCCGACCCTTGAGGGCCGGGAAGACCCCACCGGCAGGGGCCAGGACCCACCGCTCATTACGACATCTTCCTCCCTGGCCTCCGCCGCCTCCGCCGCCACCGAGAGCCTGACACCGCCCGCCTAGCACCCGCCAATCCTGGAGCCCGCCGCCGCCCGAGCGACGGCGGTTCCCACCAATAGGCGCTCAGGACACTGAGGACCGACAGCATTTTCAACCCATCATTGGGGAGCATCTAGAGTGACGTTGGTCTGGCCAATAGGGCCGCGGCGTGTCACTGATGGACGGTAGTGGGCGCCAACCGGAAACCAACCGGGGAATGAACGACGTGTCCATTAGCCAACTGGCGGGAGGCTAAGTCCCGCCCGCTCGGGGGTTGATGGACAGCAACAGGAAGTTGGGTGGGGCGGGGCTTAACTGAGAAGTGGCTCTGTATTGGCCGCAGTTGACCTTCCACCCACCTCTAACCCAGGAGATGGGTGATAGATCCTCCCTAAAGCCAATCAGAAGTGCTGCTGGGAGGCCGAGGAAAGAGCCGTGGAGAGCTTAGACGTCTCTCTCGGTAGCCTGGCGTCGAGACGCTCTAGTTGTAGCTGTTGGATACGGGGTACCCGGCGCCGGGTGAGCGCATCGCCTTCACTGCAGCCCCGCGCCCCCCAAGCCCCTGGCCCGCCGTCGCCTATGGAGATTCGATTCCCTATGGCGCTTTCCAGAGGGGATGTCATTATATAATTTCAACGCCCTGTTAGTTTTCATCGGTGTGTCGCAGAGGGCCCCCTGCCCCACACGGCTCCAGACGGGCACATCGGAATCCTCTGAACTGTTTCCAAAACCAGATTCCCAGGGCATTTCGTAATCACTTTGCTACTTCTCGGGCGTGCCTAGAATCTGCATTTTAGCCTGCGCCTCTGGGGAGCAGAATTGCACGCTGGAGTCCAAGGTCCCCTGCTTGTTCTCTTGCCTCAGTTCCTCCAGGGTGAGGTCCTGCGTTTGGTGGGTTTATCTTTCTCTTCAGGCCCTTCTTTGCAAACGACTAACTTGGGTAGGCACCAGTAGTGAAACCTTAGACTTTTAAGCCAGGCTGCTCAGACCTTCGTCTCCGAGTAGTGCGATTCCTGATTTTTTGTTTTTTTTAACCCACAGTGAGAACATTGTTTTACCTCCTGTAAATCAGCTTAACAAAGCTTGCAAAATGGACACTTGAAAGACACTGACCAAGCTAGGTGGTGGTGTTGTGCACGCCTTTAATCTCGGGATTAGATCTCAGGAGATGAGGATCTCTGAGTTTGAGGCCAGGTCCGTCTAATCTAGGACAGCCAAGGCTACCCAGAGAAACCCTGTCTCGAAAACCCAAAAAAAAAGACACTGATCATAGGTAGATGTACAACGCTTAAACACCCCTGCTGGGATCTCACTTGGACCTTTTGTGATGCTGAGCTCGAACCCCAAACACTAGGCCTCAGCTTTTCTCACTGAGCTATTCCCCCAGCTCTCAATACATTTTCTCTTAGCCTCTCCTATCTTCCTTTTCCTCCTTCATTCTTTCCTTCCAGTCAGTGAAGGAAAGTATACTGAGATAAAAGTGACCCAAAAGACACAGCCAAATGCTTAGAACGTAGCGAATCTGAATTACCACACTGCCTGTCTCTGGTTAGCTTTTGAAAGACCAAACTTTAGGTGCTGTGAGTCTTGTAGCTAAAGACATGTCGCAGGGGTCTGGGAAGATGTCTCTTGCTGCTCGAACGTGAGAGACCTGAGCTCAGGGCCCATGTGAGCAGATGGAATTCAGCGTCTAACGCGGTTGCTCACTGTGAGCTTGGGGCGGGGACTGGAGGATGGCTGGGGTTTGCTGGCTGCCAACCTAGCTCCAGGCTCTGTGAGACACAGCAATGGCAGGACACCCAGTATCCTGCCCTGGCCTCCGGGTGCCCACGTATGACAGACACCATTCCTTCTTCGAGGTTCTGTATCCTTTATAGAGTCAAATCTTTCGCTTAAGCCAGCTCCTTCACACTTGCACCCCCCCCCCACACCCCCTCTACCCTCTCAAGGAAAAGTGTCACAGCCCCTAAACACATAGGTTTCTTTCTCACAAGTTCCCTTTCTTTTGTCCTAGTAAACTCCATAAAGGCCCTGATGAGATTTTCTTCTCTTCACTCCTGCCCAGTCAGGCTCTGTCTCGTTCTTGCCCCACTGAACGGTCATATGGAAAGGGCTTCCCTCTCGCTCTTTGACTTCTGTTTGATTCTGTGCTAGGAATCAAGCCCGGGGCCTCCCACATTCCAGGCAGTCTCCAGCACCCAGCCCCATTCTCCCTCACAGTGGGAGGACTGATTCTCCAAAGAAGACGACCAGGAAACGTTCAAGAATGACTTTGCATACACTTGCATCTGCGTAAGACTTGTTTAGCCCATGCGTTCTGTTCCCAGGCCAGTTTCCAGTTTGGCTTGCTTCGCTGCCGTGCAGCCGAGGACTCCGCCCGGATTCCGTGACTCAGCTGCTTTAGGGTGCAGGGGTTTTGGTGGGGAGGTGGGGCTTGACTATCCTGCCGGGTGGCTGTCAGACCTCTCCTAATACAAATAATACCCAGAGGCCCTACCATGAAGAACAAGTGAAGCATGCCGGTGGGAGACAGTGCGAAAAGCTAGAATTCGCCAGTAGTTTTTTGGTTGGTTGGTAACTTGTTTCATTTTTGAGACAGGGTCTCAAACAACCAACCTTGCCTGGAACTCAGGATCCTTCTGCCTTCACTTCCCAAGTACTAGGATTATTGGTATGGGCCAAGAGACCCAGCTTGCACCAGTAGTTTTAAACTGAACGATTCTGCCTTTAGACAGGGTTTCTCTGTGTAGCCCTGGCTGTGGGGAACTCATGCATGTGGACCAAGCTGGCCTTGAACTCAGAGATCCACTTGCCTCTGCCTCCCAAGTGCTGGGAATTAAAGGTGTGTTTGTTTTGTTTTGGCTTATTACTCTTACTAAAGGCATGGAAAAAGATGGGGTTTTTTTGTTTTGTTTTGTTTTGTTTTTTGTTTGTTTGTTTGTTTATTTTTGCCCCTTGTGGTACTGGGAATTGAATCCAAGGCCTCGTGCATGCTAGACCAGCACTCAACAGACCCACATCCTCCGTCCTGCCCAATGGAGTCTTTGAAGTTCATTCATAAGCCCTCTCAGACCACCACACAAATTCTTTTCTCACAGATCTTCCCCCCCCCCCCCAGGTTGTCCTCTCTCCCAAGACAGGGAAGAGACTAGACAGCAGACTCTACAGTGCTGGTTCCTCCCTGGCCACCTGTCTGCTGGGATGGAACGCAGAGCCTTGTACACACTGAGCAAGTGCTCTACCCCTGAGCTACACCTTCAGACTCCTGACCATACTTCCCGCTCAGCAGAGAGCCTTTTCCCCAGTTCTGAACCTGGGCTCCTGTCCCGTCCCAGGAAGCCAGTCCCTAGAATGGCACCAAGCACCTGTATGAAGAAGGACCCCAGATAATTCACATGTGTAAACAAAGCTCAAAAGCGCTCCTTCACCAGAGGCTCTGAGACAACCAACCCCCGCCCCTCCCTCTCCGAGTATCTCCTTGTCCCACCCTACCTGCAGTGGTATGTGGAGAGTAAAGGCGGTTAGGCGGTTCCGGCTGAGTCTTCCCACATCACCCGGGATGCCATCTTGTCCCTGGCAGGCCTGGAGGCTGGGAGGCTCCCTCAGAGCTGCCCCCAGCTGCTTTCAGCCTCTTCCTAGTCCAAGGGGCCACTCTGTCCCCATTTCTAGCGTGCAAAGTCACTTGTCCACTTGCACGCCCTCCGCTCCTAGCACGGGGCCTGCTGGCAGGTACACAGTGGTTGGCTGTCCCTTGAACGTTTCTCACAGCCTTACCTGCTTCTCACTCAGCTTCCTCCACGTCCACTTCACTTCTTCCTCGGCTCCGGCTTCCTGTTAAGCCCCTTCTATGTTTTTCCTACTTCCCAGCCCTCCTTGTTCTCTCCTGCATGTGGCTGCCCTTGTCTATCCAGAGTCCCCAAGGATGCTAAACACAGTGAAGGAGGCACATGGAGTCACGGTCTCTGTCCCCAGGAAGCTGCAGACAGCTTCAGTGGCATCCGATCGAAAGGTTCACAAGACCCAACAATGTTCTTGGCCTACAGTCCAGAAGCATGTCCTAACAGCCTTTGTCTAAGGGCAGCCTTGGGCTCCATCCCCGGTCACACTCCCTCCTATGGCCCAAGCTTGACAGGACAAGTCTTCAAACTGTTACAGCCACCTCAGCCTTCCGAGGACGCTCACCTTCGCCTTAAGGATCCCCCCACAGCCTCGGCCTCTCCCGTTTCCACCTCTGGTTTCTTCTTTCTTCATCCTCTCTCCGCCGACGGGGAAGAATTTCCCAGACAGCCCTGATGCCCCAAGACACAAACCCTGACAGTGGCTTGAATGGGAAACTCTCCGTCTGAGTGAACCTTGGTTCTTTTTTTCCATCCTTGTTTCCTCCATGATGTCTGTGGTCTCAGCCACTCAGTCTTCCAGAAACGCCGAAAGCGGACTTCCTCTTATGTTCTTGCCGCCCACACTCGCCATCCCATTGCACCCATACAGCCACCAACCACCCTTGTTGCAAACCCCGGGGATGCCACTCCTGTCTCTCCCGTGCCCTGACTCCCCAACTCCCTCTACCCTTGGCCTTCCTGCCCAGGTCAATGGCTGCTGGCCAACTGTCACAGAATCTCCCAGCAAGGACATTCCAGCCATCCCTTCCATAGGGTTCTCCCTTCTTGCCCGGTCCTTCCCTTTTGCTAACCCTCCTGGGTGAGGTCTCCACAACCTCCAGAAGAGAGGGCAGGAGGCGGTGATCTTTGGGCAGGTGTTTGTCCTCTGCAGCTTTCGACTGTTGCCGCCAGAGGGCACCCAAGGCATTTCAGAAGCCCAGACCTGGTGCTTTGACCTGACAGAAGCAGGAAGCCCAGGTAACCTGATGGCTATCCTGAGCCTACTATTAGCCATCCTGGGCCCTGCTTCAGCTCCAGGCTGCAAGAGTACTTGGATCCTTACAAAGAAACTCCGGAAAAAGAGCCAGCCTTTTGCCTCCTCCAGAGAGCACATTCCAACCCTCCAGCCTCTCAGCATCCCAGAGAAGACCATCCACCTCCGACTCCTACAGTTCAGCTCCTACTGGCCCTCCTAACCATGACCACCTCTCCGAGGAGCCACCAGCCTTCCCACAGCAGACTGGGCCCACCCCCAGGATGGAAAGCCTTCAGAACAATCATGGCATCTCCCTCGACCCCCTCCCCTTGGAGCTCTGGACCCCTCTGTAAAGCCACAGTGAAATAGACTCCTGAGGGGGTCCCCTGAGACTCTGGAGTGTGGGGAGTGGAAAGGTCATAGAGGCCAGGGGTCATAGAGGCCTGCTTTACCTGGAAGCAGGACCCATCTGGCAGAGACTCGGGAGGCGGGTGATGGTGGCGATAACAATAATCATATTAATAATACCATCGGGGCCACAAAACGGCCGTGAAATACCCCCTAATGATCCCTTGTATTTATAGATCTCCTTCTCTTCAGAGCCATTGCCCAATTAACCCTCCCAGCTTCCCTAGGAGGGACAATTAACCCCATATTTTATGACCAGGGGAAACCGAGGCCCTGAGAAGGTGCCGGAGTTGGCTGAGGTCACAGTAAATTGGCGATAGCATAATATGTAGAACAGCCCTCCTGTCCTTTTCTCCGTGCCCAGACCCACACACGTACGTACACATTTCACTGCCCACCCCAGCTCTGCCTAGCCTTGGCCTCATGCTGGGGGGTGAGACTCTGGACTCGGGCAAAGGCTGGCTGCCTGCAGTGCCAAGGGCAGAGGCCTTGGGTAAAGAGGGCTCAGCCAGGGACAGCAAAAGCTCTGGAGTCGTGCTCATTTCTGACGGGGCCTGGCTCCCCGTGTTTCATGGCCCCATGGCCCTAGTCAGGACCGTCAAGAAAAGAAAGAGTCTCGGGATTCCCCCTCCCCCGACAGCACCTCCCTACAAAAAAAAAAAGGCACAGACATGCCTGTTCCGTGTGCATGTGTGTGTGTGTACCTATGAGGTGATAAGAAGTTGACTTCCTAGGTCGTTCTCCACCACAGTTCTTGACACAAAGTCTCTCGCTGTCTGCTGAACCTGGAGATCCAGCTAGACTGAGCTCAGGTCCTCATGCTTGGCCCAGAACTTAACAGAGCCATCCCCCAGACCCCAGAGCTCAGTCCTTAGAGCAGCTGTAGCCCTGGACAGTTAACCTCTTCCATGCCACAGTACTAGAAGACAGCAGGGCAGTTCCTAGCAAGGGGAGAGAGACAGGGAAGGCCTTAAGGAGAAGGTGGGGGGAGCAAGAAGACTTCTTGAGGGGGCTGGAGAGATGGCTCAGCACTTAAGAGGTCCTGAGTTCAATTCCCAGCAGCCACATGGCGGCTCACAGCCTTCTGTAACTCACCCATGTGGTACACAGGTCCATATGCAGGCAAGCCACCAATATACATAATATAAACATATTAAATAAGAAAATAAAAATTGACCTTTTGATGGATAAGAGCAACCACATGCCTACCCGAGAGGGCTCTAAGAACATGAGGAAAGGTGAGGGGTCAGGGCTGGAACACAGGCCTGAATTTTAGCTTTAAGTTTCCATCTGGAAATTGGAGAAAAATAGGAAAGTCTCACGTGGGGTGCACTCCTAGCATGCCAGTGCTCAGGCGACGGAAGAGTCATGAGTTTTAGGCTGACCCGAACTACATAAGGAGATCGAGACCAAAAAGAGAAAAAAAAGAAAGAAAGAAAGGAAGGAAGGAAGGAAGGAAGGAAGGAAGGAAGGAAGGAAGGAAGGAA
>NW_026595981.1:21097710-21111340 GCF_907164565.1 Psammomys obesus
GAAGGAAGGAAGGAAGGAAGGAAGGAAGGAAGGAAGGAAGGAAGGAAAAGGCTGGGGTGTTGCTCAGAGGCATCATGTTTACTGCATGTACAACAGTTTAACCCCCAACTCCATAAAAATGAGAAATAACAGAACCCAGGCCTGGGGAGCGGGACTATGCTGCTGTTTGCAACATCGAGAAATAAGGTCCCCTAAGCTAAGCATTTGCTGTTATGGAAAATAGTACCGATGACCAAAAGGGTCAGGGATGGAAGGGTAGAATGACATTCACCTGCGTCACTTTGACCTGGAGAGAAGCTTCTGTTTGCCTTGGCCACTGAGGTTGTTGGGGACAGAGAAAGGACAGCAGCTCCAGCCAAAAATAGCCACCACTTTGCTTGGAGTCTTTAAATTGCTGCTCCTGGCCTAGCCCCCACCCAGCAGCTCACTCCAGGTCCCCACTCTCCCTCTGGCCTCTGACCCCTGCAGCCCCAGCCTGGGAGGGGCCCTCCCCAGATTCACCTCTGAAACTCCAAGGCTCCACATTGCTGAGATTTTACTAGGGCTCCCAGCTGGGTCCCACCTTTGATCTGGCTTCAAAAAATCAAGAGCAGTAACAGGAGAGTAATTCCCTCCCCCTCCCACCTGCTGGGGAGAAGGCAGGCTGAAGGCAGGTCCTGACCAGCCCAGCCCACTCTAGTGGGGAAGCTCATGGCAGGGGGAGGGGGCCATGGGAGCAAAGCCACCTTTCCTCCTTAACTTCCTTTTCCTGAGTGTGGACCCACTCCCAGCCGGAGGACAGTTTAGACAACTACTTTCAGTACCTTCTCCCCAAACTGGGATTTCTCCCATTCCCCGATTCTGGGCTTGGGTTACTGCTCAACTTCGTCCTTTCTCTACAATTCCCGTGGCCTGTCCCTGGGGCGTGGCCGCTGACCACACAGGGTAGGGCACTTGAGACATTACTCAGTTTGCTATCCCCACACTAGCAGGACTCTCTTAGAAACCTGGACGGAGAGAAAGGTCCAGTGAGGGGTTAGGAGGGGGAGGAAGGGAGCAGCCTCGTGCTGCCCCCCTCCCCCCAACCCAGTAGTACAGACTGCAAGCCCTGGCCCATGGTTTCCTACCATCCTTAGACAGAAGCCCCACCCTCTTCTGTTCAAAGGCCCTGGGTCCTCACCTGTTGGAGAAATGCTCACCTGCCCTTTAAAGTGGTTAGCCCTGTACATCCCCCATCCCCAGCTGAGGGCCTGGGCTCCTCAGCAGGCGGGGATGGAGTCTAGGCAAAGACAAAACTCTCTAACAGTTCGGCTGCCCCCAGTACAGACAAGGACTCCTGCTGGATAGCCTCCTTGGGTGTGAAGAGAGTAGGGCTCTGTCCCAGGAGAAGCCTGGCAGCTGAATGAGAACTGAAGGGACCTGGGCCTTCCATGTGGCAGAGTCCCCTTTCAGCATCTTGACTGAAATGTGAGATGTTGGTACGTTTTCACATCCCTGTTTTGCCACCTGCATCCTCCCCCCTCCTAGAGAGATGCCTACCCCGAACACACACTCCGAAAGGGTTGCCTAAATCCTGGTACTCCCCTAGGATCAGCTAGACTCATCTGTACCGCCTCACATACAATCTGGGCACGTGGAGGACAGGGCCATGACTGCTTTATAAACCTGAGCCCAGGAGCTCTGTTCACCTACCTGGCTACAGGAACATTGCCCCTCTGTTGCTCTCCTCCATCTTGCCCTAAGCACCTCTCCCTGACCTGGGGCTAGAGAAGAGAGTCCAGGGAATGGAGGAAGTTGGGAGCCACCTAGTCTCCAGGGGGCGGGATCCCAAATAGAGTGATAGCCATCATTCTGGCAGCTCCAACCTGTTCTATCGGGTGAGTAAGTTTTTTTTTTTTTTTTTTTTTTTTTTTCCTAGAGGAGAGAGAAAGGTGAAGGCCTTGGTGGGGAGCTGTTCTGACTAAAGTGGCCTTGCAGCTCCTTGGCCCCTCCAGGCCTTGTGCAAGATCTGTAAATCTCTCACCACCCACAGGCTGGGGGGTGGCGCTGAGCTGCTGCTGTGGACTTTCATGTCAGGGAGGTTTTATGCATGTGTTGCTTCTGGCAGGCTCCGTGGCTCCTGCCTGGGGCCTCTCCCCAGCCAGTAAAAATCCAGCCCCATAAATCTTGGCTGCCCCTCTGGGGGCCAAGCTGAGTTCTTCCCACTCTACATTCTACCAGCAAGCCTCTGTTTCCCCCAAGATCCTACAGAGCAGGGAACAGAGGTCCAAGACCTCTGAGAAGGGGCCCCCTCTCCAATTGGCATCTGCCACTGCCACACTGGTCTTAGAACCTGTGACCGAGCGGTCTGCTTCCAACAGCAGTGTTGGAAGGGCTTTCTGGGGGTCTCTAGTGGCGGGGAGCCAGCATCCACCTGAGCCTCCTGAGACAGGTGGATCTGCATGCCAAGCCCCCAGGTGCAGCAGTTGAGGGTGGCAGGCAGCCCAGACACCATGCTGTTTTACTGGATCCAAGTAGGGAACCCAAAGAATGGGAAAGGCAGTAACGGTGGCTGAGAGAGAGGCTCACGTTGATGCCCCCATGCTCACAGATTCAGTGACGAAGCAATTGAGATGTTTTGTTTTGGTTTGGTTTTTTGAGACAGGGTTTCTCTGTGTGTAGCCTTGGCTGTCCTGGACTCGCTTTGTAGACCAGGCTGGCTTCGAACTCACAGAGATCTGCCTGCCTCTTCCACCCTGAGTGCTGGGATTAGAAGTGTGTGCCACCACACCTGGCTTTGGTGTTTTGTTTAGAGATGGTCTTTTTATGTAGCCCTGGCTGGCTTCAGTCTTGCTGCAATCCTGCCTCAGCCTTCCAAGGACTAGGCTGCAGGTGTGTACCACCATACCTACCAAAAATGCAGTTTTTGTTTGTTTGTTTGTTTGTTTGTTTTAGTCAAAACAGGGTTTCCCTTCTGTAGCCCTCGCTGTCCTAGAACTCACTACCTAGAGTAGGCTGGCCTCAAACTCAGAGATCCACCTGCCTCTGCCTTCCGTGTGCTGGGATTAAAGGTGAGTGCCAGCACTGCCCAGCCCAGTTCTTAACTGCTGGGTCTAATGGGGGAGACCTGATCCTCACCCTGGATGAGGCGGGTGACAAGTGCTGGGTTGATCCCAGGGCTGGGGCTATGAGAGGAACGGGATTGTGCCTCAGCGTCCTGCTGGGGAAGGCAGGCGGAAGCAGCTAGGTGAGCAAAGGGAGCAGGGCGGCTCCGGAGTTGGGAACACTGTGTTCAAAGGTTCCTGGGAAGAAATGCAGCCTGGACAGGGGAGGCGCAGAGGTAAGGTTAAGGGGCCGGTTCCTGGCTCTACCCTTCCCAGAACCAGGGGTGGAAAGGTAAAAGTGGTTTTCATGCTGAAGGCGAGGAGAGAAAGCATAGTCTGTGGAAAAAGAGAGCTCCACGGTGGGTGAAGGGCTGGAGGGAGAACCGGCCCCAGGGGCTCATGGACCATCTGGCTTATAGAGATCCCCCTCCCGGCAGAGAGGATGCTGGGAAACTCCGTGAGCCTGAAATCATCCCAGTCATCGAACACCGCAAGCACCGCACCACTCCTGCCATTTCCTGATCAGCTGACCTACATCCGGTTGCCTAGCTGCTGCTGCAGCTCAGTGGTGCCGGTGTCTGCCTTTATCATTGAGCACCTGCTGCATGGGAGACACTTACTCCAAAGACTCCACAGGCATCCATTTGTTTTCTCAGTCCCATTCGCCCTCAGTCCACAGGGGAGGCAGAGCGACAAGGGACAGGCATCAGGGCTCCCAGTGGTCAGACTTCTGCCCTTCGCTGCAAGAAGTTATGCTAGCAAGGTCCCACCTCCTACAGAAGCCAGTTAGGGGTGGCCCTGGGCATTTGAGGAGCCTGCCAAGCTGTCCTCTCCCTGCTACCCACCACTTGCTTCTGTGCTACCTACCGCTAGTGCCCAGCAACCACCAGGGACTGGGCAAGAGCAAAAGTGAAGCTGACTCAGCCGGTTTCCACCCCCGCCCAGGGAAACGGGGAGCAGCTTCGGCTGGACAACAACCAATTAGGCACTTTTTATTGCCCACGCTGTCATAATCCTCAGAGGTTGGCTGGGAGGAACGAAAGGAAATGGGATAGGATGGAATTCCAAGATACCTTCCAGTTCGGCCCAGCTACTTGCCTGCTTCCGGGCTGGGCAGCCCAGATGTCATGGCAAGAAACGCTCTGGGGGAAAATCTGAGTTCTGGAGGCCCACAGGCCTTTGCACACACACACTGCATCTAACAAGAGTCCTGTGGTATCCAGGGTTCTACTTGTCCTTTGAAACCCAGGAAGAGGAATTGTCTCAATTTGTTTCCAGGATAGGGCTGCAACAGCTAGGCTCATTTACTTAAAGAGGCCTCTAAACTAGGAGGTGGTGACACACGCCTTTAATCCCAGCACTTGGGAGGCAGAGGCAGGCGGATCTCTGAGTTTGGGGCCAACCTGGTCTCCAGAGTGAGTTCCAGCACAACCAGGGTTACACAGAGAAACCCTGTCTCGATAAAGCCTCAGATGCATCAGCCTCAGGAGTCAGAGAAGTACTGACTTTTCCCAAAAGAGCAAGTGGTGGTGCAGCCTTGATCCCAGCGCTCTGGACATAGAGAGAGTCCGGATCAACATCATCCTTGGCTCAACATCATCCTTGGCGCATAGTGAGTTCTAGGAAAGCTGGGCTTCATGAGAGCCTAACACACACACACACACACACACACACACACACAGAGAGAGAGAGAGAGAGAGAGAGAGAGAGAGAGAGAGAGAGAAGAGACAGAGACAGAGATAACATGAGCGAATACTGATTTCTCAAAGCCCATCCTGTCAGGCCAGCAGCTCCCCAAGGGTGCTGGGGATCAAACCGAGAGCCTTGCACATGCTAAGCAGGTGCTTTTCCTCTGAGCTACATCCTCAGACCTTAGTTTTTGGGTTCCACTATGTAATCCAGACTAGCTTCGAACTTGTAATCCTCCAGTCTCAGCCTCCCAAGCTCTGGGGTTACAGCCATGTGCTACCACACCCCTTGGCAGTTTTTTAAGAAAATGTCTTCAGCGGGCAGTGGTAGTGCACAGCTTTAATCCTGGAACTCAGGAGGCACAGTCAGGCGAATCTCTGTGTGTTTGAAGCCAGCCTGGTCTACAGAGTGAGTTCCAGGACAGCCAGGGCTACACAATAAAACCCTATTTCAAATTTAAAAAACAAAACAAAACAAAAACAAATAAAATGTCTTTTCAAGAAAGGGCTAGGGGCTGGAGAGATGGTTCACCCAGTAAGAACATTTGTTGCTCTTGCAGAGGGTCTGAGTTTGGTTCCCAACACCCACACAGTGGCTCACCACCATCCCTGTCTCCAGTTCTAGGAGACCTGACTCCCCTCTTTTCACCTCCGAAGACACCAGGTGCTCATGAGGTACACGTACATACATGCAGGCAAAACACACACACACACACACACACATATAAAACAAAATAAAGCTTAGGAGTAAGTAAAAGGAGAGGACTATGGCTCCCTCGCCTCATTCCCCCCTCTCAGTTGTACAAGGCACAGCTTTGTCCACCGTGGATCACTCATCTGGTCCACTAACAGTGGCCTCAAGAGCCCACCTCCTGGTTGGGAAGGGCGGCCATGGCCTTTCAGAGCTCCCATCTCCTGCTCAGTGAAAGCAGTGGTGAGTATTTCATCTGAACTTGTGAAGCCCAGAGAGGATGAGCCTTCCTGTGCCCAGTCTTCAGAAGGGCTTCTGCTAGCTTTGGGGGCAGGGCCAACATGAGGGAGAACCCAGATCTGTGGACCTTGGCGGCCATGCTGGAGGATCCCAGCATGCTGGAGGATCCTAGCTTCTGGTGACAGCCTTCTGAGTAGGAGGGGTTCTAGCCAACCTGGGGCTCTGTGCAGGTCTGTGGTTGAGGAGCCCGAGGCTAGGACAAGTCCATTGGCTCCAAGCAGAGCTGTGAGCAGCCCAGGCAATCTCCTGGGCTTTCAGTGTGAGTGGGGCACTTTTGAGTTTAGCTGCAGCTCCAGCTGCAGAGCAGAGTGGGGCAAGTGGTTCAGAGGTTCTCTACTTCCGAAGACCAAGGGGTGAGAGTTCTTCCAGGGTGATGGGACCTTCTCAAATCGACAGAGGTGCTCATCTAGTTTATTGTAGGGTTGAGGCGCAGGCAGGCCTGTGGAGGCCATGATCTGTCCAACACTGTGGATTCCAAAGCCAGCTGAAGGAGGGGAGGGGACAGGGAGGCAAAAAATTTCCTGGAAAGCCCAAGGCACAGGGAAATAAATGCACAAGGAAACAGAGACATCTACTTCCCAAGAAATAGATTGCTGGGCCGTGGTGGCACACGCCTGTGATTCCAGCACTCTGGAGGCAGAGACAGGCGGGTCTCTGTGAGTTCGAGGCCAGCCTGGTCTACAGAGCGAGTTCCAGGAACCAAGGCTACACAGAGGAGCCCTGCCTTGAATAGCCAAAAACTAAAACAAAACAAAGAAACAAAAAACCCATCTGAACTAAGCACGCACCCACCTTCCCTGTCACAAGTAGACATGGCCATTATGGATTCAGAATGATCCACAAGCTGGCTGGAACACCACTGTCTTCCCTAGGTAAAGGGGAGGTGGCTGTGGCTAGAGGCTGATGGCTGCTGTGAGGAAGAACTCTCCTGCCAGTTCAGCCCTGAGTAAGGACTGGGTAGGGCTGAACAGGTTGACACTTGGCCTGGAGCCGGGGTTCTCAGGCAGCCCGACAAGCAGGAGAGAGAGGAAGGCAGAACCCAGGATATATATTTTTTTAAGATGGGGCAGTACCCTCTCCCTATCCTAGGTCTTAGGCCTTTAAAGAAAACAAACGAACAAACAAATAAAAAAATTAGGAAAAGTGGGACAGGAGACTGTTTTTTCTTTTTCTTTTTTTTTTTTTTGAGATAGCGTCTCTATGTAATCCTGACTGTCTTGGAACTCACTCTGTAGATCAGGCGGGCCTCAAACTCATAGAAATCCTCTTGTCTCTGCCTCCTGAGTACTAGGATTAAGGTGTGTGTTACCACCTCCTGGCAGGGCCTATCTTTTTAATTTTATATTATTATTATTAGTGTTTGGGTGTGTAGTTTTGAGGACTGAACCCAAAAATCTCATACATGTTAGGCAAACAATTTACATTGCGCTCCAGTTAAAGCCTCCCTGTTCCCTGCCATCACCACCACCATCACCTACCCTAGGCTCACGGGAGCATGGGTCCTTGGCTTTAAATGGTTCTGAGAAGTCAGACTCAGGTCTTCCTGCTTACAGAGGAAGCACTCTCCCCACTGAGGGAGGGGGCATGGGGGGGGAGGGGGGGGGGGGGGGGATCTAGGAAGGCGTCTCCCTCAGTCATTCTCTACCTTATTTTCCCTGAGACAGGATCTCTCGTTGAACCTGGGGCTTACCAGCTGGTGGCTCAGCAGCGACTCCCCTGTGCTGGGTTCCCTGGACTGAACTATAGGTCTCTGTGTCTTCACAGGAAGCACCTTATCAACCAAGCCACCTCTCAGGCTTTTACCATGTACATCAAGCTCATTAAGTTGCCCAGGCTGGACTTATGGAGTGATGTTTGCATGTAACAACCCCAAGTAGAGAAGTGACTATGCTTCCCATCGGCTTCCTGTTGGCCTCCCAGCCAGCAGGCAGGGTCCTGGGTTCCGGCTCTTGAGTCATCTGCAGAGACCCTTGCAGGGTGGGGTGGGGTGGGGTGGGGTGGTTCTTCACCACAGAGATCCCTCAGTCTGTGGGGAGGACCAGAGCACATCCTTGCTTCCTCAGCTGAGAGACCAGAACAGGGTGGACTGTCACCGAGCAGAATTCTCTGAGAGAGAAAATACAGGGATGAAGCCAAGATGTTCGCTGCAGGAGAGCTTCCCAGGGGGGAGACTGTGAAAGGCGTTTAATGGGGAGAGGCTTGTGGATGTCGGTTACCGCCAAACAAGATGGCATGATCCAAGAAAGAAACTGCTTGAGACTTAGGATTCTAATCATCCTCCTCTCCTAGGCATGGGCCTCTGTGTCGGGACAAGGAGCAAACATTAAGGGGAGGGAGAAAAATGGCGGGGGGGGGGAGGGAGGGATGAAACAGCAGGGAGGGAGGGAGCCTGTCATATGGGTGAAGATCCTCCCTGGCCCAGGGATGACCCGGAGTCACTTAAATAGGAAAGAGAGGCGAAAGAGAGAGAGAGGCGAGTTGAGCAGGCCCCAGTCTGGGTCTGGCCACAGTGAGTCAGGGAGCCGGGCAGTCTGATCCCATGAGCCAAATCCCCGAATCTCTGGGGAATCTCTTAAAGGCTCCAAGTGTCCAGCCTCAAAGCCACTGACAGGTACCGATCTGCCCCTTCTGTGACCTCTTCTTTTTCCTGCCCTTTGGGTGCCCTCTGACCTTTGACCTTGGAGCCCGAGGGACCCATTCTTTCCATAAGGCAGAATGGGCTCTCCTCCCCCCACTCTAGAGATTTGGGGCAGGCCTGGGTAAGAGACAGCACCGAGGTGAATGTGTGCAAAGCAGAGGAGTGGGGGCCAGAAGGACCCAGGGAGTCTGGGAAGCTCTTCTGCAGCCAAGGGAAGGCATGGCTCTCCCTGGGGCCCCTCCCTCAGCTATCCAGGGATCACCCTTCCCCAGAAAGAGCCAGAAGCAGGTTTGTGAGGGAGAAAGTGAAGGTAGAGAAAAGGGGAAATTAACATGGGTCCCCAGAGATTCCTTGATGCTAAGTAGGGTATCAATTAGAAGGGAGCACCCCCAGGGGTGGGGGTTGGGTCTTTCATATCTAGGACATTACAACCTCCTTGCCCTCTGCTCTGAGTGGACCCAAGCCAGGACAGCCCAGAGGGGTTCCTTCGGGGACTTTTCAAATGAAGGCAGCTGAACTGTGCAGCTTCTGGAAGGACCTCCCGAGCTAACACCTGAGGCAGCTTCTTGTCTCCAGATGCGTGAGCCTTCCAGCAGTCCTGAGAGTCCATGCAAAACAGGGTAGTCCTGGCTGTCTCTGCTGGGGGGGGGGAGTTGAGGGATCTTCTGAGCCCCGAGACAGGCAGGCCACAGGAGTGGGCTCTAAAGGCTCACTCCTGGGAAGGCCTGGAGCCTGTCTGAGCCTCAGTCTCAGGCAGGAGGGAAGAGGGTGGCAAGGGGGTAGGATGTCTCTTCCGCTTGGTAGATTAGTGACTCTGAGACAGGAGAGGGCCTGTCACCAGCCCATAAATAAAGCAGCTGAGTCTCCTTCCATCTGTGTTTATCTGTCTGGCCTTGAGTTTCCGGTAGAGATGTCTCAGCAGCCCCAGCATCAAACGCCAGGCGCTGGAAGGAGGGCTGGCCTCCCGCCCTCCCTTCCCCTCCTTCTGCACCTTCAGTTCTGTTTCTTCAGAGCCATTCTCTGAAGGAGCATCTCTCTCAACTTAAACACTGGCTCCAGGAGGCTTCTGGGCCCTGGGGGTGAAGGGATGCCACCAGGAATGGGTGGCCTGGAATCTCTGTCTTCCCATGGGTGCTCAGCAGTTCTGAACTCAGGGGAGGGTGCTCTGTGGTGTCCCCTTCAGGGAAATGCTGGACAGGAATCAACCGGGTGCCGGGAGACCTGTGCAGGAGGCAAATCTATGAAGATGCTGTGTGCCACCTCCCACCCCAACTGACCCCTCTTTCTATAACCCCACCTCTGTGTTCTGCCTCCCTGGGCCTGAAACTCCAGGTTGTTCTTTGCAACCCCAGAGCTCTCCAGGGTGTGGCTCTTAGACCACTAGCCAGGCCCTACCTCATCGGAAAATGGAAGGGAGATGCTCTCTCAGTTAACTGTAGATTCCTGCATCTCAGAGACCTGCTGAATCAAGAGGGACTGGGGAACTCCGGTTTGGATGAACACCCCAGTGCATGCTGGTATTATTAGGCTATGAAGGGCCGGTTGCCCTAGATGAAGGCAGCCACGCCGTCTCTCCACTTAGTGCACGGCTCAGTGTCTAGGACACAGAAGGTGTTTATAGATATCCATTTCAAGAGATCTAACTAGTTTTATTTGTGTGTGTGTGGCTGTGTGTGCACGCATGAGGGTGCCCAAGGAGGCCAGAAGAGGACACCGGATCCCTCAGAGCTGGAGTTACACAGTCCTGGAAACTCAACTTGGGTCCTCCCGAAGAACAAGTGCTCTTAACTGCTGAGCCATCTCTCCAGCCCCTGGTTCGAAACAAGGCCTTACAATACAATGCAAAGCTTCTCCCTCGGCCTCCATAACGTAATTAAATGCATTTCTGGGCAGTGTCTGGTCCTTCCACCCATGCACCCTGGCTTTTCTAAGAACCTCCAAAGCTACCAAATATTTCCAAATTCTCTGATCATGTGTGTTAGTGTCAGAAATATATCAGCCAGATCCCAGTGTCACATGTCTATCCACAGAAGATGGCATTTGTAGAAACACTCACAGGTGATAGAGAACCAGGGGTGCTAAGGCAAGCAGAAAGAGGGAGCTCTCAAAAAGCCAGGCAGGACTGCTCAGCCCCTTTCAGATCCCATGAAGAAGCATCTCCTTTGCCCATCTTCAGGGAATAATGGGGTATAAGGAAGGGGTCCTATGCTGGAAGCAGAGGCCAGAGCCAGGGAAGGTGAAAATCTTCAAGGAAACTACTGAAACTTTGTGAAAGAAGAGTCAAAGTTAAACAAGGTCTAAGGGCAAGAGAGCATAGCTGTTGCACAGCTCAGGTCTGTGGTTTTGATATTTTTTCCAAAAGGCCAGGCCTCCCAGCCAGGACCCCGTAAGCAAGCTGCTTTTCCTTCTAAGCCCTAGTTTCCTTGAATGTTGGGTGGGTATTCCTAAGATGGGGTAAAACGGACCTTTTCCTATGGGGAGTCCTCTTCTTTGGTCAGAGCCACTTAGGGTTATGCATTTTGTTTGCATTGCATTTACATTAATTTGCTTGGGCTGGACCAACAAATGTAAATGAATATGAAGTGGGTGAATTTAGGCAGGAAGTCTCCCTGAGGCAAGACAGAGAAGATGAGGAGGCGGGCAAACCCTGGGAGATGCCTACAGCGGGATCCAGAAAGGACACTGTACAGACAGCATCAGGAGTTCCAGCATCCTAGGCCCCAGGCCTCGGGTGGGGGCTGGGCAGCAAAGGACCTAAGCACTCTGGGGGTGGTGTAGGAGGATGAACAGGATTCTCAGGTCCCATGGGACAGCAGGGAGCCTGGGAGCCAAGCCCAGGAATGCTCCTCCATGGCAGATGGTAAATACTTGCCTTGAGGCTCTACAGAGGGATGAAGGACGCAGCAGCTTAGGAGAGAAGATGGGGATAGATGCCAGGACAAGGCTTCCTGAAGATGGGAACAGAATCACTCCTGGCCAGGGGAGAAAGATGGCAAAAAGCAAGCTGCTCCTTTAGCAGTGGGCCTTTGCCAATGGCAGAAGCCTGAGAAGGAGAGTTGGGAGGGAGAAGAAACTGCCAGGTCAGTGCAGGACCTGGGGAGGCAGAAAGGCATGCCGTCAGGTCCCTTTGCCTGTGGGTTTGTGTGGAACCTGCTTGGAGCAGGTGGAGAGGAGAGGGGGGGAAAAGTCCTGACCTCATGATGGAGACAGAGTCCTACCCAGGTGGGAACTCTTTGCTCTCAGAGAGCTCTAGTATTTGGAAAGCATATAACCTGCATCTTTGGGAGGACCAGAGTCTAAGTCAGTCTAAGACAGGTCTGCCTCCAGCTGGGTTGCGGGTGAGTGTAAGGCTGCCAGTAAGATAGGCGCTCCAAGGCAGGCACTGAAAACTCCTGAGCCTCTTACACAGGGGGGACTTGACATACAGGAGTGGCCAGAATCCAGAGGGGGGTGGCCAAAGGAGGCTTTCAGGAGACAGTCTGAACACAGAAGCAAGCCATCGAAACACGATTTTCATTTCTGTGTTATGAGTGTTTTGCTTCCATGTTTGTTTGTGCACAATGTGTGTTCCTGGTCCCCAAAGATGCCGGAAGTTGTTGGATGCCCTGGAACTGTGGGTGCTGGGACTCTCAGCCCCAGTGCTCTTATCTACAGAGCCATCTGTAGGCCAGGCTAGCCAAAAATGCAGTGATTCTCCTGCCTCAGTCTCCAGAGAGCTGCAATTACAGGTTGAGTCACCACACCCAGACTGAGCTTGGTTCTGAAGATAAAGACAGGACTTGGGAGGTGAGGGTCTCATCCTCTGTGGTGGGGAGGGCAGAGTGGGACCACAGGTTCAAGGGGCCTCTTGGCAGCGATGCCGGAAGGTGGTGATACAGGAGAGGACACCACATAGGAAAAGCTCCACTCCCCTGCCCCCACCCCTACCCCCCAATCCTCAGAGAAGTCCATTTGGCATTTAGAGAAACAGGCTCAGAGAAGAAGAAAAACTACATGTTCAAGATCACCTAGCAGCTAACCACAAAGCGGAAACCAGAAACCAGACTCCAAGGCTCCCCGTGCTCTTTCCCCCTCCAGCTGGCATTGGCTTTGATATCCCAGGGCTATTGTCAGAAGGTTCCTGGAGCCTGCCATCCTCAGGGTGGGCTGTTGGAGCAGGGGAAAGTACCTTAATCTCTTAAGGCCTCTTTTTTCCCCATCTGTACTTTGGGCTTTCATCTAAAGAGGGGAAAGTCCTTCTCTGGGAGGCATGGTGCTGGAAGGATTTGCTTAGTTTTCAGGTAGGGGTGGATGGATGGATGGATGGCCGGGTAGCTGGATGGATGGGAAGCAAGCAAGACCCAGGGAGGAAGGGGGGCTCCCCCCAAAAGAGCTTGATCTGAGGATTAGGGGTAAGAGAAAAGAGAAGGTAAATTTGCATGTGATTTACATGTCAATTGTGTGAATTCCAGGCCACGTGCTCTGGAATCTCCCTGGCTCCTGCTCCCTCTGCTGTGGTTTTCCCACCTGCTGTTTGGGAAGCCTCCTGGTAGCCAGTTGTGTGGCCATAGCTGGAGAAGGTGGGTTCATAAATTGACCACTGACTTCCCCAAGACCAAACAAATATCCTTAGGCCCATCCTGGGTCCGGGTACCCGGACTTCTTCACTTTGCGGCCTGGCGCCTAGGAGGCCTCCAGGCCTGGTGGGAGGGTCCAGGGTGGCTCTCCGGAGGGCTTGGCGCTCAGCAGGCTGAGGCCTTTCGCTATCTGAGACCCCCTGTGAGAGCAACCTAGGGGGGAGCCTTGTGGGGCCCTATCCTAGCCGGTCACCCCCCAGGACTGGTGAGAGTGGACTCTGCACCCCAACCCGCCGCCGCGCCCTCTGCAAGGCCGGGGTGTTCGGCTGCAGTGGGCCGGCGAAGAGCTGTCCCCTCCCACTGGAGCCAAATAATTGCCTCCTGCTTTGTTGTGTGGTGTCTGGGGCCCGGGGCCTCTCATTTGTGGGGACGTGCTGTGGCGAGAGCCTCCCTGCGTAATTACCCTCCTCCCCATCGCCGCCGCCGCCGCCACTGAGCCTCCTGCGTCCGCTGGGCCTTACTCACCCCCCGCCTGGCCGGCCTGCAGCTCCCCCGCGGCCCAGACGCAGGGAACTCCCTCCCTGTCCAAGCTGTCCTTTCCCGGCAGAGAACCTTTCTGCACCCCCACCCCCGCAAAACACACACACACACACACACACACACACACACACACACACACACACACACACACACAC
>NW_026595981.1:21111350-21119583 GCF_907164565.1 Psammomys obesus
CACACACACACACACACACACACACACACACACACACACACACACACTTCTAATCTGAATGCAGTCCCCACTTGGGCCTTCACAGGGGCTGACATAGAAATTGGGTTCAGGGCTCACGCGTCTCACCTTGCGCAACATCTGGACAGCAGCTGCACCTGTCCGGACCTGTTCCCAGTTAAGGCTGGCGCTCCCCACGACCCTGATACCTAGGCGAACACACCCCAGCCAAACTCCCGCGCCCCCTTCCCACTGTCCCACCCACCTGTTTGCTCCAAAGGAAGGAAAGGTAAAGAGAAGAAATAGTGCCAGTGAACACACTTGTGCCTCTGGGAAACCAAAGAGCTGAGGGGCGCTCAAAAAAAAAAAAAAACAAACAAAACAAAAAGACGCCCCCAACAAAGGAAGAGCCATGCAGAGGAGGCAAAGAGGGGATACAGGTTAGGCCGAGAGCCCACGGCACAGCTGGAGACAAATGCACAGAGAAATGGAGAGCCACTGCTTCTCAAGAAATAGGTTGCCGACAAGGCGGTGGTAGTGCTCGCTCGTAATCCCAGGTTGAGGCAGGTGCAACTCTGAGTTCGAGGCCAGCCTGGTCTACAGAGTGAGTTCCAGGACAGCCAGGGCTACACAGAGAAACCCTGTCTCGGGAAACAAAACAAACAAAAATTGACAAAACAACTCTTGTTCTTGTTGTGTTTTTATTAAATATCGAGTCTGCTCTGCAGATGGATCAATGAAATTGAAGTGGGAATGGACAGCAAAAAGTACCAGGCTGAGCAAAAGACTATTTATTTGTTTGTTTCTTAGAGGGTCTCACTATGTGGCCCCTAGAACTCACAGAGTTCTGCCTGCCTCTGCTTTCTGAGTGCTGGAATTAAAGGTAATACCAGCTAGCCACAATTCTTAAATTATGAAGAGGCAATTACAATAGTTTGCACACAATATATATGCTCAATCGATGAGGACTGGGGGGGGGGGCTGGGGGTCCAGCTCTTTTCTGGGTCCAGAACAACTACAAAACATCCGTGATACAGATGTAGGCTGTATGTCTGCAAGCACTTTTCCAAGCACAGGAACCGTTCATTCATCCACAGAGTATTCGTGAGCACCTTATCTTGTGCCAGACTCGCTCACTGGGTGCCTGGGATACAAACTAGGAAATCAAAGGTCTCTGGGTACCTGAAGAGGGCTGTGGACAACTGTAGGAGGATGTTCAAATGAGGAAAAGTCTCTCACTCAATGTGTTTTAGGGACTGATATGTTCAGGGAGTTGGAATTTGTCAGGAAACTATGGAGTGTTCAGCTTGATCCAGAAAATAAGTTTACCACAGAGGCGTCCATGGAGTTCAAGGTGTGTAAGGGGATGATGATCCTGAGGGGACATGAAATAGGTAGGGGTGTCCATGTCTGGAACAGCCAGGACTTCTGGAGTGCCAGATAGGAAAAGGCGATATCTTGAATATTTGACCTCTGGAGCAGGTGCCTGCAGTACATTTTTGTATAGAATAGGGTTTGTTTGTCTGAGTGGAAACCCGGCAAGCGGAGGACCCTGAAAAGTGCCACCTCTTCCTTGGTCTCCAGGCTGGCTAGTCTATACAGCATCTATATGGGATTTTGTCTTCAACCCTCCATGGACTTTTCCACACCCTGGTTATCTGGAAGTCTAGCTCAAAGCCACCTCCTCCCGTGTGTATTCCTGGGTGGAGGGAGAACGAAAAGCAGGGATGTCATTAGATGAGATGGCGACCTGTGGCTCCTTGACAAACACCCCTGCACCTCTCCCAGCCAGCTCTTTTAGGCCCTGGAGCAGAAGAGGGAGATGAAAGGAACAGGGGCTGACAGTGGAGTGGGGAGGAGAGGGTGACACCCAGGCTGGACTGATGGAGGATTTGGGGAGCAGATAGAGGAGGTGGGGCAGAGGAGAGCAGGGATCCTGCTGCTCTCATTGGTCCTTTTAACATCAAAGCGTCCACTGACTTTCAGCAAAGTAGAAGAGAGTGTACCTGTGTGGAGTATTGGGGTAAAAGTGTAGACTTCAGAACAGGGTCCTACATACCCTGTACAACTTTCCTCGTGCACAGAGGCCCTAGGTTTGGTCTCCAGCAGTGGATAATGGAGGCATGGTGGTACTAGCCTATAATCCCAGCACTAAGGAGGTAGAGGCAGGAGGACCAGAAGTGCAAGGCCATCATTCTCAGCTGCACAGAGGTTGAGGCCAGCTTGGGCTACTCGAGATCCTGCCCCCTCCCCCAAAGGTGGCGCTTGAGAGATAGCTCAGTGGTTAAAAGCTCCTGGCTGTTATTACAGAGGACCCCAGCATCCTCTTGGCACTCATAGCCATCCGTAACTCCAGTTCCAAGGGATCCAACAGTGTCTTATGAACTCAGTGGGCGTCAAGCAGCCACATGGTACATATCCATACACACAGGCAAAACACTCACATTATTACTATTATTATTATTATTATTATCAATATTTAAGGATTCTCAAGAAAGGATTTCTCTATGTAACCCTGGCTGTCCTGGGACTCACTCTGTAGACTAGGCTGGCCTCGAACTCAGAGATCCTCCTGCCTCTACCTCCCGAGTGCTGGAATTAAAAGCATATACCAGCACTGCAAGAGAAAAGAAGGAGAAGGAGAGCAAGAAGGAACAGGGAAGAAGGAAGAAGAAATTGAAGTTATTCTTGGGCTGTTAATGAAGTTCATGAAAAAAGGAAAAGCTCATGCTTAACGTGTACCCTGAACTGGTACTAACTGGATCCCTAACACCCCTCCCTCAGTTTTTGCCCCCATTTGGCCTCACAGAGGGCAATGGGGAATAAAGTCCCTTTCAAGAAGCATAATACAATCTTGGCTTGACCCATACAAATCTTTTTGATGTAAAAGTCTGTGGAGCTATGACATGCACAGAAAAATGTCACACCTGTGTCACTAGTAAGGGTTCAGTGTGAGACCTGAGACCAAGGTGACTGAGGTGGGTATAAGTTTTGTGGTAGAACATGCTTAGAGCCCTGGGTTCCATCCACCCCCTTACCAAACACACACAGGGGAGGCTGTCACAAAACAGACACGCCTGGTTCGTAACCATTACTCAAGTCAAAGAGCGGTGCCAAGGCCTCGTAGCAACATGGCGGACCCTCAAGTTACTTAAGCCCCCCAAGAAGAGTGAGCCTGGGTTCTGACTTCAGAAAGTATGGATTAGGGATTGCTTTTTTACTACTTCCGGTCTTTACGTAACTGGGATCCAGCACACACTCGCTCACTCCTTATGCCTGGCATCCTACACCCTGCCTGGTTGCGAGGTACACCCCCTCCTTGACCTTAACCCATCTGTAACGTGAGGCCTAGGAGCTCAGGATAACACACACGCACACGCACACGCACATGCACACACACACGCACACGCACAGAGTCTCAGACTCCCGGGAGTTCCCCTTTTCAGAGCATGGAGTCAGCACTCCCACGTCACGGGTCCTGGACTCCCAGATCCCAAATAGGGTGAACGCAGGATATCTGGTATTCCTGGGGCTCCTATCCAAGCTGAGATCTGGAAACTGCTGGTCCCAGACCACACCCCTCCAAAGGGACTCCAGAGGAAGTCCCCGACCTGGGCGGGGTTAATTAGATGGCGCTTTGAGATCTCAGGATGAAAGGAGTGCCTAGGGCCATTGTCCTTGGCCTCCTGTCCAGCTTTTCGGGGAGGGGAAGGAGCAGCTTGTCCCTTCAGGCCCGGGGCATGGGGCATCAGCCTATTGGGAGTGGCATTGCCAAGCTCTGGAGGACTCCTGGTTCTGAGATGCATCTGCCCACAGAGGCAGGGAGTCCAGGGCCGAGATATTGGGGAATGAGGAGTCAGGGGCACACTCCCTTTGGGGTCTGCCCCTCTGCCTCCTGGGCAGTGCCCAGACAGCCCGGCTCTGGTGCCGTGTGTGGTTTCAGGATAAGCTGCCGATGCCACCCAGAGCGCCCTGCTGACAGACAAGGATCTCAACCGCTTTCAAAGACGCCCTTTCATCTGCCAGGGCTAATTACACCTGCAGAGCGGGGGAGAGGGCACTGGAGCCAGTCCCCTCCCTCTTCCCCCAGCCCAGCTCCCAAGCCCCCTGCCTCAGGAACCGTCCCCCTCCCTCCTCCCTGCCTCGTCCAACACTGGCGGCACCTGACAATTAGCAGCTTCTCTAGTGACAAGTGGCCCTGAATTCTAGGAAGGGCGTGAGCGTGTGTGTGTGTGTGTGTGTGTGTGTGTGTGTGTGTGTGTGTGTCTGTATGTAAACACACATGAAGGCTACTGAGATGATCTGGAAAGCAGAGGGTTGGGGTGGGGTCTTCCTGAGTGTAGATAGTCAAATTCAAATGCATCCACAATAGGGGCAGCTATGCCTAGAGCTGTGGTGTTCACGACACCCACTGACCCCGTGAGACCAGAGAGTATGTGATGGAGGCTCGGGAATGAGGGGCACCTGTGTGTGCCTCTGGGGTGATAAGGCCCAGTGTCACCATAAAATTATGACTGTAAGTGCCACAGTGGGGGGTGTATGGCGTGCTCCCGTGTTTACTCAGGGCCTGTAAGGAACCAGTCACGTCCAGAGTCTGTCTCTATCGGGATCTGGACGGGCCTCTCGAAGGGGGATGATCTGTGGAGTATGTGGCTGAGTGAAGAAGGGCCATGCTAACGTGCCCGAGGGTCTACACGTGTGACAGCACAGGTTGCTCTGCTCCGTCATGAGTGTCTGTGCGTGTGAGGTGCCATTGGTGGAGTACACTCGTGAGCTGGGGTCTTCAGAAGTGCTTGTAGAGTTCCCAGTCAAGGAGTTCCTCCTCAGGGCCCCTCACTTTAAAGCCGAGGGAGAAAACACCAGCAGAAGCCACCACCTTCCCAGACAGGGCAACTGGTAGGCAGTGGGGACCCCCACCATCCTCCACTCCCTTCCCGGTTCAGGAGAACAGGGTTTCCGTAGGGATGGCAGGACCAGATGGCTGTACTGACAAGCAGCCATCTATCCATCTGGATTGGAAGCATGATTCTGGATGTTCTGCGTCCATTGTGTGTGAAGGCCTTCATCCAGCCCATCAGTGCTCCCACTTCTCAGTCCCAGGCTGATCCTTGCCCATTGCCACGTGCTTAATTGACAAACAGGAACTGTATGTCCTCAGTCTGGGGTGAGGGTTCCTCCATAGCCCTTCGATTCGCTCTCTCAATCTCTCCACCCATGGTTCTGGCTAGCTCTAGGAAAGGCCATTGCCCTGGCTCTGGGCACATCAGTTCTTTCTCAAATGTTTTCAGGTCCCGTTTGGGGGTTGGGGGCTGAGGGGCTGGGCAGTCCACTCTGGGCAGAGTGAGATAGGGTCTGACGGGGGCCAGCTGAGGTCACCAGCCACTGAAGTACGTCAGTGGTGGGTGGGTGTGTTCCAGGCGGCCACACACCTCCCTTTCATCCTTTGTTCCTGCCAACCCGGCCCATTCCCACCGCAGGTTCTGATTTCCAGCGTGGCGTGTCCGATGAGCAGGCATCTTCGCCCGGACAGATCCCTGTCCCGGCCCTGCCCTCTGCTCATCTCCTCCCAGCCACTTTCATTGGGGCAACTGCTTTCAGTTTTACTCTAACCTCCCCCCCCCCCTTGCCAAGCCTCCAATGGCCACCCGAAGAACTACGATTAGACACAAGGAAGAACTTTTAGAGAGGTTGTCATGAGCTCCATTTTTCAAAGTGCTGGTCGGTGGGTTGGGAAGGAAAGGAGGCAAGGTTCTGGGGACTGAAAAGTGGACAGGGTGACTTCTGCTTCCCACCTGCCCCAGATGCCACCCCCCACCCCCCAGCCTGTCCTTACAATACTGGCTGACCACTCAGGACCTATACTATAGCATGTCCCCAAGCATTTCTTCACTTATGCTGGCTGGAAGTTGGGTTTCTCTAGAGCTGGCAAGGCAAGCTCGTATTTGACTCCCAGCTGTCTACCCCACATCTGGCAGGGACTTGCATCCTGTCTTCTGGTTGGTTACCAGCCTCTCCCCAGGCACTCCTATAGCTCTTCGACTTGGGTCCATCTTCCTGCTTGTCTCCGAGAATTCCTGGCTTGAGTTTTCTCCTCCACGAATCTCCTGACCTGTTCGCAGTCGGGCCTGATGCTTTGGGAACTTTTGAGGACAGAGCCCACAGTCGGGTTGGCTTCTTCCCAGCCAGAGTCTGCCAATCTCTCCTGGAAGATGCCAGAGACCAGTCTTGCTTAGGAGAGCCAGATGTTTTCTAAGAATGGGTCTGTCTCTTCCCCGACCCTCCCTCGTCAGGGGTCTCCCCAAGGACAGAAATGTTGTCATTTCCCTCCAATGCCCAGGATGCCCATAGAACCAGCACAGGGCTGGAGTCAGTGGGCTGAGACCCAAGGTACTCCACAGAGCTGGCTGGAGGTGAGGTGAGGTGAGAAATGTGTCTCCTGAGCCCTGCCCCTGGGCTCAGGAATAGAGTAGCCAAGAGATGGGAGTATGGAAGTTTCCTGGGATGGGGAGGGAAGGAAAAAGGGGACAATGGGAGACTCCCCCGAAGAGCAGAGCCTAGCCAGCCGAGGCCAGGAGAGGTGACCCTCCCCCTTTGCAAGGGCAGATGGCTAGGAATGGAGGGAGCCTGGACCACCGGGCTTCACTTCTGGACCCCTGCTTGTCCAGCAGTAGGGTTTGGGTTTATTGACACACAAACCACACAGAATCTTAACCACGCCAACTGAAGTCCCCAGGCATCCTTCAACCTCAGCCTGGAAGAGAACCCATTGGGCCCTAATCCTGCCATTAATGACTTTGCTGAGTGATATCTGGCGCGTCCCTCCATTTTTTTTTGTTCCTGTCCCCACGTCTCCACACCTCAAACAGGTGCCTGAGGTAGGAGGACAGATGAGATCCAATCCCCCTGGAATCCACCTGGTCAGGTCCAGAGGTGCCTTCTTGGACCTTTTCCTTGTTCCAAGGTCCAAGGGGAGAAGGAAGTGGAGGAGGAGGAGGGGGACACTGTGACCTCAGTATCACTCCCCAGTGAAGACCACACCCTTTTCCTACCTCTGTGTAGGGGGTTCCCAGAATCCCCTCTCGGTAGGTACCCAGCCTGCTTCCCAGATTTCTCCACATCCGCCCGCACATCCTCAGCCCTGTGCAGTAGCAGGAGAAACACTCCGAGGGAAAGAGGATCCCAGTGCTCCTGATGAGCAATAATTTGTTTTATGACAGAAAAGGAAATTGTCTTCAGTTTCACAAGAGCGAAACGAATTCGTTTGAAGTAGTTTGCCCTGAGGCAGGCAGGAGAAGGTTTCTCTCTGGAGCTTGCCTTCCTTCTCCTTCTCTCCTCCTCTCTCCCCTTCTAATTACTGCAGCTTCCAAGCTGTTGGCATGAATTGATGCCAGGCTGTCAGATGCCAACTGCCCTGGGATCTTGCCTCTTGGGTGTGGATGAGGGGATGGAGCCACTGGAACAAGGTGGGGTGGCTCTTGGTTCAGCCTCTGTCATACCTGAAGCCCTGCCTGGCACCATCAGGGAGGCAGAAGGAGGCAACGTGCCAGGGTCCAGGAGAGCAGCCTGCTCCAGGGCCTTGGGAACCCTGGTGCTTTAACACTTTGAAGATGGCTGCTGTAGCCTGAGCTTTCCTTTGTGGACTGCCCACACCAAATGGTTGGTCCTCTTTCCTCATCTTCTGAGGCAGCAGCCTTTCGATGAACTTAAGCCCGTGGGAGTCTCTGGGCGAGAGACTGGGTCATGGCCACTGACTGGTGTCAAGGAGGAGATTTGGGTGAAAGTCGGTAGAGCACCTGTTTGGCAGGCTTGAAGTCTTGGGTTAGATCCCAGCACTTCATAAAACTGGACCTGGTGATAAATGCTTACAGCCCCAGCAACTGGGAAGTGGAGGATGGAAGATCAGGAGTTCAAGGCCAGCCTTAGCTATATATCAAATTCAAGGAAGCCTGGGCTTCCTGTCTCAGTTTTTGTTTGTTAGTTTGTCTGTTTTTTTGTTTGTTTGTTTGTTTTTAATAAAAAGAGGAGCCAGGCTTGATGGCACAGGCACTCAGCATAATGATAACCTCCACATTCAGGAGGCAAAGACAGGTGGATCTCTGGGAGTTCTTTGGTTTACATAATGAGTTCCAGGACAGCCAGAGCTACATAAATAAACTGTATTGAAACAGGAGGAGGAGGAGGAAGAAGGAAGGAAGGAAGGAAGGAAGGAAGGAAGGAAGGAAGGAAGGAAGGAAGG
>NW_026595981.1:21119593-21129720 GCF_907164565.1 Psammomys obesus
AGGAAGGAAGGAAGGAAGGAAGGAAGGAAGGAAGGAAGGAAGGAAGGGAGGGAGGGAGGAAGGAAACTAACTGAAAGATGCATTTGAAGGTCTGGAGATGTAGCTCAGTGCTCAGTGGTCACACACTTGCCTAGTATGTACAAGGCCCTGTACAATCCTTAGTACTGAAGAAAAAGTAGTGTGGAGATAGGCAGGATGGTGAGGACCCACTCATGGAATATTTGTGAACTAATTAAGAAGTCCAGAGCTAGCTGGGCGTGATGTTATGTGCCTTTAATCCCAGCACTCGGGAGGCAGAGGCAGGCAGACCTCTGAGTTTGAGGCCAGCCTGGTCTTCAGAGAGAGTTTCAGGACAGCCAGGGCCATACAGAGAAGCCCTGTGTCAAACACACACACACACACACACACACACACACACACACACACACACACACTCCACACACTCTAAATAGAGTCCAGAACTGTCTGGGTATAGTAGCACATGTCTTTAAATCTAGCACTCAGAGGCAGAGGCTAACAGAGCTATGAATTCAAGGTCAGCCTGTTCCTGGCCTACCTAAAGAGATTCAGGCCAGCCAGGGTTGAATTAAAAAAGAAAAAAAAAAAAAAGAAAGAAAGAAAGAAAAGAAAAAAGAAACTCAAGGGCTAGAGAGATTACTTAGTGGTTAAGAACACTGGTGGCTCTTCCAAATGACCTGGGTTTCATTCCCAGCGACCACATGGTGGCTTGCAACCCTCTGGACTCCATTCTAAATGGATACAAGGTCCTCTCCTGGCCTTCTTGCTCATTGTGCACACAAACATGTAATTTATTTATTAAATTAAATTAATTAACTTAAAAAAAAAAAAGAGGAGAAGTTCAGGGTTGGGTACACAGCTCAGTGACAGAGTATTCATCTAGCAGGTACATTATGTACCAAGGTTCAATCCTCAGTAACACACACACATACACACACACACACACCACAGTGATGCATCTATAACCTCAGCACTCAAAAGGTCTAGGCGCTGAGTTCCAGGGCAGCCTTGGGGGTACATAGATAGAACCTGTCTCAAAAATAAATTAATTCAAAAGTTTTTTTTAAAAGGGTTCAATGGCTCAGACACTCCGGAGGACCCTCTTCTACCCATTCTTCCTTCTTTCCTTCCTTCCACCTGTCCATTCCTCATCCACTCAACAGTCTTAGAGAGTGCAGGCACTGCTCAGAGCCTGTGAGCAAATGCTGCCTGTGTACAACTTGTCTCGTAGGGAGCATGGTTGCCGGCCACAGGGAAGGGGGCTGTGCCCAGCGCATGCCTGCAACAGAGAAAGCACTTAATAAGATTTGTGGTCTGAGTGAGTAAATGCCTTTCTGAATCAGAAATGGTACCATAACCCTTGGGCTGATGGGAGGAAAATGAACCACTTGTTTAACCCCTTCCTGGCTTGTCCCCCATCCTCTCTCTCCCTTCAGTGGCTCTCCAGCCAGAGTCTGGCTAGAGGGAGTGAAGGGCAGGTGGATGTGGCAGAGCAGGCAGGTACCAGGCTCCAAGACTGCCAACCTGGCACCACCGCTTGGCGAAGAGCCACCCTTTGAAACAACAAACCTGTGTCTCTAATTCAGCACTTCCTGTCTGTCTTGATAGCATCACCTGCCTCAGAGCCCACAGGTCCGGAGGTTGAGCAGAACTCGGGCTCTGGGGATGGCGAGATAAGGGTGTTCTCTACAATAAGTTCCTAGCTTTGCAGAGGTGAAGGCTGGAGTTTCAGGGAACAAGATGAGGGTCCTGAGTTCCTTTGACACTTTCCCCAAAGAGAATTCCTAGATGGATTCCAGCTGTTCCAGGTCCTTAGATCCACAACAGTCCTTTTCCCGGTGGTTCTCGGTTTTCTGGAGACTGAAGGATAGGGCTGACTCTGAGTAGAAACCATTAGGCTCTCCTAGTATGGCTGGGAAGTTCTTCAGAATGTCTGACTTCAGAATGTTTTACTAGCTTTTGAAGAATGGTTTGCCCTTTGGGGGGTACTTTATTACCCAGTTCTCCTCTGGCTCCAATTCCTGACTTGATTCTGTAGATTAAGCTTCTATACCTTGAAGTTACTGGGGACCCATCAAAACAGCTCTACAACAGTTTGAATGTGTCCACTGTGCTAGACATTAAGATGGCTGCCCCGTGGGTGGTAGGACCCGGGCAGATTCCAGACAGGCCCCCACCCCGGCCAGAGGGGCAGCCTGTGCCACCCCCAGAGCTCCAGGTAATAACCTAGGGGCCACGCCAGGCTCGCCAGCACCTGAGCCACCGGCAGCAGATAATGACGGGGGAGCTGGGCAGGCAGAGCCAACCCCTCAATCAGGAAGCAAATTAAAAAGGGGAGGAATCTCCCAGACAGACCACAACAATGAGGCCGGCCCCTTTGCAGGGCACTGCCCGCTCTCCCCTCCCTGGCCCACTCTGCCTGCCAGCTCCTGATACCCAACTCCCCTTTAATTGATCTTGCATGAGATCCAGCTCAGGGGGCTCTTGAGTGGACCGTGGGTGCTCTGCCTTGCTGGCTAGGACCCAGGATCCAGGATGATGGCCTTTTACGAAGCCTTGTGTGCCAAACTGGCTTGGGACTGGGCACAACACAGGATGTGACTGGTGGTCCACCAACTGGAAGCCAAGTCCCCATGGGTGACAGTGACAAAAAGATTTATAGAGAGCCCACCAACCTCGGACTTGGCGGTCCCTTACGCTCTAGAAAGGGAGCCGTTCAACCCAAAGCAACTCACAGCTATTACTTGTGTGCCCGGTGTCAGTCCCCGAGACCCGATGGCTAGCAGAGAAAACTCCTGTCCCTCCGTGAGCTCATCTTCTGTCAGATGGTCATCGGTCATCAGAAGGCTCTGGATTTTCGGCTGAGGAGACTAGGAAAGGCTTCATAGGAGCAGGGTGCAGGGGGTGTGGGGAGACAGGAGAACAGAGGACAGAATAACAGGAGTTGGGTTTCAAAGGCCCTATACAGGCTCTTCCGACAGAGACCTAGAGGAAAATGGGGGAGAGCCTTTCATGCAAGGGACAGTGTAGCGTGTAGAGGCATATGGCCAATCAGCACGGAACGTGTGTCCCTTGTGGCTGGGTGCTGGATAGTCAGACAGAATATGGCTGGAAAAATAGCCTGGAGGCAAACTGGAGAATGGTACTTAAAATCCTAGGCCAAAGAGTGAGTTTTCTCTTGTAGGTAATGGGGAGGTCTTGGCTTTTTTTTTTTTTCTTTTGAGCAATAACATGGCATGATTAGGATTTATCCACCCTTAGGAGGACTTTTAACTTATGGGGGGGGGGGGTAGATGATTTTACTTCTTCATGGCTGCCCAGCTAGCCCTTTAACCCAGATCCCATTCACTCAACTCTTGGCTGTACTAAGACTGACATGTTGAGTTTCAACCTACCTCGATTCTCAACCAACCCTGTCCGTCCCTGACAGGCTGTGTCCTTTCACCTCCATCGTGTGATGCTACCCCACAAAGGGTAGGTCAGGGAAGCTGTATGTCCACTCTCAAGGTAGATCTCTAGGTTTTAGAGCCCTTGCTGTGCCCTTGCCCCTGTACCAGGCTTTGAGCACCGCCTTCTTTCACTGAGGGGCTTTTTAGGGTCATAAGGAGCCTCTTGGCCAGGGCCTCTCCACTCCTTCACAAAGAAAGGCCTTGGGAGGAGGCCTGTGTGATATAAAGAGATAGTTCTTGCCCCCAAGCTGCTGAAACCATCAGGGAAGATAAGACAACAGCCCCGTGGAAACAGAGCATGAGGCAATTCAAGCCAGGGAAATTCCAGGAGCAGGCCACTGATGTTCGGATAAGAGCAGATTCCTCGAGAAGCAGACTTGGAGCCTGGAGGATGCTGGGCTTTCCCCAGGCAGGGATGGGTGGCAGGGGCAGACCTAGGCCGAGCCACAGAGCAAGGCAAGGACCGGGGCGTGTTGGAGGGCATCAGTGGATCCAGCCAATTGGAGACATGGGTTTTGTGGGAGGCAGAGGAAGCAAAGGCTGCAGAGGTTTTTAAGGTCAAACATTAGAGTGTGTGGTGTCACAGCTCAGGAGAGCACTGGCTAGGTTAGTTAGCAGGAAGGTAGTGGCATTTCAGGTTGATGAATCCGTTTTTGGTCTGCAGGACAGCATAAGTGGTCGGCATAGAGGTGGCAGAAAGCCGTAGAAGGGTTTGGGGTGATAGCGTAGTGGTTGAGTGCTGGATTAGCTTGACTAGTGCTTGACTAGGTGTTTTGTCCTCAGCTTGCAGACACACATACACACACACAGATCTCCATAATAGAGCCCCCCCGAAAAAACCCATCAAGTAACTAAAGTTCTTCTGGCGGCAGTTGGCAGGTCCCTAGAATTTTCCCAGGACAGTGCTCAGTTCCTCTTCATTTATTCATTTAACAAATGATTAAGAGGGGCTCGAGAGATGGCTCAATGGTTAAGAGCACTGTCTGCTCTTCCAAAGGACCCAGGTTCAATTCCCAACACCCATGTGGCAGCTCACAACTGTCTGCAACTCCAGTTCTAAGGGATCCGACACCCTTCACACTAATGCACATAAAATAAAATTAAAAAAAAATAAACCAAATACTTAATAAATACAAAATATGCCTTTACTCCCAGTACTCAGGGAGGCGGAGGCAGATGCATCTGTGAGTTCGAGGCCAGCCTGGTCTACAAAGTGAGTCCGGGACAGCCAAGGCTACACAAAGAAATCCTGTCTCGAGGAAAAAAAAAAAAAAAAGAATTACCAGGCACTGTTAGCTTTCTTCCCCTCTAGCCATCAGAGACTAGGTGAGAGGACAAAGGCTTTCACCCACACACACCTGAGGGACCTCAGTACATACTTCACTGTCCCCAGCTAATCCAGTATCTCCCCCTTTGGGGCAGGCATGTGGAGGGACCTCAGAGACACAGACATGCAGGCAGTAGGGAGGTCTGTGAGGCAGGAGACAGTCAATCAAAGAGCGGGGGTTGGGGGGGAGAAGGAACAGCTGAATGCAGGGAGAACCTGGGACTGCAGGTCCTCAGGGCTGGGGAATAAGGAGAGAGGGGAGATGAGTTGGAGATAGGGCCTCTGGAGCTGATGATGAGGCAGAGGGAGGGTGGGAGGAGAGAGGGAGGGACAAATTAGAGAGCTGGAGAAGGAAGCAGAGTCTTAGCAGGTGGGGTGGAGGGAGGGGGACAGGAGGCAAGCTCAGAGGAAATGGGCCCAGGCTCTGGAGACAAGAGTCTGGGTGTCTGAGCTGCCTAGGAGCCACCTGGAAGAAGCTGTAGGCAGCGGCAACATCAAACTTGAGATGGAGGCTTGGCTCCGGAGCGAGCTGGGGCTGGCTCTAGTGGGAGCTGAAAGGCGGCTCCAGGGACCTGAATTTGCTATTAACCCTGCCCTGGTCTTCAGCTTCCTCCAGCTCCTTCTCTGTTCTTCCACTAAGACCGGCTGAGCTGCCCCGTGGAGCCCGTCCTACCTCATCCCATTGGTGGTGGGAAAGCACATTGTTGGGAGATGAGACCAGAAACGGAAAGGGAGAGGTCTCCTGACCGCCAGATTTCTGGCTGAGTCCACCGTGCCCCTCCCCACCAGGCAGCCGGCTTCACACCTCTGCTCCTGGTCCTCTGGCCCTGGGGGAAGAGATGCCGGCCCTGCAGGTCCAGGTCCAGAGCTGGGTCCTCTTCCTCTCTCAGATTTCCCCCAGCCCCAGATTCTCCCATCTTCTGGACTGGACCTGCTACCTAAGCATATGGAACCGATTGAAAGAATTTGTATGCTCACCTTATAATTTATGCAAATCAACTCTGTAATTAACTATAATTTGGAGGCATCCTTTGGTATTTCAGACATTTATCCATGAGGAAATGCCCTGGTGATAATACTCCTGTATTAACATTATTTACTCCACCTGTGTGGTCTCCTGTGCGCCTCCCCCCCTCCTCACAGGGATTTTCTGGGCTGAAAGGTGGGGAGGGACAGGGAAGCCCCTCCTTGAATCTTGCCAGCTTGGGTCTAGCTGGGTCCCCTATGTGCTGGCCCTGTCTTCTTAATTCTGCCAAAGACTGAAGGGGCAGCTTTGCCTCCCAAGTCCCCGAATTGCCTTATTCGCTCTTGCTTGATGGGTGGCTCTCTGCCACCTCAGTTTTCTCATCTCTGAAATGGGGAGAGGAAGGACCTGCCTTTACTAGATAATTACTGAAAAGCTAATGAAAAGACTGGGAATCCCCAGTCTGGAGATTGCTGGGAGGAGATGGGGGAGGAGTTAGGGCTACTGGTTCCTTCCCTGGCTCACCTGTGGGAAAGAGGTAGCAAGCAAGCCCTGAGATTCTGGGTCCCCTGTGGGGGTTGGGGGGCGCAGGAAAGCACCCACCCTCAGGGTTGAGGGCCCCTGTGGCTGGGAACGGGGACCTTTCCTATGGTATGGGCCCCAGGCTGTTCTCCTATGTGGGTCAGAATGCCCAGCTTCAGAGAGCTTCAGGGAATCATCTCCTTTCTTCTTCCTGGTCCTGTGCCTCTCTGCTCCAGGACATACTCCAGTCAGCCAGTGGGGCACCCTAAATTAGGCTTCCGTAAACAGTGGAAGGCACCTGGATTCACCTCCAGGCCCTTGCTTTTTCCAGGCTCCAGTCCTTCCGCTTTCCTGTGGAGCAGGGCGGCCCAGTGTCTGTAAAAGCCCCGAGGCAGGCTTCGCCATGCCAAGCCACCCAGTCCGTGCCCACTGAGGGTGAGAGGTCCCAGGCTCAGAAGGTTTTTACCTTGGCTCCTCCTCCAGGTTCCAGGTTGGGATTTGAGCAAAATACATGTAAAGCACTGTTGGGGTGGGGTTGGGGAGAAGACTGTTCACAGCTTTTAGGGAAAGCCTGGCTTGGAGCTGTGTAAATGTGTGTGCGAATGCTTGAGAATATATGAGTGTGAGTGTGTGTGTGTGTGTGTGTGTGTGTGTGTGTGTGTGTGAGTATGTGGATGTGTGAGAGAGTATGTCTGTGGATATCTGTGTGTGTGACTGTGTGTGTTGTTTTGGGTCTTAAGCAGTGGAACTTCTTTTCTTTCCCACCAAGTCCAACTCAATGGAAGAAAAACCTCAAAAACCCAGGGAGGCGGGGGTTGGGGGGGAGGCTGGAATCCAGGGAGCTCCAGCACCGACCGACCCGTGCTCTCCTCCCCTAGCCATGTGCTCATTTCCTCCATCCCACAAGAACCACTTGGGCCCTCTCCCACTGCCCACCCTGGACCCTGGAGATGGGAGCCCTGTGCGGTACACTCTGCCCCTCCCCCAGCTGCCTCTTCCCGCTGAAATCCTCCTTTCCTGGCAGCCCCGCGAGGCTCAGATCTCATCCACTCCCACTCCCCCCATGAGAATCAGGCCACTACTTCCTGGATTATCCTAAAAGCTTCTGAGGCCGTGAGGACTTGGCAACATCCTGCCTATCCCCCCCACCTCCCTCTTCGGCTCTGACTGTCGCCTCCTGTATAAAGCCTGGCTCTCCCGTCACCACTCTTGCCCCTCACTGCTGCTGCCAGCTCTGAGCTCCATGGACCGGTAAGAGAGGCTGTCCCTTGCCTAGCACAGGGACCTTCGCAAAGAAGACCAGGGCTCTGCTCTAAAAAGAGCATAGAGAAGAGGCTGGAAAGGCGGATACTTTCTCAGTTGAAGAAGGGGGACAGAAGGGAGACCTGTGGGGGAGGAAGGACCAGAGAGGATCCCTGGGAATGGGCTGGGCTGAGATCTGGGCAAGATGAGGGGCAGGGATTCAAGGATGGGAACCTCGAGGGAAAGCACGAGTAAATACAAATAGACATACAGGGCACGCTCACGCGTGAGAGCGTGCGCGCGCACACACACACACACACACACACACACACACACACGAGGTCATGAGGAACACCTGCAGAGATTATAAGGGAAGATCATCGCACGCACCTACATCTGGCACGTTTGATACACCGGAAGGAGAGACAATTCACACACACACACACTGAAGGAGAGACAATTCACACACACACACACACACACATACAAACACACACACAATGCTGTTCTAAGAGGAGCTCACCCTTTAGACTGAAAACAGGTAATAGATGCTAGTGATATTTGTATTTACCAAAGAATCAGCACTCAGCCCTGGTAGACGCTCCATGTCTGTTAAATAAATGAAGGATGAATAAACACTATCTGACCCCATATCTGGACTCTGCCCGGTCTTCCAGTAATCTGAGGGAGTTGACGGAGAACAGAAGGAAAGTGCTGGTGTCTGGGGTGGGGGTTGGGGGGGTGTCACCAGCTTGAAGTTTGGGGGGGGAGGCACACTGTGGATTGGGGAGTGAGGAATAGGAAACAGTGAGCAACTAGGAACCCAGAAACTAGAAGGTGGTGGAGGGGGGTTACCCTTCTCTGCCTCTAACTTGCCTGATAACTTTGAGCTACTTGTCTCCCTGGTAAGGGGTTCAGCATTCCTATCAGCGCTTGGGTTCGATCATTTTTATTGCTGGAACAATTTGCTGCTGTTGTTAGAGACAGGGTTTCACGCAGCCCAGACTCACCTCAAACTTACTATATAGCTGAGGATGACCCGAACCTCTGCCTTGACCTCCCCAGTGCTGGGATTCAGGTGCTCATCACCACACCTGCTCTTATTAGGTGCTGGGGATTGAACCCAGGGCTTCAGACATGCTAAGTAAGTACCCTAGCAACTGAGCTAAATTTCCAGTCCCTCATAGTATAATCCCAATTGGCAACTTGGGGTCTGGGAAGGAATCTGTGTGCAGTGGGATCTGCTCCAACAATTCGAGATAGGTCAGTTTGTCCTGTCAGACACAAGATACCTGTAGCTTCGATCTAGGGGTCTGTTGAGAATGTTGTCCCTTTCACCTTCCAGACCCAGGGGAGCAACTCCCAGGGCCATCCTTTCTGTCATAGGGAAGCCAGATGGAATAATGTGAGCTTTGGAACCTGACCTATCTGGACTCAGTTTCCTCTTCTATCTCTGTAATCTCGGGGCAGGTCATTTAGCTTCTTTGATCCCTGGCTTCCTCATCTGTACAATGGGAACGATAATAGTAATTATTTTGCTGCATGCTCATGAGAATTAGAGGTACCTGTGGGAAGTAAGCCCTGGAGTACACATAGTAGGTGCTAAATAAATAAATAAATAAATGCTGCTTCTGGTGAACGTGGCAGCCAAGGAGGCTGCTACAGGCACATGAATCACTTATAAGAAAAGAGGTTTGAGATGAGGGCTGGCAGGTATAGGAGACAGGGACTTGGGGAAAATCTGCCTAAGATTTTGAGAGGACGAGAGAAAGTAACAGAGGTGGACCGTGTCCCCGCTCAGTTTGTGTGATGGGACAGTTCAACTTTGAGTCAGGACAAGGACAGGGGCTAGGGTAACCTTAGCAGTCAGGTCAGTATTAGCTCACAACTACCTTTTGGTAGGAAAACATCTGGCAAGGTGGGGGATGGAATGAGTTGGAAGCAGAGGGATCAAGTCCAGGACCTCTGAGACAGAGAGAGGTGAAATGGCTAAGAGGTCTCGGAATGACTCCCATACAAGAATCTCAAGCAGCTGCTAGGGTCTCACTGCTCCTGGATGGGGCAGCGTTAAGGGGAGCCTGAGATGGGGGGGGGGGTCTGACATTCTTGACGGACAGTGCTCAGGGAAAATAAGGTAGCCTAACGCTGCGAACCTTCAATCCCTCGTGTTGGGGTGACCCTCAACCATAAAATTATCTCGTCGTCGCCGCTTTATAACTGTGATTTTGCTAGTGTTATGACTGTGCGATGTAAATCTCTGATAGGCAGGCTATCTGACATGGGACCCCCGAAGGAGTCCCACACGCCACCAGTAAATGCAATGACAACACACAACTTGGAATGGAGACTGGGATGGCAAGGGGTCTAATCAGTCTTACTCCAGGGGCCACAGTGACCCAGGTCAGGTTCTGCTCCCCACATGATGAACCCCTAACTCGGCTCTGGAGGTAACTGTGAACGGAGAATGCAAACCCCACCAGTCAGGATTTGGTGTTGATAAAAGGTGTGAATTTTGATACAAAGAGCCAAGGTTTTTTTTTTGTTGTTGTTGTTTTTCTTTCCTTTCCTTTCCTTTCCTTTCCTTTCCTTTCCTTTCCTTTCCTTT
>NW_026595981.1:21129730-21153047 GCF_907164565.1 Psammomys obesus
TTCCTTTCCTTTCCTTTCCTTTCCTTTCCTTTCCTTTCCTTTCCTTTTCTTTTCTTTTCTTTTCTTTTCTTTTCTTAGAATCTGTTTATGTAATCCTAAGGGCAAGGAAAAGGGAAATTCTGTCTCATCACCAATCCCTCCTTAATATGTCTTCCATTTCCAAATGCCCATCCTTCCGCTCCCCAGGTTGGCTGAAGAAACCGAGGTTTAGAATAATCTAGCAGATGCAACGCTGGGTTCAGAATTGAGGTTCTTGTATTTTCAGTCCAAAGAACTTTGTGAAGGTGCCCTAATCTGTACCTGTCTCTGGGAACAAATTTATTTTAAAATGATTAAGGGTTCATTCTGCTTCTAGCAGGGACCTCACGGAATTCGCTCCTTTAGGTGCAGTTTGCTTAAGCCCCAGGAAGCCCTCACAGCTTGTACCCAGGTGAAGGACTCCAGCTTTAGGAATCACAAAGCTGTGAAGTCACTAAAGCGCCGAGCGCCGGGGACACGAGCCGGGGACACGGAGACTCGGGGAAGCTCTACACAGACGCTCATGTTCAGAGGCGGGATGGACTCCGTTAAGATGTTTCCAAGTGACCCTTCAGTGTGCCTCACCCCCGGACAGAGGGCTGGCAGACTATTCGGAGTGAAAGGAGAACTGAAAGCCGGGCATGGTGGCTCACGCCTGTGATCCTAGAAGATTTGGGAGGTTGAGGCAGGGGGATGGCTGCATATTCGAGGCCAGCGTGAGTGATTTCGGAGACCCAGCTTCAAAAAGCGAAGGAAGGCAGGAAGGAAAGGAAGGAAGGAAGGAAGGAAGGAAGGAAGGAAGGAAGGAAGGAAGGAAGGAAGGAAGGAAAGAGAAAGAAAGGGAGTCCGTAGTGGCAAGATTAAATCAGCCTAAATTACAGAACTCTCGGAAATTGACTGTGATGTGTGCGTAGGGAAAGCCAACAGCTATAACGAAAAAACAAAAAACAAAAAAACAAGAAACACAAAAAAAACAAAAAAACAACGAAAATCGCTCTGAAATTCCGTGTTCAAAAGGGTCAAGTCACCCCGCGAGGTCAACGGGCGAGCTTGGACCGTGGGGGACGGCGGCGGGGAGAGACGCTTGAGCTCCTTGAAGAAGTCAGGTCATCAGGGTAGAGAGTTAGGGGGGCTCTGGCGCCCACCTGAGCCGTGGGGGAGGGGGAGGCCTCAGGATTTCCACCAGTTCGGGTACTGAGAATTTTGTTTAGGCGAGTGGCGCTCCGGATTCCCCGAGGACGTGCCGGCACGCAGCCTTGCGTCCGCGCGCTTATTTCCTCCAAGGAATCCAAGACCTTTCCCTTCAACCTAGACACTCAGCTGAGGCTCGGAAAGAGCCCTTGGCCAAAAGCCTCCCTCGATCCTTGGCCGTAAAGTTCCTTCCCAGGGCCATTCAGGTGCCCGCCCAACCCTCCGATCCCAGTGTGGCGGCGAGGGTGTCCGGGCGCTGGCTGAGCAACCTCGGCCCGGAGGGAGGGAGGGAGGGAGGCGGCGGACCCAGGAGGTGGACTTAGGTGGCGCCCGGCTTGCCGTCTAAGGGGAGGTGGGGAGAGAGGGGATCTGGGAGACTCGGGAAGACGTCGAGGGGGATGGTGATCGCCCAGAAAGGCCAGTGGCCGGAGAGAGGGCTACGATCCTAGAAAAGCAGGCGGGTGAGGTTCGACGCGAGGCGGTGATGGCGGAGGGAGAGCAGCGGCGGAGCCAAGATAGACGTCTCGTCACCTAGGCCTGGGGATGGGTGGGCCTGACGGACCCTTCGTCTTCAGTCCCCTTTTTCCTCCTTTCCCACCCAGTTCTAGCACTGCAGGGCTAATAGAGGTGGGTCTCCAAAGCACTGCTAGCCACGCGCGCCCCGAGAAGACTCGGGAGCCCCCCGGGGCCCCTGCGCCCTTCGCCCCGCCCACGGTCTGGGTCCGGGCTGGATTGCCACGGGCTCGGACGGGTCTCCAGCCTTGGGGGGGGGGACTCCCCATCCAGGCCCCCTAACTCCGGAGTAGCGGGGACGTGGGAAGAGAGAGGGAGAGGGAGGCAGACGGCCTGGTGAGCGAGCTCCCTCTCGCCCGCCCCCTCCTCCACCCTCCCCGCGCGGGGCTGGGCCTCGCCTCCAGCCGGGCCAGCAAGGGTTAAAGGCGGCCGCAGGTGAGGTGGGCGGGGCCGCGAGCGCCGGGGGAAAAAGGAGCGCAGGGGAGAGGATGAAGGCAGAGAGCGCGGTGAGTCACGGGCGGAGCTGGCCTCGCTCTAGCTCGCTCGCTCGCTTCCTCGCTCAGCGGCGCCCGCCCTGCGCCCTCCCGCCGGCTCTCACCGCCTCGCCACCGTCGCGGGGAGCCGGGTCCGCTCGCGGCCCCAGCCTGCCCCCCGGCTTCCGCCCCACGCCGCCGAGAGCCGGCCAGCCCGCAGGGTCCATGAGCGCCGCTCTGTAGCGCGCCCAGCCTGCGGTGCCCGGAGCCCGAGCGCAGCCGCCAGGTAGGAGCCCGGGGCGGCGCGGCCGGGGGCGCACGCCGCGGAGATCTGGGCAGGGGGGTGGAGGGGAGGCGCTCGGAACACGCTACGGGCCCCGCGCTGGCCTCTCGGGGGAGGGTGGTCCTAGAGCAGCCGAGGAACTCCGAGCCCCGACGGAGGGAAGAACAGGGAGGACGGGAGGGACTGGAGGGACCGAGGGAGTTTGAGAACTGGGGAAACTGGAGCAACTGGGACGACCGGAGGATTGGAACTTTGGAAACCTTGTTTGAACGGAAGTTCCCCACCGCCTGGCCACCGACGGTCGGGGAGAGGCAGCCGATCCAGTGGGACTTACGGGCGACCCATCCGTCCTTTTCGAGTTGGGGCGCCTGTGTGTTCGCTCTGCTTTCTTTTCGTGCAACCTTGATAGCAGGCCATTGCTCTCTAGGCCCGAGTTCGGGCTTTTTGTCCAGAGAGGCCCCTGTGGAGCCTGGGTCATCGTAGCTTTCCCATCCCCACCCCCTACCCCCGACCCTGGGGCAGTTCCCAGGCGCCAAAAGCTATTAGGGTCCCAGGCCTCACTGCTCCCGCCCAACCCCTTCTGGGCTGCCCCGCCCCGGCCTGAGGCTCCGTTCCTGCTGCTTCACCCTGTTCCCTTTCTTGTGGTAAAGCAGCCAGAGCCTGAGTAGGCACCCGGGTCCTCCTCTCTCCTGACTCTCCTAGACTATCCCTGCTACTTCCCTGGCACCAGAGTCGGAAGGTGGTAGGGTCAGCTGAGCCCTGCTTGGAGAAGGCCCTAAATCATTGGCCTCCTCTACTCCAGCCCCCACATAGGCAAGATTCCAAGGCTCTAGGGAGAGATGGAGAGACTGGGACCTTCAGTCACAGATCGATGGTGGAGAAAGGGGTGGAAGTTTTAAGGTTTCACTCATTTATTTATTTACTTACTTATTTACTTTGAAACAGGGTCTCATTGCGGAGCCCGCTGGCTTGAACTCAGAAACTTTCTGTCTCAGCCTCCTGAGTGCTGGCTTTGGGATCCCCGCCATTCTTCTCTTTCTTTTTATTTCCCTCTCCCTCCCTCCTTCCCTCTCTGCCTTCCTTCTTTCGCTACTCGCAGCCTAGGCTGGCCTGGAACTCTGCATTCTTCCGCTTCCACTTCCTGAGTGCTGAGATCGAAGGCTTGCATCACCACACCCAGGCCAGATCTTTGGGTTTCTGCTGGACCTTAGGTTTCTGGTGTTTTAAGAAAGAGAACTGATTCACACAGCTCTCTTTTTGGTTGATTGAATGACTGAATGGGCATTTTATTTTCAGTCACTGATCCAAATTCGGCGTTCTTTAACTAAGAGCAGGCTCGGGACAGAAGCTTGCTTAACACTTGGCTGGGGTCTTCTAAAGGCTTCTCCGCGTTTCTCAGCGCTTGCTCTTGAATTCTGGGATGAGGGATGTCGGTCTCTTTTAAGCCCTGGTGCTGCCTCCCTTAAGGGAGCAGCAGTTGTATTTTTGTGAGTTTCTGTCAAGCCCTTCTGTGCGGATCCCTTTCTCTGGTAATCACACCCTCCCCGCTTCACACAGAGGGGAAGGGGGGGGGGAGTGGGGAAGCGGGTTTGCTGAGCAGAGTCCACCAAGCTGGGCGGGGGGGGGGGGGGGGGTGGGGGAGAGGACTTCGTATGGAGATTAACTTCTTGCCCGAAATCGTTACAGTGATTGATTCTGGCAAAAAAGCTCAGCGCCTGCTCTGGGCTTTCTGAAGGGCAAATCACCTCAAACAGCTAGAAGCAGACATAGCCTAACCCTACCCCATCTGTGACCTGAGTTAGACTGGGGCTACATCATCCATTTAGGTCGCCAGCAGGTCTACAGGGGGGAGATGCCCAGGCAGCTGTGTAGAGATGGTTCTGGCAGCATTGGGACCTGCCCAGCTCCGGGATGATCTGAGTCCTAAGGGCGGGGTCAATTAGAGGAAAGGCCATCCTGTGCCCAGAACTAGACTTTCACATTCTCGATCCTTCCTAGCATTCCCAAGCTCTAACTGATCTGTAGTCTCCACCCCAAGGCACGCCCCCTCTTTTCCTCCTTGGGCCTCGGAAGGAGCACTTTGCTGGAGAGAGATCTGGGTTAGAAGCGAGGGCAAGCAGGCCACCCTCCTCACGTCTCGTCTTTGCCTCCTCCAGGTCCCACCTGAGGTGCCCCTGACCGTCCCTACCCTCACCCCACCCCGGATCCCGGCAATGCTAACCGCTGTCTGTGGCTCTCTGGGCAGCCAGCACACCGAAGCGCCTCACGCGTCACCGCCGCGCCTCGACCTGCAGCCTCTCCAGACATACCAGGGTCACACGAGCCCGGAAGCCGGGGACTACCCCTCCCCGCTGCAGCCCGGAGAGCTGCAGAGCCTCCCGCTGGGCCCGGAGGTAGACTTCTCACCGGGCTATGAGTTGCCAGGGGCCTCCTCGCGGGTAACCTGCGAGGACCTGGAAAGTGACAGTCCCTTGGCCCCGGGACCGTTTTCCAAGCTCCTGCAGCCGGACATGTCACACCACTACGAATCGTGGTTCCGGCCGACTCACCCAGGCACCGAGGATGGCTCGTGGTGGGACCTTCACCCCGGCACCAGCTGGATGGACCTCCCCCATACTCAGGGAGCGCTGACCTCACCTGGCCACCCGGGGGCGCTTCAGCCTGGTTTGGGCGGATACGTCGGAGACCACCAGCTCTGCGCTCCGCCGCCCCACCCGCACCCGCACCACCTCCTCCCGGCCGCTGGTGGGCAGCACCTCCTGGGCCCACCCGACGGGGCCAAGGCCCTGGAAGCGGCGGCCCCGGAGTCCCAGGGGCTGGATTCCAGCCTGGATGCGGCGGCCCGACCCAAAGGCTCCCGGCGGTCCGTGCCCCGCAGCTCAGGGCAGACCGTGTGTCGCTGCCCCAACTGCCTGGAGGCGGAGCGACTCGGGGCTCCGTGCGGGCCCGATGGGGGCAAGAAGAAGCATTTGCACAACTGCCACATCCCGGGCTGCGGGAAGGCGTACGCCAAGACGTCGCACCTGAAGGCGCACCTGCGGTGGCACAGCGGCGACCGGCCCTTCGTGTGCAACTGGCTCTTCTGCGGCAAGCGCTTCACGCGCTCCGACGAGCTGCAGCGCCACCTTCAGACCCACACGGGGACCAAGAAGTTCCCTTGTGCGGTGTGCAGCCGCGTCTTCATGCGCAGCGACCACCTGGCCAAGCACATGAAGACCCACGAAGGCGCCAAAGAGGAGGCGGCGGCGGCGGCCCAGGGCGAGGCCAAGGCCGGGGGCGTGGTGGAGCCGGCCGGGGGCAAAGGCAAACGGGAGGCTGAAGGCAGCTCGGCGTCCTCCAACTGAGCCCCGTGGATGGCGCATCCCTGCAGTTCTTTATTGGGGAGGGGCGGCCTGAGTAAGAGGGAGGAGGTCGTTATTTATTGATGGTGAGGGCTCAGGGCGAGGAACGCTAGGGGTTTGGTTGTTTTTTGTTTTTTGTTTTTTTTTTTTTTTTTAGTCTCTGGGGCTGAGTGGGAGGCTGTTTGACTATTTAGGCTGCCAGGAGCTGAACGCGCCCCTCGATTCTTCCCTTTCTCAGTCTTTCACCCTCCCCTGAGTCGCTGAATAGTTGGGATGGAGCACCCCTGCCGTGTGGAGGGGTTCGGCTGGTGGAAGTGGCACGTCCCAAGAGCTGAAGAAAAAGCTCGGGGCGGCTCGGGGCGTTGGGGGTAGCTGCCTGGACACGTCTTCAGCTCCTGGGAACCCGGACATAAAAGCGCCTCGGAGCCGCCCTTCGGCCTAAGTCCCTTTCATCCCCCTTCTAGTGCTTCTCCCTCTAAAATTTCCGGAGAGAGAGCAGAGGTGAGGTGGGGGAGCCTGGGGTGGTTCCCCGTAAGGGCTGTTTATCTAGCTTGGAGGGTTGTTGCTATAGAAAGAACTCCCTTCAATGAATTACTTATAAACCCTTCCCGATCCAGCCTGTAGAGCCAGGAAGGGCACAGCTCCTTAGCCAAGAGCTGTGAGGGTGGGAAGGGAGGTCAGAGCTAGCCAGGGAAGAGGGACCCAGTAGGGCAAAATGAAACAAAATGAAAGAAGTTTGGCAGGAGGGGACGGCAGAACTAACCGATCCTTCCCTTTATAACTAACTCAGTCCTTAACTCTTAGACCTTTTGAAAGAAATCAAATTCAAGAGTCTGCCTTCCCTTACCCTAGGTAGTTTTCTGAAGTCAACCGCCAGCTCTAGGGTTGACACAGATTCCCCCCCAACCCACCCCCCAAGTCCCTATCCTTTGCTTTTTCTTTGGGGGTGGTAGGGAGAGGGATCCTTCGGCTCTTTGGGGTTATCCTAGCAGAGGCACTACAGTGGAAGACCCTGCCCCTGCCTGGACCCCCCTACCCCCCTCTTTTTTTAGCTTGACCCTCATGTTCCCTTCAGAGCTGTAGAGTCCTCCCTCTTCCATCCCCAGGGAAGCATCTTCCACGAGAAGAGTCCTTCTCCACTGGAAGGGATTCTAGGAAGCTGTGACACCTCTGTGTCCCCTTCTTTAGATGCTAGAGATACATTTGGGTTTTGATCTTTGGGTGGGGAGGGTTAGACCTCTGCCTGGCAGACCGCAGGACCCTGGGGTTGGGGGCACTCTCAGGTTTGAGGAAGAGGCCTTGGGTCTCACCGACCTCTCTCTTGCTCTCTTCTCTCCACCCGGAACCCTCTGCAGGGAATAGCTGTGTGTTGATTTTTAAGTTATAAGCAAAGGGTATTTTATTTAATAATTAGGGCATGAGTGTGTATGTATGTGTTTGTCTGTCCCTGTACGTATCTATGTGTTTCTCTACTGAGCCTGGGGTCTCCTGAGACCCCATCTTGTTCAGCCTGTCCGAGGTCTGGGGCCTAGACCCACAGCGTCTTTTCCTTCGTTGGCAACGCTGGAGCCCTGTCCAAGGATTGGGAGCTGTATGGGAAGTAGGGGCTGGGATCTGGGTAGGAATATGTATTTGTGTAGGAAGGCCTCCTCCTGAAAAGGGGCAAGGTGACTCCCTGTGGGACCTAGGGGCCTGAGGTAGTTTAAGAATAAGGTTCTTTCTGTATTCTCCATCTTTCCCCGCCTCCTGTTAACCTAGCCAGAGGTCCCCTTTCTTACAAGGAGGGCCTAGGGCAAGAGCAAAGTTGGCCATGCCTGCAGGTTGCCTGGCTAGGTGTAGAGGGGAGAAAGGAGGGCACCGTGGGTGAGTGTGGGATGCGTTCTCCACCTATCGAAACCAGCCACCCTCTCCCTGTGCTACCAAGACAACCTCTTCCAGTGACCATTCTTAGGGGAACTCCTAAACGGGTGTCTGTGGGGGTGTGCGTGGCTGGTTCCCTTTTCCAGAGGCCCTGAATCCTGAGGCCTGCAGGTGGGGCTACGGATAGGTTTTTGTCTGTCCTGCTCTTTATCAGTCTAGGTTTCTCAGCTGCCCACCCTTCCAGGCAGCTCCCCTAGAGGAAAATGTAGGAATTTTTATTTTTCTTTAACTGCTGTGAACCCACTTGGGGGGGGGGGGGGGGGGGAAAAACCGGCTGTGTTTTTGTTTTTTTTTTTTTTTTTTTAATGCAACAATAAAGTCATCAACCAACCACACTCTGGCTTTATTCCTCTTCCAGCTCTATCTCGTATTTTGACTCTGTTTCTCCACAGTGAGGACTGGGTAGGGGGATCCTCGGGCAAGCGTCACCTCTATCCAGTTGGCTGGGTCAGAGCTTGGACCTGATCCTATCCTTGAGGGGATGAGGAAAGAAAGGCCGCCTCTGGGCCCGATAGTCTCCAGTATCCATCCACGGAGAAGAGAAGTTTCAAGATGTTTCCTTCCTCCACATATAAGGTCCTGCCTTCCCTAAGATCCCCTCCCTTCAAGTGTTGGCTCCCTCTCCCCACCCCCATGGGAGCATGCATGTCAGCAGGTCCCTCTGGCTGTGAGTGAAGTGGGGGTGACTGACAGCGATTTCTTCACCCAGGGTGATCCCTATCAGAGACGAGGCGATGAAAGGCAGCCAAGATATCTGATGGGCGTCTGCCCAGCTGGAAAGTATGAGGGAAAGGTTACTGCTACTACTCAAAGCTAGAAACCTGCCAGGGTTACGCAAACACCCAGTGTGCCCAGACGCACCCTCACGGGACTATCTTTGGAGAGACTAGAAATGCCTGTCCACAGTTGGTACCTAAGTCATGTCAACTGGGTGAAAAAGCCTCATGACCCCAGAGGCCCGGTGCTTGGGAGGTGATGGGGGACCAGGTTTGGTTTTGTTTTTCTGTCTCTGTAGGACAAGGTTGGTCATTGTGCTTTCTCCTTCCCAAAGTACCTTTTACTTTTTATCCCCCCTCCCAAATGTATTGTTTTCCCCACATGGGATTCTCCTACAACCCTTAACCGGACTTTCCAGCAACATCTGAGATCGGCTCTCAGATTGACCCACCCTAACTAAGAGATTTGGGGGGGCCTCAGAGTTTAAGGGAACCTTGGAAAAAGGCATCAGGATGATTTAAGGGCTGTAGAGGAAACCAGATTGGTGTGTGTGTGTGTGTGTGAGAGAGAGAGAGAGAGACAGGGAGAGGACATGCACATCTGTTTCCATCTGTTGCTGGATTTACTATCTCAGAGCCTTGTTCACCTGTGACCTCCTGCCTGAGGCTCTCCTGCAGGGCACCTCTTTGGTCTTCCTGGTTCTGGGGAAATTAGACCCCCAGAAACCTAGTGAGTCCCTCCTTTTCCCCCTATCTGCCCCCAGGGACAGGAGGGCAGCTGTAGGGCTGGCTGGGCTTGTCTGGGCAGGACCAGGGCCCTCCCTCCTCCCCTTGCAACTCCTCCAGCTGACCTGCATTCTTAGCAGGGACCTTTGGTGGGGCTCTGATGCTTGCCTGATCCTCTGCAATGCTGCCTGGCTGGCCTGGGCCCCCCCCAAGGAACCCAGGGTCACCTCTGACCCTTCAACAATGGCACCCCAGCCGGCTCATATTGTACTGGGGAGGCGGGGAGGGAGGGGAATCGTCATGTTTGGATTGACCCTCTGGACGACCTCTCTGAGTCTTCTCCTAACCAGAGAAGTGAAGTAGAATACCTCTAGGTTGGGTGAAAGAAGTCAAAAGTGGAAATGTGACGGATGGGCGGTGCTGCAGAGGCGCTCTGGCGTCTCCTGCTCTTCCGTCTGCCTCCTTCTCCTTCGGCCTGTCCCGCCCCCCAGCGGACATCTGGGGAAGTGCAGAAGAGGAACCTGCTTTCCCCGCAGGGCGCCTTGAACGCCTGTGGGTAGGTACAGCCTCCACTGAGGTTTGAGGTGTAATGGCATCCAATGGCAAGTTGGCACCCTTCCTCCAAGACGTACAGAAGCTGCTCTTAGGTCCGCATTAATGCTATACTGCCTTATGGATGAGCTTACTAGCGATGTAGGTTCAAAAATAATCTTAGAAACAAACTCCACCAAAGAACTGTTAGAACTAATTAAATAATAAAGGCACAGAACACGGTCAACAATAAGAAATATTTCTTTCAAAAATGCTGATGTATACGAATACACACACGCCAATAGCCAATACATGTATGTATGTATGTACACACGTGTGTCGTGCCCTTAGAGACTAGAAGAGGGTGTCAAACATCCTGAAACTGGAGCTACAGATGACTGTAGTATTTTGAAGATTAGAGAGAATGTCAGCTTCGTCCTGATTTGAATTCCAAAGAGGCAGTCCCAGTGAGGTCGAATGAGTAGCCACAAGCCAGGAACCATAAGGATAATTTAAGTTACTTAACTGTATTGTTTGTTTTATTTTTCTAAAGGTTTGTTTTTATTTAGTAATTATATGTGCAAGGAGCGTGTGTACTTGACTGTTGGTGCCCACTGAGGCCAGAAGAGGGCGTTGGACCCGCTGGAGTTACAGGCTATGTAAACTATCTGTTCCAGGAGCTGTGGGCCCAACTCTGGTCTTCTCTGCAAGGGCAGCAAATGCTCTTAACCAATGAGCTGTCCCTCCAGATCTTGAAAAAAAATTTCCAGCCAGGCAGTGGTGACACACGCCTTTAGTCTCAGCACTTGGGAGGTAGAAGCAGGTGGATTTCTGAGTTTCAGGCCAGCCTGGTCTACAGAGTGAGTTCAGGACAGCCAGGGCTACTTGTCTTGATAAACAGAGAGAGAGAGAGAGAGATTTCTAATACTAACCTCAAAATATTCAAAATGGGAAATCAGAAAGCAATGCCTTTTACAATAGCCTCCCCCCCCCAAAAAAAAAAGTGCTAAGAAAGCAAAGAGAGGGGAAATCTGAACACTGAAAAACAAATTTATTTTGACCCAAAGATTCCTGCCCAGGCTGGCATTGAACTCCCTATGTAACTGAGGATACCCACAAACTTCCGAGCCTTCTGCCTCCTGGAATTCCAGGTGCCCTCCACCATGCCCAGTCTATGCAATGCCTCGCTTTGAATCCAGGGCTCATGCATGCCAGGCTAGCACTCTGTCAACTGAGTTACAACCCCAGCCCAGATACAGAAAATTTTATTTAAAAAAAATCACAGAATGTGTGCACACACATGCCTCTATATGTATGTACTGCAAGAATTAAGATGGCTAAGTATAGGGATGGAGAGATGGCTCAGAGGTTAAGAGCACTGCTTGCTCTCCCGGAGCTCCTGAGTTCAATTCCCAGCACCCACATGGTGGCTCACAACCATCTATAATAAAATCTGGTGCTCTCTTCTCACATTCAGGTGTACATGCAGGCAAAACATTGTATACACAATAAAATAAATAAATATTAAAAAAAAGATGGCTAAGTATTACAGACTCCATGTAATCCCTAGAAGTAATTCCTAGAGGTCATGGGCACATACCTGTAGAAGATGCATTTTCTTCAGTGTCGGCTGAAGAGATGATTCATAGAGAACAAATGGACTGAAAAACCCGAAAGCATTTAAAGTCTGAATTTAGCTCCACACTGTATGTCCCTCTTAGCCCAAGTTTCTCCTTTGCTGTCTCATTTTCATTGTGAGCAGAAGGCAGAAGTGTTACATTTTTTTTTGCAACTGAAATTTCTAAATCCCCTTTCAAGTTTATCTTTCTATACTCTTAAGCACTTAAGGGGCAGAGCAGAACTTGAGTTTTTGGAGACAGACTGGTTTTGTGTACGTCTCCTTGTGACATGGGGGGAGGGGCACATGGAGGCCAGGGAGATGGTTCAGTCAGTAAGGGTTCGGACAATAAGGTGCCTGAGTTCTAGGTCCAGCACCCCATGAATTTACAACCCCAGCCCTGGCAGGTGGAGACAGGAGGCCCCCTGGGTTGGCCGGCCAGGCAGTGTAACAAAAACAGCAAGATATGGGCTTAACAAGAGGCCGTGTCTCAAAAAAAATAAGGTGGAGGAAAACTCCCAGCATTGACCCCTAGTCCGCACAAGCATGCACATACGTGCAAGCACACATGGGTACACACAACAATCTTCCAAAGTCCAAACTGCAAAAATATACTAAACAATATATCGGGACAGATCCCAAGATATGACATCTAAGGCTGAAAATTAAGAAAAGGAGCCAGAGAGACGGTTCAGCAGTTAGAGGGGACACTGATCTTGCAGAGCACCTGGGTTTGCTCTCTAGCGTCATGTCAGGTGGCTCATAACCATCTATAATGAGACCTGGCCTGCAAACACACACGCAGGCAGGAGACTGTATACATAATAGATAAATAAGTCTTAAAAAAAAAAAAAAAAAAAGGAGAGAAACCCTGTCTCAAAAAAACCAACCAACCAACCAACCAAACAAAGACCTCTTAGGTACAAGAGCGATAGCTCAGGGTTTGAGAACACTGGCTGGTCTTGAAGAGAACTTGGGTTCGATTCCCGGCACCCGTACAGTGGCTCACGATCGTCTGTAATTCCAGTTTCAGGGGGTCCGATGCTCTCTTCTGGCCTCCGTGGACACCAGGCACACATGTGGTGCACAGATGCACACAGGGGCAAAACATCTATACACGTAAAATAAATTCCTTAATTTTGTAATTATGTGTGTGTTGGGGGGGAAGCCAGAAAAGGGTGTGGTGGCTGCGAATTGAACTCAGGACCTTTAGGAAGAATAGTCAGTGCTCTTAACCTCCACGCCATTTCTCCAGCCCGGGGCTTCTCTTTTGTAGTGCTGGCTGTCCTGGGACTTGCTCTGTAGACCAGCCTGGTCTTGAACTTACAGACATCCTCCATCTCTGCCAGGCTATTTCACTAATTTTTAAAAGATTTATTTTTATGCCAGGCAGTGATGGCGCATGCCTTTAATTCCAGCACCCAGAAGACAGAGGCAGGCAGAACCCTGAGTTTGAGGCCAGCCCGGTCTACAGAGCTAGTTTCGGGATAGCCAGGGCTACAGAGAAACCCTACCTTGGGAAAAAAAAAAAAAAAAGAAAGAAAGAGAGAGAGAGAGGGAAGGAAGGAAGGAAGGAAGGAAGGAAGGAAGGAAGGAAGGAAGGAAGAAGGAGAGAGGGAGGGAGGGGGGAAAGAAAGAAAGAAAGAAAGAAAGAAAGAAAGAAAGAAAGAAAGAAAGAGAGAAAGAAAGAAAGAAAGAAAGAAAGAAAGAAAGAAAGAAAAGAAAGAAAAGAAAGGATTCAGTAATTTAAGGAATTCGTATGCCTCCAGTCTTGTGTCTGAGCAGTTTTACTGGGATTGAGTCTTTGAAATTCAAATCAGGATACAGGTAACTAAAGTTCTTCGCCAATCTCCGGAACCCCCAGCAGTGGTGGCTATTTCGGGAATACTTTCTTTTCACCCTGGCTTCTTTTCTCCTTCAGCTCCGCTTCCATCTGATAAGCCTGAAAGGGAAGCCCTGGACTCTCAAGCGGGATTTGAAAGGTCAGTGCGCTCCAAGAAGCGGTGCTAGCTAGAGCGCACCCTCGTGGAAGACGGTGGCATTGCAGGCGTTCTGTTCCGGCCCCGCCCCCGGGGGCAAAGGCCTTCCAGGTCACCTGGGAAGCTGGGTCCAGAGGAACAGATCTGATCTGAAGAGGAGGACGTGGCTCCTGGCACCGGGTCTGAGGGTCTTGGAGGCAGAGAGGGTGAAAGGTAGAGGTAAGGAGGACTTGGAAAGGGTTGGCGGAAGAGACGCACGAATGTGGTCATGCGCAGATGCGCAGGAGCTTGCGCTTCTTCGTGGGGGCGTTAGCGCCTAGAAACTACCCCAACAGCCGGGGAGGGCTCTAAAGCGGACGCTCCTGACTTGCAGAGTCTGCGTTGGCTGCTGAGTCTGAGCCACGTGCACGGTTAGTGCCCACCGCACCTGGAGCGCGTGCACAGTGCTGCTGTCAGGCATCTTCTCGGAGTGCCCAGGTGGCGGGAGGGGCGTGCTAGGCCCCGCTGGCGGCCAGGGTGGCGGAGAGGTGGCTCCGGAGGGACGCGATCACCCCACTTCTTCGCAGATGGCCTCGTCGAGCCCTGACGCCCCTTGTTCCTGCGACTGCTTTGTCGCCGTGCCCCCGGCCTCCGCCGTCCCAGCCGTGATCTTTGCGAAGAACTCGGACCGTCCCCGGGATGAGGTGCAGGAGGTGGTGTTTATACCGGCTGGCACCCACACCCCTGGGAGCCGGCTCCAGGTGGGCCAGAGCTTAGGAAGAGCTGGGAGGTTTGTTGCCGGACCTTCGTTTGCTTGCCGCTGGGATGGGGGCAGGCGCGGAGAAAGAGCCTGGACTTCAAGTCCACCAGCCTGGACCTCGAGTCCAGTCAGCCTCTGCCGAGTTTATTCGTGTGTGACGGACGTGGGAGCCTAGACCTTTCTCAAGTCCGTTCTGTAAAGTGGCTGACAACGTGCGGGGCCAATGCAGGTCCTGGATTTATTTTATTTATTTATTTGTCTCCCCAGTGAGTCCTTCTCTCTCTTCACCTCTAGTGTACCTACATCGAGGTGGAACAAGTGTGGAAGACACACGCTGTGATTCTGAGCCGCCCTTCTTGGCTGTGGGGGGCTGAGATGGGCGCCAACGAGCATGGCGTCTGCATTGGCAACGAAGCAGTGTGGACCAAGGAGCCTGTTGGGGAGGGGGAAGCCCTGCTGGGTATGGATCTACTCAGGTACAGACCCCCTCCTTACGCCCCGCCCTCCCCTCCCCTCTAACACACACACACACACACACACACACACACACACACTCACACGGGTCCATTGGGCTTGCCTCTGTCGGCCTTACGGCCTTCAGCCTGAGGAGGCTGAAGTGTCCCTTTTTGTCTTATCGGTCTGATAAAAAGCCTCCCTTGGCCCTGAGTGGTTTAATTTTTCAATATCTTTTTTTTGTTGTTGTTGTTTTGACACGGGGTTTCTTTTTGTAGCCCCGGTTTTCCTGGAACTTGATCTGTAAACCAGGCTGGCCTTGAACTCAGAGATCCGCCTGCGTGTATGCCACCACGCCAGGCTCAGTACTATTTTTGTTAAATGAAACACCCCGGAGAGTTCCCGTTTATAAAAAAAAAACTTATAAGTGTGGGGCAGAGGAGAGGTTCAGGCACTTCTTACTTGGAGACAGTGTTCCAGACCTTTCTGTGAAACTCTTGAGTTCAAAGCTTGGAAACCACTGGCATACATTTTGTTGTTGTTGTTTAATGTTTGTTTGTTTTGTTTGATTTTGCTTCAAGACAGGGTCTCACTGTGTAGCCCTGACTGGCCCAGAATTTGTTATGTAGAGCAGGCTGGCCTTGAACTTACAGAGATCCACCTCCCAAGGGCTGTGGTTAAAGGTGTTTACCACCAACCTGGATGATTTTTTTCATTTTGCTTTGAATTTTTTTTTTTTTGTCTTTTCTGTTTGTTCTGAGATAGGAATCATGTAGTGTGGAGATGAACTTCTGAGCCTCCTGCCTCCAAGTCTTCATTGGGATCACAGCTCTGTGCCTCCAGGCCTGGCCTGCGTGGCTCTTTAATACCATCTTTGCTGCTGGGATTTCTGTGTGACGTGGGCTTTTCCTCAGGCCTCTCTGGATCACTTCTGCCCTCTGACCTGTCAGGCTGGCTTTGGAACGGAGCGGTACTGCCAAGGAGGCTGTGCATGTGATTGCAGGCTTACTGGAACGCTATGGGCAGGGGGGCAGCTGCCGGGAAGAGCCTGTGCCATTCTGCTACCACAACACCTTCCTGCTGGCTGACCGGACAGAGGCGTGGGTGCTGGAGACGGCTGGGAGGCTGTGGGCTGCCCAGCAGATCCAGGGTAGGAGTCTGGCATAGAGCCTGCCTCTGAGAGGGAACATAGACTTCTGGAGATACTGATCTCCCCCCTCTTGAGGCTACCGCTTTTCTTCTCCCTGACTGCCTTGGACAGTGGGAGAGGGTTAGTGGGTCAGGGAGGGTCTTGCTTTTGGGGCACCCTGGGAGACTAGAAATGAGCCCACTCAGGAACTCTCTTTCTCCTACCTCTGGTCAAATGCTCCCATGCTTCATCCTGCCCCTTCCTCTGGGAAGCCTTCCTGGATCTCCCTGTGTGGTTAGGAAGTCATAGGCCCCTTGAGGGCAGGTTGTGCTCCTTAAAACCATCATCTGAGTTCCTCACCCAGGGCCTGGTACATGGTGGGTGCTCTGTAATAGAAAAACAAGTCCCTCTTCCTTCACAGGGGGTGCCCGGAACATTTCCAACCAGCTGAGCATTGGCACAGACATCTCGGCGGAACACCCAGAGCTCCGCAGCCACGCCAAGGCCCAGGGTTGGTGGACTGGGCAGGGCGCCTTTGATTTTGCAGAGGTCTTCTCCCTGACCCAGCAGCCAGTGCGCATGGAGGCTGCCAAGGCCCGTTTCCGGGCCGGCTGTGAGCTGCTGCAGCAGCGACAAGGTCTGTGAGTGGTGGGCGAGAGGACCACAGCTTCCCAGCTCTGGTCTGTCTCTCCCACGCCCGTTCGCTGAGCCCTGGCCACTCCCTCCTCAGCAGGCAGCATCACGGCAGAGGTGATGATGGGCATCCTCAGGGACAAGGAGAGCGGCATCTGCATGGACTCTGGAGGCTTCCGCACCACAGCCAGTATGGTGTCGGTCCTGCCCCAGGATCCCACAAAGCCCTGTGTCCACTTCCTCACAGCCACCCCAGACCCCTCCAGGTGAGTGATGATGACGTACCCGGTCAGGGGACGGGATGGGATGTGTCCCCTCCTGCTACTTCAGTGCTTCAACCCGTGTCTCATTAGGTCAGTGTTCAAGCCTTTCATCTTTGGAGTGGGGGTGTCCCAGGCCCCCCAGGTGCTGTCCCCCACTTTTGGAGCCCAGGACCCCGTTCGGATCCTGCCCAGATTCCAGAGCCAGGTGGACCGTCGACACTTGCTCTATCGTGGGCACCAGGCAGCCCTGCAGCTGATGGAGGATGAGCAGGTGACCCTGGGTGCTCTGCTGAGGGCAGGAAGGAGGCTGGATTGCTGTGGGCAGGTGGGGTCTTCAGCCACTCTCCGGTCTCTCCTGCCTTTCGGGAAAAGGGTCCACATTCGTTACCTCTGCCTTTCCCGACAGGAGCAAGGACGACAGCTCTGGCGCAAGCAGCAGGACCTGGAGCGGGAAGGCCTGGAGGCTCTCAGAAGACTGCTTACTGGAGAGCAGGCCCCACCTCTGCAGGGGCTGGGCAGCCTCTTTCAGGCCTTTGTGGAGAAGGAGTGCCAGGTCTATGCATAAGCATGCAGTACCTCTTGGCCCACGGATGCTTGATCTGGGACTGGCTGCTGTGAGCTGAGGAAGGCACAGGATCACAACCATCCCTTCACGCCCTCATCCAGGCTCAGAGTGGCTGGTACAGCCTTTGGCTTAATAAATGTGTTTTATTTCCTTACTTGGGAACCTGGATCTCAGGTCTGTTGGGGCGAGCTGAGCCAATGCAAAGGACAGTTCCCAGCAGGCTGGTTGCTAGACCTTTGATGCCAAGCTATAAATCCTAATGGTGTGCGTGATAGGACCTAATTCGTGTGGTGGTGGTGGTGGTTTCATGAAGACCCAAGATCATGCTTCACTAGGTAGCTGGCTGCTATCTGGGGACACTAAGGATTCCCAAGGTTTTAGTCCTTAGCTTGGACTGCATGGTGGTGTGTCTTTAACCAAATTACTCAGGGGGCAGAGGCAGGGGGATATCTGAGAGTCCTAAGCCATCCAGGGTTACACAGTGAGACACTGTCTTTACAGGCCACAAAGCCCTCTCAACATGAGACAGCTATACCTCTGTGAGGCAGTCCCACTCCTGGCTCACTTGAGGTACAGAGAGATGCCAGCCCTTTGGGTTATTCCTGAAAGAGTAAGCTGCTTTGGGGGACTGGGGTTTGGGTTTCTGGTTCTGATTCCTTTCCTTGACTTTCTCCATGTGACATGAAAAGCATTCCAAACCCAGAGGCACTTTATTGGGAGTGGGGCCCCTGCCACAGGTGCGGGCCTGAGAAGAAGGGCGAGTGCACAGAGGCGCTGCATTACTTTGTGCTTCTTTTGGTTGTGGTTTTTGTCTTGCTGAGGCCTACAGCTGAAGAGGTCTTGGGGGCTGTGGCTGCTGGAGCCTCCTTCCTTGTGTGGCCAGAGCTTTTCTGGCTCCTGGGAACCTGTTTCTTGGTAGAGGAGGCAGCCGGGGTTGGGGAGGCAGCCTTAGGGGGTGACTCCTCCTCAGGCTGTGCAGCGACAGCAGGGCTGCAGTCCCCGGCCATGGGTGCCGTGGGCAGCAGGGGCAGGTCTGTGAGGACAGGCTGTGTCTCCATCCTTGACAAGTGCTCTGCCAGGACCGCCCGCTGCCTGCATTCCTGATGCTGCTGCATTTCCTGGTCCAAGTCCTTGAAGAATCCTGGGGGAGGAGGGAGGAGAGGTAGAGCCTTGGGCTCGGCAGGAGGGTCTTGGGCTCAGGGGTGTTCCTGGTGAACCTCTGGGCGTTCTTAGTTAGGAGGAGCATGGGGCTGGGAACAGATGAGTCCCCCGAGTCTCCTATTTAGATCCCGCCCTGGTTCCCGGTAGAGCTGGATCAATGATTCTATCGTGGAGAGCTGGTGGGCCTGTGGGCCATGTTGGGGGAGGTGACACACTTTCCACCCCCTTGAGTGGCATCTGGAAACATGAAGGGCCTGGGGCGGAGGAGACCACAGAACTGAAGAGAAGACGTCTCCACAGAGCCAGCTGCCTAGGATGGTGTCAGTGTTGTCCTCCCCAGCCCCGGCCCCCTAGGGCAGTATGAGCCTGGGGAGGCTGCCAGCTTCGGAAAATAGTCACCTCGGTCTGCACAGAAGGGGCCACTCAGCTCCGGAAATTCCTCCTCCTCATCTGAGGATTTGTCCTCGTCTGAGGTCCAACGCTCCATGATAGGCTGCTTGTCCAGGTCCAGGAGCAGTGGCAGGGCTTCTATCACCATCTTCCTGTGAGGCAGAAGGAACAGAGACTACCCATGAGGACATCCCTGCTGTGGAACCCGGGAGGGCATGTGTGCTGGAGTGCCCACACCTGGATGGCTGTGGCTAGAAGATGGGCCTGGGGTCAGCCCCAAAGAGCAAAAGGCTGGCTACTGTGAGGTGCTGGGTATGGGACTGGAAAGTGACAGACTCAGTTGGGGGGCGGGGGCAGAGGGCGCAGTAGATACGTCAGGGTTGCAGGATGAGCGTGGCTTCCTGCTCATCTAGCACCTCTACTCCCACCTGCAGTCCCTCCTCACCTGTAGCCGTCCTGGTTGGTACAGGGGTTTCCACACAGGTTGAGAATGAGAAGGCTCTGGGGGAGCTCATCTGTACAGCAGAAAGGATGAGGGTCTCAATGCCTGCTCTGCCCCCCCCCCCCCCGAAGAGAGATGGGGGGGTGACTATGACGGAAACCTCGGAGCCAGGAGGAGGGACAACCCCACGTGGGACACATCCTATGGCCAGGGCAGGGCTTTCCTACCTAGCTTTAGCGTTTCTATCAGGTTCTCAGAAAGGTCCAGAAACTGGAGGTACTGGAGGTCAAGGAGGTTTTCCACCTGCTTGATTTGGTTTCCTGCCAGAGACAGAAAGCTGCAGGGCAAGAGGGAGGGACAGAGACAAGACTGAGCTACAGCCTAGGAACACCGGGGGTACCTGGGCTGCCCCGTGTAGGCAGCTGGCTGACACAAAAGTGGGGACACAAAAGCTTGTGGGGTGAGGAAGGCAGAGGTAGGCTTCAGAGCCGATAAGGAGCCAGGCTTGGAGAGCTTCAAGCCAGTTTTAGGGGTGTAGCCAGTTTCTTGACACCCACTCCTTAGTCCCTTGCTGCCTGGGTGCCACATACCGCAGGGAGGCGATGCATGCCAGGTTCTCAATTCGCTGGATCTTATTCTGCGCGAAGAAACCAAGGTGGGGAAATCAAGTCAAGGTCATCTGGGAGGGGGCCCTTCTTAAGGGGTGAAGCCCTAAGACCATGGCTACTCTCAGCTGCAGCCATTGCACTTTAAGAGTGACTCTTCAACCTGACTGAGTGGGCTGGATGTCATTTCCTTGGGGAAAGATGATTTGTTTCCTCCGGTCAAAGGTTAATGTGTAAACTTGGGGCTAGTTCAATGAGCAGATCCAAAGAAGGACTGGAGAAGGGAACCAAGGGACCACTAGGGAAATGGAAAAGGCCTCATTGGGGTCCTGTAAACCCAGAAGGAACAATAATTGTATATTTGCTGATTCACAAGGTTTGTCTAGAAGTGTAAGGTCCCTGGCTGTATTCATCCTAGGAAAGGCTGAAGATCACCCAACCAGCACTGCATAGCCTCTAAAAGGCCTGAAGGATGCAGGATATAGGAAAATCTTTTCATCAAGGCAGTGACTGGACACTTGTTTATTCTAAACATTTTAATGACATTTTTGGGGTTCACTGTGTGGCTGTGAGCATACATATGTGGAGGTCTCAGAAAACAAAACCGATAGAATCGGTTCTCTTATTACGTGGGTCCTAGGATTGAACTCGGATCACCAGGCTTGGCGGCAAGCACTTTGAACCTACGGAGCCATCTTGCCGGCCATTAATTTATTTGTTCATTTGCTCATTCATTCATCCACTGAGGCACAGTCACTCTATGTATCCTTGGCTGGCCTGGAAATCGTTGAGCAGGCTGGCCTCCACCTTATGAAGATCTGCTTGCTTTTGTTTCTCAACTGATGGGACGAGAGGCATGCACCACTACACTTAGATCTGTATTTACTTTTAAGGCAGGGTTTTGTGTAGGGCAGACTGAAACTTCCTGTGTAGCCCAGGGTGGCCTCAATCTTGTGATCCTTCTGCTTCCGCCTTGTGAGTTCCTCAAGTACTGGGATGACAGGCATAGGCCACTACCCCCATTAGAAACAGGCTTCAGCCTGAGAGGACCTTCTACAGTCTGGAAGGTCTAGACTCTAGACCGAGAAAAGTGTCTGAACAATGGTGATTCTAGAGGATGGTCAAGAGCTCTGGTGAGGTGGAGGAGGAAATCAAGTTTTGTTTTCTTTTCTTTTTTTTTCTTTTCTTGAGACAGAGTTTCTCTGTGTAGCCCTGGCTGTCCTGGAACTCACTCTGCTGGCTTCAAACTCACAGAGATCCCGCCTGCCTTTGACTTCCCAAGTGCTGGGATCAAAGGTGTGTGCCACCACCGCCCAGCCAGAAATTAGTGTTTCAATTCAGGAGATTTCCCGATTCATTTGGGAATGTTCTCCTTGCCTAAACACCAAAAATGGAAAAAAGAGAAAGAAAAAAAAGAACCATTTGGCTGTTTGGATTAGACAAGGTTCACAGAAAGGAGAGAACAGGAAGCATGAGGGCAGGACTTTACCGACTGCAGGTAGAGGCTGTGAATATTGCGGAGGCTCTCTAAGTTCCCAATGGAAGTAATCCCTTCCCGATCCAGGCGGACCGTCTCCAGTTCGTCAAGAGTCTGAAACCTGGAGGAGAGCGAGCAGCGTGGTAGTTCACACCTGTGGCCTCTTAGTAAGATGGTGGGTGGGAGGAAGAGGAGACCAGTCTCCAAGAAAGGAGGAGGGCTTGTGTGGTTTTGAGGAGATGTCAAGAACAGCTAGTTCCTGGTGGTGGTGTCTAGGTCTCAGACACATGGTTCTCTGTTGGCGGTACTGAGAAAGAACAGAGCTGACAAGGGGCCCCATGGTAGCTAGTACATGCATGTGCTACGTCAGCCTTCTTGAACTTGAATGTGCCTGTGAACCCTTTGGGTGCTGGAAAATGTGGATTCGAATTCAGTAGGTTTGAGATGGATATCTCTCTCTCTGCCTCTCCCCCTCCTCAAAGGCAGGGCTTCATGTAGCCCAGGGTGGCCTCAGGCTCACTGTGTAGCTATGGAGAATGGTCTCTGAACTTCTGATCTTCCTGCCTCTACCTCTTGAGTGCTGGGGTCGAAGTACGGCCAGTTTTATGTGGTGCTTAGCACTCTACGAGCTAACTCCCCAGTGGAAATTCATTTCTAGCAAGCTCCCAGGTAACGTGAAGCTGCTCTCACTTCTGAGTAATGCCGGGCAAGAATATGGTGTGAGATATTGTGTAGAATGTGGCTGGAAATAAGGTCAGTTCATGCACTTTGCATTTTATTCTGGCTGTAATAGGTTGCCGAGGAAGTTTCCGCCAGGGGAGTAACTAGATTTATCATTTATAACGATCAGTTGGGCAACAACAGTGTGGGGAGGCCAGGCTGAGAACCGGGCCGAGAAATTTTGGGTTTGCTAAGAGGTGGTGACAGCATTCTCTCGGGCAGCTGAGGACATACGGGAAGAAAAGAAAAACATCTTTAAGAAGGGAAAACCAATTGTAAAGTATGACTGAGTTTGGTGTGTGGAGTAACTAAAGAGACAAACATGAGTTACAAAATCAGGGTAGCTCAGCAAACCGAACATCGGCGTTTCCGTTTTCTGCTAACATCCCATCCCTTTCCTTCCCATCCACTCACATCTTTTCTGACAGGTCCTCATCCTCAGGGAAGGTCAAGTTCCGCTTGGTGATAAGGTCTTCAGTAATGCAGACTCCCTTTTCCTCTGGAGTTTCGGAAGCATTCTCAGCTGTGAAAGGATGAACCCCTTTGTTACCCGACTTCATTGTTGGAGACCTGACCTGACTGTTGTCCAGCTGTCTATCCACCAACTCACCTTCCTCCTCATCTCCTGGCATGACCTAGAACAAACAGCGGCTGCTTGAGGCTGGTGGACGAAGAGGAACAGAGAAGCTCAGACGGCCGGTTGGGATGGATGACTGAACCTAGGTTGGAGGGAAGACCGAGAGGGCAGGGACGGGGGTTGGTTAGTTCAGAGCCAATTTTTCTGGGGTGCGGTGGAAGATACGGGTAAATCGGAGGGAAGGATCTGGAGTCACAAGTGCGTGGCGTGGCTTTACTGGCCTTAAACTGAAAGGACTGGAAAGAGAAGAACGATTCCTCGACCTCTCGCGCCGTTGCTAGGAGACAGGACGCCAGGTCCGGGAGGCGTGAGGGCGGGTGACCCAGCCTCAGCTCTACGCATGCGGAGAGAGGCTATATCCGGCGGCTCGCCCACTGCTTCCGGCCCCGGGTTCTCCCTGCTGCCCCACAATCCTTAGCTTCTTCCGTCTCTGCGCAGCACTCCTGGGAACTTCCGGTAGCGATGGCTGCGGCGGTGGCTGGGGTTTGGCGAGGTGTCCCGCCCCGCGCGGGTAAGGAGCGGCCCGGGGCCTCACTGCGCACAGGCCGGCGCTCTCCAGTCCTTGCCTCCCTCCTTTCCCTGTGACCTCTCCTGTGACCTCTGGCCGCTGACAGCTCTTGGTGACCTTGGCACTAGCTGGGTCTCTGATTTGACCGGGTCCAGTTCCCCGCGACATCCCCTCCGCCCCCTACCCCTCAACACACACTCTGGTAATCGCAGCAACGACGTCACCGATAACAGTGCTCATTCCTACAGCCTAGGACCCCTCTCTGGTGTTTTCCTAACCCTTGCCC
>NW_026595981.1:21153057-21182894 GCF_907164565.1 Psammomys obesus
TTCCTACAGCCTAGGACCCCTCTCTGGTGTTTTCCTAACCCTTGCCCCTGACCCCGGAGAGTCCTTGCCCGAGTTTTTGTGCATTCCTTAAGTTCTTTGTCACTCACAGCCTCCTCGCGGCTTCTCTCAACTGCCCTCTCTCCGTAGAGCAGGTTCCTCGGTGAGATCTCGTGCTTGCAGTCTGTTTATCCACACACCCGCCAAGTGGGGTCTGTCTAGTGCTCGTCTTTTCACGGAGGGCAGCGCAGTTAGTTAAGTGGCTTGGTGCGTGGCGTTAGTGAGCACGCATTAGGCATTTAATGAGTGAAGTTGACACCGTCCTGTAGGCCCGGGATTGTGGTTATTGCTTTACATTCATTGCCACATTTAAATCTTAAAGCCAAAGCTCAGAGAGCCACACCGAGGCTTAAAATCCAATTCCATCTCATGCCAAAGGCACCCTTAACAGGTGTTGTGGCCATTAACCGTAAAACCTCTCTCCATGGCCATCCTCCGTATTCTCTGGAGTCTTCTAGCTGATCCTTTTCCTGAGAAACTACAGTGTCGGTTTTTATGTTGAGGATGAAAGAGTCATTTGACTCAGAGCTTTGGAGTATTTCCTTGATTTCTGAGAGGGCCTTTCACCAAGAATGAACCGTTGGGCAGACAAAGGTCAGAGGACAGCGTGCATGACTTTTCTCTGCCATAGGGGTTCTGGGAGGTGGAGCACCCCGGTTGTCAGGTCTGGTGGTGAGTGCATTTACCATGAGTCATCTCTCAGGCCCTTAATTTTGCTTTTTTGAGTCAGGGTCTCACATTGCTGAGGTTGGCCTTGAACTGTTGATCCTCCTGTCTGTACTTCCCAGGAACCTGGATCACCATCCTATCTGGTTTGGGAGAGTTGTAAAGGTGGTATAATGTGTTTTTCTTCCTTTCTTGCTTCAAGCCAAGGGGAGAAGGCCCCAGACCTATGGGATGAAGCCGGGCATTCTCAGAAGAAGGGTTTTTGACTCTGCAGGGCCCCGCCTCAGAGTTTCTGATTTGGTAGGTCTAGGGTAGGCATGTATCTCTAACAAGCTCCCAGACGAAGCTGATGTTGGTGGCTTGTTGGAGGTGTTTGTACTTCAAGAACTGCCCCTTAGGCCAAGGATTGACATTTTACAGCAGAGCTGGGCGCGGTGTTCTCTCTCTTTCTCTCTTTCTTTCTTTCTTTCTTTCTTTCTTTCTTTCTTTCTTTCTTTTGCTTCTTTTTCCCTTCTTGCCTTCTGGGGATGGAACCTAGGGCTTGATGCTTAATAGATGAGTTCTGTACCGCTTAGTTGCAGCCCCAGCCCCTGGCGACTGTTTTATGAGTAAAGTCTTACTGCGACACAGTCCCCCGCGTTACCTCTGGTTTGCACCGACTGGTTTCTGTTGGTTTGGTTGGGTTTTGTACATCTTATTCATCTTGAGATGGAGTCTCACTGTGTGTGTATCCCCAGGCAGCCTGAAACTCACAGAGATCCTCCTGCCTCTGCCTCTGCCTCCAAAGTTCTAGGAGTAACGATGTGCACATCTACGCTGAGCTTGGTTCTTCGTTTTAAAAAGCACGGTCTCATGCTGCAGCTCTTGCCTGGCGTAGAGCTCACTGTGTGGACTAGTCTGGCCTTGAACTTGGGGCAGTCCTCCTGTCCGACTTATGAGTGCCACACATGTTCCCCCATGTCTAGATGATGATTTAATGGGCTTTGATGGCCTGTATGCCTGTGTACCGCATTTCTGCCTGGTGCCTCCGGATGTCAGAAGAGGGCTCTAGATCCTCTGAAGCTGGAGTTCCAGGTGGTTGTGAGTCATCACACGGGTGCTAGGAAGTGAACCCAGGTTTTCTGTAAGAGCGAAAGGGGCTCTTAACCACGAAGCTATCCTTCCCGCCCCAACCATACCTAGGTTTTTTTATGGCTGTTTTTAGCAGAGTTGAGTGACAGACTGTATGAATCCCAGTTTTAAAATATTTATTATGTGGCCATTTAAAGAAGGGTTTTCTCAACACTCTCCATTTGCCTTATTTGCTTTTTATTTAGCTGGGCTTTTTGTTTGTTGGTTTTTTTGGTTTTGGTTTTGTTGTTTTTTTTAGGTGGTCTCAGTAGCCCAGACTGGTACTTATGTCTGCTCTGCCTCAGCCTCCTGAGTGCTTGAATTACAAGTGTGCACACTGTTCCTGGTTCTCCATTTGCTTTGTACTTTCAAAAGACTGTATTTTAGCAACGCCTGTAATCTCAGGCAGGAGCACTGTGAGTTTGAGGCCAGCCTGGTCTACAAAGCAAGATAGCCAAGGCTTCACAGAAACCCTGTCTCTAAAAACAAGACAGACAAACAAACAAACAGAAACCTCCAAAATTTTATCACGTAAAAAAAAAAAAAAAAACAAAAACAAAAAAAAACTTTGAAGTTCTAGCACTGTACACAAGGCGGACTTGGAGAGAGCAGTCCACTTGGTAGGGTGCTTGCCCGGCATGCAGGAAGCCCTGTATTTAATCCCCACCACGCCTAAACCAGGCAGGACGACCAGCACCTGTAATCCTAAACAGCACTCAGGTGGTGTGTGGCTCAGGCCGTCCGTCATCGGCTTCACAGTGAAGGCAGCCTGGCCTGTGTGAGACCCTGCCTAAGACCGAAACCAACCGTAGAACACAATAACAAAAACCTGGAGAAACGGGGTTCTCAGGCCCGAGCCACTGGTGGGGGCACCACTGAAAGCAGAGACCTTTTTAGCTCTGGGAGCCACACCTTTCTCTTTTTGTCCCTCGGAGACAAGCTAGGTCCCCCGAGAGCCTGTACCTTACCGCGTTGTCGCCTCCCCTTCCAGCTTGGCTGCCCACCCTCCAGGCCGTGCGCCATGGCTCCAAGGCCGTGACCCGCCACCGCCGCGTCATGCACTTTGAGCGGCTGAAGCTAATGGCCGTAACCAAGTATATCGCGCCCAAACCTGCCGTCAGCCCCAGATGCCTGCCGCCCCCTCCCAAACCCCCAGAGGAGGTAAGGAGACTCAGCGTACGTTGCCTGGTGGACTCCAAGCCGCGCTGTTACACACCGAATCATGAGTTCACCTTCCCGCCTTGCGCCCTTGAGTTCAGATAGTTGTGAGTGTTCATCAGTGTACGTGTGTGCGCACCTGCCAGTGCTCCTGTGTGGAGGGTAGAGGGCAACTTCCGGGAGCCAGTTCTCGCTCCCCACCTTGTGAAGCCTCTTGTCTCTGCCCGCAAGCCTCAAGCCTTGGTCCATTCTGTCTCCGCCTCCGCCTCCATCCCGCTGCAGGAGGGCTGTGCCTGCAGGTGGGTGGGACCATGGCCGGCTTTTCTGTGTGAGTTCTGGGTATTGAATGCAGGTCGTCGGAGCACAGCAGGCACTTTTACTCTCTGAGCCTCTCACCCATACCAGACACTCTGTAATAAACTATGCACTGGCATTGTGCTCTGCCTTTATTTTATTTTTTTACTTGCCTCAAAAAAAAAAAAAAAGCATATGAAAACTTTACAAGCCTGTCGGTGGGATTTTTTTTTTTTGAGACAGGCACTCTCAGCACCAAGCTCTTCTCAAACTTCTGAATTAAAGTGATCTCACCTTAGCCTCCTGGATGCTGAGATTACAGGTGTGAGCTGCCACACCCTGCTCCTTCCTGTTTTAGAGGAGCTGAAACTTCCGTGTTTCCCCTAAGGGACGGTAGAGGTGTTTTTTCTTTCGAGAAGAACAGGAAGAAGCTAGGTGTGGTGTCACAAGCCTATAATGTTAGCACCTAGGAGGTGGAAGCCTAAGGAAGGATCGTTCTGGGTCATCCTCGACTGTGTAGGGAGTTCAAGGCCAGTTTGCCGAAGCCATAGGATTGCTTATGAGTTCAAGACTATCCTACACTGTGAATTCCAGATAATCCAGGATTGTAAGGAGACACTGTCTTTTTGAGGGTGTCAGATCCTCTAGAATTGGACTTACAGACAGCTGTGAGCTGCCAAGTGGGTGCTAGAAATGAACCTGGGTCCTCTGGAAGAGCAGTCAGTACTCTTAACCGCTGAGCCACCTCTCCAGCCCCAGGAGACACTGTAAGGGGCTGGAGAAATGTCTCAGCAGTTACTTGTTCTTCCAGAGGAACCAAGTTGGATCCTAAGCACCCACGGGGCAACTCAGTATAACTGTCTGTAATGCCAGTGCCCTGGTATCCAGTGCCCTCTTCTGGCCCCGAAGGGCACTGCATACCTAGTGTGCACGCGAAATACGCATACACGTAATAAATTAAAAAAAGAAAAAAAATGAATCCTGGGCTGGCAAGGTAAAGTCCCTTTCTGCCAAGTCTGGCTCCTAGGGACTGAACTCATGTCACACAGGCTTGACAGCAAGTGTCTGTGCCCACTGAGTCATCTTGTATTTTAAGTGGATAAAAATAATTCACGATTAGCACAGTGTAAAGCTGACCGTTGAGGCAGTTGTGTGTGCACGGCTGGGAACTGAACCAGGTTTGTTGCACATGCTAGACAGGTGTTCTGCTACTAAGCTCCATCCCAAGTCTTCATTTTCCCTTTCATTTTGAGACCACCATTTCACTAAGGTTCAGAGTTTAGCCTTGAACTCACTCTGTAGCTCAGGCAGGCCTTGAACTTTTGACTCTCCGCCTCGGCCTCCCGAGTAGCTGGACTTAATTGTTCAGGCTTGCATTACCGCAGCCTGTGATGAAGTAGTTGTTGAGTGTGATGACACAGGGAGCCTGCCACGGTGTCTGGGGAAGGGCAAGGCTCTCAGCTCTGCAGACTGTGCTCTGAAACCTGCAGCTTTCCAGTGGACGCGGAACGGTCATGGTTGGAGGTGTTCCACATCCGAGAATCAGGTCCCATGCCCCTACCCGTTCCCCAGTCCGTTACACGTGCTGGCATCGCAGACCACCCTGTGTGCCTGTGTGGGAGAAGGGAGGGTATCAGGCCACCTTCATATCTCCTCAGCCATCCCTTCCTGCCGCAGGACTCAGGCCTGGTCCGGCTCCTGCGTCGAGAATTAGTAGCAGTTTTTCGGAACAACCGGATGATAGCTGTCTGCCAGAACGTGGCCATGAGTGCAGAGGACAAGCTTCTCCTTCGGCACCAGCTGCAGAAGCACAACATCTTGATAAAAATCTTCCCCAACCAGGTAGGCTTGCCCTGGCTCAGGCCTGTCTTCCTCTCATGCCTGCTGAATGGGCCTGGGATCTGCTTCTCCCGCATGGTGCTTCCAGCTTCTGTCCCAGTCAGCCTGGACAAGCTGCCCAGTCTGGTGTCTAAACCACGCCAGGGCCGAGGGGACCCTTGGGTTGGACTCTGAGCTTGGTATAGCCTGTGCCTAAGGCTTTCCCTCCTCTTGCCCCCATTAGTCATTCTTTCCTGTGGTCTCAGGTCCTCAAGCCTTTTCTAGAAGATTCCAAATACCAAAGCCTGCTTCCCCTTTTTATTGGACACAATCTGCTGCTGGTCAGTAAAGAGCCCAAGGTCAAGGAGATGGTGCGCATCTTAAAGAGTGTTCCTTTCATGCCACTGCTGGGTGAGTGGGCCACCCTGCCAGTTAGAGCTGGGGTGAAGTAGGTGGGTGGTGGATGAGGCCTGAGTCAGCGTGTTTGTTAGGGACAGACTTGCCACTCGACACCTGTGCAGTGTCGCTGGAGGTGCTATGTGCACGCCTCCACCCCCTCCCAGATGGATGGATGGATGGATGGATGGATGGATGGATGGATGGATGGATGGATAGATGGATGCATAGATAGAAGTATGAAAAAAGTATCTCAAATAAATAGGGCTGAGGTGCAGCGCTGTGACCAGTGTGTGCTGGGGTTCATTCTGGAGAGGTGATGGCCTGCGTGTGTCCCCAGAAAATTTCCAAGGAACATATATTTAATAGCAGCCCCCCAAAACACACTGCAGGATTTTCTCTCAGTGCCATACTGCAAAATACACACTGCGTGCCATGCACCATCCTTCTGGTTGGTGAGTGTGTAGCCGAGCAGTGCTGTGCAAGCAGCATCTCCATCCATCTCATCACTGTACAGCTGTCATTTAGATGGCGGCTGCATTCTGCACGCCAAGAAGTGAAGTCTTCAAAGTCGCTCAGGAGCCACTGACGTTAGGGAGTTCGAGCCTAGGTGCATGCTTTATGCCTGTTTTCAAGGACAGAGAGGAGAGGAGATTGGTTCCCAACAGTGGGAGTGGGCTGAGGCACAAGTGTGATGCTGATTTTCGGAGCCACTGGGAGGTGCGAAGGGCACTGGAGAGCAGATTGTTGGTTTTGGGTGATGCTTCTCCAGAAGGGCGTCTGCAGAGGGCCCAGCTGACCCCGTGTTCTTCCAGGTGGCTGCATCGATGACACCATCCTCAGCAGGCAGGGGTTCGTCAACTATGCCAAGCTGCCCAGCCTGGACCTGCTGCAGAGGGAGCTGGTAGGAGGGCTCACTCACATCATGGCCCAGACCCGCTACCTGCTTCAGCACCAGCCGGTCCAGCTGACTTCCCTGCTGGATCAGTATGTCAAACAGCAGCACGAGGGAGATTCTGCCACAGCAGCCAGTGGGGAGCCACTTCCTCCTGATCCTGCTCCAGATTCCTAGCCGGCCTGTTTTACCAGCTCTGCCCATAAATACGCTCTGTCCCTGTTGTCTGTGTTGTTGTCTGGCAGAGATCTAAAAGAATTTGGAGTGTGGGAGTGGCCTGTGGACTTGGCTCTCATTCACAGTGACCTCCTTGGGGACAGCCTTCTTAAAGATCCAGAGAAATTCCATTTCAGAGTGAGGCTGTCCATTGTCTTCTGTTTCACTGATCCCTCTGTCTTCCGTTAGGGATTGGACAGGGACAGACTCCTTCGGTTCTCCAGGCACAGGGCAGGCTCCTTGCCCACTGTCCCTTGCTCTGTGTTTTCCCAGCCCTCCCTCTGGGTTCCAGTTCCTCCTCACGTCTTGATGGACCAGTTAAGAAAACATGTGAATGGCACCTGCTGAGTCTTCTGCCAAGTACTGTACCAAACACAGATGTCAGCTCCTTTCTTTTGTTCCTTCCCATTCAGGAAAGGGCAGAGAAGTTTGAAGTCCTGGATAAGGTCTTGAACTTGTTACTCTGAGACCTCAAGTTCCCATAGCAGAACTTCTTCATAAAGTTACTCCCAGGTGGGCCCCGTGGGCTCAGATGTTGGTGTTTCACCTTTGGGGTGTGCTGGGTTGTGGAAGGAATGGGAAATTGCTTCATAATAAAAATAAAATACATTTTATGGACTCTTGGTTTTTTTTTTTTTTTTGAAGAAGTGGAAAAACTGTACATTTATACCTATGTACTGTGTGTGTGCCTGGTACCCACGGAGGTCAGAAGAGCGCATTGGGTCTCCTGGAACAAATTGCTGGTGGTGGTAAGCCGCCATGTGGGTGGGAAATTGAACCTGAGTCCTCTGAGAGGAATAAGTGCTTACAGCCGAGTCTCCAGCCCTGGATTCTTGATCTTACAAAGTCATTCTGTGGGTTATTTTCATGTCCTCTCTAAATTTTCCTCACTTTCCTTCCTTAAAAACTGGCTTTCCTAGTCACCTCTTTTGACAGAAACTACATCTTACATGCTTTTCCTTATGAAGACTGTGCCTGCTAGCAGGAAGGATCTGGGGGAACTAGAATTCTCGTTTAACATGGGCCTGGGGGCTGCAGCAGGAGGCCTTCCCCCGAGTCCTGGGGAGCAGCACTTCTAAGGAAGGACATGCCACGATGCTCGGCCACGATGCTCAGCCTGTGGCCTGCCGTTGTCCTTGGAGCACATCCTGGGTGGGGCGGGGTTGGATGAGGAGTGGCCCCTCAGCATTCCTTCTCAGGCTTGGAGCAGGCCACACCGTCTTTAGTCCTGGACAGACACTGGTGTTGAAGATCTGCAGCAGCTGTCCTCTGGCCTGGACCAGGGCCAACCTCCCACAGTGCCCAGCTCTGCAGATGCCCAGGGATCCTCAATCATTTAAAAGGCCCTTGAGGCTCTGGATGTCAGAGCCGCTCTGCCTGGTGCCAGTTGGTGGCTCTCTCTCCAGAGACCTGCCTAGTGCCGCCCACAGCCCCCCCCCCCCCCCGGGGGCCTTAGATCCATGCTGAGATTCTGAAGGGAGCCCAGACAGCAGGGATCCCTGAGGTGTAAGCCTTTGAAGGCTGACAAGGTGGAGCAGACAAGTGGTCCACATCACTTTTGAGGCCCCGGAAGAGCCTGCCATCACATCCACTTCCTCCTGCGGGGCCACCATTACCTCAGGCACCGAACCTGTTAGCTGTGCGCATCCATTTGGATGAACTTTATGTAGGGCTTTGTCAAGAGCCAATTCTCAAGTACTCCAGCAACTGAACATAGTGCCCCAACAGTGGGTAAAGAGTTTGAGGGTCAGGGGAGGGACCCCAAGTTGGTTTTCCTTTATAGCGGCTGGCCAGTCACTGCCCCATAGTGTTCCCACATAGAGGCTGCACTTCCTGATACCCACAGGCTGACCTGGTAGGAGCCTCTGTGGGGCTTCAGCTGTCCGTCTTGCCTTGAGTGCCCTGCTGACTGTGCTCCTGGCACACTGTCATGTCCCAGAGTGTGTGGGGGTGGGGCGGGAGGGTGTGTGTCTCTGTCCTTTCCCAGTCAACCTGATATCTTTGCTGCTCCAAAATGTGCCATCTATTTCAGGTGTAAAATGAGAGGCAAGGGTGAATGAGGAAATGGCCTTGAGTGCTCGCTGGGGTCAAGGCTTTGCTAGTTGGAGTAAACCCTTTACGTTGTAATGGCTCGAAGCCAGCAAGTTTTCCAGTCCCCTGATGTGTGTGCAGCTATACCCAGTGCGGGACTCTGCCCCTCATTTCCCAGTCATTTGGTACCACCTCGTCCTTAGTCCTCCCGGGAGCAGGGGGGCAGAGCTGAGCGGCAGCCCGGAGCTTGGCGGGAGGAGGTGACGGGGGAGGGGCAGGTGGGGAGATCCGGCTGGAGGGGAGGCTCCGACGTCTCCTTCCTTCCTGGTTCCTGCAGCAGCTGCTGCCACTGCTCAGCTCTGCGAAGAGGTAGCCGGTGACTCGGACAGAGTGACTCAGAGGCAGATCAGTGTACGGACCAAGAAGCACTGGCGTCCATGGACCCTGGGGTAAGGGGACCTTGGTGGCACCGCCTGACATTCCTGGGAGGGCTTCCTCTCCCCTGGAGCTGTTAGGTCTCTGCACCTCTGGTGAGGAGACTTGAGAATGGAGGTGGCTAGGGGGACACTCACCTGGCTCATCTCAACCCCTCCTTCCTTCTGACAGACACCTCCCACCTCTGCCGGGGGTGGGGGGTGGGGGCAGCATCGAATGGACAGAGTCCTAGGGGCCAGGACAAGGGCATAGAAATAACCCAGCACCGAAAGAGTTTGGAAACTTTGAATGGCTGAACGCAGGAGTCTCCCCCCTTGGGTCAGCATCTTGTAGCCTGGGCCCTTCTGCTGTGACCTCCTGGCTGCACTTATACTGCCAATTCCCTGTCTGTCCCCTCTGGGCCTCAGCTCCTCAGGTGCTTGCTGGCTGCAGAAAGCTCTGAGCTGCTTCCCCAGACACAAGGCAACATCACCCCTCTGGTCCCCTCCCCCTTCTAATACACACATCCAGCCACATGCATTATTGATCTCCTGGAGGAGCCGGGATGGCCAGAGCTGGTGCCAAGGGCGCTCTGTGGGCAGGCACTGCTGCGGGACCCGGGCGGAACTGGACATGCTCTTGGCCACCTCTTCTCCCACCCAATGTCTCAGCCAGCCAGCGCGCTGCTCCTGCTGAGGGGGAGGTGCTGCCCCGGAGCACAGAGGATCAACATAGCAGCAAGGGGCTGGTGGCGCTCTGCAGGAGAAAGCCCAAGTGGGTGATCCTCAGGGGGCATGTCTAGTGAGAGGAGGCTCAGTTTCCCCAGGCAGAAAATGGGAGTACGAGAACCGGCAGCCAGTTAGTAGAAGGATCCAATTAAGTAGAAGTTTCAAGGGCGGTCTGCAGGGCAATTGTGGCAGAGGAGTGGCCGAGGTGAAGGCGAAGAGACCCTGGAGGGAGAGGCAGCCAAGGAGCTCTTGCCCACCTACTTTCTGAGTCCTTCCATCTCCCCTTGGATCCCCTTCTTTCTTCACTCCCCAGCCTCACAATCCCAGAGCATTTGCCTGGATTCCTGGGGTACATGTCCAAGTGGGGCCACAGGCCGGATGCTAGCTGGCGGTGGCCCTGGTGTGGGTTGAGTTCTGTGCTGCTGCCCAGGCCTGGGGTGGTCAGGGCATACTGGGCGTGTGTGGATAGCTTGCGAGTGGAGGATGTGTTTCTCGGTGCAGGAGGGATGAGAGGTTGGAAAACCTGGCAGCAGGGTGCTACACACGGGTCTCTCTTTTGCTTCAAGGGTTCCCCCGGGACAAGGTGACACTCTTCCCTTTCCACCCGGCTCTACTCTCCTCGTCGGGGAGTACCTTCTCCTTCCTCATGGACTTCCAAGAAAGGGACACTCCCTCCCTGGCTGAGAGTACTCAGTCGTCAAAGCCCAGCAGTGCCCAGCAGGTCTGAGTGGAAGAGCAATGTGGATGGGCCTAGCTCGGGTCCCTGGTGGTGGGGAGGGGGTGCTTTGAGGTGTTGGGCTCACCGACTGCTGCCCTCCATCTACCCTGAACTTCAGGCCTCTGAGCTGTGGGAGGTGGTGGAGGAGCCTCGGGGCAGGCTGGGAGCAGAGAACATCATGCCCGAGAGACAGGAAGGACACCTGCTCAAGAAGAGGAAGTGGCCTCTTAAGGGCTGGCACAAGGTAGGGTGGCAGGGCGAGGGAGGGAGGGAGGGGCTCCGTGCGGGAGGCCGCTGGGCAGCCCTGGTATTCACGGGTGGCGAAGGAGAAGAAAAATGTGTGTGTTTGCTCTCTTCCCCACCCCTGGCTCTTGGCTGCCTGGTCCTGTCTCTCCGGTACAGAGGTACTTTGTGCTCGAGGATGGCGTCCTCCACTACGCCACGACACGACAAGATGTGAGTCAGGTGCTGGGCTCGGGGTGTGTGTGTGTGGAGGGGGGGAGCCTGACCCAGACTGTTCTAAGCAGGCATCGGGAGTCCTGAGTCAAGCCAGAGCAGGGTTCGAATCTCACTCGGTTCCACCGTTCAGCAACCTCTGTCAAGTTACAGTTGGCTTTCTGCATCCTTAGGCTCAACATCTGCAGATTCCTCGATTTACACACACACACACACACACACACACACACACACACACACACACTTTCAAAAGACATCTGCAATTCTTGTCACGATTCCCTAAACGCTAGAGCCACCATTCCCACGGCATTTGCGGGGTGGCGATAGGTGTTAGAAGTCGCCCGAAAATGCCCACAGGACACAGAGACGGTACACAGGTTGCGTGTACAGACAGCACCGCTTACTAGTAGAGGCATGTCTGCGTTTTGGCTTCCTTTGTAGCTGCAGAACCCCAAAATACCATGAAACAACTGCTTCCCTGGGCCTCACCCTCCTTCCTGCTGACATGGGGGGAGGGGCGCACTCAGCCACCTATAGGGTTGTTATCTGGGTGATGCCCATTGCAAACTAGGTGCCCAAGAGATGGGAGCTTTATCAGCCTTGGCCTTGTTTTCCTCTTGTGTTGGGGACAAGACACAAAGCTAGATTCTTCCGGGGGGGGGGGTATCTTCCCTTCTCCACCACGTACACTTCAAGGGGTGGTAGTATTTTTTTCCCTTGCCTTCTTAGGCCCCGGGGGAAGTTAAAAATAGGTAGTGTTCTGTGCATAACTTGTATGATGAGCAAGCCCCTTGAGTCTAGTGTGGCCTCAAGGAGATGATGACTCTGTGCTCCTGGGAGCCTCAATCCACTCCCCTGTCCTCCACCAACCCTCCACTCCAGATCACCAAGGGGAAGCTCCATGGCTCCATTGATGTCCAGCTGTCAGTCATGTCCATCAACAAAAAGGCCCAGCGCATTGACCTTGACACGGAAGACAACATCTACCACCTGAAGGTGACATCCCTGGGAACAAAGAGTGACCTGGGTACCAGCCTGGTACAGGTGCCAGGGCACAAGCATAGGAGTTGGGGGGGAGGCTCTTCTCTGAGTGTGACAAGAAGAAAGTTTCCATTGTGTGAAACCACCAGGAGCAGGCCCACGCTCACGGTGTTACCCGAACACATACAGAGCGAGGAGCTCGGATGGTTGGGATGTCATACTCTGTCCCTCTTCAATAGGGTTTTGTGCAAACGGGGTGCTCTGGGGAAATTCCCTGCTTGCATGGAGATCAGAGACCTGACACTCTGCTCCTAGAAAGTGACCCCTTCCTTTTGATCTCTCTCCATCATTTCTGCAGATCAAATCCCAGGACCTGTTCCACAGCTGGGTGACCCAGTTGAGAGCCCATCGTTTGGCCCAGCGCCTGGACATGCCCACTGCGACTCATCGGAAGGTAAGATGGGCCGTGGGGCGAGGGCAGATGATGTGAAGATTTCAGGATGGAGGCTGTGGGGAACTGAGATTCAGAGAGCTGGGTACCATCTTTTTTCATCCCTGGCTTTACCTCCGCAGGTTCCCGGTACCCAGATGCTAACAGCTGGTAGTGCCGCAGCCTTACCTGGGGTTGGACCTCGAGAGAAAGTGTCGTCCTGGCTGAGGGACAGTGATGGGCTAGACCGCTGTTCTCACGGTGAGAGTCCCTGGCCCAGGGCCTCTGTGGGTAGGGCCCACATTCTCAGATCTGGGCAGTATCAACAAGAAGAAAAAATGTTACCTCCGCCCCCTTCCTCCGAGGGGCCCCCTCTGCCGGGGGAGGCACCGTCTGCCTCCAAGATAATCAATCTTCTTGGTGCCCTGAGGAGCCCCAAATTACAGAAGATAGTAAGCTTGTGCCCTAAGCATGTAGCAGGCACAGGGACTCCTGCCTGATACCAATGCGGTAGAATTCCTGAATAGCAACAGGGAAAGGCTGGGCCCTAGAATTGTGTTCCTGCAGTAGGAGACCAAGATGGTGACCCAGACAAGGCAGTGTGTATACAGAAGAAGAGACAGGAAGGGCCCCCAGCCTATGCACAGGCAGAAGAGGTGAGGGGAGCTCTGTAGACAGAGTGGGCTACTGGCCTCCCAGGAAATCAGAAGCGGTTATGCCAGAGGGCCGGAAGTGCTTTGCGTCCCCAAGACAGACACGGGGAACAGTGTCAGACTCTCCCTGGCTGCCAGCGATATCTCTGGATGGAAAGAAACTGAGGGGGCCAGACCGGGAACCTTGGTACCTCTAGGAGAGCAATGAGTCCTCCTTCCTTCCCTCCCAGCGCTCTCCGAATGCCAGGGTAAGCTCCAGGAACTACACAAACTCCTTCAGAGCCTGGAGTCTCTCCACCGAATCCCCTCCGCCCCTGTGATCCCCACACACCAGGTAAGGGTCAGGGGAGGAGGCAGGGAGTGTTAATCCCCATCACCTGTCCATCAGTCTCCCCCCCCCCCAGGCTGTTTCTCTGCTCCTTTTGCCGGGGTCTACTACCAGCATGCAGCACACCTGGGTGAGCCGTGCTCTCCTCCACGGCTTCCCCTAACCCTGGGAGTGAAATTATTCCTCGCCTTGCCAGGCCTCGGTGACAACCGAGAGACCCAAGAAGGGGAAACGGACCAGCCGCATGTGGTGCACGCAGGGCTTTGCCAAGGATGACACCATTGGACGGGTGAGCCGGAGTGCAAGCCCCAGGCTGCAGGGATTCAGTGCCCCGGAGGAAGCTGCCCATTCACCCTCCGTCTTCACTGACAGGTTGGTCGTCTCCATGGCTCCGTTCCCAACCTGTCTCGTTACCTGGAGTCTCGGGACTCCTCCGGCTCCCGTGGACTGCCGCCTCCAGACTATGCCCACCTGCAGCGCAGTTTCTGGGCCCTGGCCCAGAAGGGTGAGTCCAGGCGAGGTGGTGGCCAGGAGTGGGGGGGATCAAGATCTTGGGAGAGGAAGAGGGGGACTGACCATCTGGCCCACCCACCCGGGCAGTGCACAACTCCCTCAGCAGTGTCCTGGCTGCCCTCACCACAGAACGGGACCGGCTGAGAGACCTGCATCAGGGCTCGGAACTGTCAAGGATGGCGGTGAGCTCAGGGACAGGACCGGATCAGGGGGAGGGCCTGAGCCTGGGGACCGCAGGTCCAATTGGCAAATCTCTGCCAGGGCTCAGAGGCTGACAGAGGCTGTCCCTGGGTGAGGGTGGGAGGGATAGAGGGAGGGAGGGAGGAAGAGAGAGAGAGGGAGGAGGGAGGATATCCCCCTTCCCATACCCAGTTCCTCACCTTCTGCTTCAGGTCTCTGAGGCCCCAGATGGTCAGAGACGTCTCCACTCACTCTCCATCTCTTCAGACACCACAGCGGACTCCTTCAGCTCCCTCAACCCAGAGGAGGTGAGGATTTAGGGCAGACAATGGGTGTGTTTCCCCGTTTTTCTCTCCCAAGTGTGAGGGCCAGGGGCTGGAGACAGGGTTGATTATTTTTAGCCTAGAAATTGTTGGAGGGATAAGAAGGGATCCGGCTTCCCTTTTTCTCATATAACATCCTAGCTCTCTCGACTGGTCCTGCAGACAGCTGCTGCCTCACGTCTTGTTTTGTTTGCAGTACTGAGGCTTGGACCCAGGGCCTCGCCCAGGCTAGGCAAGCAGTCAACCTCTGAGCCACATGTCCAGGCTCCTGAGAACTCTTGCTTTGACTTCAGATCCCATGAGGCTTTGGTTCTTAGCCTCTCCTGGGCCTGTCTAGCCTTTGACATAGCAATTTAGACTCAAGAATTTCGTAATCCACACCTTTAATCCCAGCACTTGGGAGGCAGAGACAGGAGGATCTCTGTGAATTTGAGGCCAGCCTGGTCTACAGAGTGAGTTCCTGGATAGCCAGGTCTACACAAAGAAACCCTGAATGGAAAAAAACAAACAAATAACAAACAAACAAAATGTATAATCAAGTTAATAACAAAATATTGCAAACTATATTCTTCTAATGTTTTAAGTAAATTTATGGGTTTTGCATTGGGCTGCATTTATGGCTATTCTTGGCTGCATTCAGCTGTGTACATACCTGCATCATTAAACTAAATCTAAATGACAGGCCCATGGTCCCGCAGTTGTAGCCAGGCTGAATTAGAGTTCACACATGGCCACACCAGCTTTGTATTTTGAGCCTCAGTCTTCTAATCTGCAAAGTGGGGACACAGCTGTACCTGTCCACAGGGTCAGGGTCCAGACTGACTGGGCCAGCACAGGAAAAGGGTTGGAGCCAGGCTCTGCTGGTGCCCAACACCTCTCCCAAGTTTGAGGTGTTTCCCTCTCCCTCAGGCTCTCTCCTCTCCCCTGCTGCTTCTGCTTGGCAGGAGTCCAGTGTGGTGCTGGGGGTGGGGGTGGGGAGAGGGCAGCTCCCTCTCCAGGAACTGTCACTCCATGGCCTCTGAGGCCCACATCCATCTGGCTCTTGCAGCAAGAAGCTCTGTACATGAAAGGCCGAGAGCTGGCCCCCCAGCTGTCCCAGAGCAGTGTGCTGTCCCTCGCGGACTCCCACACCGAGTTCTTCGATGCTTGTGAGGTGCTCCTTTCCGCAAGCTCTTCCGAGAACGAGGTGAGGGGGGAGGAGGCTGGCAGCCAGAGGGGAGGGGCTTGGCCAAGATGCGGTGGGGGCCTGAGGTTGCCCGTGTCCTTTCTCGCCACCTCAGCGGCTGTCTCTGGGAGCGTACCCACATCTGTTGAACTCGTGTGACTCCAGAAACCTCTTCTCCCAGCTTTATGCTGTGGTCTCTGAAGCCATCTTCCCATGACCCCATTTCAGTTCTCATGATCCTTTGACCCCCATCTCCCCAGATTCTGGACCTCAGCACCCATCAGCTTCTCCTTCCTCTAGGTCTTGCCACGTTCCCAAGACTCTTTTCTACAAGTCAGGGACCAGTCATGACAGGATGATATCTTGGGACTAAAATTCTTCCTTGCCCCGCCTTCCCTCTTTTCACCGAAGAGCTAGCTGATGACGTTCTTGCCCAGTCCTGGGCATTGCCACTCAGTCTACCCAGCTGTTGACTCTCACTGTCCAGGGTTCTGAGGAAGAGGAGTCATGTACCAGTGAGATCACTACCAGCCTGTCCGAGGAGGTGCTGGACCTCAGGGGAGCTGACTGCTATCAAAAAGGTACGGACTGGATGAGTGGGCAGTGGGCATGTGTGGAGAAGCTGTTTGCTCGAGGCCTAGGTCACGTAGAGGCAGTCCTGTGTGTCCCGTGGGCTACTGGCATTGGGCACTGATTCCAGAATTGACCCTGGAACCTTGAGCTGGAGAATATTTTAGGGACAGTCCTGGGGTGGCCTTCATTCCAATAGGCTTAGGAGTGCTTCACAGGGGATGGCAGGAAGAGGCATGGTTCCACTTGGCCATTTTATCAGAGTAGCTTCGGGCCCGTCTCTTTTATCAAAAGTGGCTGAGGACAGGGGCTGTAGCTCAGTTTGTAAAGTGCTGCTCCTAAGCACAAAGCCCTGGGTTCAATTCCCACCACCGGGAGTGGTGACGCAGGCCTATAATCTCAGTACTGGAGAGGTGGAGGCAGGAGGATCGGAACAAGGTCATTCTCAGCCACGTAGTGAGTTCGAACTCAAGCAGACTGTGTCCCTCCAAAAGGGTGGACAGGACAGCGGATGATCCGGACCCCAGCGTCTGTTTTGTTCATCAGGGGACAGGGGCGAGCCTGAGACTCGGGCCAAGCCTCTGGGCACTTGTGTATGGCAGTGGAACTGTCCTGTCTGTCTCATTCTTAGCCCTGCTACCCATGTCAATCCCCGGGGAGCTCATAAGCAGCCCGAGGCTCAGTCACCTCCCATAGCGGGCAACGCTGGGATGCCTCAGGAGGTCAGGAGGCAGCCCTGTGCAGTGGGCCTGGCGTGTCTGGATCACGTGTTCCAGAGGGAGGCTGACGTGTCTGCCTTGGCCCAGGGGCGTGTGTTCCAGGGGTCGTGGCAGCGCCCCCTCGCCGCCGCTGCCTGCCAGCCGCCAGCGGGCCCGGGACGGACGTGAGCCTGTGGAACATCCTCCGTAACAACATCGGGAAAGACCTGTCCAAGGTGTCGATGCCTGTGCAACTCAACGAGCCGCTCAACACGCTGCAGAGGCTCTGTGAGGAGCTGGAGTACAGCAGCCTCCTGGACCAGGCCAGCCGGATGACTGACCCCTGCGAGCGCATGGTACCCGCCCCGGGGCCACCCCGTCTTCCCGAATCCTGGCTGGGCGGATCCCTGATAGCTGGACCCCCACCCAGACCTGGCTTTGCGCCAGGCTGCTGTCCCCCCCCCCCCCGCCTGGGCCGGCGGCCCCCCCCCCCCCGGCCCCCCCCCCCGCCCCGCCTTTGCCCCCGGCCGCTGCCCCCCCCCCCCCTGCCTGGGCCTTCGTCACACCCCCCCGTGGCGTTCCCCTCGGCCCTCCCGCAGGTGTATATCGCGGCCTTCGCCGTCTCTGCCTACTCCTCCACGTACCACCGCGCAGGGTGCAAGCCCTTCAACCCGGTCCTGGGAGAGACCTACGAGTGCGAGAGGCCTGACCGGGGTTTCCGTTTTATCAGCGAGCAGGTGCGGCCCCGAGGTGGGAGGGCTGTTTCCAGCGCTGGGCTTTGGGGGGGAGCAGAAGGTGGGGCCGGTGGGGCCAGCGCGTGGAGGAGAACGGGCCGCAGTAGCCCTGTGCCAGGCACGTGGTGATAGGGGAGAGCTCTCCTCTGCTCAGGGGATGCTGAAAGCCACGCCCCGAGCCGTGCTGTGGGGGGTCAGCCCAGCCAGCTAGGTCTTGAAGGGTGGATTGGAGAAAGTCTGGGTTAAGGAGCTGAAGGACTGGTTTCTTTCATGGCTGTATAGGATAGGGTGGAGCCGGAGGCGGGGCAGGCCAAACCCTGCTTTGTAGGTGAAGGTGAGGTGCCTTCCGGGGTTTTATCTGCTTCAGCTGGTGGCACGCTGAACCCAAGAGCTGTGTGTACACCACGGCTGACCGAAGCCGCTAGGACGGGAGAGGAGCATGGGAAGAGGTCTCCTGTGCTGGAGACCTCCGCCCGTGGTGGGGTGGATGGCTCCTCCGCTCCAAGGGGCTGCCAGCCTCCTGTGGGCAGCAGGCTGGAATAAGCGTAGGGGAGCCTCTTTCGGTATTGGGAAATGAGGTTGGTGAGCTGGGGGCGGGGAGAAAGCTGGGGTGGTCCTGTCTTTCTAGTCGGGGAGATTCGGTACATGGGTCCAGGTGCCAGGAGAGAAGGCAGAAGGGAAGAAAAGAGTTGTGCCTTTTCGTCCAGTGGGTGGGACTTCCTTAGGGAGCTATCCTGTCGGTTTTGAGGCCTGAGACTTGGGGCTGGAAAGAGGTGACCAATCAACGAATTCCCAGCTTGGAGGGTGGGGAAACCAGGACCCCCTGTGGGGTGTGTCACCAGGAGGGGAGATGGCCCGTGGGATCTGGGCAGGGAGTGTATCTTCGTGAGTGCAGGACAGAAAGGACAGGGTAGAGATGAACTTAGGGCAGGTGTGCCCAGCTGCGGCCCCACTGGCTGGGTACATCCCAGGACAACCGTGAATGCAGCCCAGCACATCTGCAGGGGCCAGCATTATATATCTTGCCACATCAAAAAGATTGGACAAGGCTGGGTGTGCCTTTAATCCCCGTACTAGGGAGGGAGGCAAAGGCCGAAGCATCTCTGTGAGGCCATATAGTGAGTTCTAGGAAGTCAGGACTATAAAGAGAGACCCTAAAAAACAAACAAACAAACAAATAAAAAACCCACCCCCCAAAAAAGGCTAGACACCCCTGACAAGAGTGAGTTTTGTTTAACTTTTATTCTCATTGCGACCAGTTTCCTTTCCCTCCACTCCTCCCTCTCCTTCCCCCAACCTCTCCTTTCCCCCAGAAGAGTGAAAGGTAAAAACTAATAGAAAAAACTAGAAAAAGGGCCAGTGTGATGGTTGGGCAGGTAAGGGGTGCTTGTCACTAAGCCGGATGACCTGAGTTCAATCCCCATGGCTTCCGTTCAAAACCAGAAAAACGTTCGGACTATTTTCAAGAAATGTTATCATACGGCAGAGAGGAGAAAGGGGGGTGTCCCTACAGGAAACGTGAAAGGCTGAGACAGTTTGTTCCTTTGCTTAATTTTTTTGGTGTTTTGATTTTTTTTTGTGGGGGGGGAGGGGGACAGTGTCTTATTATGTAACCCTGGCTGGCCTTGAACTTGCCTCTGCCTACAGAGAACAGGGATTAAAGGTGTATGCCACCAAGAGGGTGAAATTTTTACACAGCATCTGGTGGAAGCCTCCCATTCTGACCTCCAGAGAGGACTTTTGCCACTACCGCCCTGCCAGAAATGATGGCCACAGATGCCAGCGCAGATGTGCCTGTCTAAATGCAGTCATGGGCTGTGGGCTCTTGTTGCTGGCTGCCGTCACTCAGGATAAAGCTTTAGTCGTATGGTTGGCCGTGCCAATAGTTTGTTCCTTTTATCAATGAATATCCCTTTGTGTGAATGCAGGGCAATGTGCTTATTTTCTTTCTGATTGACATTTGAATTGTTTCCTGTTTGGGATATGATGAATAAAAGTGCTATGAATGTTTATGTGGGGAAATAAAGGGGAGGCTTGCTGCTTAGGATGGGAGAAGCAGGAAATTCTTTTGTTCGTCGAGTTGGCCACACAGAGGGAAGGGTTGAAGGGGACAGGTGTGGGAGGGCTGTGGGACAGAGGAGAAAGAGCTGCTGCACGGGGTAGAGAAGCCAGCCTGGAAGGCGAGGGGTGGAGCAGGGAGCGGGAATGGGGCCAGAGTGGAGGGATTTGCCTTCTCCTACTCTCTGCTCTCCCACTGACTATAGGGGCAAAGGGCTAGCTCAGTTTAGGATCTTAGAGGATTGCTGAGTGATCAGAGGACCTACATGTAGAGCTAGCTATATGGTACTGGACATTCCCTCTTTGGGTTGTGTGTCCAGGTACAAAGCCCAGTTTACACAGAGTGGCTACGCTGCCTTTTTTTCATCATTATTATTATTATTATTATTATTATTATTATTATTATTATTATTGAGACAAGGTGTCTCTGTGTAGCCTTGGCTATCCCACACTTGCTTTGTAGACCAGGCTGTCCTCGAACTCACAGAGATCCACCTGCCTCTGCCTCCCTGAGTGCTGGGATTACAGGCATGTACCACCACACCTGGCTCCATTTTTTTTTTCCTTAAGATTTATTTATTTTTAGCCGGGCATAATGATGCGCAAAACTAGGTCCTCTGAAACCGCAGCCAGTGCTCTTAACTACTAAGACATCTCCCCAGGCCCCAAGATTTAGTTATTATTTTTGTTTATGGCCTGTGTGTCTGTGTCTGTATACCATGTGTGTGTAGGTAGCCACAAAGGCCAGAAAGATGTGGAATCCCTTGGAGCTAGAGTCGCAGGCAGTTGTGAGCTATCGATGTGGGCTCTGGAAACGGAATTCAGCTCCTCTGTAAGAGCAGCCAGTGATTTTAGCTGCAGAAATCTTTTCAGTCCCTCTTTCCAGAAAAGAAAAAATGCCCTATTTATTTATGTGCCCCATTTTTTTTTTTAAGATTTATTTACTTGTTATATATACAATGTTCTATCTACATTACACCTGCAGGCCAGAAGAGGGCACCAGATCTCATTATAGATGGTTGTGAGCCACCATGTGGCTGCTGGGAACTGAACTCAGGACCTCTGGAAGAGCAGCCAGTGCTCTTACCCTCTGTGCCTCTGCACATGTATGGAAGTCCTAGGGCAGCTTGTGAAGTCTTGACTGCAGCCAGAAACAGGGCACAGGGCAACACAGAAGCTAGGCTTTGGGGATGTCCAAGTTGAAGGTCGCAGATGTGGAGCCATTCCAAGTGAGAATAAGGCCAAAAGTTTCCGAGAGTGTGGAGCAGAGCCAATGGGGAATATTCAGCTGTCTGGGAAGGAGGCAGATGGGAGGAAAGAGGGTCCTGGGGGGGGGGGGGGGGGGCTTCAGGGCATAGGTTGGAGGCCCTGTTTGGTATGTTGCAGGGAATGTCTGGCCAAAGCAGGGTTGGTTAAGGGTGCTATGGGCTTGGCCAGTGTAGCCAGCAGGGCAGATGAGCAAGGAAAACACAGGGCCCCTGTAGGGAAAAGAGAGTATCTGGACTTGGACGTCGATTGGAGATAACAGGATCTAAAGACTTAGCATCAACTGATTCTAGTGAAACTAATTAGGAGACGGAGAATTGGGGAGGAGGCATGTTAGGAGAAGACACCCCCCCCCAGGCTCCTCAGGGGCCGGCGGTGTTAAGGACTTCTTTGCTTATCAAGGTCTCCCATCATCCCCCGATCTCCGCATGTCATGCAGAATCTGAGAACTTCATCTTCTGGCAAGGTGAGGAGGGGTGGGGCTCTGTGGGCATGAAGGTCAGGGGAGGGCATGGGGAGGCGGGGGGGGGGGGGGGGGGGGCGTTCCCGAGCACCTGGGTGTTCTCTCTGCTGCTCCCTCCCCCCCCCCCAACTGAACCCCAGACATGAAGTGGAAAAACAAGTTCTGGGGCAAATCCCTGGAGATCGTGCCTGTGGGGACAGTCCACGTCAGCCTGCCCAGGTGAGTCCTGTAAACCCCAGGGGCCAGGCCTGCCCCGGGCCAGTGCTGTGCGGAGGACAGAAGGGTCTGGTCTAGCCCTGAGCCGCTGCAGGCGACAGCAGGCGGGCGGCCTTTGTACATTTTACACCCGTGTTTGCAGCCGTTAGTGTAAAGAAGGTCAGACGTCTTGGGGTGGGGGGTGGGGCTCAACGAGGTCATCCAATGACGATGAAGTGTCTTTAACAACTTTTTGATCATGACTCACACTAGGAAATGCACCTGCGATGTCAAACCAGCATGTGTGTGAGGCATGCCACGCACGCGCGCACGCACACACACACACACACACACTCTCTCTCTCTCTCTCTCTCACAGAGATCTAAATGGATGTTGGGACTAATAAACCACGAACCACGTTTCAAAACCCTCATCTTAGCCAGCTGTGGTGTCCAATGCCTTTAGTCCCAGAATTTGAGAGGCAGAGGCAGGCAGATCTCTGTGAGTTCTAGGCCAGCCTGGTCTAAAGAGTGAGTTCCAAGACAGCCAGGGATACACAGAGAAACCCTGTCTCAAACGAAAAGAAAGAAAGAGAGAAAGAAAGAAAGAAAGAAAGAAAGAAAGAAAGAAAGAAAGAAAGAAGGAAGGAAGGAAGGAAGGAAGGAAGGAAGGAAGGAAGGAAGGGGGAAGAAAGGAAGAAAGTAACCCTTGTTGAAGTCCCAGATGAGCAGCTAAAGCTAAAAAATTAGGTCATTTTCCTAAGGGTGAGTGAGCCTTGTGTGTGTGTGTGTGTGTGTGTGTGTGTTAAGGTTTACTTTGTGTAGGTGAGTGTTCTATCTGCATGTACACCTGCATGCCAGAAGAGGGCATCAGATCACATAGATGGTCGTGAGCCAGCCTGTGGCTGCTGGGAATTGAACTCAGGACCTCTGGAAGAACAAACTGTGCTCTTAACCTCTGAGCCATCTCTCCAGCCCCTTTTCTGTTCTCAGGGACTTTATATAACGGGGTCCAGACCCGTCCACTGAAGTTCTGTGATGGCGGCTCTGCTTTATGAGTAAGAGTCCCGCCCCACAGAGCCGGTACCGGGATCTCCGTACTCCTTGGTTCAGGCCCGTGTGACTTGATGCATGAAGATGGCTTTATTCACAGACCGGCTGACGGCTGCCTCCATGGGCCCTTTCTCCCTCAGGTTTGGGGATCACTTCGAGTGGAACAAGGTGACGTCCTGTATTCACAACATCCTGAGTGGCCAGCGCTGGATCGAGCACTACGGAGAAGTGCTTATCCGAAACACCCAGGACAGCTCCTGCCACTGCAAAATCACCTTCTGCAAGGTAGGCGCGCCACCCTGACCCCGCCTCTCCCGGGGGAAGTGGGCGGAGCCCCTCATCAGGCCCCGCCTTCCCCACCCTAGGCCAAGTACTGGAGTTCCAGCGTCCACGAGGTGCAGGGGGCCGTGCTTAGCAGGAGTGGCCGCGTCCTCCACCGCCTCTTCGGGAAGTGGCACGAGGGCCTATACCGAGGCCCCCCACCGGGTGGCCAGTGCATTTGGAAACCCAGTAAGTGGGGCGTCCACGGAGGGCTGGGCAGAGTGAGGACGGCTGTGACCCAGTCCACCTGCCCCAGCCCCTTGCCTCCCCCAGATTCAATGCCCCCAAACCATGAGCGAAACTTCGGCTTCACTCAGTTCGCCCTGGAGCTGAATGAGCTGACGGCGGAGCTGAAACGGACGCTGCCTTCCACTGACACGCGGCTGCGGCCTGACCAGAGGTCGGTGCCTGGCTGGGCCGGCCCAGGAACTCCTTTCAATGGGGGAAGGGGCAGGGGTCTAAGCTTCTGGGGACCCCTGAGAGCAGCCAGTGTACTGACTGAGGCCTGGGTCGTCAGGTACCTGGAGGAGGGGAACATACAGGCCGCCGAGGCCCAGAAGAGAAGGATAGAGCAGCTCCAACGCGACCGGAGAAGGGTGATGGAGGAGAATAACATAACCCATCAGGCGCGCTTCTTCAGGTACTAACGCCCTGCCCGTCTCTGCAGCCCAGATTGTAGCAGGATTGCCCCCTTAGGTTTGCAGCGGGGTGATGTGGGAGGGGGCGCCCGTTCCTAGGCTGCGTCCTCTCCCCACGCCCACTGGTGCTTTTCTGCTCCAGGCGACAGACGGACAGCAGCGGCAAGGAGTGGTGGGTGAGCAACCACACCTACTGGAGGCTGCGTGCCGAGCCGGGCTATGGGAACCTGGACGGGGCTGTGCTCTGGTAGCCATGGCCTCAGGGCAGGAGGTTCCGGGTCCTCCCTCCTGCCCCCGCTCCTACCTTGGACACATTGGGTGAGGTCAGGCTCCCTCTCACTGCCCCTGAGGACAAAGGGGCAGCCCAGGCTCCAGCCCTTTCCCCTCTGCTGGCCAGAGGGGCTTGTGTCTCAACACGCTCCCGTTCCAGCACCGGAAATGGAATCCGTGCTTCCCCGGTCTTGTTACCCCAGCAGCTGGCATGTCAGACCCTTCTCAAGCAGTCACCCTCCTCATCTGGGAGTGTTCGAGGGAGATGCCAGGTTCCCCAGATCTGCTCCCCGTTTCAGTGCCTTCCTTGGACACAGAAGGCCCCTTGATGCTACCCAGACTTTCTGTGCCCAGGGCGCTGGCCGTGCTGCAAGGTTGGGAGTGAGTGAAGGAGAGGAGATGCCCCTTTTCCCCATCTGTCCTCCCTTCGGCATCTTCCCATCTGCCCTGACCCACCCCTCGTCCCGCATCCCCTTCTCCCAAGCCTCCCCTGCAGCTTCCAGCACCTTCATCCCTAGTCCCCCAATGGTCCCTTCACGCTCAGCTTAGCAGACATCCCGAGAGGTGGGGAATAGTCTGTGAGGCCTCAGACTCACCCAGGAGGGAGCCGGTGTGAGTGGAAGTTTGTGTGGGAGTGTGTGTGTGTGTGTGTGTGTCCGTTCTGCTTGCCGGCGAGCAGGATTCCTAATGTAGCCAGGACACCCCCACTGTCTGTCACTTTTGCTGCTCATTTTCTCAGTTTGCCTGAGTCAGGTGAATTGCTATGACATTCCAAGCTCCAATAAAAGACTGTCCTGGACTTTGGCCCGTGACCGCTCATTGGAAAACACAGGTCCTCAAGCTCTGGGGGAAGGCCCGTGGCCACTGTGGTGTGTTGACTCATACCAAAAGGTTGGCGATCAAAGGGGTGGGATGTAGCTCAGGGGTAGAGCGCTCGCCTTTCGGGCAGAAGTATCAGGACAGCAAGACAGCTCTGGGGTTAAAGACACGTTGCCACGCAAATCTGATGACCTGAGTGACCCCTGGAACCTGAGGAAAGAGAACCCTGACTCCATAAAGTTGTCCTCTGCCATACACACACACACACACACACACACACACACACACAATGTTCATAGTTCCTGGAATATTTAGACACCGGGACTTGGCAGAGTCAACTGGTTCCTTGTGAGAACAAGGAAAGTTGGGCACAGGGAAGAGGGAAGAGCCCTGTGGGAAATGGGCTGTCCGTTTCCAGGAGTGCCCTGTGGGTGGTGGACAACCTGCTGGGAGGCCTCCAGGGCCCAGAGTGTCCAGCATGCTGGGAGGTGGCAGAAGCAGAGGGTGGCTCTGAGCCCCACCCCAGAAGGAGCGACATACCGGCAGATATACCGGTATGTATATATGAGACTTCTGGCCTCAGCTGTGGGTTTTCATTGATCTTGTTTGTGTGTTTGGGAGTGTGTATATGGGCCTGGGTGTGCACGTGTGTGTGTTTTCATGTGGAGGTCAGAGGTTAGCCTCAGGTGTTCTTCCTCTGGCACCTCTCTTTTTGTTTGAGAGAGGGTCTCATTGACCTCTAAGGGTACAGGCGAGCTGAGGTGAGGTCTAAGACACCCCCCGTGTCTGTCTCCCATCTTGTCCCCAGGGGGATTTCAGCTTGAATCTTCATACGGGCTCTGGGAATCTAAATTTGGGTCCTTGACGCTTTCAGCGGCAAAGCAAGCACTTTACTTGCTGAGCTGTCTGCCTGTCTGTCTGCCTGCCTGTCTGCCTGTCTCTCTATCTGTGTGTGTTTGTTTGTTTGTTTTTTGAGACAGAGTGCTCACACTATTTCCCAGGCTCTCTGAAACTGTATGTAGTCTGGGTTGGCCTTGAACGTTCGGTATCTAACAATCCTTTTGTCTCAGCCTCTTGTTCACTGACACTACCTGAGCCACCACACCCAGCTTCCGGGTGATATCTCAGATGTAACCCCCTTCCTGCTTAAAATACCCCATCACCTCCCAGTGCCCAGGAGCAGCCATTTGACGGAAGCAGAGGTTCTCAGTCCACAGCTTATCTTTAGACACTTCTTTGGTGTCTCAAAGGATAATGCTGGGAAGCAGCTTGGGCTCCCATTTCGAATTTTCTCTCCTCCAACCCTACTCCACTGTAACAACAGCCCCCAAGTCCCCGCTCTTCGTTGGGAAGCATCCCAAGAGGAAGTCACTGGAGACCCTGGCCCGGACTGTGGCGATGTATGATCGCATGCTTTTTCTCCTCTTCCCTATCCCGTCTCAAGGAGGAACCTGTACCTGCAGGGGCTCTTGTTGGTGGTAGAGGCTCATGTTTTGCTCTGTTTTAAGAGATAGTCTCCTGTTGCCACGGCTGGCCTGGAACTCACTATGTAGCCCAGGCTAGTCTTGAACTCAGAATAGCCTCCCTACATCAACCTCCCAAGTACTGGGACCACACATGTGAGCTGTTATGCCTGGTAGCATTATGGCGGCGGGAGTTATTTGCTTTGTTCTGTTCTGTTGTCAAATTAGACAGTCTTGCTAATATGGCCTTGGCCTTGAACTCGTGATCCTCCTGCCTCGAATCTCTAGTTTATTTATGGAGACTATTAACATGAACACGCTTGAGCTTACTCCACATGCCAGAAATAACTTCCGCCCATCCCCCAAGCCCGCCGAGGCCCACAGACACCAGGGCCTTTTTAGAACAGTGAGCACGCCCTCCCCCAGCCCTTCCCCTCAGAGCAGCAGGACACCAGTGAGACCAGCCTGCGTTCACCCTCCTCCCCAAGGCCGAAGAGCTGGAGTCTGAAATAGACCCAACTCCAGTGTTAAAGGGACCAGGCCTTCTGTGGCTTGTACCATCTCAATTCTCAGCCCTTTGCAGGTGCCAGCTGGCCAGGTGCAGGCGGGGACACGGCAAGAAGATGAGACTATGGTGATCCTTACTGGTTCCGAAAGGCTCTTCTCTTTCTTTCTCGGTCGCCTTTGGAGACAGTGTGGCTGTTTACCTCGAGCTGGATTTCAGCTGGGAATCCTCTGGCCTCAGCCTGCCAAATGCTGACATGCACCGCCACCCTAACAGCTTAGCTACAGTGGGGGCTCCCCACCCCCTTTATTGAGACAGGATATTGTTAGAGAGCCTAGGTCGGCCTTGTGCTCCAGGCAGTCCTACTGTCTCAGCCTCCCGGATGCTAGGATAAACAGGTGGATAGGACTACACGTAGGCCCCCAGCCAGCCGGCATCTGGTGGGCTGTCGCCAGCGGGGTGACCAGGCCAGCCTGAGGAGGGTTGGCGGTCTGGCTCTAGATGAGGATCTGTGGACAGTGTCAAAAGCCTAGGGCAGCCATTCAAATGGGTGGTGGTGTTTTTTTTTACTGCCCATAGAAAGGAAAGGGGAACTCTGCTCTCAGGCCCCTGTCTGTCTAGTCCCGCCAGCGCCGTTAACTGCTGGGCCTCAGGGCGGTTAAACATCTGACTTTGGCTGGGAGGCAGGGTCAGCTGCAGCAAAGGGGAGGCACGTGGACTTGATGATCTAAAATCATCACATGGGATGGTGGTGGGGTCCCAGGCCTCTCACCCTGGCTGCCTGGGATCTTCCAACCCCACACAGCTCTACCTGGAGATCCACTTGTCATTTTAAACTCGGGTATCGAAACGATAATGGAGACACCTAAATTGCATTTAGAAAAAAAAAAAAAAAAAGACACAGAATATCCTAAGTGGAAGGGATTTCCAGGCAATTCCAAACAGGAGGCACCAAGCCTTCCTGGATACTTAACGTGAAAGATGTGTCAAAATGAAGCATCTGTCTCCGGGAAGGAAAGTTGGTGGGCTGAGCAATGGGAAGGGTATAGGCAGGATAATGAAATGGAACAGTTGGAACGCTCCCAGAAGGAGAGAGAACAGAGAGGATGGAACACACACACACACACACACACACACACACACACACACACACAAAGATGATGGGTGATGCAGTTCTCCAAGAGTCCTCAAGAGGGCGCCTGGCACTCTAGAAATGAGCAATTCTGGCACACACCGAGATTTAAAGTATCCCAAGCATGTGGCCATGGCTGGACCGAGGCCAGCACTGTTAAATGAGAGCAACGGAAACTACAAACAGCCCACGTTTCTATGAATATGTTAGGCCGCTTCTGCCCCTCATAACTCACAGCACTCAAGAGTTAGGAAACCTCGTGTTCTGGTAGAAGCTGCTCTGTTAGGCCTCTCCCTGCCAGGTAACAGGGCTCTGGGACAGCTGGGCCCCCCCTCCACCCGTGGGGCCCTCAGAGGAAGACTTTTTCCTAAGTTATGTGAACAACAGTCCTGAGCTCCACAACCCATCACATAGTGGGGTTGGGACCCTAAACTTAACCTGCGCCTTAATTTTGGACTTCTGTTTGGTAAGGCAGATAAAGCAGGCCCTACAAGCTAACCAGACTTTTAAGTCACAGCTCTTGCCTCAGCAACCTCAGCAGGCTGTGCTTGGCCACTCACCCCAATATACCAATGAAAGGAATGAAAAATGGGAGAGGAAGGTAGAGGGAGGGATGGAGGGAGAGAGAGAGACAGGGAGAGAAGGAGAAATTGATTGCTTGGTTGACTGACTGATTGGTTGGTTGATTGATTGATTTAATCAGTGCACACACTGAGAAAAGGAACAAAGTGGCCCAATGACCCCCCCCAAGTTCACCTTCACTCTCTGACATGAACCATTAGGTTTAAGCAGAAATCTGGGGAGCAAGCAAGAGGCACGTACAGCGAAGCCTTTCTGACCAAGGCGGCCTCACTGATGACAGATCCTCAGGATCTGGGGTTCAGGAATAGCCCATCACTGACCACTCAGACACCAGACTGAACTCAACAGAAGTTTATTGAATGCTAAAGGGGAAGTGACCGGCCAGGGTAAGAATCTGGACTGGGGAGTCAGGCTATGAAGTGGATCTGTTCCTAAGGCAGTTTTTTTTTTTTTTAATAAAAAACAAAACAAACAAAAAAATGGTAACCAGGTAACAACTAGGTAACAAAACAGTAACCAGGTGTAGGAAAGAAACCAAAACAATGTAACAGCCAAGTAACAAAAAACCAAAAGTATCCAGGGGTAGGAAGCCACATTACATCATTTTGGCTAGCTAGACAAAGGGTCTCCAACTGACCTTTAATTTGATTGGTTCTGCAGCTGGGGGACTTCAGAGAGTGTCCAGGCAACAAAGTATCCTGAGTTTGAGAAGTGAAACCTTAGAGACACACTTGGAGGCAAAATGGCTTCTGATATGCTAAAAGCTACAGCACATGTTAACAGAGGAAGCTGTAGGCATCCTAAGAACTAAAGTAAGTCTCAGCGGAGGGGCTATAGAATTTAAGCGGGTTACAAGGCAGGCCAGTGGTGGCTGGAGATTTTCAGGTGCCTTCTGGGGTCTGGAATAAGACACTGTAAGATGTCTCAGTCGTTCTTAGCTTTGGACCTTCAGCCTTAAGGAAGAATGAGGTTGGGTGTTAGGGTTTCTTTAACTCCAGTCCCTGGAGATAAAGAAGCCTATTGCTGAGGTCCTCGGGTGACTCAGAGTAAAGGTCACAAAGAGAAGCCAGGCTTTCATCCTGCTTCTAGTTACTTGGTAGACCCAAATGAAGAGTCAGGGTTTGTTTGTTTGTTTGTTTGTTTGTCTGTGTGTTTTTTTGCAAAAGTAGTTTCAAAGTACTTGTTTTACAAGAAGACAGAAGTTTCCAGAAGGGCTGGCAACCAAAGTAGTTGAAGCCGGGGAGAAATGGAGCCCTGAGCTACCATGGTATCACTTCAGCTGCCACAGTCTGAGGAGGACACTGTGTTCCCAGCACCACGGTCTGCGGGCGACTGGACAGAGACACCCATCTGCTGCTTACTTGACCTGAACCATTGCTTCAGCTGCGAGATGACCCTTCTCTGTTCCCACTTCCTCTGAGGTCTGGAGGCCTGTTCCCTCGGGTGATAGGGACTTTTACCCACCATGTTGTAAAGACACAGGGGTATCTGTCCTTTCTTTCTTTCTTTCTTTCTTTCTTTCTTTCTTTCTTTCTTTCTTT